>NC_142159.1:8705625-9379687 GCF_024610735.1 Ursus americanus
TTTTACCCAAGTTGTCCCATCTTTGGGATTTCCTGTGGGTTCCTGAGTCCCTTTGCCGTGGCCCCGGGGGCCTGTCTGTGCAGCACTTCCTTACTTTCTGGCACTACACGCTGCCCCAGGCTCGTCTTCCACCTTCCCTTCCTCAGCCTCGAGTCAGCCATTTCTCCAACGGTCTGTGGTTCCTCTTACTGGAGAATAGTATTAGACACCAAGATCTGGGCCCTCGACCCAGGGACTTTGAAGGTGCCTCAGGCTCTAAAACTCTGGGATTCTAGACTTAGGATCAAAGCAGTTCCAAAGTCATTAAGCATTGGGAGACGAAGTGAGATCTGGCATGTTCCATAAGCATTCGTGGTGTGTTTCTGCCTCTTCTCTTTGTTTCCTAATTATATTTGTTGCGCTTGCCCCCACCCCTGCCCCCAAGAAGGAGATACCTGTGGGGTTTGTCAGCCAGAACCCTGCACCCTTTCACCTGTAAAGTCACACGCAGGAATTCCAGTGTGGACCCCCAGCCCCAACTCGGGCTTGCGGAGGGTTAACTCCACCCCCAGCTCAAGGAATGTGCACCGATTGGCTTAAGCCCTCAGCTCAGGCCATCCCTTCGGCCTTTGTGATTGGTGCACGGACGGGGCTGTGCTCCTTGGGGCCAATGGGAATCAGGGTTCCCGAAGCTGGTCAGAGAGTGCGCTGAGCAGAGGGTTCCTTGTCACCCATGTTTGGGAAAAGCTGCAAACCACCTGGTTCTCCGCTGCTGGGCTTCTCAGAGCCTTTCATGGAGCTGGTAACCGAGGAGACAAAGCCCCGAGCCTGCCTGGCTACTGGTTCCGCTCCCCCTCAGCAACTTACCCAACCTCTGTATGCCTCAGTTTCCTCCTCTGTAAAATGGGACAATGATGGAACCCACTCCACAGAGCCGTGGTGACGCGAAATGAGTTCGTGAAGAAGGAAGAGCACCTGGCCCTTGAGGAGACACCTGAGACAACTTGGCGCTCTTCCCACGTTCATCTCCGTCATCAGGACCCCCGCTTCGGGGCAGGGACGGGCTCCCGCCTCGCTCCTGTGACCAAACCCCCACTGCAGACTTGGCCTGGTACAGGGTCCTAGGACTTGGGTCACAGCCTTGCTCCTGTAGGGCCCGCTCCTCCCTTCACACCTCCACCTTGGCTTCCCCAGAAGCAGACCCCGCGACAGGAAATTGAGGGGGAGCGGCTTATCTGGAGGTGGGCCAGCCTGGGGAGGGGAAGGAAGCCCATACACAGTGCATTACTGAACAGGTGACAGCTGTGGGCAGCAGGGCCTCAGCCCAAGGGGGCCACCGGGGAGATGACGCAGACCATGCCTCTCAGAGCTGCCCATTTGGGGGTGAGGAAGCGGAAGCATTCGCTTGCAACCCTGATCTTCGCTGTAAGAGGCTGATCCCGAGCCTCGCTCCCTGGAGTTCCCAGGTCCCCAGGATGGATGCAGCGACCCCTAGCTTTAAGGCACATCTGTGCCCTACCCGGGGCTGGACACCTGGCCTGGCCCGAGCAGCCAGGTGAGCACCTGTCACCAGATTCTATAAATGCTGGGCTCATTTCACATTCCCTGTGCCTGGGGCTTCCCCCCAAAAGACTTTCTGCATGTCATCCAGAACATTGCTCTTCCAAATCTCGTCCATTTCAATGTCTACCCACCCTCTTGCTGTGGAGTGGTGCCCAGAGCCCCCTCAGGGGATCAGGGATGGGACAGTGAGGGCCGGAAGCTGGAGCCCCACATCACCCCCCACCCAGCTCAGCATGTCATCGGTGCCCCTAGCTCAAGGTGCAGCTGCGTCCTTCCCTTAGCACCTACTGTGCGCTGGTCCTGCGGAGAGCTTCCCCTCCCCCATGAGGGGGCTCACCAGCTCGGCCTTCCAGGCGGGGAACCTGGAGATCAGAGAGGTTAAGTCACAGCATCAAGGTCACTCACCTGACCCTAAGGAACCCTGAAGGGGACCCACACACGTCCCATGCTCTCTTTGCCCTGTCGGCGGGGACGTGATTTTCGGTAATCTCCAGGCACCACCCCACGCCTCGGCTGTCCACTTCCTAATCCCTTCCTGCCTGTTTGCCCCAAACAAGCCCAAAGTCCCCCCTGAGCACGTGGCAGAGATGGGTTCCCAGAGCCCAAGGCTGGCGCTCGGCAGACAAAGACTGTGTGCGCTCCAGCCCTGCTTTCTGATTGTGCCGTACTTACCTGACAATAATGAGCTCATTATGTCCACAGTACATCTCATTCCTCTTGGGGCTTTGCGGTAATTACAGGGCGGTATGTTATTAACAATGATTTGTGGAAGCTAAAAGCCTTGGATGAAGACCACACTGGCAAGACTGCTGGGCGTTTAAGAACTTGCCGGAGCTCACAGGATGGGTCTACACCCAGGACCTGCGGCCGACTCCAGCCCCCAGCCCCGACCCCTGTGCTCATGGCTGCTCGGGTCCTGGGCAACCATTGGTGCCGCTCTCAGGGCTCATGTCCTTTTCCCTCATGAGCAAGAGGCTGATGGAATCAGTGCCTCCCAGCTACAGATGAGGGAACTGAGGCCCAGAGTGGAGAGGCAACTCTCCCGAAGTGACACAGCATGGAAACGGGGGGTCCCTGTGTGCTCCCACTCCCAGCCCCCATTCTCCTCTCTGAGAGGCAGCTTGGCAACAGGGGAGCCTCCATTCTTCAGCATGACCTGTCCTGATAGCCAGGCTCTCCTAGGTCCACACCATACCTCCCCGCTTCCCCTCCCGAGAGGCCAGAGCGGTTCCTTCCTCACGTGCCTGCTTCAATTATTACCTTCAAGGAGAGAATTCAGGAGGTAAAACACAAAAGCCTTGCCTCTGATCATGGAAGGTATCGTGCCTCCCTGGAATGCACGGGGAGGCCCCCTGCGGCCCCTGTGCTAAGCACCATCAGCCTCTATCCCCTGCGCCCAGGGCGCTGGGCCCCCCACAGTGCCCGGTAGTGGGGAGTGCGCAGACGCAGGACACCGCTTTGTCCTGTATCTCGAGCTGCCCCTCGCCAGAGGGGAGACTTCAGGTCTCCCCAGCCTCCCCAGACTCCACTCCCTCGTGAAATGGCAGTGAGACTTCACCCTCTTTGGAACTCAGTTCTCCCCTCAAAAGGCTGGAGAAATCAGTTCCATTATCTGGAAGTTGGCAAGGACACAGACCTTTGGCTGCTGTTTTCTTGGCCCCCAGCAAGTCATAGAATGACCATAAACGTGCGAAGCCCTCCCACGCACCTTCTTGCTCCTGTGCCCCCCCATAAGGTTCCAGAGGGGACTGGGTTCCACGCAGGACAGACACACTCTGCCCCTCAGCCACCCCCCGGGGCGGGGGACCACCTGGGCGTGGGGATCGTGTTACGTGTTTCCAATCCTGTAAAATCGGGGGCCTGGATCACCCCCAAGCCGCCCCAGGTCTAGACTGCTGAGTCCCCTCATGCCTCCAGACAGGCTCCTTTCCCTTCACACAGCCCTTGGGGACAGCAGGCAGAGGGGACATGTCATCCCACGGCCACATGCCAGCATGGGGCAGGGCTGGTGCCTGATCCAAAGCCCCCCGACTCCCAGTCCAGGGCTGGTGGTGGTGGGGGGTCCTCCACAGTCATGAAAAGTCAGACATGAGGGTTTCCCACAGGCAACTCCCTTGGAAGCTGAGGGGCATGAGCCCGTGTCCAGAGAGCGTGAGCTTCCCCACCTCCTGTCCTTGCGCAGAGAAAATGAACTTGGATCCGAGGGCACCCAGAAGCCACTGTGCAAACGAGAAAACTGGGTCTCAGAGACATCAGGTCATGTTCCCAGGATCCTGCAGGCAGGAAGTGGTAGAACGGGGCTCCAACCCAAGTCTTGGTGGTATAGATGCCGAGCTCTTGGCAACGGAGCCTGGGCTCTGGCCACAGCCTGCTCCCTCCTGGATCTAGGGAGCCCTGGCAGGACCTAGGCTGCTTTCCAGGGTCCTAGATTGGACTGCGGGAGTGACTCACTGCCATTACCCAAAGTGTCTGCCTTTTCTCACTGAGCCCAACCCAAGGCTTCTGCAGCTGAGCAAACTCTGTCCCTTTAGTTGGTGACAGCCTCCTGAGACTTCAGCTGACCTGAGCTTGGGTCTCATCTGGGTTCCATCAGGTGCCTGCTGGGATCCCCCACTGCGATTCTGGCCACGCTTGTGAATCTCCTTAGCAGGTGTCTCACGCTGCCTCGAAGCCCTCGGCTCCTCCAAACTCCCCCGGAGAGGCAGGGACAGCCAGGCCAAGCCTTGTGGCAGAGCACCCGGCTGCCTTGTCAAAGAGCACAGACCCCCCAAGTCTACCAACAGGGGCAGCCAGCCCCAAAGGCCAAGGCCAGTGCTGAGCAGAGAGCAGAGGGCCGATGACCAAGACGTAGCAGAGAAGCCCCAGCCAGTCCGCTCTCCAGCTGCCGGGGAGCCGTGCAGATCCACATGGTCCGGCCGCAGTGCAAGGGCATGTCTGTCTCTGGGAGGGCACTGCACTGACATTGGTGCTGCGGGGGAGTTGTTGGCTGGTTCTGAGCCCTGGGTGCTCCGTGCCCTGGATGCCCTTAATGACTGTGGCAGAGCCAGGGGTGCCCGCCCATGTCCCCAGGTGCTCACCCTCACCCACCAAGGCAGGCTGCCCACGGAGGACACCTGCGGCTCTCCGTGCCTCCTGTTCCCCCCATTAGAGCGCGTCCAACAGCACTCACAAAACAGGGCCCCACCACGTGCCAGGAGCTGTTCTAGACACGGGGACACAGCTCTGAGAGTGACAGAAAACCCCCAGCCTCATGGAGCTGACGTTTAGTGGGGTGACAGACACTAACAGACTCAGCTGTATCTAGAGTCAGGGGGACACAGAGCAGGGTGAGCGGACAGAGGTGACCGTGTGCCGGCTAGAGGCTGACGTGACCCCACCGCGTGCAGGCTGAGGGTGGGCACTGGGGCTCGTCCTGCCCGTATCTCCAGTGCAGACACGGAGCCAGGCCCAGGCTGGCCCTCGGCAGACACCTGCCACCTGAGCGTCTGCGTGAGCAGAGCCCCCTCCTCGGGCTTTGCAGGGAAGGGGTGACGGGGGCTGATCTCAATTCTCCCCTCTCTGGTGAGATGTCTCCCCAGGACCTTGATCCTAGAGGATTGGGGTTCCTGCACCCCCTTGCCCAGTGTCTCCAGAGCTCCTTCCCCAGCAGATGAAGGAGGGGATTGAGGAGAGAGTAGGACCCCTCCCCACCTCCCTTCTCCAGGCAAAGCCGGCACCCCTAAAGGGGAGAGGAGTGACTCTGACACCCTTCTCCCTGTGGGGGCAGAGCCAGTGGGGACGGGAGCAGGAAATGCTGCCTCATATGAGGAAGAAAATGACCTGGGACATCACGGTCCCCTGGGAACAGCCGCACACATGCCCCCTCCTCGCCCCTCAGCCCGGAAGCCCTCCGTTTCCTTGTAGTGCGTGTTTCAAGCACATGGTTTTCCCCTCTTGATCAAGTGTAATTTGTTCAAGGCTCTGATGGTTATTTCATGTCTCCAAAGCGTACTTTTCACGGGCAGATCAATTCCAAGGAAACACCTAGAGCCCGTGAAAATTAAATCTATTAACAAGCGAGCAGTGGCCAGCGGCTCACAGGGAGGCCTGGACTGGAGAGTTGATGTGAAGGCGGCCTGGCGTCCTGCCCGGAGCCCTGGGGGGGATTTCACACAGGGGTTTCGTGAGTCTTAACACTCTAGCTTTTCCCAGTGGCTGAAATTTAACTTCCTTTCCGAGTCGGGAGAGGTTGATTAAGGAAGACTCTGAACAAATCCACCCTGTGTGGGGACAGAGGGCCCCTCACAGCTCACCCCCAGAGGGGTCTCTGTTCCTCAAACCCCACGAATGTCGGGGAACAGCCTCCAGTTCCCACAGCTCCCTGTGGTTTGGACACCAGGCATCCTCACACGAGTGGGGGCAGTGGCAAGTGAGACCCGAAATGCCCCCCCCCCCCCCCGGTGCCACAGTCCATCAGAAAAGAGGGGCCGGGCAGGGACTCTGGATGAACAGAGACTATTTCTGAAGGCTGTGAGGGGAGGGAGGGACACTCCCCTAATGCTAGAACATCTGCAAAAAGGGGTGATTTCCGAAGATCTTGAATGCTGGAATGGGCCGAGGTCCGAAGCCTCCTATGATGTCAGAATCCCCACAATAGCAATTATACACTGATTGACCTTAGAAGTGAGATCAGCTCCCAGCCCGTGGCAGCTTCTCATTGGGCCCAGCTCTGTGCTAAAGGCTTTCCATGTATCACTTCACGTAAACCACATAGCCCAGGAACACAATAATGTGGTAAACAGCATTATTATCCCCACTTTACAGGAGAGGAAACAGGCCCAGCAAGGCAGAATCATGGGCCCTGAAATGCACAAAAGCTGTGATACGTTTCCAACCTAGGCTGTCCTCTTATTATGCCTTCCAACAAGTAGTCATCCGACTCCTGCTTGCATACCCCCCAAGGATGGTGAGCTCACCACCTGTCACGGTAGCCCATTTCATCTCCACTGCAAGACAGCTTTGACTGGAGGACAGTCCATCAGGCCACACTGAGGACACATACTCTCCTGTATTGGAAGGCAGCTCTTGTCTGCACAGCCTCCGGGTTGCACAGCCCCATTACTTTTCGGAGTTAACTTATCACACATCCTTCCTTGAGTTTGCTCCCCCGATCAAGCTTGAGTTTCTTGTCTCCTTTTACATGATCTGACAAAGCTGGATGCACTTCTCCCAGAAAGAGCTTATGAGGAAGAACGGTGCTAAACACGTAATTGCAGAAATAATTGCAGTGAAATTAAACACAACATTGCACCATTCAACACCTGAATTTTGCAGCCACGAGGCTCAGGGAGGATGCTCGGAGCCCAGCTTCTGAAAGAACAGGTGCTCACAGTGAGGGGACCTCTCCATCGTCGGTGAACAGCTGGGCTTCCTCTGCAAGGCGGGAACACCAGCGCTGAATCGGCTCCCTCGGGCTCGCGCTGCCGTGCGGCGGCAGGGCCCGTCTCTCCAGAGGCAAGTTTGGGAAGAGTTCACGGCTCTTCACGACTCCCGCGCATGAGACCCATCCCACCTCGGAGCCAAATCGGGAAGGGAGAGGGCTCAGCAGCAGGCATTTTCCGGACATCTGTCATTAGCAGGAACGTGGACGGCACCATGGTGGGTGGGGAAATCCTGGTCCTTGGGGTTAGGAAGCCCTGGGTGTGAAACCCATCTCTTCTGAGCTGCGTAACCCTGGCCAGTCAGTCAACATCTCTGGGCCTGTTTCTTCACCGGACACATGGTACTAATAATAACCACCTCTTGGGGATGGTTTTATGTTTTAGAATCAAATGAGATCTTCCACACGATGGCTCAGACATAGGCCTAGCATCTATCCACTCCCTTACACGGGCATGGTGAAGAAGATGCAGAGGGTCAGCTAGGACATGTGATGTCTGTAAATATGAATTTCTACATTTTCCCCTCCTACCTGACCTCGGGCTGAGCCTCCAATTGAACTGGCCCTTTATACAGAACTCTCTCCTCTGGCCTGGCACCACTTCCATGCTGTCTTCCAGATTTTCTCTCGGCCAATCCCAATGGCTCTACCTCTGTCTCCAGACCCTTCCCTCTCTTCTCTGTCCCCACCTTTGGGACTAGACCATCTCTGCAGGAAGGGCAGCTCTGTCCCTCTGCTTTCCACCCTCCCAGACCCGCACCATGACCGAATCCAGTTGGGTGCACCAGGATCCCGCTCACAACAGAGGGCCCGTGGGCCTGAGCACCACCGTGTGTCGGAGACTTGCGTTCAGAGTGCTGATTTGGCCCAGGGCTCACGGCTGGTGTGTTCCGGGGACAAATGTAAATCTGGATGTACCTGGCTCCTAAGCCCTGTGATTTGCTTCACAGCCCCGGGCTCCTTGGTGATTATGGAGAGAGAGCTTCTCACCACAGCTGTAATTAAGGAATTAGAGAGTCTCTGAGGATGGAGCCAGGAGGGCTTAGAAGACAGACCACCAGGAGGGAGAGGCCATGGGGCTGGGAGAAGAAACCTCCACCAGGGTCAGGTAGCCTGGGTCACAGCCTCAGCTCTCCCGCACACACGCTGTGACCTTGGACAAGCCCCTTAACTGCTCTGAGCCCCAATTTCCCGATCTATAATCCGAGGCCAAAACCACCCGTCTCCCTGGGAGTCTGTGAGAGTGGCCTGAGTGTAACGCACATGGAAGTGTCTAGCACCGCGCTCCGCTTAGTGAAGATGGGCTGGAACCGAACCTTGTCCACTGGGACTTGGAGGAGACCCGGGACTAGACGCGTGTTCTGATGCCCGAGCTCCAACCCTCCGGCCTTCCAGCCTTTTGTAGAGGCTAAACCCAGTGTCCCTCCCCTTGGACCCAGCAATGAGTCATGTGACACATGGCACCTCCCTTGGCCACGCGCCCTTCACCACCTGCAAAGGTGCTGAAATTCATGGGGGTGCCCCTCCCGAGGCGTACCTCCGCACAGCTCCCGACCAGCTCCTTCCCTGTCTCCCTCCCTCCTTCCCTCCTCCTGTGATTCCACATCCACCATCCACCATCCACCAACAACAGCTGAGCACATGGCACACAGCTCCCAGTGGCTGGTCGGTCCCTCTGCGGCCCACGGCGCGTTCCCTGTAATGACGTTCATTAGTCTGCCTGACATCAACACTGTTCTCAGGTTAATATGTTTAACTTAATGAGGCATTATTTTCAGTTAGAAAACTCCTGAAGAAGCGTGTTTTCTCCTGATGAGCTCAGCTGATGAGCAGATTAATCCTAGACTTGAACAAGCTAAGAAAATGAATCGAACCAGCTCTTTTTTCTTCTTTAGTTACGGGCTGAGCTTAAATTAATTTGCATAAAACTGCTCATTTCTTAGGGGAAGGAACAGAGAGAAGATCCCCATGTGGCTCTGTGATTTGCCCTCCATGGGCTGTTTGTTTCCCTCTCCCACCCCAGCCCCAGCCCCAAGGACACGAAAAGACAGAGGACAATATACGATGGGTGTGGGGGGTGGATGGGGCCTGACATCGAGCAGCAGGGGGGGCCAGCGCTTGAAGGGGGAGCTCACGTGGTGCCCGAGAGCCACCCACAGTGGACAGAGCTGGGAGTCCATCTGGCTTGTCCCTGTCACCGCCAGCTGCGCGGGGCTCACCGTGCCCAGCACGTAGCAGGCACTCAATAGATAGTTGTCGAATGAGTACAGTGGATGCTCAACAGATTCTGGTTATTCAAGGAATCACATGATCTCAAGAGAGAGAAGGTGCTTGACGTTCCAGACACATCTGATGGGGAAGCCAGTGCTCCTGACTCCTGGTGCTGGGGCCAAAGATGACCCAAAGGCCCATTTCCTTTGATGACTTTGATGAGGCAACAGAAGGCAAGCTGAGGACAAAGCAGAAACTGACACCCCCGCAACCTCCCCCCCCCCCCCCACCATGTACGTGACAGTCCTCAGGCACTCCTGGCTGCCCTACAGGACAAAGAAATAGTTAACTATAGAGACCACAATCCTGCAAGACTTGTGTCTCCCTCAGTTTACAAATGTCTTAGCAATCTACAAGAACAAAGCATTTCTATCAATAAGCTGGCTTCCAGAAGGGAATGTAGATACAATTAAATGTCCTTATAACCTTCAGCCTCCAGGAAGTTCCCAACTATCTTCATGTTAAAGCCTTACTAGAAGAAAAACAACCTTCCCTCGACAATGGCAAGGCCTCCAGTATCCTGGGAGTCTTCTTTAACATATGAAAGTTACTTTCTCAACTTCCCTTTTTCCTTACCTCCCCCAACCCCATAGCATATAATCAGCCACCCCTCACAACCAGGGGCGGCAGCTCTTTCTGCCCGCCGGTCCTGTCCCTGAGTTTTCAGAAACCACCATTTTGCACCAAAGACATCTCAAGAATTCTTTCTTGGTTGTTGGCTCCGGACTCCACCCCACTGAACCTCACCTATATTCCAAAACCACATCAGCTTGACCAGTGGACATTCCCACATCCCTCTCCCCGGGGGCGCTGGGAGCCGCAGCAGCCGTGAGCTGCCCGCCAGTGAGCACTTCCTTCCTCCGTGACAATTCACTGTCTGTGTCTGCTGCTAATTGAGAGAACAGGGGGTTGGGGGTCCCCTCAGCATCCTCGGCCTCACCCGTGTTGCTCAGTGGCCAGTCTTCACTCTGGGAGCAAGACTGGCCGGGTTTCATGGGTCCACAGTCAGGCGTGGGGTGGGACTCACAGACAGGCAGAGCCGTGGAACCAGAGAGACCGCCGGGACAGCTTGACCGTGATCCAGAGAGGAGACAACGGTGGGCACATAAAGGAGCTACCCTTTGCTGGGCTGCCGTGATTGTGTCCGGAAAGCGCTGGGCGCGGCGCCTGGCCCAGAGCAGGGGCTCGGGAGATGGTAACCATGATGAGTAGCACAGGGAAGGAGCAGCGTATCTGAAATCGAATCTCTTGGCTGCCGGGCCTTGTGTCTCCTGGCCCAGTAACTGTCCAGTCTCTCCAGGAGAGGAAAAACACTCCCAGGCTGCAAGGAAACTTTGTGGTTAAGTTGCAGGAAGGAGTCTTTTGTGCGGGGGTGGGGTGTCCCTTGTGTAGGGGGTAAGTCCCTTGTGCAGAGGGCAAGGTCTTGGTAGTGATGGAGAGAGACAAGAGGGCCAGATGAGACAGGTGACAAACGCTGACCTTTTACAAGGTCCACAAGCACTCACGTGACGGGTACCCAGACCCTTTTGAAGAGGGAGGGAAACCCTTACAGGCTATGTCCTCTTTCTCAATGTAAATGAAGTGAGTTTAGGCATCAAAGTACCTGTGTGGTGATTGAATTCTCCCGGGTCAAACCCTTTCCTCCTGTAATATATTCCCCAGATGGGATTTTAACTGGATATAATTACATCAATAGCACGCCGTATTCACACGGGGGAGCGATCACATGCATTTCTTTTGAAGTGGGACGGACAGCCACTGTGGATCAGCAACGTGGCTGTTGAGTGTGTGTTTGGGGGCGGTGGGTCTCAAAAGCAGAGATGGCCCCGGGGCAAATCAGTCTCGGGCTTTTCAAAGGCAGCCGCTCCTCCTGTTTTTGGGCTTTATTCTCCCTGAATGTTTCTGGCAGAGAATTCCAGGAGGAGGTCAGGCCCGGAGTGGGGATTGGGCCATCCCACAGCCTGCTGGGTGATCTGGAACCTGTGGCTTCCCCTCTATGGCCTCAGTTTACCCAATATGTAAAATACAGCCACTGGGCCATCTGGGGTCTAAGGATCCTTCTGAGTGGAGCAGGACGGAAAGTCCAAGAGAGGCCCGGATGGAGGATGGTAAAGGAGCAGGGGGTGGAGAAGGGTGGGAAGGCTGACCCTGATAAACGTGCCAGTTTAAAGACCTGCCCTGACCGCTTCAGTCTGAGACCCACCTCCAACCACCTGCCACCGCATTTACCCAAACGGCTTTCTCTGGCCACCAAATCCTGCTCTGATGTCCTGTGTGGCAGAACTTAACTGTCTGGGTGCGAATGCTTCTGCCCCGGGAAGATCCCTCCAGCAATGACGAGGCAGCTCATATAAAAATACCCATCTCCTGCCCTTCTGGTGGGTAGCTCTGTGCTCTGTGTGCCCAACGCGGCCCCATCTGATCTGGCCTTGAGCCTCACCCCCCTCCCCCATGGTCACTGAACTGATAACGCAGCCTCATTGGAGGGCTACCCCTCCCTGCCTCACTGCCTTCAAGTGTTTCCCTCTCCCCCCACCTGAATCATAAGGATTGACCCCTTATGGTAGGTTCTGCCACCAGGGGACCCAAACTGAGACAATGCCTGAGCCATCAGGACGGGCATGGAGGCATTTGGGGGTGGCTGCTCGTGCCCAGCGTGTTCAGCTCCTGGGAGCTCTCTGAGCTGCACTCACCACGTGTGTCCTTCCCTCTATGTGTGTTTCAGATTATTACACCACGATAAGAAGTGTGCTCATAAAAACACAGGGCCATTTTTCCGGTAATGCCCAGAATATGCTGGTGAGATAGGGGTTGGGGGGACGGCAGAAAGCACACGGGATAGACACCCAAAACACAGAGCACACTGGACAGACAGGACAGACACCCAACATGCCCAGAAAAATTCCTTTTGTCAAATCATGTGCAGACGAACGAATTAATTAGAGAAGACAGGAACTACTGAGCAGACGAATGAAGGAAAAGTGAGGAACACGAGAATGACTGAGTACTCAGGGATGAGTGACGGAAGGGGCCGACGTCGCAAAGGGGAGAGAGGAAGCCCCGTGACCGCGAGGAGCTGAGTGCATGGGTGGGCAGTGGAAGGAAGAATGAATGAACGAGAGGACATGGCAGAAGGCGGGATGAAGGAACCGCGGAGTGCAGCAAGGAACGAATACCACAGGAGTGAGTGGGTGAAGACTTAAATGAAAGAAACAAGGCATGTATGAAAAATAAACTGAAAAGTGAGGGAAGCAATGTTAGATGCAAGTGTATAAGAAACAGGAAGCAGATGAATGATTGTATACACACGTAATGGGACACAGGCTTCAGTGTGCTGGCTGCATGAGGGGAGGTGATTTGTAGAGCAGAAAACCCCCAGCTCTGAGGAAGGTGTGTCCACTCAGACACCTGGGACCAGGGGTTTGGACAACCAGCGCATTCCCCTCAGAGAGGGTTCCTAAAGTGACTTCAGCTTGGATTTAATAAAAACATCACTAAGCAAGTGTCAGTGATGCCATGGGGTGGGCAACTCCCTGGGATTAACTCTGGCTTCGGTGGAAAGACTAAGTGAAACCACTACATTGCCTTCACAATTAGGTCACAGATAATTACCTATTATGTAGCAAACCCCCAGCATGACTTTAATAATTGCTATTTAAATAACACATTTTCACTGTCTCCTTATAATTAACCTCCAGGAAATATAATTAATGTCGGCATGGGTAAGTTTGTGGAGTGGCCTGGGAGTGAGGAGAGGGGCTGGCATGGTCGCCGTGATGGTCCAACGAGACCCCGAGGCCAGATGATGCATGGACAGAGCTCAGGTTTGGGAGAACCCGGGTCTGGGACATTAGGCAAGTCACTCCCCCACTCCTCCCTCAGTCATCTTCCCTCTGAAGTGAAGATAGTTCTCCAAATTCCCACTGTCCCTGGGGGCCCGGGAGCTCTCACTGGAGACCCAGGTCAAGATCAGAGTTAGTCACCATCCCTGACCCTCCAGCGTGATGCCCTTGTCCGTGTCTGACCCCCTGACTATTTGGGTGACAGCCAACCCCCACCTGCCATTAGCAGTGGCAGAGGGGGGAGAAGAGTAGCCTAAGAGGCCGGTGGGAGCTGATCACAAAGGAACTGAGCTCCATGCAGTGTGGACTCCATCCCAGAAGCAGCAAGAAACAGAGCACAGTTGCGTAGCCAAGCTGAACACTCTGGTCCACTAGGTCAGGAACCTAGAGGTGACCCCTGGTGTGCCCAGGGAATCACATGACCATGAGTTAACTTGAGGTCCATCACCTTCAGGACCTGCTGTCAGTTCCAGGACCTACCTGTCTCCTGTCTTAACCAATTGTGTTGGGCACAGAGACCCAGCAACCATCCCAGCTGGTCACCCACTCGGCTCTGCGCAGCAGGACCATCCCGGCTCTGACTCCTTGACTCGTCGGCTCTCCCGGAACCAGTCCAGCCTCACGGCAGCAGCCCTAGCACGTTTGCCAGGACCTGGGTCAAGGGATCCCCGCTCACCTTTCCAAGACAGCCAAGGACACCCCAAAGGACACAGGTGGCTAGAGAGGCCTCCGGGGCTCCTCTTATATTTGCTACACTCCTCAGACTGCCCTTGCTCATCACTAACTGCCCTCAGAGACAGAGAAGAAGTTAGACAATTAAAGTAGAAGGAGACAGTAGCGGCTCCGATGAAATGAGATCCAGTTTCTTCCTACACAATTAAACGTGAGTGTTTCAATGTCCCTGTCATAGGACACACTGACTCCTGCAGGGTAGGCATTGATAATGACACAACTGGGCGGGGGTGGGGTGGGGGTTCTGGGTATTTAAGAGCAAAGAACCAGGGGCTTCGGCGTCAGACAGACCCGGGTTTGAGTCTGAGCTCAGCCACATCCGTGGGCAGATTGCACTTCACCCCCCAAACCCCTGGCTCCTTGTTTCTGGATGGGAGGCGGCGTCTCTCTCACAGGTGTGAGCGAAAGAGCACGTGTAAAACATAGGGCACAGCAGACCTTCCAAACGTGTCACTGTCGTGATCGACTAAGTGCCGAGCAAGGCTAAAGCAGAGGTTGTCTCGGGAGAGACGCTCCTTGCCTCTTTGTCCCTGTGGAAATTCCTCAATAGACGGCATGAGCCAGTTTGATAATCTCGTATTCTTCTGACAAAATAAAGCTCGACTGCAGAAAGCTGTGCCACCAAAGAAGAAAAGAAAAAAGAAGACGCTCGTCCTGCAATGGTCATAAAATCCATCTCTCTCTCTCTCTCTTTTTTTTTTTTAGATTTTATTTATTTATTTGACAGAGAGAGAGCCAGCGAGATAGGGAACACAAGCAGGGGGAGTGGGAGAGGAAGAAGCAGGCTCCCAGTGGAGGAGCCTGATGTGGGGCTTGATCCCAGGACTCTGGGATCACGCCCTGAGCCGAAGGCAGACACTTAACGACTGCGCCACCCAGGCGCCCCATAAAATCCATTTCTTACCCAAGGTCCCTCCCCAGTTGCAAAGAGGAGGGGACGGCCCCTGCCCCCTCCATGTGTTGCCCCCCACCGAGGACCAGAGGAGCAGTCTCATTGCATCCCTTCAGGGACTGCAAGGGGACATCATCTCCCCACTGCACAGATAGGGAAACTGAGGCTCAGAGCAGTGATAACACTTCAACAGCACAGCAACAGATGTCACAGAGCAGCAACCATGAGAGCCAGCAATGAACAAGGTCCCTGCTCCCACAGAGCTGGTAGTGTACTGGGGGACACAGATCAGACAGGTTGAAGGTGTAAAATGTCAGGTAGTGAGAAGTGAGAAATGAGAAGGCAAAGAGGGCTGGGTGTCACGTGACCTCCTTTGTCCTGGTGGAAGGCTCGCCTGCGTCTGCCGCCACAAGGCTTCTCAGACCCGCTTTCTGCTGGGGAAGCGCCTGGGTATAAAAAACATTCTTATGGGAATAACAGATGCATGGAGTAGGACCTGAGACTACTTCATTCATTCATTCATTCATTCATTCATTCATTCATTCCCCCAGCCCAGCCCTGGGTGTAAGTCAGTGAAACAGGTAGACAAGTCCACCTGCCCAGAGCTCACATTCCAGCCCAGGGCCTGATGCCTCCAAGTCAGCACAGATCCTTGAGGTTGTGTCAGCTCTCGGCCTGTCTAAGCCTTGGGTTCCCCATCTATGTGATGCTGGCTATGATAGCATCCACGGAGTGGTCACCCTGTGCCAGGAATGGTGCTGAGGGGCTCAGGGGCTCCAGTGCTTCCGGCCTCACAGCCTCCCTGTGCACCCACCGTGCAGAGATCAGGGAATGGAGGCCCAGAATGATGAGGTCAGCTATGCAAAATCACAGCCAACCAGTGGCTTCAGGGGCAGAGGATCTGAGTTGGTGTCCAGGCTCGGCCATTCCCCAGCTTTGTGACCTCGGGAATGTTCTCCCTGCTGAGGCTGCAGTGGTACCTGCCTCAGGGGACAAATTTGGGAGCCGAGATGGTGCCTGGCACAGAGAACTGCGGCAATGCCGATGGTGGCTCCCTCTCCTACGGTGCCCACTGTGCTAATCCTCCCAAAGCCCCTCCAGGGAATGCGCTTCTAGAACCCTTTAACGAACTGCATCATCGTCTCCAGGTTGCAGATGAGGAAGCTGAGACTGATGGGGAGTCATTCCCTAAAGTCACAAGATGACGAATAGCAGAGCTGGGATTCTTTCACCTTATTCGTGTTTTCTATCCATCCTGGTTTTTGCCGTTGCTTCTCTCTTTGCTTTCTGTTTGACTCATTTTCTCTGTCCGCAGTATTGATCAGATATTCTTCATTACCTTTCTGCTTCTATTGCTTTTGAAACACCCTTCTGCTCTCCATGTATTCGCTGAAAATGAAAGAGGTGTTCTCATCCAGACTTAACAGCCTAAAACTACACAGCACCTCTCCCTCCCTCTGAATGATGCCGAGCCCTTCGAATGCCTCAACTGGTCTTGAGGTTGGTTTCGTCTAGTGTCAATTCCATTGTCTTTTTCTACCTCTCCCAACTTTGTTCTCACTATTATCATTGCTGGTTCTCCCCTTGTTTCATATAGTCAATGAGCAACTAGACTGACGCCCAACACAGATATTACTGCATGCTTCTCCTGCCTTCATAACCCTCAGGTTCAATGACCTCCTCTCTGATAGCGATCCATTATTCATTCTTTTAGCAAGATCTGGTGAGTGGGAAACTCTGTCAGTTTTTATCTAAAGATATCTTTTATCTCTCCCTCAATTTTGAGTGATGGTATAGCTACAACTAGAATCCTACATTAGCAGTTATTCCTCTTGGCACCAAAAATATTGTTCCAGTGTTTTCTGGTCTCGATTGTTGCCGGGGAGTAGTCTGCTGTCAATCTGTCTTTCTTTAGCTGATCCATCCTTTCCCTGGTTGCCTTTTATTTTTTCTAATGTGAACTATTTTTAATGTATATTCAGAGGTCCTTCCTGCTCCCTTTCATTCACTACCACCCCACCAGTTCTAACCAGCGCTAACACTATGGATTAGTTTTGCTTGTTTTAGAACTTTTTATAAATAGAATTATACAGTATGTTCTCATTTGTGTCTATTTTTTTTTTTCTTCTCAATATTATGTTTGGAGTTGTAGTTCATCAATTTCCATTGATACAGATACAGGTATAGATAATCTAGAGGTAAATCTAGGTCTCTAAATAAATATAGATTTTTTTAAAAGCCTTCTTAGGATTCATAGGACTTCCTGAATCTGAAAATCGTCTTTCACAAAATCTCAAAAATTCTGGGTCCTTATCAATTTGATCATTTCCTCTTTCATTCCTTCTTTTCTTATAATCTAGAACCCCTATTTCAAGTATGGTGGACCATCTTATTCTAATCTAATGTCTCTTAATCTCACTTTCATATTTTCTACCAGTTTGCTTTTCTGATATGTATACCGGAAGGTTTCCCTTTGTCTACATTCCTATTCACTTATTTTCTTCCTAGCTTTGCCTA
Organism: Ursus americanus; assembly: GCF_024610735.1. Taxonomy (NCBI): domain Eukaryota; kingdom Metazoa; phylum Chordata; class Mammalia; order Carnivora; family Ursidae; genus Ursus; species Ursus americanus. Next base: position 8,722,841 of record NC_142159.1, read on the forward strand.
ATCTTCTATTTTATTAATTTTCTGAGTTTTTATTTCAAAAATTATATACTTCATTTAAAAATATTTCATTTCCCAATATTTCCTGCTTTTTTTTAATTTTACAATATCTGGTTCTATTATGATGTTTTTTTAAAGGACTTCATTTTTAAGAGCAATTTTAGGTTCACAGCAAAATTAAGAGGAAGGTGAAGATATTTCCTATATCTGCCCCCTCCCACATGCATGGCTTCTCCCATTAACAACACTCACCAGAAAGGTACATTTGTGGGGGGCTCAGTGGGTTAAGTGTCTGCCTTCAGCTCAGGTTATGATCCCATGGTCCTGGGATCAAGCCCTGCATTGGGCTCCCTGCTCCACAGGGAACCCTGCTTCTCCCTCGCCCTCTGACACTCCCCCTGCTTGTGTGCTCTCTCTCTCTCTCAAATAAATAAAATCTTAAAAAGAAAAGAAAAGAAAAGAAAAGAAAAGAACATTTGTTATAATTGATGAATCTACGTTGACAAATGACAATCACCCTAAGTCCGTAGTCTACATTAGGATTCAGTCTTGGTGTTATACATTCTATGGGTTTGGACAAATGTATAATGACATGTATCTACAATTATAACCACGTACCAATATTTTCACTGCCCTAAAAACCCTCTGTGTTCCGCCTACTCATCCCTCTCCCACAGTTCTTATGATTTAGATTCTCCTTCTCATGTCTCTATTTTAAGCATGCTTGCATTAGACTTGCCCTAGAATCATTCTATTACTTGAGGTTCTTGGAATTATCCTCCTATTCTTGTTTGTCTCCTACCTCTTGCATAACATATCCATTCATTTCTTTTGGAATTTTGGTTTCCGAGCTCCTCTTCATTGGGGCCTTCTCTGTGGGAATCTCGTCTAGTCTGAGTGGAGGATGTGGCCCTAGTGAACTATCTGGGACTGGATTCTTCAGACGCTCCAGAAGTGACATCAGCTTGGGTCCAATTATGGATTAGTTCCTTGGTGTCTCTGTTCGGAAATCAAACTCACGAGGTTAATTAAAACTGTAAGCCCAAGGAAGGTACTGGCCTGTGCTTACAAATTCCGAAGATAACTCTTTGTTGTTCTATCTCTACCCAGAGTCCAGAGACAGACAAGATTCCCTGCAATCTCCTTCTTCTTCCCAATAGAATATATGTTTCTAATACACTTTTTCACTGAAAATGTAAGCACTTCAAAAATCCCAGCTCTGTGTGGGGACCAAATACCCAACTTGCGGGCTCCCATGGGCACAAGACCTCATTTGTCCCTGTAAGAGGGTTAAACCCAAGCCCTTAGGGTCACCAAAATTCACAATCTCACTCCCACCCCCAGCGTGGTACTTGCCACCCAGATTGTCATTTCTTCTCCCCTCCCTGGAGATATCCCTGTCCTTTTCTCTAGAGTTTTCAAGGAAAGGATTTTCAGAAGCAAGAGTCAGAGCCCAGTTTCTGTCTCCTGCCACACCCACCCCAGACCCACCTGGGCTCACTGAGTCTGAGGAACCCATGGGGCATCCAGGGGCAAGGGTCCAGAAGGCAGCTGGTGACATGGTTCATGGCTCAGTACGTGGGGCTGGGGTGTGGACACAGATGTGGAGTTCAGTGGATGTGCTCACTAGCATCTCTGGGAATGTGCAAGTGTCCACAAGCGTGCCTGAGTCGTTTGTTCCTACATCCACACATGCCTGGTCTTGTGGCCAAGCTGTGAACATTTGTGCATTGGGACCCGGATGGAAGACAAATGTGAGGGTGAACCCACGGGCACCATACCCTGCTGCTTTTAGAGGAAGAACAATCTGGATGCATATGGTCCAAAGATGGAAAGGAGGCAGCCTGGGGCTGTATTGGTGGCCCGGGATTTGGGTTTGGCCAGACATGGGTCTTCACCTGGGAACTGGCACTTTCTAGATGTGTCACTTAGAGCAAGTCAAGTCTCCTCCCTGAGACTTAGCTAGAAAATAGAGACAATAAAGCCCACTTTGAGGGTTCTGTGCAGACAGATCACACAGGCCTTGGCGCAGAGCGGGACACAGGATGCTGCCTTCGGAGGGGAGTCAGGAGCCTCTGATAGACCTGGGCTCAAGGTGGGCCTCAGAACATCAAATCTCCCCAGGTGGGAAATGGAGGGCAAAGCTCTCCAGGAAGGGGAGCCAGTATATGCAAAGGTCAGTAGTATGAAAGGGTATGGAATGTTCTGGGAGCAGTAGTGAGTGGTTCTTTGTAGCTGGTATGATGGGGAAGCATGGAAGCAGTATAAATTCTGAGGGATAGCAAGGAAGACCTGGGGGATAGAAACAGGGATGAAAATGTCCCAACAGGCCATGGCCAGCACAGCCAAGCGCGGGTCAGAGACGTGGGGCTTCAGGGCGGCAGCCGGCAGAGAACGAGCATGTCCGTCTTCAGAGGACTCGGACCTTCCAGACCCGGGAAGCAACTCCTCCCCTACACTCAGTATCACGGTTCCTTTCAGTTCCCCTCATAAGTGGATGCCGGGGCTTCTGGACAGAGTACCAAAGGGATACAGACACGATGAAAGGGGCAGAGCCAATGGCCTGTGGTTGGAGGAAAGAAGTTAGCCTAGCATATCTGTACACAGCAGATGTTATGCTCAATATTAATTATTTATATAATAATGGACTGATAATAACATCAGTAGTTTGTTGATATTATTTTTATATGATTATTAATAATAATTAATATGCATTATAGGTAACATGTGTTAAGGGCCGGGCAGTATTCTAAGAGCTGTGTGTGTGTGTGTGTGTGTGTGTGTGTGTGTGTGTGTATCAGCTTATTTCCTCCTCACACGACCTTATAAGGAGAGTGCTAGAATTACCCCCAACTTACAAATGAGGAAACGAAAGCACAGAAGGGTTGGGGTTGACTAGAGAAAGGAGTTGGGGGCGGGGTGGGGGCAGCAGGGACTCCGGAGTCAGGCAGCTCAGAGTTCACATCTGGCCACTCACCAACTGTGTGGCCTTGAGGAAGTGACTCTGCCTCTGTGAGCCTCAGTTTCCTCTCTGTCAAATGGAGGATGGGCCTGGTGCCCTGCGGGACCGAGGCATGGCAGGGGCTGCAGAGACGGGGGGTCCCCTCCCTCCCTAAAGCTGCAGTCCAGGCCGAGTCCCTGCTGGGTTTCCTGGCACATTTGGGCCTGGGTTCCCTAGTGAGAGAGGAGCAGGCTGAGCCATCTTCTGGAACTTTCCTGGGAGTCTGCGGGGCCCAGCAAGCCCAGGGTCTGAAATACCAATGTCACATCTGGGGTCCAGGTCCCACCTGGCAGGGAGCAGGGACCCCCTAGGCCAGCTCCACAGCTCTGTGCCGAGGGGCCGAGCTCCGCGCAGGAGACTGGACTCCACACGCACGGCTGTCTTTGATTACTTTTTAATGAAAAACATGCTGGAATTATATTGTCAGCAGTTAATTATCACTTGTTAAACAAGTGTGTGCCCAGATTGCAGGTTTTATTTCCATAAAGGTTTGCAAAAACTCCTTTCTGTTATTTATGAGGGCTCTCCGAGACACACGCATTGTTAGAAATGAGCTTTTTTTTTTCTAAATGCAGATTTTAAAAATAAACAGGTTTCCTTGGCATTGAGTCAGGGTTCCTGGTAAGTAATAACAAGAAAATTGTCCATCCAGTTTAAGTAAAGACTCACAGGGGAGGGGATGAGCTCTAGGGGTTCCTTCCGACTGGAGCGAACTTGGATAGGACCCGGGCCTGGAGCGGGGACTTGGCAGCTCTGTCCCTCCCTCACTCTTTTCAGGTTCATCTTGGCTTCTCTGCTCTTCTCTGTCGTGCCTCCTTCTGCAGCCAGATTTCTCAGCTTCTCTATTCACCTTGCAGATGTGGCCCTCCTGACTTTTCTTGAAATCACACATCCCTGTGTCTAGGGCCAGCAAAGATGATGGGCCAGACCTGGGTTCAAGTCCTGGGTTGGCCACGGGCTTGCTGGTATGCCGGGCAAATCCTGAGCCTCACGATGCCTATGCGTCTCCAGGGCTGAGTCTGGCCTTGCAAGCTTACTGTGTGTTAAAGACCATCGGGGGCGGGCGGGGGCAGGGGGCAGAGGCATGGTGCCCGTCACACGGCCGGCAGTACTACTGTGCCCTGAGCAGGGTGAGAGCCCCGTACAGGGAGGGGGAGGGACAGAGACGGGCGAGAGTTGTCACTGTCTGATAGACCCTCACTGGGTGACCATGAGACCCAAAACAGATGCTGTGTGACCCCAGCCTGAACCATGAGCCTTGCTTTCTTGGCTGTAAGAAGGGATCATTGTAGGGAGAAATTGAGATAATGGTGACCCAGTAAATGCCAGTTTGTTTTCTGCCACAGCGTCTTGGTGATGGTAGGGTTTGGTAGATGTCCAACAAATGGAAGAAAGAAGGAGAATACATGAATGATATTCGGGGTGAATGAATAGGGCACTGAGGATTTAAAGTTCTCAGCATCTAGGGGCGCCTGGGTGGCGCAGTCATTAGGCGTCCGCCTTCGGCTCAGGGCGTGATCCCGGCGTTCTGGGATCAAGCCCCACATCAGGCTCCTCCGCTAGGAGCCTGCTTCTCCCTCTCCCACTCCCCCTGCTTGTGTTCCCTCTCTCGCTGGCTGTCTCTATCTCTTCAAAAAAAATAAAAATAAAATCTTTAAAAAAAAATAAAGTTCTCAGCATCTGGAACCTGCTATGTTCTCAACGGACATGACTTACCATGATTATCAACTTTCTAGGGCTCGGTGTGAAGCACAGGGTCGGGTCAGGGAGGGGGGCTGCGGGGGATGCAAAGCCAGAGAGAAGGGGTGGGGAGGACAGCTGCGGAGAGGCGAGGCTTGCCCCCCTCTCTGGACCCCCCCTCCCCACCCCAGGCCCCCCTTTCCCTCCATCCCCAGCCGTAACTGACCTTCACGGTGTTCTAGTTTCTTCTCAGGTTTTGTACTTTGCACAATGGTTTCTTCGGTTCCCGAGAACGAAGCCACGCTGTCAGCGCTGCTGGGTTTCTCTCTCCCTTTCCCTGGAAATGTTCCTGAAGATGTTGCGCGAACTGCTGTCTCCTAGTCAAGCAAAGAGAAGAAGAAGAAAGAGGAAAAGCAGCGTCGTGAAGGGGGGACTGGAGAAGAGAGAAGTACGTCAGCGTGAATACAGGGAGATGAGGTGCGGATCATTTAACCAAATTATATTTTAGTTAACGGTTAGTTCCATTTACTTCGTAATGGACCATTTTCATTATCTCTCTGATGAGAGTTTTTTCCTTATTATTTTACCATCCAGCCCGGGGCCCGAGGCCCCCCAGGCTCCTGGGCAAAATCTCAGAGACCATTTAGTGTAAAACCAGAGGAGCTCAGAGGAACCTTGCCCTGGGGTTTTAGCAGAGACACAAGACTTGGTCATGCTGGGGGTGGAACCAGATTTGTCCCAAAGGCTCTTGGGAGGGGTAGGAGACTGAGGCCAGAGTGACCCCCACCTTAGAAAACAGAGCATTTGTGAGGGACGTCCCCGGTGGTCGGTGACCCTGCCAGGTTAGGAGGGCTTGTGACTTGATGATTCACAGTCGCGCTCGCCGGCCTCGTCCGCGGAGGGCTGGGCTGCTGGCTCCATCCCGATTGTCCAGGCAGCTGCGAGCAGAGCAGGGAGCCCTGTTCGACTGTTCACATGCGGGCTCGTGTCCCCTGTCCTCATCATTCCCGTCCTCGGCCCGCAAGCTCCCCCTTCCTCCCAGGGCCCTGGACAGGCTGGGTCCCCCAGATGGTGAAGCACCCGCCGTGTACCCAGCACAGAGCTAGAGCCCGGGCTGTGGGGTGACTGAGGCAGACACAGTCTGTACCCTGCGCGGTTTCCAGTCATAAGACAGGCTGAGCGAAAGCAGTAACTGTAGCAAGCTGCAAGGTGGTAAGGGCTACGGGGCCCCACCTTGTGCGGTGAGCCTTTCACAGGCAGTGATGCTTCCATGCCCAGTCAGCCAGCTCAGGTGTCCTGGAGGATGTTCCAGGCAGAGGGAACAACATGTGCAAAGGCTCAGAGGTTCCAGTGGCAGAAGAAAGGCCGTTGTGACCGCACCACCTGGCATGGGGAGAAGGGGGCAGGCACTGAGGCTGCAGAGGTGAGGGGAGCCAGACTGTCCTTGGCTCTAAGGACACAGGACACCACAGGACTCAGGACCCAGCACTGAGTTACGCTTTTAGAGCTCCCACTCGCAGCCGTGTGGAGAGTGGGTGGCTGACGGGGAGAGAGTGGAAGAGACCAGGCAGCAAGGAGTCACCGCGAGGTGCAGGGGAGCAGGATGGGGCTCGGCCAGGGTGTGGCAGAGAAGCCCTGGGTGCTGCCGTAACACCGACGTGACGTCGGTACCAGTGATCGCAGTGATTTTGGGGAAGCAGACGGGTTGGGAGACAAAACGCTTACCAATGGCAGCCCTTGCCCCATCAGCTGGGGGCCAGACGCCTTCTAGTAACTGGACCAGCAGGGGGTGCCCTCCGGATCCACCGAAAAGCAGCCCCCCCCCACGCCCCCCAGGTGCAGGGGCTGGGCCCCGGGGTAAGCAAACAGGCCTGAGGTCCCTGGTGGGTGGTGAACAGGAAGCTGCGGGGTGGGGGAGCCCACATGGAAGGGAGGATGCCCTGCGCTGTCAGAGGGTGTCCTGGTCTCCCCATCTGTGCGGCCCCAGGGTGGACCTGCTCAGAGCCCAGAGTCGGCAGAGGGGAGCAGACGATGGTCAGGAGACTCCATCTCCCAGCAAATGAGCAAGAGTGTGTGCGGCCATGGCTGCTCCACAGTCACGGTCCTGGAACATTCCGGAACAGTATCCCACCCGCCTGCTAGCCCAGCGCTGGACCCTGGTGGCGCCCGAGACCCGACTGCACCTCTGCGTCCACCTGAAGCCCCGCCAGTTCCTGGGCCAGGCCACGTGTGGAGACCGGTGCTTCCTCCTGGAGAACAGCCTTGTCACCAGCAGCCGCTTCCCTGGCTCCTGGGAGAAGTGGGGACAGCATCTCAGGCAGGACAGCCCTGCACGAGGGGCGCGGCCAGCGCTCCAGCGTCCACGTCCTCGGGAGCCCACTGTGGGCATCACTGGCCTCTGCAAGAGCGAGAGGCCTGATTCTAGAAAGAGGAGCCTCACAGAGCATGAAAGGTGAGCTGCGGAGTGTGAAAGTAAGGGTAAGAGCTGGGGGAAGCAGGCAGGGGAGGGTGCTAGAGGGTGTGTGGGGGGGGGAGGTCACAGTTGTAAAGGGGGCTCAGGGAAGGCCAGTCGGAGCAGGTGACCCTGGAGCAGAGACAGGGAGCGGGGCAGACGTGGGGAGGGGGCTCCAGCTGGAGGGAAGGGCAAGGGGAGCCTTGAGGCAGAAGGTGCAGAGGGCTCCAGGGCCAGGAAGGAGCCTGAGGGGCTAAGGGGAGGGGGATGGGCTGGGGGCTGGGGGCCAGAGACCTCAGAGTCCCTGGAGCCGCTGTGAGGGTGGACTGAGTGGAGTGAGGCAGGAGTCTGGGGGCATGGAGCAGGGCAGGGACAGCTCCGCCCTGAGTGTCAGGAAGCCGCCTGGCTGCTGGGGAGAGAGTGCCAGGAGCAGGGTGGGGCAGAGGCAGGGAGCAGGCAGGAGGCCCCTGCACCGGTCCAGGCACCGTGGTGGTGGGGCCAGGGTGGGAGCCTGCAGAGCTGGAGAAGTTTCCAGATCTGGGGTCCTATGAAGGCCAAGCAAACGGGACTTGGAGATTATTCGCTCCATGAATGCTCAGTATTATTAGGTTTTTAAACTCATACTATTTTGCTGCATCGCCTTGCAGGAGGAAGGCTCAAGAGTGAAATCTGTAGCGATGTTATTTATGAGAGTTGATTCAAATCATCCAGATTTTTTAATAGGCATTGGGTTAAATAAATTATGGAACATTAATTAAATGGACTATTTCCAAGAATATAAAAGGCAACCTGCTGAATGGGAGAAGATATTTGCAAATGACATAGCTGATCAAGGCTCAGTATCCAAAATATATGAAGAACTGATACAACTCAGCACGTAAAGAACAAATCATCCAACTTAAAGTGGGCAGAAGACAGGAACAGACATTTCTCCAAAGAAGACATGCAAATGGCCAACAGACATGAAATTTGCTGGAGAAATTTGTGGAGAAAAAGGAGCCTTCGTGCACTGCTGGTGCAGCCACTGTGGACACCAGCATGGAGGTTCCTCAAAGATTAAAAATAGAATGACTCTATGATCCAGTAATTCCACTGCTGGGCATTTACCCAAAAAATACAAAAACAATACGAAACCACTAACCAAAAAACACATAAACCCCAATGTTTATGACAGCCTGATCTACAATAGTGAAACTATGTAACCAGCCCAAGTGTCCATCCATAGACGGATGGTATAGATACGCGGTGCAATACGACTCAGCCACAAAAAAGAATGAGATCTTGCCATTTGCCACGATGCGCGTGGAGAGTATAATGCTGGCAAAATAAGCCGGTCGGAGAAAGACAAATACTATATGATTTCACTCGTACGTGGGAGTTAAGAAACAAAACAAATTAGCAAAGGAAAAAAGAGAAGACAAACCAAGACACAGACTCTGCAATATAGAGAATGCACAGAGGGTTACCAGAGGGGAGGGGCTGGTGGCAACGGGTTAAATAGGTGATGGGGATTAAGGAGTGCATTTACCATGATGAAAACATTCATTAATATTAAGAAAAGAACGTATAATGAGATGAGAAATGGGTTGGACCGGAGGGTCAGGTGAGAAGCACCCAAATCTGCAGGAGCAGCGTGCAGGGGACGTGGCTGGGGTTCACGGAGACCCAGTTGTCCTTCTGGGCGCCCCCGCAGGAGAACCGCACGTCCCCATCGCCTGCATGTCCGGGTGCCCCTGAGACCTGCCTTAGCCGAGAAACGTGAATAGAGGTGGGGAGTGACCCTCTCGAGAGGAAGCATCTAAGGGTCAGAGCTCGGTTCTCCCGTCCGTCCTTCCCTGTCCCGTGTCCCCTCTCTCACCCGTGAAGGGAATGGTAAGTGATCAGAACAGAGTCACACCACTGGGAAATCAATTAGGAAAATATGCACTTGTATATAAATCGAAAATGAAGAAAGGCATCTACTGTCTCTGCTGGTGAGACATCAGTGCTTTACGTTTTTGCACATTCCAAGGGGTTTACGATAAGTATACATTACTTATATTAAAAGAAAACTCATTGTCATTAAGGAGGACACAGCGAGGCCAGCCCTGCCTGGGGCTGCAGGCGCCTCTCCCCGCCTCTCCCTCACCTCCGGCTCCTGCGCGCTGAGCCTCTGTCCCGCCCAATGAGCCCTTCCTTATAGATCCTCTCGTTCTCTAATTGTCTGCCCTGCATAATTTAGCACCGCCATATACCGTCTTGTTCCCAGACATTTAATCTAATGTCTCTTGGCCTGCATTTCTCAGCTGTCACTGCAGCGGTGGCGGAAAGGGAGATCTTCAGGGGCCGCTCAGCGCCCGCCTCCCTCGGGGCCTGGAACAATGAGAGCTAACACAGAGAGCACTGGGTAACAGGCCCTACGCTGAGCGCCTTATGTGCATTAATCCACTTAACGACTTCAACAATACTACAGAGGAGACACTGTTGCTATCCCCCGTTTTACAGATGAAAATACAGAAGCTCAGAGAGGTTTAGAAACTCACGCAAAGTCACACAGCTCAGAAATGGTGGAGCGGAGCCTTGAACCTGGACAGTCTGCTCCCAAGTCCCTGTTCTTCCCGCTCATCGAGTGTCGATCTTTACTATGCCCGGCCCTTCGTGCCCAAACACAGCACAGGGGCATTTGCCTGCCAGCTGAATGCTGCTGATAATAATGGTGGTAACAATGGCAATTAACGTGCACAGACATTTAATGCACACTAAGGCATGGGGTCCCCACAGCATCCTGCATGCGGGGCTGTCACAGTCCCCAGGTTACCGGTGCAGATTTGCCCAGAGTGCCCCTAAATCCTGCGTGCTGGTATCATGTGAGCCTAGCCATCTGCCTCCAGCAACCCTCAAATCCTTACAACAACCGGATATAATCAGTATAACCGTGCCCTTGTTACAGAGGGGAAAATGAAGGAGGCTCAGAGAGGTTAAGTAACTTGCCCACCATCTCACAGCAAGGCAGTGGCAGAGCCCAGACTGGAAAGCACAGTCATCCAGAGCTGGCTAGACAATGGGCCACATTGCCTCCCTCCACCCCTGCCTGGGGCTCAAGACCATTAACCGAGACTGAGCCTCCACTGGTGGGGTTTGGAATCTGAATGCGAGAGGCCCCAGAGACCATTACTGAGATGCCGTCCTGAGCGGGGAGGAAGGAGAGCAGGAGGCTTGTGTAGGGAAGGGAGGGGGAGCCTGGAACAACAGCCAACAAACTCTGGCCCCGGGTGGGGTGGGGGGCTCCCTGCAGGGGTCCCCAGGACACAGGGCAGCACTGCTCCCGAGGGACAGTGTCACTCTGTCACTGTGGAGGCCTGTCAGGTGGATGGTGGCCACCTGGGCTCAAGAAACTCCCTGTCAGTCCTCAATCCGGAGCTGGTTTATGGCCTGGCCTAATTGTTCTAATTGCCATTATCATGGCTAATAACATTTTGTGACAGCCATAAACTCAGAGCGTCTGAAGTGGGCCCTGGAGAAGGGAGCAGCTGAAGATGCTTTGGTTGTGAATCAAAGGGAAGCGGGAGGGCTCAGGTTCAGGGACTCGCCGCGCAGCCTGGGGACGGCGCCTTCTCACAGATAAAGCTGCACTCCGAGAAGATTAGAATCAGAGCCTGTTAGGCACAATTAGATAATGAAATGTTAAAAACATTGGAGATTATCAACGCAGAGCTTGAGATCATGTTCCAGTCATAGGTAACAGGCAGCCAGACATAGGGATGGGACACGCCTGGTTCCTGGGACCTGGGGAGCTGCGTGGCAGCATCTAGGGCCCTGAGAGCTGGAAGTGGTGAGAGACGGGCCCAGCGAAGAGGCCTGGACTTAGTCTTACTCTGCTGCTCGTCAGCTCTGGGATCACGCGCTGACCTCGTCTAAACGTCGGGAGACTGGAGGCTTCCATCATGGGGTTAGGTGGGTCCTAAAGGTGACGAGTGACCAGCACAGAGCACGATGCCCCACCGTACCTGAGAGATGTGAATGTGGGTATAGACGGATAGATGGGGGAGGGGGTGATAGACAGACGAAATGTCAGGGCCAGGAGGAACCCTCTAAAAACCCTCCATCTGCTGTGGGAATCACCAAGGGCTCTGGAGCGACCCCCACGCGGGCCCCAGGCCAGCAGGGAAGGTCTGTCCCTGCCGCGGCCTCAACACCCAGAACTGGGCCGGGCTCGGAGTCGAGCCACAGTAATCACTGCTGAATGCGTGAGCAGATGCATGAAGAGTGAAGCTCGGGGCAGAGACAGACAGGCTGAAATCCTTGCCCTGGGACCCCTGTGCCCCCAGTTCACCGGCTGTGACGGGGTGGGGCCGGGGTGCCGCCAACCTCAGTGAGGATGGTGAATGCTCGGCGGGCCTGCACAGGCCTGGTGCGCAGTGGCTTTGAAAGGAACCTTCTGTTTCATCTCCCACTGGTCCCTGCTCTGTTGCGCCCAGGCAGGGGGGGGCCGCAGGGAGTGGAGGAGATGGTGGGGTGGGAGGAGCGGGGGAGGCAAGGCCGGTCTGGGCTCCAAAGCAGCTGCGTAGCCGTAAGGACTTGGGCTTGGGGCCCCCCCAGCAGGCTGCAGGGAGCTGTTGGGCATCTCTGAGCAGGATGGGCCTGGAGACCCGAGCCTGCTTCCGGACCTGAGCAAGCCGTGGCCCCTCGGGCGGGCGTGTTAGAGGTACAGCAGGGGAAGGACCCCGGCCAAGCTGGCCCAGGAAGGGAGCTCCCAGGTGATTCTGGTGGAAACCGCCTGGGGCCAGCGTGCGAGAACTCTCTCCAGTGATATGGAGCCGCTCCCCACCCTGCCCTTCACTCCTACCTCCTTGGACCCCAGCACCCCAGAACAGTGCTCTCTGCCCAGAAGTGGGAGCCGCCCCTCACGCCTCCCTAATGGAGCTCATCTTTCCTGTCCTCATACGCTGCCCGCCTGTCTGTCCTCACACAGCTAGTCTCAGATGCTCCCCATGACCAGCCCTCCTGCCTCCTCGCTCTGGAGCAGCCAGAGCCCCGAGCACCTGGACGCAGGCTCGGGGCAGCCAGAGACCTGGACACTTACATAGCTGCGGGTAGGAGTCCTGGGGAGGGGGCACAGGGCAGGAATTGGGAGTCCTCTAGGGCCCCACTGAAGTGCTCATTTTGGGACAGATAATGGGCCTTTGAACCCAAAGTCCCGGGTTCTAATTCTGATCCTGACCCAGCTGAATGTGGGGCCTTCCCTAAATCCCTGTCCCTCCCTGAGCTGTACTTCCGTCATCCATAAATAGAGCCACGGGTCCCGTCCTGCACTCTGCAGGGGTCAGGGAGAAAGTTAGGAAAGCCAGCCCTGGGATGTGCCTCCCAAGGGACAGGGTGTCACCCAGTGTCCCAAAGCACCACACACTTGCCCCCCTCTGGGCACACCCTCCGCGCATCTTCTTGCCAGTCCAGCCTCTACTGTTAACCTCAGGACCCCATCTCTGTGTCTCCATCTCTGTGCCACGTCCCCCTCCCCCAGGCCTCCTAGCTGCTCTGCTCCCTGGTGGCTCCAGCCAACAGGCTCTTACTAAGCACCGGGCCCACGTGGAGCCTTCAGTTCGGGGTGCGAGGACCCACTCCCAGCTCCGGGACCAACGGACCGCGGTGACATGGGGCAGGTACCACCTCCCTCTGCCTCTGTTTCGTCCTCTGTGAAAGTGCAGCAGGACGACAGTGCCCACTGTCTGCGGGGCTCAGGCGCTGAAACACGGTCACCTATGTCTGCAAGCAAGCAGGTGTCATGAATGGTGGCCGCCGAGACTGCTCACATCTATGCACCGGGACATTTGGGTTGCAAAGGACGGAAGCTCGGAGTAAGCGGGAGCCAGAATTTGTTAGTGCAGCTCCCTGGGCAATGCAGGGGTGGCCGGGACCGTCAGACCTCCCTCCCTCCCTTCCCAGCTCTGATTCCATTATTCTGTCCGTGAGTCTGCCTCCGTCTTCTAAAGAGCAGTGAGGCTGGTGCGTGGGACAGGGGGACGACCCAGGCGTATGGCACCTCTCAGTTTTTTGTCGCAGAAGGAAGGGAAAGCAGCCTCTGTCTGTGCCTGGGCATACAATCCCAGGAAAAATTCCAGTGGGGCCTGGACACCCAAGGCGCCCTCTCCAATCCCTGAGGCCCCCCGGGGGCACTAGGTTGAGTGATCCCAGGAGAAGCAGCCGGAGTCACAGTTCATAAAAAGAAGGGGATTCTGAGCAGGAAGGAACAAAAGAGGCCCACCATGGGTGGCCCTTCCAGCTCACAGTCCTGTAAGGGAGTCCATACGGCCATGGGGAAGACATTAGGAACCCCTTCGCCCACCCAGTGTACAGATGGGAAAACCAAGGCTGGGGAGCCAAAGAAGGAAGTGTCAGCACCAGGACTGAACCCAGGCCGGTCAGGGTCCACCCTGCACGGCCTCTATGTCTCTCAGCTCCTGGGACTCCCCACATCGGCGCTCTGACCACCCCTGAGGACGCCCTGGAGAAGGACCCTCCCTTGCTTGTCTGTGCTCCCCTCGCCCTCAGCATGGTATCCAGCATGGGACCAAGAGTCATAAATGTTTGCTGAACCCAAGAGTGGGGACAGCAATGTCCTCCCTAGGAAGTCTCGGTCCCCCACCCTAAGAGCCTCTGCACACATACCCCCGGGGTGACTGGCTCTGGCTCACCTCCTTCTCCTTCAGTGCTGCCCTCAATGTCACCTGCTTCCTAGACCCCACGTCCCCCTCCTGTCACTCTCTCCTCCACCCACGTGAGTCTCTTCATGGTGCTCATCCCCACCTGGCATTGTCCTCTGTGTCCCCCCCAGGTGTTCATCCCCACCTGGCATTGTCCTCTGTGTCCCCCCCAGGTGCTCACCCCCACCTGGCATTGTCCTCTGTGTTCCCCCCAGGTGCTCATCCCCACCTGGCACGGTCCTCTGTGTCCCCTCCAAAGAGCAGCTGAATCCCCCACACTTAGAACAGAGCCTGGGGCATGTTAGGCACTCAGCACACTGTTGGGTGGGAGAGTGACTGAGTGAACGGGCCTCAGTTTCCCCATCTGGAAAAGGGGGCATCACTCTCAGTGATCCTCAGGGTCTCTCCCAGGCCCATGCCCCGCAGGCTCTGTCTCTCTGGGAAGCCCAGAGGACCAGGAAGCCTGGAAGGGCAGCGATGGGTGCAGGCCTGAGGGAGGGGGGCAGTGGTGACAGCGCGGCCCCCAGCAGGGCTGGGCTGCCCGTTTCGTCCCACCCCGGCTGCCCCAGCTCACGTTGGGTCCCGGCCAGGAGCCTCCTGTGTGGTGATGAGATCGTGTCATGCCTGTAGGTGTGTGATTCTCAGAAGGGGCTTTACATGTTTTGGTGAATCTATAAATATGGAGCATAATTACCCGTCATTAGCATATGCTTATGTTCTGCGTAAGTGCATATTGTTTCCCCAAGTATGCGAGTTGCCAACTCACGGCCAAGATGTGGTGACACCAACCTGAAGATTGTGTCCCCATCACTGATGACACGGAAGGTGTCCATTCATCATCGTGGGGAGAAGGGCGGCAGGACGGTGGGCAAATCCTCCCACGCTACAGGCAGCTTCCGGGGCCTGGAGCTCCCGAGGCACAGAGATCGGGGTAGGAAGGTAGATGAGGCGCGGCCCCCAGCCTGGGACCCCACACTGTAGGGACACTCCGTCACAGCGCTGATGAGAAGGTGGGGGACATGGGCACCCGCCCACCCCACAGCCCGCCCCTCCTTCCTGCACTCGCAGAGCCCTGGGCTCATTCTGCAGCAACAGGCTTAGACCTGGGGGCTCATTCTGCAGCAACAGACCTTAGACCTTAAACCCAGGGGTGAAGCCAGGCCTGGCGTGCCACCCCCTTCTCCAGACATGGTTTTAGGAGTGGGCGTGTGACCCAGATCTGGTCATGGAGGTGAGACGGAAAATCTGCCGGTAGAGGGAGAGCTCCTGGGGAATATTTCTTCTGCCTCACTCTACTCCCCTCCTCTAGACCTGAGTGCGGGCCTGTGAGACAATGTTTGGAGCTGTGGCAGCCATCTTGCTACCATGAGGCCAGAAGCTAAGGAAAAAGGACGACAGAGTGGAGGATGATAAGACAGGAAAGAGGAAAAGACCCTGGTGTGTTGGCATCACTGAGCATCTGACCAACCCTGGAACTGCCTCCCTCCACACATCTTTTTTCTTGTGATCATTACATGCCTGAGTTGCTTGAGCCATTGTTGGATTTCTGTTACTTGATACCCAACACCTCCTAACTGATGGAAGCCTCTACTACGTGCCCAGTTCACATCTCTCACAACCCCCCACCTCCACACACACACGGAGTCACAGCTATTTGTCTATACTGTGTCTCTGATTTCAGACCCTGGATTTCTGAAGGTGAATGTTGGATCTTGTTGCATCTGAACCCCAGAGTTGTACGTGGATCGCAGCCCACAGTGAGCTCCAATCACCGTGAGCTGAATACCATGAATGAATGAGGAAAGGATTAAATTAATGACTAAATGCATGTAATGGATTTAAAGGTACTTTGCAAACACAAAATAAGTTTCTGGCTGTTACATGGAGACGGGGAATGAAAGAGGGGCAGGGTGGAGAGCGGGGATTAGAGGAAAAGTGGCAGTCCCCGGCTCCGGCAGGGGTGAGGCACCGCCATCCTCCCAGACGCCCCCTGCCTCTCCACCCTGCTGCAAGGACCACAGAGGCCAGGTCTGTGAACCCCACCTCCCCCGTGGGCAGGCCGCCCCTGGGCTGCTGGAGCCTCTGATGGCGAGCGCCTCTGTCCCCAGGCAGACACCGAGAGACAGGCTGCGCGCTCTGTCGTTTTCCCCCTAAAACTTCCCTGAGAAACCGAATGGTTATCATGACCCCAGCTGCGCTTCTCGGCCACGTTATTGTGTGAGAGGCGGAGGACGGGGCAGCGGAAGAGGAGGCCGCAGGAAAATGAGGAACAAACACGCGGGGTGAACAGGCTTGAACATTTCAGCTCCAGGTTCGCAGGGAGACTGGATTAAAGAATCAAATCAAATGAATTTTGCCATCAGAGTAAGAGATCTGTCTCCCCCTAAATGCTTTACTTTGACAGTTGGCTTTAAGAGATTTGACAGAATTCATTTTTCCAGCACAGAAGATCAAGGTATGAAATAGGACTGGTTCTATCATGAGAACTCTGTTAACCGCTTGACATAATTGTAGGTTATCCAGGGAAGGGTTTTTTTTTTTTTTTGCCAAAACTGATGAATCTTTTGTTGTTCTTTTTTCCTCCTGATGCCTCCTATTTCTGGGGCCTGGGAAAGGTCCTCTGGGGGAGGAATCAGCCAGAGGTGGTGGGTGCAGGTGTGGAGGCCAGAGCCCCAGCCCAGCGCTCCTGCCTCCCGCACAGTCACAGGGAGCACTGGGAGGTGGAGGGGAAAGACATCTACCCTCCTTTGAGCAGACCCTTCAGGAGCTTATCCGAGTAGACCAACATAAGCTTCCGCAGGAGCCGACTACATCCACTTCCTCGGCTGTAAACACAAGGGACCTGCTGAAGACATTTGCCTCTGGGGGGAGCCTCAGGTGCCTGAGCCGCGTGTAGAAGCCCGCGGGGAACAGCAGGACCCGCGGTAGGACCTCCAGAAGTTTCCTCCATACCTGCCTCACCCCGCAGACCCCTAGGAGAGGGGCCGGGGCCCACTCTAGACGCACAGTTTGCAGAAACACTCCCGGGGCATTCCTCAGTGTCAGCTGCCAGCCCCAAACCCAAACAGTGTCATTTCTCTGTGTCTTCAGAAGCGACAAGATGACACATAGTGGCTCCATCTTTAAAAACAGACGTAGTGCAAAGAAGGGCCGTATGCACCCCAATGTTCACAGCAGCATTGTCCACAATAGCTAAATTGTGGAAGGAGCCGAGATGCCCTTCAACAGATGACTGGATTAAGATGTGGTCCATATATACAATGGAATATTACTCAGCTATCAGAAAGAACGATTTCTCAACATTTGCAGCAATATGGACGGCACTGGAGGAGATAATGCTAAGTGAAATAAGTCAAGCAGAGAAAGACAATTATCATATGGTTTCACTCATTTGTGGCACAGAAGGAATAGCAGGGAGATCAGTAGGAGAAGGAAGGGAAGAATGAAGGGGGGTAAACAAGGGGGAATGAACCACGAGAGACTATGGACTCTGGGAAACAAACTGAGGGTTTCGGAAGGGGAAGGAGGTGGGGGATGGGGCTAGCCTGGTGAAGGGTATTAGGGAGGGCACGTATTGCATGGAGCACTGGGTGTTATACGCAAACAATGAATCATGGAACCCTGCATCAAAAACTAAGGATGTGCTATATGGTGACTAACATAACACAATAAAAAAAAAAAAAACGGCACGTTTGCAAATGTCCGATCGCCTGCCTCCCCTCTACGGGCACGCGTGTGCACACATGTGTGTGCACGTATAGGACTGTGCACAGCCCCATGGGGAAGGACCGAACCCCCACATTCTTCAAGCTCCCCAGTGTGACCTTCTGAGGCTGCCCTGAAAGAAGCCCCTCACAGCCACAGGGACGCGCGGACATGGGGACAGGTGGACAGAAGACGAGAGCTGCACTCAGCCTCCAGCGTGTGTCTGGTTCCCATCTGCCCAGCGTCACGTGTGGAAGGAACGTGCTTTCTCATCGATCCCGTGACAATCTGGTGCATCCCACGACAGTAGCGCACCTTGTGTTTGTGGTTCCTGCCCACCTCCCCCACACCTGCCCGACTCCTACCTGCCCACCTTCCTCCTACCTGTCTGCTCACCACCCGCCAGCCTGCGTGTCCCCTCTGGTGTCTGGAGATAGTCCTTCTGGGGTTAAATAAGATAGAGCCGAGAAGAGCCTAGCTCAGAGCCTGACACAGGGTATGTGTTCAATTCAGAGCAGCCTGTGTTCTTGGAAACAAATAGGGCCTTTGGGAAAGAGTCAGAAGGACCTGAGTTCAAATCCAGCCTCACTGCTTCTTTGCTTAACTTCCCTTAGCCTCAGCCTCCTCATCAGGGAAATGGGGGGAAACACAGCCTCACTTTTGGCATGGACTGCGGGAGGAATTGGAGCTGGAGGGAATGGATCAGACCCTACAGGGCCAAGTCCAGGCCTGCCCTGCCCTGCCCTGCCCTGGGATCACCATGAACTGCAGGTTCCTTCCCCTCCTCTCCTCCCCCTTCTCCCCGCCACTCCCTCTTTTGTCTCCGCTTTGGATGTCTCTGGTGGAATGAAGGGCGGGGTGAGGAGGACAGCCCCAGTCTCATGCTCCATGCCTCAGTTCCCGGAAAGCGTTGCCCAGGCTCTGGGGACCTCTAGGGACGAGGAGCTCACCACCCCCCTAGACTGAATGGAGAGTCCCAGGGCTAACTGGAGAGGGCGAGGCAGGGAGCCCCGCGCCACCTCAGCTCCCAGCACCAGCCCTGCAGAGCAGCCCAGGGCCACTTCTGGACAGGTGCCCTCAGCCCTGTGGGAGGGTTTCCCCGGACCTCCAGCTGCCACGGGACACAGGGAATCTGTGTGTTAGAGACACAGCGATAAAAGATGAGTAAAAGTAATAAAGAAAAAGGCAATCTAAAATTTCCTGGGAAAGGACAGGACCCATTTATCAACTTCTTTTTGAACCATTTGAAAAACTGACACTGTAAACTCAGTGTCTCTTCAGCTATTCATTCACGGGGTGTTGGAGCCGGGGGCCGCTGCCAGCAGGGCAGAGTCTGGAGAGCGGGGATCTCGCCCCTGCTGTGATGTCCAGGGTGTAGCAGGTGACAACGTGGAGGGAAGGACCCGCTCCAGGAGCTGCCTCCAGCTGTGCCCAAGCTTGCTGTGTGACCTTGGGAAATCACACTCCCTCTCTGGGCCTCTCTCTTCCTTGCCCCTTAGTGGTGCAGCCTTAGGAGCAGGGGAAGGATGGAGAAGACACTGGATGGAAAGTCAGTAAGAAACCTCTTAGACCTGGAAGATCGGAGGGAAAGACCACAGAGACGTGACCTTGGTGACCACGACCTTCCCCCTAAACCTTGCTCCCAGGTCATGACAGCACTGGAGGCTTCACCTCTACCAGGAACCCTGGGGTCATCCTCAACCCCTCTCACCCCCTCCAGCTTCTTCCATTCCCCTCAGTGTCCACCCAGCCTCAGAGCCAGCATTCAGGCCCTGAATCCACAGCCATTTCTCCCACTGCAGGGCCTTTGCACATGCTATCCCGGTGGCCTGGAGCACACCTCCTCCTCATCTCCCCAGAGCTTCCCCGTCCTCACCCCTCAGATCTCAGTGCAGGTGTCCCCTCCTCAGGGAAGCCCTCCTGCACCATCCTGACAGGCGGAGACCTGGGAAGCTCGTCCTCAGCACACTGGTCACAGGGCAGCTTGCCAGGTGTTTGGTGAACATCTGTGCCCCCCACAGGCTATGAGCTCTAGTCCAGGGAGTGTCGTCTGTGGGGTTCACAGCTGTAGCCCCCAGAACAGTGTTTGGTCCCCAACCCACCACACTCTTCACGCTCTGCTATCTGTGCCCTGCTGTCCCCTCTCCTGGAACACCCCTCCCCCTCCCCTGCCCCTGAAACGCAAGCCCCTTCAAGGCTCAGCTCAAGGGTCACCTCCTCCAGGAGGCCCTCTCTGGTTCCCTTTGGTGCCTACTCTGCTCGTCCCTCCTCCATCCCCAGAAAACCCATCTTCTGTCCCCGGACAGGGATTATTTCCATGTCACCACTGGACCCTGAGCCACTGGAGGTGACTGGAGGTTTTCTTCTTCTCTCCCTGATGCCTGGCACGGGGCCTGGCACACCGCAGCTCGCAAAGTGGGCTGGACGGATGAGAAAGGGAGGGGAGAGGGAGGGAGGGGGAGGGGAGGGGAGAAGTAGGGTGGGGGAGGGGAGGCAAGAGGGAGGGCAGGGGGAGGGGAGGGAGGGATGAGCAGTACCAGCCCCCGTTTGTTTGGGACCCACCGCATGCCAGGCACCGCGCTGACAGCCCCGGTGTTGCTTCAGTTCATCCTCCCGCCACCTTGTCTTGTGCACTGATGTGCGCCCATATTCCAGATGCGGACGTGAGGCTTCTGAGGTTGGGACACTCGCCCAATGTCATAAGGCAAGTAAACTGAGGCAGGAGAATGCTTCCTGCTGCCTCCATCTGATGCCTCTCACGGTCCTCCTGGGCCCTGGGCTGAGCCCACGCTTCACGGCCATGTCCCCAATGTCCCTGCTGATCCTGCCATCCCTGGGGACCCGCGACGGCTGCGTTGGCTGAAAGTCATGATCACAAACATCCAGGCTTAGTTCTAGGGCAACAAAGAAGGACCTGCCTTTTTCTAGTGCGTGTGCAGGGATAAGTGTGTCCGCCCAGGAGGGTCCCTGCCTGCGTGACAGGAGCGTCCACAGGAGACCCCCCAGCCCTGCCCGTGGACACTCTCCATGTGCATCATAGGCGGAGACCCGTCCTCTCCCTGCCCGGGGCTGGCAGCCCTCCCAGGCCCACATGGCACCTGCAGGTCCCTCTCCTCGGCCCCAGGAGCATCATCTATTGATCATGGGGACTCGGGCTGTAAAGTCAGGACCATCTGTGTCTCTCCAGTGAGCAGGGACCATCGGGTCATTCAAATCCTGGAGATTCTCAGAAGGGGAGGAAAAATCTCAGACAAAAAGCAGAGGGAGTGAAGAGGAAATAGGATGTGCCAGGGAATTAATCCGCTGCTCAGACATGAAAGAAACACGTTCTATTATTTTTTATTGCATTTCATTTGAATGTACACGTTGTACTTAGCTGCCTGCAAGCTTTGGATTACCCAGAGAGAAAGCACAATGAAAGATGAGAGAATAAAAACAAGATAAAAAAAATTCCTGAAATTGGAACCACTGAGAGAGAGAAATAAAAGCCAGACTTGAGACAAAAACAGCCACTGTTTTTTGACCTCTCAGCACGGACACCAGGTCCCTGTGGCCGCGTGGCCCAGTGCCAGCAGCCCGCCAATGCAGCAGTCCTGATCACTGGCATCAGGAAAGTTCTGGGCCAGAGTCAGGAGGCCCAGGCTGTCATCTTGAGCCTGCTCCAATGTGCTGTGTGACTTTGGGCAGGTCATTGTCCCTCTCTGAGCTTTATTTCCCAGGGGAGTAATGGAATGCCTGGACAGGATGCTCTTCAAGAATATGGGGAGTGGGGAGCAAGAAGGGATCACACAAGGGTCAGGGCAGGAGGAGGGAAACCCCTGGAGATGTCCCTGGGGGTCAGGAGCCCCTCAGCAGAGCCCTTTGATGGATCTGTGCCAAAGGGCCCTGATGAATCAGTGTGGCCGTGCTGGGGACTGTGTGGGAGGGTGGGGAGGGCCTCTGGTGCTTCCCACTTCACTTCTGACACTTTCTATCTCCCAGGACCTCAGACTCTATGCTCTCTGTCCCTCCCCCATGAAAACTGCACCCAGGAAGGGCCCTGAAAGCCCCTCTCGCTGCAGAACAACTGACCGAGGAGGGGGTGGGGGAGGAGCAGGTGCCAGGCCCCCCACGGCGGCCTCTTCTGAGAATCTCAGGCAGTGAAGGGAGAAGATCTTGGTGGAAGGGGGCCCTCCTGCTTCCTGGCTGCTGCTTCTGCCCACGCCCAAGCCCAGAAATCCGTGCGGATGCAAGGGACTCTGGACAGACCGTTAGTCTGATGTCCAGCTGGCGGTGTGGGGGGGGCGGTGTGGGGGTCGGAGAGAGGGGCCAGTGTCTCAGGGACGGCGCCCCAGGGGGAGGCAGCTCAGACCCGAGCCTACAGCCCTGGCACCAGCCCTGTGGCTTCCTCAGTGGCCCAGAGCGGGCGTGGGGCTCACAGGCAGGCTCCGTGGATGGTCGTGAAGCAGGCCCAGCCCTGGGCCGGGGAAGGGCCGCCCGCCGGGCTGAGGCCCCAGCACATCAGGCTTTGATAAAAACACACTGATGTCCGTTCGTAGATCCATTCATGTACCCAATGTTTGTGTCTTCCCAAGATTCCTATGTCAAAACCCAACCCCGTCCTGTGATGGTGTGAGGGGGTGGGGCCTTGGGTCCCAGCAGTGGAATCAGTACCCTCATGAAAGCCACCCAGAGCTTTCTCACCGTCCTTCCCACAGTTGAGGAGACAGCAGGAAGTCCAGCAGTCCACAACCTGGAAGAGGGTCATGGCCAGAACGTGACATGGGGGGAGGGAGGGCATGTGGGTGCCTCTGCCCTCCCCGTGCCCTGCCCCTGCCTCTCCAGGTGCCGACTCAAGCCGCACAGGCTTCTCCTGAGAGGACCAGCAGCGGCCCAGCGAGCTGACCAGACATGAACCCCAAAGCCCTGGTAGGACAGCCAGGGGCCCTCGGCTGATCTCCCTCATCCAGCCAGCCCCCGGGGAGGTGTCCTTCCCTCCACTTTACAGGTGAGGACAGCGAGGCCTGATCGCAGCGTGGTCAGTAGCTGAAGCCTGATTTCAGCCTTGCCGCAGGAGCCAGGGCCGTACCCAGCCCGGGCTTCATCTCCTTGCCCGCTCATAGTGGCTTTGTGACCCTGGGCGAGGAAGCGGCACCTGTTTCCCCATCGGTGAAGCAGGGAGAATCATAGCACCTCCCTCCCAGAGTGAGTGGAAGAACTAAGTGACTCAGCATTGCAGAGGCCTGGCACGGGGTGTGTGGGGGGGAGGCTCACAGGCTCTCAGTCCCCTCCCCCACCCCCACCCCAGGCCAGTGCTCCTTTCGTTTCCCTGGGGAGCCCCGCCAGCAGGGGCAGCGTGCCACTGGCTCGCTCAGTGCCCCAGCAGCACCCTGTCGGTCTGACTGGGGGCCCCAGGAAAGGAGGGGTTTGCTAATGACCCCAGGCTCCTCTAACCCACCCCAGGAGGGGGGATCCTAATATTTACAGTTAAAAACAGCACAGCATTTGAAATGAGAAAAACAACAACCACGACATGCCAGAGAACCACAGTTTCATCTAAAGGAAAAAGAAGACAACACTAAAGCGTCATTTTTCAGAAATTAAGTCATGTTTTCTTTGCATTCTCCAATTCTTCCAGCAATCTGACAACTGCAGAGACATGAGCTTCCAAGCAGGACGGCCCACGCTGGGGAGCCGGTGGCCCAGTAGGTCAAGTCCAGAGTGTGCTTGCCAGGAAGAGGGTTAGGGCAAGAGCAAGGAGCTCACCCACACTCCAGGGGGACACGCTAGAATCTGCTCTGGGGTCTCAGCTCTGCACCCCGGCATGTGCTGGCTGAGGGACCACACGGGCCAGGGTCTGGGTGCTCAGGCTTTGGGAGAACCCAACAGACCCAAGTTCCAGTCCTAGCTGTGTCACTTAGCAGCCAGGTGACTGTGGGCACGAAACCCAATCACTCTGAGCCTCAGTTTACTCATCTGTAAAATGACCACCAAAACAGTGCCCACATCACAGTCCCCCTGGGGATCTTAAATGAGGTCATGCCTGCAATGCCCTGAACTGGGGCCTGGCATCTATTGGGCACTCCAAACACATTAGTTATTAATTCTGTGCTTCCTTCAAGTTATTTTTTATTATTTTTTTCCCAAAAAGTGGAATGTGTCTGATGATAGAAAAGTATATTTAAAGTATTCATGTCTCTTTGTTTATAACAATGAAAAATTATTATTAAATTGGTGGTGGACCTCTAAATCCACAGCCTCTGGGGCTTGGGGCGATGTGATATTAAGGAAGAACTGTATTCATGCGAAGGGCGCACGAGTGAGACTTGTGGGAACAGACTCTTGGTGTTGCACTTACCCTCCCCAGACAAACCCACGTCTGAGTCAGAAACTAATGGAGGTTTGAGGTGTTTATTCTGTTTGGTCCTTGAGCAGGAAGGAGTTGTCTGCCTTGCCCATCTGTGGCATCAGGAAAACCCACATGCCAGGCTTCCATGTCCAGCTAGGTTGCAGTAAGGTCTGGACTTAAACTTCCTGTCTAAAATAACTGACATCAACCAAAACGAACAAAAATATGAAACAAGAGTTGTCAAGACACTGAACTTTAGACAACGCAGAACAGTGATCCCTGAGAGACAGGAAATTAATGAGGTGAGCCCATGTTTGCTCCAGCATACATAAGAGTTTCCAGCACAAGGAAAGTGAACTCGGGCAGAGCTGTGAACACCCTGAATTGTGAGTCCAAGGAAAACAAAGCGACTAGAGCTCACAGGACAGACTACTGTACAGAGAGCCCTGGAATCTGCAGAAAGTGCTCCTCGAGTGTTCAGCCTAGTATAATCAGCATACATGTGTGCAGAGAGCACTTAAGTCTTGGGAAAGAATCATCCAAGAGGATTGGAGGGAATCATGCCCAGTACTCACGACTGGACTGGGAAGGGTGCTGCTCCCACCATCTAGACTGGAAAAGAGCCTGAATCACAGAGCACTGGCTAGAGAACTCAGATGAGTCTTGCCTCAGTGGTGAGAGAAATTAGCCCTAAGTTCTGCTCTGGTCCCACCAAACAATGCTTAAAAGCAAGACCCAGAAGATTCAAACTGTTTCCAGGCAACTTAAGTAGGTCCCAGAATGAAGCTCAAGAATATTTATAAGGATACACAAATAACCACCACCTTACAAAGGAAATTAAGAATGCCTGGTATCCAATAAAAGATTACCAGGCATACAAAGCAGAAGCATATGATCCATAATGAGGAGAAAATTGAGTAATTAGGGGGCGCCTGGGTGGCACAGCGGTTAAGCGTCTGCCTTTGGCTCAGGGCGTGATCCCGGCGTTCTGGGATCGAGCCCCACATCAGGCTCCTCCACTGGGAGCCTGCTTCTTCCTCTCCCACTCCCCCTGCTTGTGTTCCCTCTCTCGCTGGCTGTCTCTCTGTCGAATAAATAAATAAAATCTTAAAAAAAAAAGAAAGAAAATTGAGTAATTAAAACCAACCCTGAACTGACAGAAATGTTCGAATTTGCAGACAAAGGCATTAAAACAGTTATTATCACTGTATTCTATATGTTCAAAAAGTTATGTAAAGACATGGAAAAATATATTTTACGAGAGCCACATCAAAATTCTAGAGATGAAAACTATAATGTCTGAGATGAAAAGCTTACCAGATGTATTAATAGATTAGAAATTGCCAAAGAAAAGAGTGGTGAACTTGAAGGCATAGCAATGGAAACTATCCAAAAAGAAACGCAAAGAAAAAAAATTTACAAAAATAAAAAAGAGCATCCATGAACTGTGAGACAACTTCAAGGAAACTGATATCGATGTATCCTGAGTTCCCAGAAGAGAAAAAAGAAAGGGAGTGAGATCAGAAAAATACTTGAAGAAATAATTTTTCTAAATTTGATAAAATCTTTAAACCCAGAGATACAAGAATCTCAATAGATGCCAAACACAAGAAACAAGAAGAAAAACAGACTGAGACACACCAGAATCAAATTTCTTAAAGCCAGTGATAAAGAGAAGGTCTTAAAAGCCAACAGAAAAGAAGAAACTTTAAGGACAAAGAGATAAAGATAACAATGACACTGGATTTCTCTTCAGAAATGATGAGAGTGAGACAGTGAGGAACATCTTATAGGTATCAAAAGGAAAAAATAATCTGTGAACCTGTAATTCTTTAACCAGCGAAAATGTCTTTCAAAATGAAGGTGAAATAAAAACTTTTTCAGACATATAAAGATCTTCAGTACAAGAAACATTAAAGATAGTCCTTCAGGCAGAAAGAAGATGATATCAGATAGAAATATGGATCTACACAAAGAAATAAAGAGCACCAGAAATGAAAAAATTTTTTTATTATTTAAGTTTCTTTAAAAGGTAATTGAAACACACACACACACAATGGTAAATCTATCATTCTCTATTCAGTGAAAATGTCTTTGAAAACACAATACCATTTACAATAGCCCCAAGAAAACTGCAATACTTAAGTACAAATCTAATAAAATGTACAGTATCTGTATGCCAAAAACTACAAAATGCTGTTGAAAGAAATTTTTAAAAGACCTAAATAAATGGAAAGATATACCATGTTCATGGATCGGAAAACTCAATAGAGTAAAGAGATCAATATACCCCAGCATGATCTGTTCACTTAATGTAATACCAGTCAAAATCCAAGCAGAATTTTCTTGTGTATATAGAGAAGCTGACTCTAAAATGTACATGAAAAAGCAAATGAACTGGAATAAACAACTTTGAAAATGAAGAACAAAGCTGAAGGAATCACATACCTTGATTTTAAGACTATAAAGCTACAGCAACCAAGACACTGTGGTACGACAAGAGACAGTGGAACACAATAGCCCAGAAATAACCTTACACAAATACAACCATTTCATATTTGACAAAAATCCAAAAGTAATTCAACGGAGGAAGGTATCTTTTCAACAAATGGTGCTGTAACAATTGGTCATCCATATCCTCTCCCCAAATAAGTAAGTAAATAACAACATAACATAACATAAACTCAAAAACAAAACAAAACAAAACAAAAAAACCCTTGACCTAAACCTCACACTGTACACAAGATTAACTCAAAATGGATATAGAGTCAAAATGTAAAACTGACATTTTTTTGGATAAAATATTCATGATCTGGGTTTAGACAAAGAGTTCTTACAAATGACACCATAAGCACAATCCATAAAAGGCAAACCTGATAAATTAGACTTCATCAAAATTAAAACTTTTTGCTCTTCAAAATACTCCATTAAGAGTATGACAAGACAAGCTACAAAACAGGGGCCGATATCTGCAAACCACTTACCCAACGGAGGATGGTGGCTAAAATATATAAGGAACTCTCTAAACTCAACAGTAAAACAAACAATCTAATTAAAAATGGGCAAGAGACATGAAGAGACATTTTATCAAAGGGCAGAGACAGATGGCAAATAGGTGCATGGAAAGATGTGCAGCATGAATCACCATAGAAGTAGGCAAATTAAAACTATGGCGAGACACCATTGCATGCCCATGAGAATGGCTAAGATAAAAGACCAACGCTAGCGAGGAAGCAGCTCAAACAGGACTTTTTTTTTTTTTAAAGATTTTATTTATTTATTCGACAGAGATAGAGACAGCCAGCGAGAGAGGGAACACAAGCAGGGGGAGTGGGAGAGGAAGAAGCAGGCTCCTAGCGGAGGAGCCTGATGTGGGGCTCGACCCCGTAACGCCGGGATCACGCCCTGAGCCTAAGGCAGACGCTTAACCGCTGTGCCACCCAGGCGCCCCCTCAAACAGGACTTTTGTTCGTGGCTGATGAAAAATGCAAAACAGGACAGCCACTCTGGAAAATCGTTTGACAGGTTCTTACGAAGTCCCCAAACATTTGGAAATTAGATCACATACTTCTGAATAACCCATGGGTCAAAGAGGGAATTGGCAGGGAAATTTAAAAGCATGTGAAAGTGAATGAAAATGAAAACACAACATATTAAACATTCGTGGGATGCTAGCGAGAGGGAAACTTTAGCACCACACGTCTTTATTTGAAAGAAAAGAGATTTCAAATTAATGACTTCAGTTGCCATATTAAGAAACTTAAAAAAAAAAAAGCAATTAAACCTAAACTCAGCAGAAGAAAGGAAGTAATAGGAAACAGAGCAGAAATCTACAACATAGAAATCAGAAAACCAAGACAGGAAATCAAAACCAAAAGCTGCTTCTTCAAGAAAATTAATCAAGGGGCGCCTGGGTGGCACAGCGGTTAAGCGTCTGCCTTCGGCTCAGGGCGTGATCCGGGCGTTATGGGATCGAGCCCCACATCAGGCTCCTCCGCTGTGAGCCTGTTTCTTCCTCTCCCACTCCCCCTGCTTGTGTTCCCTCTCTCGCTGGCTGTATCTATCTCTGTCGAATAAATAAATAAAATCTTTAAAAAAAAAAAAAAAGAAAGAAAATTAATCAAATTGGTTAACCTCGAAACAAATGGTCCAGAAAAAGAGAGAGAAGACAAAAAGACTAATGTCATGTAGAGATCATGACATCATACAGATTCAGAACAAGTGAAAAGGATGGTGAACACCTTTATGCCAATAACTTGGACAGTTAGAGCAAGTAAGCAAGCTCCCTGAAAGACAGCAGCTATACCAAATCCAATCAAGAAGAAAAAAACATTCTAGATACTTAAAAACTTGAATTTCTCATTGAAATCTTTCCCCCTCCACACACGCGCAGCAACTCCAGTCCCAAATGGTTTCACTTGAGGACCTTATTGTTTGAGGAAGAAATGGTATCGATTTCGACACAGACTCTTCCAGAAAATAGAAGTGGAGAGAACGCTTCCCAGCTCATTCTATAAAGCCGACATCACCCTGAACATAACAAAACCTGACAAAGGCATCACAGGAAAAGAAAGTCCCTTGCGAGCATGGATGCTGAATTTTATGACAAAATTTTGACAAATCAAATCCAACAATACATAATAATAATAATGCTTCATGATCAAGGCTTATCCTAGGAATGCAAGGTTAGTTTAACATTGGAAAACCAGTCAATGTAATTCACCATCAAATAACTGAAAAAGAAAAACCATGTAATCATCACAATAGCAGCCAAAAAACAAATTTGACAAAATCCGATATTAGTCATACAAGTGACCGGCAAAACTAGGAACATAACGGAACTTCGTCAACCTGGCCAAGAGCATTTATGAAACATCTACGGTTAAGATCGTTCTTAATAGTGAAAGTCTGTTAAGATCAGGAACAAGACAAAAATACCTGAGCTCACCTCTTCTATATAAATTTTTATGGGAGGTCCTAGCTGGTACAATAGGGCAAGAGAAGAAATAAAGGCAAAGCCTGGAAAGGAAGAAGTAAAACTGTCTTTATTCATAGATGTCATGATTACCTTTGTAGAAAATATAATGGGATCTACAATAAGAGCTGCTGGAACAAGTAAGGGAACTTAGCAAGGTTGTAAAATAGAATGTCAATACATGAACATCAATTGTATTTCTATAGGCTAGCAATGAAAACCAGAAAGAAGAATTTTATTTTTTTTTATTTTTTATTTTTTTAAGATTTTTATTTATTTATTTATTTATTTGACAGAGAGAGACAGCCAGCACGAGAGGGAACACAAGCAGGGGGAGTGGGAGAGGAAGAAGCAGGCTCTTAGTGGAGGAGCCTGATGTGGGGCTCGAACCCAGAACGCTGGGATCACGCCCTGAGCCGAAGGCAGACGCTTAACCGCTGCACCACCCAGGCGCCCCAGAAAGAAGAATTTTAAAACGCTGTTTACAATAGCATCAAAACCTTGAAATACTTAGGGATAAACCTGACAAGAGATGTGATGAACCCAAACTCTGAACTCCCAAACAGTGCTGACAGAAATTGAGGGGGACCTAGGTAAATGGGGAGGAGCTCCATATTTGCGGTTGAAAGATGTCAGTTCTCCCCAAACTGATCATAGATTCAATGCAATCCCACCAGTGAAATCCCGATAGCCTTTTTAAAATAGAAATTGGCAAATCAACGCTAAAAATCATATAGACGTGCAATGGACCTGAGACAGCCAACAAGAAGAAAAAATTAGAGGACCAACACTACCTGACTTGAAGACTTACTGTAAGGTTTCAGAAAATAAGGGAATGTGTTGGTGGTTAGACAAACTTAGACACAGATGTCCAGACATTGGCCCATACATATATGGACAACTGATTTTTGACACAATGACAAAGGCAATTCTAGTAGGAAAAGGATGATCTTTTCAACAATGATGTTGAAACACTTGGATGTCCATTAGTCAAACAACAAACTCCTTGATTCATACCTTGCACCATCTGTGAAAACTGACTCGGTATTCATGACAGACCTAAATTCAAAACCTGTAGCTGCAAAAACTAGCAGAAACATAGGAGAAAATTATCACCTTGAGTTTGGCAAAACATCTCTTAGGTACACCCAAAGCATAACCTTAAAAGAAGAAATAGGCAGGTTGGATTCCATTCAAATTTAAAACCGCTCTTCGGAAAAAAAAAAAAAAAAGAATGAAAAGATGGGTCAGAAACTGAGAGAACATAGTTGCAAGCCATATGTTTAATAAAGGACTTGTTTACAAAATATATAAAAATTCACCTAAGTGGGACGGTTGCAATTAAAAAGACTGACCACACCGAGGGTTGGTGAGGACGTGGGGGAACTGAAACTTACATAAGGATGCCACCTACTGTGTGTAAAACAATGTGTTCATTTCTTAAAAATGGAAACATACACCTACCATATTATCCAGCCATTCTGCTCTTTGGTGTCTGTGCAAAAGAAAAGAAAGCATGCTATCTATACAAAGGGTTGCACATGAAAGCTCACAGCAATTTTATGGGGTAAGAGCCAAAGCCCAAGACAACGCAAATAGCTACTAACAGGTGAAGGAATGGATACGTTTTTGTATGTATAGCCATAGAACAGAATACTACTCAGCATTAATGAGCTACCGAAACACACAACATAGGTGAATCTCAATGTAACCGCGCAGAGCTCACATACATAGGGTTCCACTGATATGAAATTGTAGAAAATGAAATTTAATCTGTAGTTACAGCCAGCCGGTCAGCAGAGGGGGCATGGAGAGGGTGGGATGGTGGGCTGGCCAAGGGGCATGAGGAAATTGTTCACTAGCTTGACGGCAGGGATGGTTTCATCTTGACTGTGGGGCTGGCTCGTGAACAAACTCACCACACGGCACGTTTTTGAAAGGGGAATTTATTTTATGTCTGTAATCCCTCAATACAGCTGTTAAAATATACTAATAAGAGGCGCCTGGGTGGCTCAGATGGTTAAGCGTCTGTCTTCGGCTCAGGTCATGATCTCAGGGTCCTGGGATTGAGCCCCACATTGGGCTCCCTGCTCAGCGGGGAGCCTGCTTCTCCCTCTCCCCCTGCTTGTGCTCTCTCTCTCTTTCTCAAAGAAATAAATAAAATCTTTTTTAAAAATAAAATAAAATATACTAATAAAACTGGAAAGGGGGACGATAAGTCCAGCCACTAGCTCATTTCCATGAGCCTGTTCTGCCGCCAGCTGCCCCGCTGTGCCGCTCTGGCGGGGGCCCCAGGAACTGACATGCTGGCCACCGCTGGCCACCGCTAGCCACCGCTTGCAGACGGACAGACGCAGCCTCCTCCAGCTCTCATGCTGGGAAAGAGCTTCACATTTCAGCAGTGTGATTACGGAGAGGGGCCGGGGAAGCGAGCAAGGCCCTCAGAGGACACGGAGTCAGGCCGAGATGGTCCTTCCCCACCAGGGGCGCGGGCGGGCGAGAAGTGTTCTGCTGCTCACTCACGCCCTATGATTTAATATAGTTTTGACATTTCTCCAGCTGAGTGGCAGCCAAGAACCTGGCTGCGTGCAATCGGGTGGATAAAAGCCGGAGCAAAGAGCACGGAGTCCTCAGCTGCCTGTCACTTTGCCACCCGCTCTGCCAGAGCCCAGCTGGCATGAACACTGGGGGGGAGTGAGAGTGAGAAGAAAAGAGAAAAAGAGATGGAGAATTCCAGAAATGGTGCCTTCTTCGAGAGCTGTGCATGAGAGTCTGCTGCACGGAGGAGACCCTGCCACGGACAGTGGCTTCTGAGCACCTGCTGTGTGCAGGGCCAGTGCAGTCTCCCAGGGACACGGCAGCGACAGGCCAGGTGAGGCCCCTGGACACCCATCATGAGGATGATGAGGGTAAATAACAATCCTCCCTCCTCTCTATGCTAAGAGCTCCACTCCAGTGATTGTCCCCAGGGGACGTTTGAGGAGGTCCGGAGACATTTTTGGGTGTCACGCATGGGGAGAGGTGGGAAAGGCTACCGATATCTAGTGGGTAGAGAGCAGTGATGCTGGACACACCCTATAATTCATAAATCCCCACGGCAAGGGATTATCTGATCCAAATGGCAATAGTGCCGAAGTCGAGGACCCCTGCTCTAGAGTCATTTCTCATTTACCCTCACGACATCCCTGGGAAGTAGGATTATTATCATTCCCATTTTACAGAAGAGAAAACTGAGACCCAGAGAGGCGAAGTAAGTCCCCAGCCGTGACACACCTGTGGAAAGGCCGAATTTGGACTCGAACCAGGTGTGTGCTGAGTCTACACTCTGACCTACTGCACGGAGCAGTACCTCTAGTACACCACATGGAGTACTCA
Source organism: Ursus americanus (assembly GCF_024610735.1). Lineage (NCBI taxonomy): Eukaryota > Metazoa > Chordata > Mammalia > Carnivora > Ursidae > Ursus > Ursus americanus. Next base: position 8,755,034 of record NC_142159.1, read on the forward strand.
GAACACTCCAGCAGCCCCGGCCCCGAGTTCACGTCCCGTGGAGCCCTGTGGAGCACTGGGTGAGTCATTAAAAATCCCCAAACCAGCACTTTATTTTGAAAATTGGGCTCCTCTTCCTGGCCTGGGGAGCCTGGGGAGAATGGAAACCCTCTCTATGTGTGAAAATATTGGGGAAATAGGAGGGATCTTACATTCATTCATTTATTTACCAAATATTTATTGGGCCCTGACCACATGCTTGATGCTGGGCGAGGCACCGGGGATGAGCAGTGAAGGACACCCAGAGGTCCACCCAGAGGTCCCTGCCCTTGGGCCCTTATCCAAGCACAGACCTGGAGTCAGACAGCCGGGCCAGAGTCCGGATTTTGTTCTTCAATGGCCACAGGCCCCAACACTCTGCCCCTGAGGCCCCCTTCCCTCCTCTGTAAGCCCCAGCTCACCACCGGCTCCTCCTGGAGGGCGGTGGGAGGAGGTCAAATCAGACAGCCCGTGGGGAGCTCCCAGCACTGGTCCCGCACAGAAGTGAGTGATGAATATTCATTTTTATTATTCATGATGATGATACTTCTCACAATTGTTTCAATAAAATATAAAATCAGGGGTTGTCACTTCCACCTCTTGTGAGACTTCTCCCACTAGCACCTATTCCTGGAATCAGTCCCCCGCTCTGACTTCAGCCAGCCCCGTGGGCTTTCCTGCCCAGAGAGCCCCAGCCCACTTCCCATCCCTGCCGGGGGCAGCAGGAAACAGTCCTCCCCTGCCCACCCCAAGGAGCCTCCCTGGTCAAGGAGCCTCCCTGGTCAAGGAGCCTCCCTGGTCAAGGAGCCTCCCTGGTCAAGGAGGGGAGTGGGATTGGAGAGGAAAAGGCAAGGGTGGGAGGAGGGGCTGAAGCAGCTAGGAGGGAGAAGGATCGCTGTCCTCGGGATGCGGAGAGAGAGCACAACTCTTGCACTGGGTGGGCATTTATTTCAAGATTTCTAGCAGCTCATCAACTTGAGAAATTTTCAAGCTATAATCTAAAACAATCCTATGTGTCTAAATCTGGGCTTTTGGGATACTCCGATTTCAACCCCCACATCACGCACCTGCCTCCTGTCCCCCAGCTTGGAGGCTCGGACTCTCCAGACTGGCTTGCGGAGATGACTGCATGGGCCCCCCTGGTCTCTGTCCTCTGACCCCCAAGGGCCTGAGCACCAAGCTGGGAGGGAAGCAGGCGGGGTGCCGGAGAGTGTCTTGACCAGTTCCCGGTTTGGAGCCGTAGGCAGGTCCCTCCACCCCCTAGGCCTCAGCATCCTCACCTATAAAATGGGTTGTGGCAGACAATGTGATCTTGTGGGTGGAACCAGGGGACCCGGCCCAGGGCAGTCCCTCATTCGCGCCCCTAGCGCCGCCCTGCAAAGAGAGCAACATGGAATATCGGCTGGAATATTTTAGCGGCAAGTGGTAGAAAAGTCAACCACCTAAGTCAACCTAAGCAGAAAGGGAATTGTTTTTTGTCCGAGGCAACTAAAAAGCACGTGCAGAGCCCAGTTCACACTTAGCCCTGCCATTGCGCACAAGAGAGGAAAGGAAAGTGCTCCTCACTGTGGGACTAGAAGCCCAACACCCTTTATGCCAGGACGGGGGTGGCCAGAAGGGCGCCGAGCTGGAACAGGAACGCGGGTTTCCTGGGGCGGATGTGTGACTCGGGTGGGGAGGCAGGAGGCGCAGGGGTGCTCACAGCCAGCCCTGGGGTGAGTGAGGTCCAGTAGCCCTTCCAGGGACTCTGGAGAGGGCGATGCCGGCCCCAAGGGCATAATGTGCTGACGGAGATTTCGGGGACCACGTGGAGGCCACTCTGGTGCCAGGAGCCTTCACTGTGCTGGCGGGTGAGCTCAGCCTGTGGGGGAGCTGACCCTGCAGCTCAGAGGGGGCAGAGCCAGAACGGGGCCCTGGGGCCAGCGCCCACCCTCGGGCTGTGCCACTCCCTGGGCTAGGGGACCAACGCTCTGGCTAGAGGGACCCTGCTCCGAAACCCTGAGCGTGGCCACCTCTGCACCTAGTCCTGGCTCGGTCCCGAATGGGGCCCCTGCCTGGGACCAGGCCTTGCTGGGCTGAGACCTACTCTGCTCCGTCAGCCCTTCCCTCTGCCAAATCCTGGCCCCACGGCCCCCCCACCAACAGTAGGGTATTGCCACCCTCACTGGCCCAGCATCCAGAGTACTTTGTCACTACGGTAACAGCATCCACGACCATGACAACAGTAATAATAATGGAAACACTCAGTGAGTACGGACCATGTGTCGGCCCTTTACTAAATGACTTTCACGCACTTAGTTAACAGGCCTTTCGAAAAGCCCCAAGAAGAAGAGATTCTGGGTTCATTTACTAAAAAATCCATTTAGTAAATAGTCATTTCATCAAATGACCAATTTACCAAAAATCTATTTGCCCAACAATCTGTGAGATGCCCAGTGACAGGCAGATACACGAGCCCCGGTCTGGCCCCAGACACCCGGCCGCTGCTTCACCCGGGAGGCGCAGGCAGAGGCAGGGCTAAGGCCGCAAAGGCCTGGGGTACCTAAAACAGTCTTAAACACCGCGACCAGCTGTGTTGAAAGGGAAGGAAGCCCACCCATTTGCTGGATTCCTTTTCTGCAAAGGGGCTTCTGGAGATGAAGAAGCTGAGGTCCAGAGAAGTCAGGTAACTGGCCCAGGTCACCCAGGCCGGGACTCAGATCCAGCCTTGTGCTTCCAAATCCTCCTGCCGCACGGCACACCCAAGAACACAGCTCTGTGCTGCTCGGATAGCCAGACCTCGGGGCGCCTGAGAGCCACCCTCCCCTCTCCAGACTTCCCCACAGTGTCATTTTCCCATCTGTGAAGAGTGAGCTGGACTGCATTATCTCTAAGACTCTCATGGGCTGACTTTCTATGACATGAAGGCTCAGAGACAGCTAGCAACCTGCCCAGGGATGCACAGCTGGTCCGCTGGAGAGCAGCACCTGCCCCAGACTCCCTGCCTCTCTGCTTCTCGCTGCTTCAGTTGCACACCCTCCTGGAACATTTCTTGGGCATGAACCCCCCGGAAAGGCTGCTTTTATCCCTTTCACAAGGCAAAAAGAGACCATGTCAAGAGATGAGTGAAAAATCACACAGGTGAAGAATTTGTTTGGGACACGACTTGACTAATACCTCCATCTGCACATGCAGCTCTGAGACTGGCCTCCAAACCGGAAGAGGGTGGTGCCCCATTGGATACGTCATCCCTGCAGGAGGGTCGTAGGTCACTGCACTCCAGCCCTGCCCTCACGCCTGGAACCCCCAGATGCCCACGCCTGGAGATTTGCATCAGGAAGGGGCTTATGCTGCAGATGGAATTGGGGGTGAACAGATGCCAGGGGGCGCGACCCGACCAGGGAGAAAGTAGTGGGGCCAAGGCCGCAGTGAGTGCTTGGGGCTGTGCTGTGCTGAGTCCTCCAAGGAGGGTGTGGATGCGAGTGGTTTGTTTGGAAGTGACCCTAGGAAGCCCCAGCAAGGGGAGAAGAGGAGTGAAGAGAAGGAGGGGAAGCAAGCCGCTGGGTAGGTTTCCAGACCCCAACTTTTCTCAGAGCAGGAGATACCCACCCTGCCTTCTCCCCGCACCCGCCCCCCGTGCTGCTGGAACCAGCCCAAAGCTAAGCTCCCCCAGCAAGACCCCTGAGCAGCTGAGGCCCGCCTCTTCTAGCTCTCTGTCCATTCCAGTGTTCCAATGTCTTGACCAACCTGAGGTCGGGTTATGGGATAAGCCGGCTGAGAGCCCCAGGGTCTGGCTAACACGCTCCACTGCATACTTACCGCCCGCAGCTCCAGGCCCAGCACCTCGCATGGTGTATTGACTTACTGCAGCCTCACAACAAACCCATTTTCCAGGGATGGAGACTGAGGCAGAGAGCGAGGTGCCCAGCTTGGTCCTTGTAACAACAGCAGGGCCATCACGCAGTAAGTATCTCTGCAAATGCTATTCCTGTGGACCAGGGCTTGTCCAAGTGGGGTTTCCAGACCAGCGACATCAGCATCACCTGGACGCTTGTTAGAAATGCAAGTTCTCGGTCTCACCCCAGCTGGCCTGGCCTTTCAGGGCCCGGACTCTAAAACCAGAGTGCCCAGGTTCGAACCCTGGCTCTGACACTCACTGATTCCATGGCTTCAGGCCAATCACTTATCTCCCCGCGCCTCGGTTTCCCCAGATGTCGAATGCGAAGGCTCACACAGTAGACTTCCCAGGGTTTTATGAGGATTAACTGAGTTACTGCAGGTGAACTGTTTAGAGCAGAGCTGCCCAGGCCGGGTCCGCTGTTATGTGCTGCATTTCCATCCACAGCCCAGCGAGATGGGGACATTCAGAGGCCATGGCCGTCTAGCCGAGAGTGCTCTTCCCCTCAAGCCCCCCACACCTGTGCCCTGTCACCCAGATGCCAGTGCCTGTCCCCGTTAGGCTGCCCGACACAGGGCCAAGGTCTACAGTCGGGAAGAAAGCCTTGCTGGGCTGCCAGCATCTTATCTACCCCCAGGAGCTCAGCACCGCAGTGGGCACCGGGGGGCTGGGCTCACGGAGGCACGGGCATGCACCTGCCCGCATTTGTACCTGGCACTCAGAGAGCGCGGCTGGACCTTTTATTTTCTTTGAACAAATCAGCTCTCCACACAACAGAAAGGGTACACTGTGTCCAGAGAGCAGAGGTCTAGAGACCGCGGCAGAATCTCGAGTTCCGCAGGTCTTATTGGTCTGACTCACAGTCAACTACTCCCCCCCAGGGATCACCCAAGGCCTGGCTGTGTTTTCAAAGGCCCACGTGTTCCTCCCCCAGCTGGATGGCTGTTTTCTCTCTCTCTCTCTCTCTCTCTCTCTCTCTCTCTCTCTCTCGTGTTTCCCTTTCCTCTCTCTCTCCCTCCCTCCATCCCTCTCTCTTCCCTCCTCCTCCCCTCCATCTCTCCCTCATCCTCCCTTGCTGGTTCTAATCTCTGTGAACAGGAAAGCACACATTCAGAACGGTGCTGTCTTTTATTCATTAGGATTTATTTCCTTTATGGAAGCGCTCCGAGATGCAGGTTTTCAAAAGAGACAAGGAAGGCGCTGGCGGTGATTAATATTCCCCTGCTCTCTACAAAACAAGAATGATTCCAGGGTATGGATTTCTTTTTAAGGAACTTCAGTGTGGGTGATGCTGGGAGGCCAGCCCATGGATTAACAGATAGCCAACCAGGCGAAGCAAGAATTCGGATGAAAAGAGGGTCTCCAAGCTGAGAGACCAGGGGTTGAACCTTGAGGAAGAATTAGGGGAGATTCCAAGACAGGGGCCAGAGCCAGAGTGGCTCCCCGTTACCAGGACAGCTGGGTGCTCTAGGCCTGGAAGGAGGGAAGGTGGAAGGCAGGGAGGGGGTGTTAAGGAGGGATACGGGGAAGGAGGGAGGGAAGCATCTGCCCAACAATGGGACAGGTACGCTTGTCAGGAAGCGAGCTCCCCATCCCCCGGAGAGTCCCAGTTATCACTGGCAGGGCAGGGAAGAGAGCACATCCCGATTAGCGGAGGGAGAGGGACTAAAGTCGCTTCTTGCGCTAAGATTCTGGTTCCAGGGTGTCTAATTCAGCTTCACATCACTCGGAATCGTTCTGTATTTCTAAGGTCCATGCGTGCTGTGAATGCGGTTACAAGGCTTTTTGAGCAATTCCTTAATTCTCAGATTCTTTGGGCCTGTGATTCTATGAATGCATCTGTGATCCTATAATTCTAGGATTTTGTGAAAAGGATAAGACTCTCAGATTCTGCAATTCAAAGACTCCATTAAGGTAGCTTTGAGTCTGTGAAAGCCGCTCTCATTCCCAGATCCCATGCCTCACAGGTGCCATGAAAGGATTGACAGATCTGAAGATCGAGGGTTTCCGTGACCCTCGGCCCACACAATTCAGCGTCTGCAGAGGGAGGACACTGGGCCGCTGACCTGCGAGCTCCTCTCAGCACTCGAGGTGGGTCCCCGGGAGCCCCTGAGCCCACGCGCCACATGCCCCCTGTCATCACCTGGCTCACCCCAGTCTCCCCCATCAAGGATCTCAGGGTCCTAGGGGTGAACCAAGCATCCCAGAAGAGCCCCCCCTTCCCTGTCGCCGCCCCTATCTGAGCATGGTTAACCTGCCAGAAGAAATGGACCCCGGTACTTGACACCAGTCTGTGTCAAGGTGCTTTTGGACTCCTCCACCCACAACTCCCTGGGAACACCCCCAAAGCAGGGCTGGGCCCGCTCCTGGCTTCTCTCCTACAGCCACTCCAGCCCCTGTGCCAGGGCAGCCAGCGTGGGCACGCCAGCTGGGAGCTCTTGGCAGCATTCTCTGCTGTGACTCCCGAAGTTGATGGACCCTGGGCCCCCCTGAGCTCGCCCCCACTGGCTGGGTGGCCGAATGGCCCCCAAGCCCCAGCTGACAGAGCCCATGAGACCAACACTTTTGCAGACATGCTCCCAGCCCTACACATTTTCCCCTGAGATATTAATTATGAAGAGAATGATGGGCACAGCCTTGGATGCTAGTGGAATTTTCTGGTGCAGCTCAACCAGAAAAGAAGCAGCAGCTGGAGCGGGAACCAGGAGCCCGCTTGCATTTCCGTTCTGTTCGTTTTTCCTGAAGCACCGGCCCTGCTCCTTCACGGAGGTCTCTCCCATATCACTGTTAATCTGGGGCGCACTCGGTGGGCTCTGAGCAACGTTGTCCTGCGGTTCGGCTGGGTTTCTCTGGAAAGGAACCAGATCCAGGGAGGGGAGAAATGGAGACTAGGCGGGTGGGGCTGGAATTCTGGAGGAAGCTGGATTCGCACTCAGTCCTCCAGGATGGCCCAGGGGCCGCTCCCCACCCACCAGACCTCGGCAGGAAGGCTGGGGTTCCCGGGTACCTGCGGCAGAGGGAACTTGGAGCTCAGAGCCTGGCAGACTTGACCGTGGGGACAGGGACAAGCCACTCCCCTCCCTGGGCCCCAGGAGCCTCCCTGGAAATCACCCCCAGCTGGAGGGGCCTGACCCCCTGTGAGCTGCGGGGGGTGCTCTGACCCTCAGAAGGGGAGGTGGGGTAGAGGCTTCCAGGGGCTCTCAGCTCAGATATTCCAGCCTCTTCCGGTCTGAGGCTCAGGGGCCTGACTGGCCTGTGCTCAGCTCATCCTCAAGGACCCACAGGCTGCTGACCCCACCTTCTCCCTGTGAAATGTTGGTCTCATCTCTGGGACCTCAGCGCCAGAGCTCTGCTGAGTGGCCTAGGGCTGGCCCAGGGCCTCGTGCTCCCTCCAGCATACTGGTTCCTGAAAGGAAGCCACAGTGGGCCCAAAGTCGGGCCTCAGGCAGCCCAGGGGGAGCTGTTCGGGACACAAGGCTCTGCTTAGGGACTTCTGCTCACTCCGGAGCCAGGCAGCAAGCGACACTCTCAGGAAACAGGTGGCTCTGGTGTTAGTGACAGCATGGCTCGCTGGGGGGACAAGGAGGGACCTCTTGAGCCTGAGCCACTGGACAGACCTCAGCGGGGCCCACGCACAGCTGGCTCACCCCCACCAGGGACCCACTTGGCCAGGTGGGAGAAAGGCATGCAGGGGTCTCAGATGCTCACCCCCTTGGATATAGACACCCCTCGTGTACAGCCTCATTTCCTCCATCGGAGTACTCAGCACCCACCCAGCCCACCTGGGGGGCTGCCTCAAGGACTGGAGACAAGTTCTGGGCTATGCCCTCCAGTGGGAAGGAGAGGAATGGGGGTACTGGGGGTGAAGTCTCCCTCAGCAGGGGGCAGAGTTCCACACAGGGGAGGAGGGGCATTCGCTGGCGGCCAGGCAGCCAGGGCACCACCAACCGGCTTCCTGTGAACTTGGGGTCCAGGGAGCATCACTGGCTGCCGCTGTCTGGCCTCCTCTGGCCAGATATGAACAGAGGGGAGACTTGCACCCTCCCAGGCTAAGGCAGGACAGGCCTTTGGCTCGAGGACCAGACACCAAGCCCCCTCGGTGTGGGAAGATGCTTGTGAAGCCGGAGCCATCGGGCGCCGGCCCAGACCCACCGGGCGCCGGCCCAGACCCATGCAGCCAAATTCCCGCTCTGGCCCGTTTACCATTTGGCGCCCAGGAGCGCGGGGCTGCTCTGGAAACTGCACACACAGCCGGGTGACCCAGGCGGCTCTGGGGCAGGCCTGAGGGGAGAAACACGAGGGCCGAGGACCTGAGGGAGAGATTGGCCTGGGAGAGAAGGGGTAGGCGGAGGGTATGTGGAGCCCCTACTCCTCACCAGGCCCTGGGTGAGCGCATCACATGCTTTACCTTACGGAACCCTCACAACACTTCACAGCAAAGATGCCATTTCCATCTTGAACACCGACAGGCACCTCCCCCCATTTCCTAGGTGAACAAACTGAGACCCAGAAACGCAATCATGAGCCCCAAGTCCCACAGCATGTCAGGGACAGTCCAGGACCCCCTGCTCTTTGGATGGGGAGGGGCTTGGCTGTTCCCCCCAGGGAGGCTGAGGGGGCCTTCTCGGGGACCCTAGGGGTCACGCTTCCATCCGGAGACTGAAACCAGGCAACGATTCGAATAAGAGATGCTTATTATAAAAAAAATAACTGAGCTATGACAGCGGTTGACTCCGAGGACGTAAGGAGACATCTGAAGGGAATCCTGGGACTGAGGAAGGACAGGCCAGGGTCCAACCTCGGTGGAGAAGGTGTGCTTGCAGCCCCCTGGGTGCCGGAGAAGTTGCTGGTTTCTGCCAGAGCCGGTGTTGGCGGGCAGGAAGCACAGGTCAGCCACGGCTCGTGGGCTGCGCAGGTCAGACCTGGTCCACACGGTCCCCTGGGGATCCCCTGTGGCTGGGGGACACAGGGAGGTGGTCCCCAGAGCTGGGGTGGCTGTGAGCTGGCCAAGGGGCCATGCACTCGGGGTGTACGGCTGGGGCAGAGAGCACCATTGGACAGCCCCCACACTAGAACCAACAGGTGCCCCAGAAGCCAGAAAAAGCGAAATGAACTCGGGCTGACCAGGGAGAGGCCCCTTCCCCGGCAGCGTCCCTGCAGCGCCCTCTACCGACAAAGCTGGACATGGACGTCTCGCCCCGCAGAGGTGCTCAGAGACCAGTCCTTCACCAAGGACCAGGGACCCAAGGGCGAGTTGGGGGCTGAAAGGCAATAAATCAGGGGTCTGCAAACTACCCCTGTAGTTCACATCCAGCCTGTCACCCATTTTGGTATGGTTCATGAGTCTAGATGGTTGTGAAATTTTTAAATGATGGCAAAATAATCAAGAGAAGAATATTTTCTGACATGAAATTATATGAAATTTGGTGTCGTAAGTAAGTTTTGAATTGTGTCAGTTAAAAAATTGTGGGGATTTGTTTTTTCTGTCTGGTTTTACAAATACCTACATCGTATCCTCAATTTGTCTCTTGAACCACCAATCCTAACATATTTAATGTCTTGGCCTTTAGGGGAAGTTTGATAGCCCCTGGCAGTTGAATTGATAACTGACTAGGTCCCTATGAGTTGCCCCCATGCCACCTTCCACAACTGTCAGATCTGGGCTGCCACCCCCTGCCTGGCAAAGCCTCTGCACAGCTCATGGACGTGGAAATGGAAAAGGAGCCCACTTGGGAACCCTCCACAAACACCTTGGAGTAAGAGATCCAGGAGGGAGGCCTGGCTGGAGGAGGCATTACTGTCTTCTCTGAAGGTAAATCTTCCTTCATGGGAGAGATGTCACTGCCCTTCTTGGGAGCTTTGGGAGGAGATGTTAAAAGCATCAAGAGCCAGGAACAGAACCAGCTCTCTGACGAGGCCTGACCCCTATTCCTTGCCAGGGACTAGAGACTTCTTGTGTTTGGACCACAGAGACCCCAGCCCAGCCCCACACCTTCCATTCCAGGCCATCTTCTTCAAAACACACCACCCCAAAGCCTACGATGACTTTCTCGCTCATCTTGTCCTAGCTCTGGGGCCCATTTCACAGACAGAGAAACCAAGGCCCAGAAAGAGCTACCAGATGGCAGCAAAGAGGGAGAAGAAATAGCAGAAACTTTTGAGACAACAGGCCTGGCTTCCAATTCCAGCTCCAGCTCGAGCGCCGTGGGCCAATCCTGCTGTCTCTGAGCCTCCGTAAGACCCAGGACGTGTTCCTCCCCGACCCGCTCTGCACCTCGCCCTGCGCCCTGCACACATCTGTCTGTCTTCCTTCCTCTATCTGTAAGATAGGCCTATAAAATGGATCTCTGTGAAGTTTAAATTAGAAAATCCATGTAAAGCCCCTAGCACATGGTGGGTGCCCAAGAAGGGTAGCTCCGTAGAGGACTGAGTACGCCCCAAATCCCCAGGTGGTGGGTCCCGTAACAGAGCAGCCCCTCCCCAGGCCAATATACGTGATGTGGACCAGCCAGCACCTCTGGCCACAGACCACTCCCCAGAGAAGGGAAAGCCCCCCAAATAGCTTCTCTCTCCCATATTAGTTGTATTCGTACCCGGAAGCGGTGGGGTGGTGGGTCTTCTCCCCCTCCACCCGCTCCTGGTTTTCAAAGAGCTTTGGTCCAAGAGATAACCATGTAATTAAACAGGAGGAATGCAAAGCAATCCTCTTAGACGGGCTTCACCATCCTACCGCCCCCTCTTGTAAATCTATTAATGAACTGTAATTGCAGAGATTACACCCCTCCTGAAACCTGGTGGCCAGTTCACCATGGGGCAAGAAGATTGCATTGTCATCCAAGACCAAAAGAGGGAAGGAAAAATATATTAATTAGCTTAGCTCTGTTTATCTACACAAAAATAAAAGAAATATCTATCTGAATAGTAATGTGACATTTGCCAATGGACTGCGGCTGCCCTGGGAGACACTGCTCTTCCTCCTTTGTCGGGCTTGTTTATAGCCTTCTGTTAATCAAACCAAGAGCTGAGAGAGATTTGGAAGCTGGGTCTCTGATGGACGCAGAGTGGATGTGGGGAGAATTGAGATGAGCGCCTGGCAGGGGTTTGGGCATGAGAGGGACCCTGAGAGGGTGCCCGCTGCCCTCCTGGGAGCCTGGCCAGGCAGGACCAATCCCCAGGCAGGGAAGACCGTGGGCGGAGGGCGCCGGCACAGGGTGGGCGTGTGGGTGAGGGCTCGGGGGAGCCGTCAGCAGCCAGCACCCATCGCGGGTGCAGGACGGCTGCCCTGAGCTGGTGAAGGCCATCTGCCTCCCTCCCCGACCAGCTCCGACCGCACCTGTTAGGGATGGACGGGGCTCTGCCCGCCTGGCCTCGTTGTCCTCGGGAACCACTACTCACGCCAGCTACTCCCCTCGCCTGATGAAATCAGTCCCCCACCCTGGATTCCAGGATGCGCTGGGCCCAGACCTGCATCCCAGCTCCAGGGCTCGGTTCAGGGAGGGACGGGTTGGGGGTGGGGGTGGCAGCTGAGTTGCTGTCTCTTGTGCGAGTGATTTAACGAGGGAGTAGCTCAGGAGGAACCTGAAAAAAAGATGGGCGTTTGTTTCCAATTTCAGGTTCACACAAATAAAGCTTGCGGAGACACGTTCGTAATAGGCTTTCTGTGGACATATGCTTTCATTCCTCTAGGGAAATGGCTGAGGTGGGACCACTGAGGCATAGATCAGGTGTACATTTAACTTGGTAAGAGGCTTCCAGATTGTCTTCCGAAGCCGGGAGGCGGCCTACATTCCCACGCGCAGTCCGAGAGCCCCCGTGTTCCCACAGCCCCGCCCGTACTTAGTATGGTCAGTCTTCCTAATTTTAGCCATTTTAGTGGGAGTAGAGTATCCGTTGTGGTTTATTTTACATTTCCCTAACGCGTAATATTGTCCATCTTTTCACTGGCTTATTGGCCATCCCAAATCTACTGTGAAGTGCCCCTTGGAGTATTTTGACCATTTTTATGACACTCTTAGTAGGAGAGTCTGGTACTCTTTATTGGTTGAATCTCTTTGTACATATTTTGGGGTTTTGTTGAGATAGTGAATAGTATTTTCATTTTATTTCCAGTTTTTTGGTTGCTAGTACAAAGACACACAACTGATGTGTAGAGAGCAGCCTTGCACCCCCCTGGGGTTGGCATACAAGCCTTTAGGAAACAAGCACGGATGTGAGCTCCCTGAGTCCATTAGGCTTGCTGGCACAGGCGAGGGGAGAAAGCGAGGGAGAGGTCGGCTAAGGGAGGATAATTCGAAGAGCTGCCATCATATAGCACTGAGTGTAGGTAAGGGGCTGTGTTCCTGCCTCTAATCTCTAGCAACACCTCCGTGAGACAGGTGCGGTCACTACTTCCTCCATCTTATACAAAGAAACTGAGGCCCAGAGCGCTGGCGTAACTTAGTAAAGGTTTACCCAGCCAGCAAATGCAGAGCGGGATTCAAGTCCAACAGGCCTGGCCTTCACGTCTGTGCTTCCAGTCCTGATGCTGTACTCTCTCCAATATGTCCTTGAAGATGACCTTGACAGGTGGTTGATATAGGCCTGTTAGGGGCTGAGTGGAGTCCCCGGTACACAGTCAGCGCTCAATAAATGCTGGTTAAGGTGTAAGGCAGCATCCTGCATCCTGGGGAACCAGTCTGATCTGAGGGGCTCCCAGTCCCGTGCGGAGGAGGGAGGAGAGAACTGTCGCTTATAGCACAGGGCAGAGCTGGGCTGGAGCCGCTCAGGGGGCAGCGGGAGTCCAAGAAGGGAAGTGGAGACAAAGAAGCAGCAGAACAGCATGTGCAAAGGCCTGGCGGTGAGGAGGGCACGGCGGCCCCAGCGCCGCACAAGGAGGAACAGGGGCCATTGCAACAGGAGGCAGGCAGGGACACAGGGATCATTTCGGGGAGTGCCAGGACTGGATGGTGGGGGTAAGCTTGCCGTCACTGGAGAGGCCGGGGGCAGGGGCTGGGATGGGGCTGGGCTTACCCCCTCACACCCCATGAGCAAGGAAGCTCTCACAGAGAGTGATAAAGAGATGTGGGAGAGCCCTCTCCTTTCTCTTAGTGTCCACACTGGCAGTGATTCTGTAGACGGACCCCAGGGCTGTCAGGCAGTGGGGGGGACAGCATTCCTCCTCCCTCCCCTGTTCATCTCCTCTCCTATCCCATCCGCTCTCCCTCTGAGGCGTTCTGGTACATTACATGATGAAGCAGCCTCATTTGGGAAGCTTCCAGCTCATTAACTGGGAGGAGGGAACAAGTTTGGGAGGACCCAGGAGAGAGCCCTTGCCTGGATTCCTGCCTGCGGGTCCAGCCCTGCGAGGGCTGGGGAGGGCGACCCCGCCTGTGCCTGCAGAAGACCCCGTGGCACTGTGTCCCCAGGAAAGGTCAGCCCCCTGAGGCTTCCTGCCTTGGGTCCCTTTAGTCCTTCAAGGTAGGACCGTGACATGCTGGCTCTAAGGAGGCGGAGTCTGAGGACCCAGGGCTGTGGGAAGAGAAGAGGGTGGCCTGGGGTCGAGAAGGGTTTCCCTGCTGGTCCCACACGCCCACCTCGTCAAAGGCTCCTTTGCCCAGCTGTGCAGCAGGGCCCACCAGGGCCTCCCGAGGGTGGACACGGAAGGGGCCTTGGCGGGGCCTGGAGCAGGCCCATGAAGGGGTCCATTGTGCTCGGGCCATGAGGTCATGGCAGCCAGATGCTGCCTCTGGGTCCCGTGTCTCTCGTTCCCCCTTTCCCACAGTGGGAGAGAAGGGTGGAGACAGGAAAGCTGAGGCAGGGCCGGGAGAGCTGACACGGCCCCAGGCCAAGGATATGCGGCATGGGCTCCGTCCCCCATCCTTGAGATGCTGCACGGGGGGCAACATTCACCTTCCTAGGAGGCCCAGGTGTCCTCTCCATCCCCCACCCACTGGAAATGGGCAGGATTTGGAAAGGCAGGGAGGAGAGGGAAGAAATTTCCAGCAGGGGAACGGCATAAGGTGAGAATTTACCTGGCATCATAAGGAGATGGCGAGGCGATGGGACTGATTGGAAGACAGAACACATGCTGGGGACCAGGGACAGGTCTGTGTGCACCGGGAGAACAGCTCCGAAGGTGGGGACTCAGGTCCTAACAGGCAAAGCGGGTGGTTCCCATCGCCTCTGACTCTTCCCCACTTCGTACTCTCCACCGGCCTGCAAAGGCGGCCACAGACCCTGGAACGAAGAGGTATTCCAGCCCCCAGGGGAGGCGGGGCTGATCCTGGGCCTCTGGTTGGCAGGGGGAGGGCTTTCCATCCTCATCCTCCTTCTGGGACCATCACTGCTGGTGCCCTGTGTCCCCTTGAGGTGGTCAGAGCAGCCAGGTGGGCACAGAGGAGGCTGGAGATGAGCGGGGCTGCTTCCTGGTCGGGGGCGGGTGTCAGGGGAGCAGGGGTCCTGTGGGCTGCCAGCCCCTTCCCTGAGGCTGAGTTTCCTCCTGGGCATCGGGCCTGTGGGTGCAGCCTGTAGTGGGAAGCCAGACACTGCAAAAGGCAGGGGGAGGCACGCATCTGCCCCGGATCACCCAGGGTGATCAGAGCCTGCTGCACCCTCTTATCCTCCTGATTCCCTTGCCCTCTCCTCCCCTCCCTCTCCTTCCTCCTGCCCCCTCCACCTTCTCTCTGATGCCGATGGTCAAGGTCACTGTCACAGAGGCTTCTCCTCACCTGCCCCCAAAGAGGTCTTTGGCTGTGCCCTGGGCCACGGTGAGGGTGATCCCAGAGCCTGCGGCTGGGGCAGGGAGTGGGGGAGGGCTGCTGGGTGAGCAGGGATCACAGCGGCCTCGCCATTACTGAGCACCTGCTGGTGAGCAGCAGGAAGACGGTGGCTGAGAGGGAGCCACCTAGAGTCTACCCCCGGGCTTGCTTCTCAGACCGCCTTGGCTGCGGGACCCAGGGCAAGTCCCTTACCCTCTCTGGGTGTCTGCGTCCTCACCTGTAAAATGGGTAAATAAAGTAGCCTTTCTGTGAAGATGAAACAAGAACGTGTAAACCCGCTTGGTGCCACACTGGACTCGAGAAAGCGCGCGGGCCTTCCTAGCTGCCGTCATCGGTGCGCGCTGGGCCTGCGCTGGGAGCTTGTCACCTATTACTCTGCTAAGTCGCTAACAAATGTATACCCGATGAAGCACAGTAATAAAATAAACTGTCACGACGCGGAGCTTGGGAAGTAGAAGGTTTCCAAGACAGCTGAGGCTCCGCGGTGACCCTCCCCGGGCGCAGCCTCCACCGGCTCCCGGAGGTGGCCACGGCCCTGCGCTTTGTGTTCATCCTGTGCCTCTTTTTCTTTTTCTTTTTTTTTATTTAAAGATTTTATTTATTTATTTGACAGAGAGAGAGACAGCCAGCAAGAGAGGGAACACAAGCAGGGGGAGTGGGAGAGGAAGAAGCAGGCTCCCAGCAGAGGAGCCTGATGTGGGGCTTGATCCCAGAACACCAGGATCACGCCCTGAGCCGAAGGCAGATGCTTAACGACTGAGCCACCCAGGTGTCCCTATCCTGTCCCTCTTTTCTTTGTCCTTCAACTGCTCTGTCTGTGTCACCACGCAAGGACTGTCCAGCTGAGCCTGTGCGTGAGCTTTACAAACACGACTTCACCGTGGGCGGATTTTCCGTGCCTTAATTTTTCTCTCCACGTTGGTTCTGGATGTGCTGGTGGAGACGCGTGGCCCTGCGGTTGGCCATCTCGCTGATGCATGGCCTGTCACCGTATGACATATGACAATTTGTGTGTCCCTCCTCCTCTCTGGAGATAGCAGTTGTTTCCAGATGCGTTTTGTTTGGGTGTTTGCTGGGTGGTTACTACAGACAGAGGTGCTGTCAACAGTCCGGCACACGTCTCCTGGCGCACCTGCACGGGACGGTCTCGGAGAGTATATTCCGGAAAGGGAATTGCTGACTGGTGGGGGAGGGGCGGTGTTTGCTCGACTTTAGAAGACAGCGCCCAATTGTTTTATGATGTGGATGTGACCTCGTCCGCCCCCAGGAGTGACATGTAAGAGTTTCCATTGTTCCACATCGAGGCCCAAACTTGTCAGGCTCCTAAATTTTGCCAGAATTCGGTGTAAAAATGGTGACTCTCTGTGTTCCTAATTTTCATTTTGCTGCTTGCTAATGAAACTAAACGTATTCTCAAAGGATGACTGGACTTTGGGTTTCTTCTGTGAAATGCCTGTTTGTGTCTTTTTCTAATTTTTCTGTTGTTTGTTGCTATCCTCGTGATTTTTTAGCAGTCTCTTATCCATTTAGCACAGTAGCCATGTATGGAGCCCATGCAGTAAATCTTCTCCCATCTGAGACTTGTTCTCTCATTTTCTCCATTGGCCACGTGTCGCCCAGCCCCCACCTGCGTCTTTCTCTGACATCGGCCGTGTCATGGCACAGGGCTTTATGCAAGGCACAGGACCTTGCCCTTGGCTTACTGCCTTGTTGACATTGTTTTGAAATAACCATTTTATCTTCAAACTTCTGTTTGGCAAGTGAAGCCTGCAGTGATGGGGAAGACTCATGTAAGCTGAGCCGAGCTGGGCTTAGAGAGATGCCGCTGACCCTTCCCACCCCAACCACGTGTAATGTGCACAGTGCCGCCTGGGCACAGAAGCCCAGTGGACCCGGGATGGGTGGGCATTCAGCAACACTCAGTGAGTACCAGGTACCACTTCACACCCATCAGGATGGTTATTATATACATTTTTTAAAAAAACGGAAAATAAACACAACAAATAGTGGCAAGGATGTAGAGAAATTGGAACCCTTGCATTCCTGCTAGGAAGGTAAAGTGGGGCAGCCACTGGGGAAAACAATATGGTGGGTCTTAGAAAAAATTAAAAAGAGAATTACCATATGATCCAGGAATTCTGGTTCTGTGTCTATACGCCAAAGAATAAAAGTAGGGATACCAGATATTTGAGCACCCACGTTCACAGCAAGATTATTCACAGCGGCCCAAAGGGGGGAGCAACCCGAGTGTCCGTCCACAGATGAATGGATAAGCAGAATAGGATATATCCACACAGTGGAATATTATTCAGGCTTAAAAAGGAAGGAGATTCTGATCCATGCTACAATGTGGATAAATCTTGAAGGCATGATGCTCTGTGAAACAAGCCAGTTACAGAAGGACAAATACTATTTGATCCCACTTCCGTGGGGTACTCGGAATGGTCCGATTCATAAAGACGGGAAGTGGAATGGAGGTTTCCAGGGACTGATCGATGCTCAGAATGGGGAGCTCGTGTTTAATGCATTTGGAGTTTCAGCCAGCGAGGATGAAAACCCCCTGGGGACGGGTGATGGAGCTGGCTGTTCAACCATGTGAATGTATTTCACGTCAACGTACTGCGCACTGAAAAATGGCTAAAATTGTAAATTTTATGTTATATATATTTATCACAATTTTTTAAATTTAAGGATTTTATTTATTTATTTGAAAGAAAGAGTGAGCATGAGCAGTGGGGAGGGGCAGAGGGAGAAGGAGATGCAGACTCCCCACGGAACAGGGAACCTGATGTGGGGCTCAATCCCAGGACCCTGAGATCATGACCTGGGCTGAAGGCAGATGCTTAGCTGACTGAGCCACCCAGGCGCCCTTATCATGATTTTGTAGTGAGTGCAAGTAAGTATGTTACATCTGCAATGAAGTAAGGGTAGTCACTGGCCTGAGAAGCCGTGCTCTCCATTGGGTATTAAGGTTCTCCAGAGAAGCAGAATCAATAAGATATATGGAAGGATGCCTGGATGGCTCAGTAGGTTAAAGTGTCTGACTCTTGATTTCGGCTCAGGTCATGATCTCAGGGTCATGAGATCAAGCCCCACATGGGGCTCTGTGCTGGGCATGGACCCTGCTTAAGATTCTTTCTCTCCCTCTTCCTCTGCCCCTCTCTCCTCACACCCCCTCCCTGTGCTTGCTCTCTCTCTTTCTCTAAAAATAAAAACTAAAAGAAATAAGATACATGGAGACATATAAGAGGAGACTTATTATGGAAATTAGTTAGCACCATTATGGAGGCTGGGATATGCCATCTGCAAGCTGGAAAGCCAGTGGTAAAATTCGCTCCAAGTCCAAAGGCCCGAGAACCAGGAGGCTGCTTGCTGGTCTATGTCCTGGAGTCCCAGGTCCAAGAACCAGCAGCTCTAATGTCCAAAGGCAGGTGAATCCCAGCTCAAGAAGAGAAATAGCAAATCCACTCTTCCTCCACCTTTTTGTTCTATTTTGCTCTCAGTAGATTGGATGATGCCCACCAACACTGGAGAAGCTGCATCTCCTTGACTTAATCTACTCATTCAAATGCTGCTAATCTCTTCTAGAAACACCCTCACAGACGTTTTCCCCCGAGACTGGAAACAAGGCAAGGATGTCCTCTCTTGCTACTTTTTTAGGACTACTAGAAGTCCTAGCTAGTGCAATAAGACAAAATACGAATAATAACAATAATAATAATAGTAGCTATACAGTTTGGAAAAGAAGAAATAAAACTGTCTTTATTTGCAAATGACATGATTGTCTATATAGACGATCTCACAGAACCTCAAATTAAAAATAGAACCTCTTTAAACTAGGAAGTGAGTACAGCAGAGTTTCAGGATACAAGATCACTATGTAAAAATCGATTGCTTTCCAATACAGGCTCCAGGACATGGAGCAAACTTACAACATGTTTTACAGTCCATACTCTACAACTGAGGCGGTGGGGCTTAGAGGGGCATTGTAGGGCTTGCTTTTTATAACCTGCCTTACTTTAGTGCAGAAAAAGAAACAGAAGAGACAGAAATCCCCTGTCATTTTACCTGCAGGGATACTTGTGTGGGGAGGGTGTGATGCCAGCTTCATTCCCAAGTCACTAAACCTGCTTCACAGTCATGATTGTTACTGGCTTCGTAATATTCCATCCTATGGATTCCCGAATCGTTTACCTACCTATTCTGCTATTGGACATTTGGGTTGTTCCCAATTGTTGGCCGTCACTGTCAACACCGCAGTGAACATGCTTGTTTGTAAACCTGGGTATTAAGCTTTCCCTGTGCTTTCTGATGGTGGAATGTTTGGGTAAAACATGTAAGGGTTTTTAAGGCTTATGGTACCTACTGCGGGATTTATATCCTCCTAAATTCAGTATCAGGGCAGTTTCACATTTGAGACGTTACATTTACCCAAGGATGGTGGGTAAATAGTTAAGTCTCTGTGACTTGGAAAACCCTCTGAGTTTGAGTCCTCCTTCCTAGACTGTAATAAAACAGTAATGGGATCCTGGCTCGTCAAACTTCTGCATGTGAGTGTGTGTGTGTGTGTGTGTGTGTGTGTGTGTGTGTGTGTGTGTGTGCGCATGCAGGTGCGCACGTGTGCGTGTGTCCAATACCCTTTCCGTGTACAGGGTGCCTTTCTCATCCACACTATTCAGCCCTCTGAGATATACGAGGCACATACAGTGCTCCCATCTTACAGGTGAAAAAACTGAAGCTCGTAGGTCGTGTCTCATACAATAGAAAGAAACATGAGCTTTGGGGCAGACACATCTGGGCTTGACTTCATTCTGCTGCTGGGTGAGCTTGGCCTGGGTCTTCCCCTGTATCTCTGAGCCTGTCCTCTTATATACAAAATGGACATACAAACACCTGCTCGCTGAAGATTAATTGAGAGTTCGGATGGAAGTTTTGGATAAGCTGAGCACATAGTAGGTGCTCAAGCAATGTGAGTTGTGGTCATTGTTAGGAAAGCCATTTTTCCAAAGTTCCAGAGGCAAGACATGGATGCTAACCTCCTACCCTGAGTACAGAGGAGAAAACTTGGCTAACACTGCATATGGGATTATCCATGGTGGGCCCCCAAAGGCCCCCCATCTGAAGATGAAAGGAGACAGCTTCCCTGTCCAAGCCAACCTTTAACACAATACAGCACAATGAGGCCAGTGGTGATCACCTGATTTTTTTGCACGTCGAACTGAGCCTCAGCCTGTCTCAGCGTCCTCCCAGCCCCGTACTTGACATCCTGCCCATCCCCAGATCCTGGACCCAGGGAACCAGGCAGGATTTGATGCCAGCAGGGAAGAGAGGACCCCTCCTCCACCCAGATCTCTGGGAAAGTTATTCCAGCTTCCAGGCCAGACCATTCTGGGTAGTGGATGGCATCTCTTTAATGGTCTCTGGGAGATGGGCCCCTCCTTAATCTGCAGCAGTATCATTAAGACAGAAAACATTTGCTCCGTGGGGCTCCTGATGGCCTTTAGAAACTGCAAGTAAAACGCCAACCAGGAAGGGCTGCTCAGGGCTTAACCCTCCCCTTCCTGGCACAGGCACAGGCCTCGGCGGATGGGGCCACAGATTACTGGCCTGGACTCTCAGGAGCCCCGGGGTCTCACTTCCCAGCTCTTCCTAGATTACGTGTGAGTGGGTGGGTGTGAGGGCAGGGAAAAGAGGAATCCTTGACACTTGAATCACTCAGTCACGTGTTTGTAGACAGAGGACCCTCTCCCAGATTGGACAGAGAGCTAAGCACTGGGGGACCCACCCTGGCAGCTGAGTGACTTTGGGCCACTTCCTGAACCTCTCTGTGCTGGGTTCCTACAGGGTGGAGGGGCTGGATGGGCCTCCCAGCTCGGAGGTTCTAGGGTCTGTGTTTCACAGCAAGCAGAGCCTGGTGGTGTTTCCCGAGAGGACTGACATGTCCGTGTCCCCCAGGCCACCGCACTGAAGCCTGCTCCCCACTGGGGCACATGTGACAGGTGGGGAGACCAGCCCTGGGGACAGGAGAGCAGGTGACCTGGGTGGGCTGACAGAGGGGAGGAAGCCCCTGTTACCCAGCACCCCCTGGGAGCCCAGCACTGTGCTGGGACTCCCCCCGCCACGCACACACACACTGCCCAGGCTAGCCTCATGACACGAGAGAGAGAGGTCTCACCTTCACTCCTCACCTCCTACCTCCCTGCTTTTGCACAAGCAGTCTCCCCTCCTCTATCCAAATCCTACACAGCCCAAGGGCTGCCTCCTCCAGGAAGTCTTCCCTGATGTCTCATAACCATACCTCTCATGGCTCCACCCAGCTGGCTCTCTGGTTGTTTCACTGCCCAACCCAGTTTTAGATTTTGTGCTGTGAGGCCCAGACCCAAACATCAGCTCATCTCATTATGTTTCCAGGTTAGTCGATATTTACGGGGCGCTGGCTTGGGGCAGGCACTGTGGGGGCCACAGAGAGGGTGTGAATAAACACCCACTGAGCACCTGCAGATGCCCCCGGGCCCGGTCAGCCCACGTGGGGTCTGGGCAGGCTCCTCACCCTGTTGGGGGGATGATGACCCCAGGCCCAGAGACAGGAGAGGCGGTTCAGGTCCCACAGTGAGTCCGTGGCTGAGATGCAAACCCAGGCCAGATGCCACCCCCACCCCCACCCCCATTACTGCCCCCGGAACTGTCTAACCGCCTCGGCTGGGGGAGGCCTGGTGCTCTAGCCTGAGCTGTCTGGTCAGACAACGGGGCTGGGGTGGCCACAGCTACGCAGAGCAGGGGGCAGGACAGGGAGCAGCAGGGCAGGGCCCTCGAGACGTGTGGGGCCCCTAGGTCCCCCCTCAGGGATGGGAGGGGCCCTGCCCCCCTCGGTGACATGCTCACCACCTCCGCTGGCTCCCAGCCTGGCCTCCAGGCCCCTCTCCAACCCCGCCTTCCCCCAGACTGTCCCCAGGGCCCAGCTGGCCCTGAGGAGCACAGGGCGTAGATTAACGCATGTTCCCCTCTGGCTCCAGCTGCTCTTTCCTCCCGCCTTCCCTCGCCAGCCAGCCGGATTCTCTAGAAACACTCAGGAACAGACGGAGCCGCTGCTCCTGGGCCACAGGTGGGCGAGGCTGGGCTCTGGGCCTGGCGCCGGGTGACAAGTCCCACCCCTCGCCGCTGGGAGCCCCACGGCCCCAGTGAGACATGGGTGTGCGGTGGCCTCGCGTGGGGACAGCGAAGCCCTCCTGCCCCCGGGCCCCAGACACGCGGCGCTGCCAGGGCACTGACAGAGCCTCCCGTGACACGGGGCGTCACTTGGGGACTCTACTGGGCTTCCCCCCACCTCTCATGTTCTCAGTCAGCCTGGGTTTGGAAAGAGAGAGGCTGAGGCAGGAAAGCAAACCCCAAGCTTCCCCGGCCGGAAGGAGCCCCCAGATCCATGACAGCTGTCACGGCTGTAGGCGGGTGACAGGCCCAGAGAAAGTGCCAGAGCTTGCGCAGCCAGTTAGCGGCAGAGCCAGACTAACCGGGGGCTCCTGCAGGTCACACGCAGCATCCCAGTGAGATGGTGTGTGCACGTGCCTGCATCTGCATATCTGTGCATGTGCGTGTCAGGTGAGCACACGGCCGTCCCGAGTTGTCCGTGACCGTCACCGTGCGGGTGGAGCCCGGCCCTCTGTCTGAGCTGGTGCCACTTCTCAGGGAGCTCTCTGGTCCTCAGCTGACGGTAGGCAGGGGACAGGATGGGGGAGAGGGCAGAAAGCCCACTCTCCTGTATTTGGTTTCTAGATTAGGGAACAAAAATTACGTTTAAACTCTTTGCAGGGAGGTCTTTCTTCCTAATCACCCGCCCTGCGGCACAGATCTCTACGACGTGGGGACGTCTAATCAGATTCATTGGGTGGAGAGTGATTTCTTTTCTCTGAGAATCTGAACCCCAGAGAAGGTGCCCCCTGTCCCCCCACAAGCCCTCCCTGGCCTCCCTCTGGTCTCCCCTCTCTCTGCTTCTCTCCTTGTCTCCTGCTCTTTCTGTCACTGAGTCCCTCCAGTGTCTCTGTATGCCCCTGTCCCCAGCTCTCTCCTGGTTTGGGCTTCTGCGGCTCCAGGTGTGAGTTCTGACCTTGCTGGGGGTCCCCCTCCCTGTACCGCTTCTCTCGGCGAGGAGCTGAGCTGGGGGCTTCCCCCACATTCCCAACAGTGATGCTCCCTCTGTGCAAAGAGGAGGGAAGAGGCATGGCAGGACTTGTTCAAAGTCACCTTCCCTGGCAGCTGGGGGCTGAGGTTCGAGGGGTCACTGGACCCACAGTTGGCCTGAGCACTTTCAGAGGGTGGCCTGTGGGGCCAGGCTGGGCCGCACCAGCTGCGGGGCTCAGGGAGGTTCCAGCTTCGAGAACAGGGTCTGGGCAGTTCCGAGGGGGGCTCCTCGTGCTGGAGCGCAGAGCGGCTGAAGGCCTGGCTGCCCCGTCCTCCTGTGGCCCAGGCTGGGCACCTCCACCCCCACGGGCTTGTGGCCGAGCTTCCCTGGCTGCAGACACTGCTCCTTCCCAGGGTCTGGCCCCAGATGCTGCTCCTTCCCGGGGTCTGGCCCGAGCTTAGCACCTCCTTCCCTTCTGTTGCTCCAGCCAGGCCTCCCTGCAGCCCCCACCCAGGGGTCTCCCAGCCCCACCTCCTTGCTGTCTCTCCCCCACCTCTGTCCCCTGTCCTCACGGTCCCCACCCAGTCCAGAGCATCACCCTCTCTCCTCAGACACAGCACAGCCACCTGCTGTCCTGTCCCCACTTCCAGTGCACAGTCCACAGCTCACGTGAACATGCCAGGCCCCCTCTCAAACACCTCTCATGGCTCCCCTGTTCTGAGGATGAAAATCCCCACAATTCATGTGAACTACCCCTGTTCTGAGGATGAAAATCCCCACAATTCACATGAACTACCGGGCCCCCATGGGCCTGCCTCCTGGACCTCCCCACCCCATCTCTCCCTATCCCCCAGCTCACACGCTGACCCCATAGCCCTCTGTGCATGGAAGCCTCTGCATATGCGGTCCTCCCCCACTGCACCCCTGCACCCCTCCCCCCTGCCCCGACACCAGCTTTCTCCACAGCTTCGCTCAGCAGTCAGTACTACCAGCCGGCGTGCACGGAGCAGTCACCATGCTCCAGGCTATGGGCCCCGTATGACTGTCTCATTTAATACTTCAACAACCCTGGGAGAAACTATTATCCCCATTTTACAGAAGAGGAAATGGAGGTCCACAGACATGAAGCTCCTGGCCAAGGTTACTAGGCCGGGAAGTGGTGCTGCTGGGATTTGAACCCAGGTCATTTGTGTGACGTCAGCTCTCCCCATCTCACCTGCCCCTCCCAGGTTAGGGACCCCTCCTACACACTCCTGTGTGTCCTCCAAGCATCTGCCTGTTTCTCCATCCCCCCCATCAGGCCTGGGCTGTGAGCACCCCACGGCCACCCCGGGTCACACCTACCTCTGATCCCCAGGCCCTGCGTAGGGCCAGGCCTGTGGAGGACGCTTGGCTGGGGTCAGCTGAATAGTCCAGCAGCAGCCCCGCTGACTTCAGGGCCCCTCCTGCTCCTAACCCCCAGCCCTGCCCGCTGCCCACACCCTCATCTCCAAGGCCTTTAAACCAAATAGAGTTTTACAGTTCATTTGAGTTCATTGCAGCTGCCCCTTCTGGAAAGCTCTTCCACAAATTGCCTGCAGAGAGGAGGCCTGCTGGCAGGTCTCCCTCCCCAGACCTCACTCCATCCTAATGCCCCGGACCCCCAGGAGGGGCAGAGGGGCACAGGAGGACTGCCTGGGGAGTGTGGTCACATCAGGCCCAGGACTCCACCAGGTCAGGAGGTTGTGACCCTCGTGGCCTCATGGGGTCTCTGAGACAGAGAGGATTGTTTCGTCCCTGAACACAGCAGGAGCCTTGGGATGAGCGTGGTAAAGTCCCACTCACCTCTCGAGCCTCACCTCTCACCAGCATCCCCAGGCCCAGACCCTTGGGCTCCTTGCAGTGCCCTTCCCACACCCAGCCCTTCTCCCCAAATCCCTTTCCTCCACCTCTTACTTGTCTAATTCCAACTCATCCTTGAAGCCTCTGCTCCACAGCACCTCCTCCAGGAAGCCTTTCCTGACCCACAGGCAAGGTGAGGGGCCCCTCCCCGGGATCCTCACAACCTCTGGGCTTACCCGACCTGTAGCACTTCACCACTGGGCGGTGATGGCCGGTTTAGCTCTTGTCCTGCTCCCTAATCTCCTACTCCTCTAGCCCAGGGGGCTCCTCAAGGGCAGGGATAGCCTGAGACAGCCCAGAGGCGAGGCTGGAGGCCCCCACAGGAGGCACCCGGGTATGGGATCACAGCTGCACCATCCCCAGCAGCGTGGTGGTGGGTCAGGATCCAGACAGGTGTGAGAGCCCAAATCTGGCACGCTGAGACATGAGCTGGCCTCCCAGATGACCTTACTCATCTCTCTATAACTGTATGTCCTAAATCACTAGCTTTTACACCACAAAAGGGATGGTGGAGGGGGGAACAATTCCAGGAAACCTAAACTCTGGCTAAGGAATTCAGAGACTCAGGAGGGACTGGCGCCTGGCCCTCTGCCCCAACTCATCCCGGGCATCTTAATGGATGTAGGTCACCATCAGAGCCCAACAGACACTGTCTGAATGGCTTCAGCAAGCTGTCCCTCACCCTCCCTGCTGCTGAGGCCACTTGGCCACACTGGCAGGCTCACTGCCTGAGCCCTGGATCAGCCCTGACCTGTAGCAGCAGAGTCTAATGCCTCCAGCCCAACCCCTGGGACTCCTCACCAATTTCTGCAGCCTAAGCCTCATCTGCTGGTCCAGACATCTTGTATTTACTATCACCAGTTTCCCGGCCCCACACCAGCCCTCCTGCATCCACCAGGTGCTCACCAAGCTAAGGCCCTGTATCTGACAGTGCTCCAGCATTGGGGATACAGTGGTAAACAAGGCAGACAGAGTCCCTGGCTTTTTGTTGCTGGCATTTCCTTGAAAGAGACAGACAAGCAACAGTGGGGGTGGGGGGACAAGGAAAGTTGGAGTGTGATTGGTATGAGAAGGGAGCAATGCGTCCAGTGTCCAGAGAGCTGCAATAGACGACATTAGAGTAGGTTCTGCAGGACCTTGTACACTATGCTAAGACTTCCAGGCCCTACCTAGTATGCCCTTAACTGTCTTATCTCTCCGCATTGACTGTAGCTCCTTGGGAACAGGGACTGTTTTCTCTTCTTTTAAATTCAGGGATGAGAAGATTTGGTTAGGAGAAAAGGTCAATAGTGATGTAGCCTCACAACAGGACTGCTGGTCCATGGCTCAGCTGAGACAGCTCAAGGGGAAAGGGGTGAACTGACGTCAGGTTGGAACATGAGGTGTTATTAAGAACAGGCAGAACCAAGGGGCCAGGCTCTAGGAAGACACACACTGAGAAGAGCCAGAGGGACAGAGGGCTGCATTTCAGCACCACGGACAACTCCAGGGCCTATGGAAGGTGTTTTGTCCTCTGCCCATTTACTGGTTTCTGTCTTTAGGTGGAATTATCTGGCTACTCAAGGAAATTTGCTCTTGCAAAGAGTACTTTGTCATCAGAAATGGGGACACAGACTCCGAAGTCAGACTACCAACCCTTTACAAGTTGTGCGAACTTGGCCTCATCTCTTCTATGCTTTGGCTGCTGTCTGGCAAACGATAAGAGTATTTACCTTAGAGGGTTAAGGGTTAGAGGGTTAAAAGAAATGAGAATAAAGAACTTAGCACAGAGACTTGTACATGGTAAGTGCTTTAAAATTTTGTTATTATTATCCCAAAGAGCTTTTCCATATACAGTAATGGAGAGGGGAGGTGCTACATAAGACATTCCCATCCTCAGGGGTCTGACAACACTGTTAGGGTAAGTATATTTTTGAGGAGTGACATTGGGATATGTCTTATCAGCTCAGGCTGCTTTGACAATACCATGGACTGTGCAACTTAAACAGGAAGCATTTATTTCTCACAATTCTGGAGGCTGGAAAAGCCAAGATCAATGCGCTGGGAGATCTGGTGTCTGGTGAGAGCCCACTTCGCAGCTTGTAGATGGCTGTCTTTTCATTGGACCTCATGTGGCAGAGAGCAGAGAGAGGAAGCAACTCTCCCCTGTATCTTCTTGGAAGGGCATTAATGCCATCATGAGGTTTCACTCTGATGGTGAAATCACTTCACCAAAGCCTCATCTCTAAATTCCATCACATGAGGATTACGGTTTCAACATTTTGAGTTTGAGGGGTGCGGGGGGAGGGGGAGGACAGAAACATTCAGTCCATGGCAGGATATTTGATGAAATAAGAAATGCTAAGCCAGGATCCTGATACCATCTACTTTCAATGAGCTATGTTACTTGAGATGAGTCATAAACATTCCAGACTCCATTCCCCTGTGAAAATGAGACTTCTCGTTTAATAGATGGGGTTAGAATTCCTTTTTTCCTTTTCTTTTTCTTTCTTTCCCCTCTCCCTCCTTCTCTCCCTTCCCTCCTTCCTTCTTTTCTTTTCTAAGTATATATCCATGTATTGCTTGATCAATTAGAAATAAAACAATATGTTTCTATTCATATGTTTCCATTCATATTCATATTTTTCATATGTTGAAACCCTGACCCCCAGTGGGATGGCGTCAGGAGGTAGGGTCTTTGGAGGTAATTAGGTTTGGTAACGTCATGAAGGTGGAGGCCCATGATGGGATTGGTGTCCTTATAGGAAGAGAGAGACCAGAGCTCACTCCCAGCCAAGTGAGGACACACAAGACAGCAGCCATCTGCAAATCAGGAGGAGGGCTCTCACCAGAACCCAACCATGCTGACACTCTGATCTTGGACTTCCAGCCTCCAGATCAGTGAGAAATAAATTTCTGTTGTTTAAGCCACCCAGTGTATGGTATTTTTGTTATAGCAGCTGAACTAAGACAATGGAGGTATTAGACTATGTGGCACATAAAGTCCTTTCTAGTCGCAACTGACCCTGGGTCTTTGCTTCTGCCTTTCCAAGAGCACACAAAGTACTGGGGTAGATGAGAAGGAAGGCCTTTGGGAAGGCCAGAAGAGGCACCTACTGGAAGAAGTTAGATGTCTTTGCTTTGGGCATGTCCAGTCTCGTAATCCAACATTGAACCTCACCACATTTTCCAGTTTATGTTCAAGCTCCTTGGACCCTCTGAACTCACATGCACAGTCATCACTTTCTACTTGCTCACCATGTTTCAACCACACCGGCATTCTTTCATAGACCATGATTCTCCTTGTGGGCCTTGTGATGTGTTTTCCTTTGACAGGAATGTGCGTTATCACACAAGATTCTTTCAGTTGCAAAAGGCAGAAACCCCACTCAGTATGATTTAAATAAAATAGTGAAATATAGGCAGGAGAGGGGTGGCACAGTTTAACTTTCACCTAAAGAGTCTGATTCAGGTACAGCTGGATCCAGGGAGTCCAATGACATTGTCAGGACCTTCTCTTTCATTCTCTTAACTGGGTTTTCTATTGCATTGGCTTTATTTTTCAGCAGGGTTCTACCCTCCAGGTGAGAGATAGCCACAGGTAGCTCCCAACATTTATTATGAAGGTTTATCACACTTCTCCGCTGATAGTTTAAGCAAAACCTTCTGGTATTTTCTCAGACTTGGTCTGGCTTGGATCATCGGCCCACCTCTGAACCAGGAGTGACCATGAGCGGAATTCACTAGTTAGCCAGGCCTGAATGGTGTGTTCACTCTGGAGCAAGAGCTTGGGGTCAGCCCCACCTACGTGGACTAAAAGCAAAGGGGGGCATTGTTGCCTCCCCCAAAATGGGGTGTGTTAGGAAGAGATAAAGGATGCTGAGCAGGTAAAGTAAAAAATTAAAAAGTGAAAAACTAGATGCCCATGGCTATTATACTCTGTCTCTGTGATTGATTTCTACTCATTGCTTCAGGTTTTAGCTTAGACGGCACTTAGTCAGGGAGGACCTCTCCAACTTACTGATCAAAACCAGGACCCCTCAATCTTTATCTTCTTTAGTTTGGGTCTTAATATATTAATAGCTAACATTTATTGAGCACTTGCTATATACCAGGTATGGTTCTGAGTGTTTTATATGTATCAACAAATTTAATTCTCACCCAAACCCTAATAGGTAGTTACTTTATGACTTCAATTTTCTAGATGAGGAATTAAGGGCCAGCAAGGTCAGGCAACTTGTTGGAAGTCCCGCAGCCAGGACCTGGCAGGGTCAGGATTTGAACCCAGGAGCACTTTGGAGCCCACCTTCTAAGGAGGCTGTCCGACCTTCTTACAATAATCATGCAACCATCAGACAACAATCCCACAGCTTGCTTGTACTTACAGGTATTGTTGGCATGATTATTTGCTCAACATCTGCCTCTTCCACCAGACTGTGAACACCATGGAGACAGGTACCCTGTTTGTCTTGACCGTTGTGAGCTCTCAGCACGCATCAGGATGCACAGAGCAGGATTTGGTATCCTCACTTTTCCAATGGAAGAATGATGCTACCCAACCCTGTCTTCCACAGGTGGGGGATTTGGAGAGACAAATATAAAACATGGTCCCATATCATCCTGCCTGCTTCCTTGCTCATCCCCTTTGTCCTCCTTGTCTCCCTCTCTCTCTCTGTCCCTCCCTAACATCATCTCTCTTTCTCACCATCTCCTGCTTTTCTGCCTGTATCCCATACTATCTCCTCTCTCCCCACCCCCATCCTCAGCTAATTAAATGATACCGTGGAACATGTTTCATTTGCATTTGTCTCAGAGGCCTTGGTGCCGTTGGCTGCATGTTCATTAAACGGCTCTGTGTAGAGGGATGTAATGAACTGGTTTTATTACAATCGTCATCTGCCCATCCTGGGAGACGGTTATGTATTCATTGGGAAAAAAGAGAACTACAAATTTCAGCTGCTACCACCTGGGGTTTAGGGGTGAGAATGGGAGACGGGGGGAACACTTCGTTCCGGGGTGGGGAAGGCGGTAGGGGAAGAGAAGGGGAGGCTGGCATCGCCCCATTACCAAAGCCCATAACCACGAGTGGCAGAAATCCCACTGGGTTTGACCAGGGTCCAAAACTTCTGGGGGTGGTTATTGCAGGGGCCCCCACATTCATCTGTGTGCCCAGCACCATCTGCAGATGAGATCCCTGGCTTGGCACACTGGGACCGCTATTCCCTCACCTGTGTGTGCTATGGCGGTTGTGATGACAAAGAAATCCTTTGACAAGCATCACAGGAAAGCATTCCAATGGGCATTTGTGCACCGTGTCTCTCCTCACTGCACCACAGATGAGCAAGACCATGCCGAGCCGGGCTCCAGACTTGGTGCTGCACCAGCTTATTTCATTCAGCCCTCACAACAAGCAAACTGGTTAGGTGCTGTCATTATCCCCATTTTATATACAGGAAAACTGAGGCCCAGAAAACGGGTATTTCTGAGGCCACGTAGCCAGGATGCAGTGGATTGCCTGTGTCTACCGGCTGCAGCTTACAAGGACAGCCCCTGTAACATAGGAGTTCTACGTCGTATTTTATTAATGCTAAACCAGGCTCTTAAAGCTCAAATACCACAGCGGTCATTGGCGGCTTCCGCAGAAGGTTCCTCTTCCTCTTCAGGTTAACTTGGGCTGGGCCTGAAGAGCATCTGGGTGGAGGCAATGAGTATGTCCCTGTGCGTAAGGGACATGTGGGGCCCGGAGGCCACACAGACATTGGGGGGGGGCAGTCTCGGGCTCTGATCATCTGAGGGAAAGAGCAGCTGGGCTGGAATCACTTTGCTGAGGACCACTGAGGAATTTTAACAGGCAGCAAATAGTTACTGAGCCCGTGCTACACGCCAGCCACTGCTCTGGGTTTGGGGAGACGGCAATGCATAAAGTACACCAATGATCCCTCCTTCACGTAGGTGGCAATCAGGGTGGGGTGGACACATACCACGTTCCTCCTCCTTGGGCTCAGTTTACCCATCTATACAGGGGGCAGGCTGGGGTCTCTGCAGCGAGGTCACAAGCTCAGATACTAGCCAGGGACCAAGTGAGTGACACAAGTGACAGATGTCAGCTGGTGGGGATAATGGAGGGCTGGGGCTGCCACCAGGGGCTTCCACCCCTCAGCACCAGTGACAGTCAGGAGCTGAAGAGCTGGCCCACTGTGTTGGCTTCTCTGACGCTATTTTATGTGAAATCATTAGATTTTTTAATTGTATTAAGCAAACCAGAAAATACGACCCATGTTCTGGGCAAAAACCCTACGTGTCTGTGGGTGGTCTGGCCCGCAGGCCTCTATTTTGCAATGATCATCCATCAGCGACAGACGTGGAGGGTCCTGCAGTGAGGCAGGAACATAGTAGGGGTGACAGTCATAAGCATCCCTCCCTCTAAGCAGCTGCAAATCGGGCTGATAGAGTCCAAGCTCCAGAAGAGATGGGGTAGCTTGGGCCGGGGGAGGGGGGTGACACAGACCGGAATCCCCCGCCCTGCGCGCACGCTGCTGTGAGGACCGGCGGCCCTGGGCAGGGAGAGGCCTCCTTGTGCTTTGTCAACAGGAAGGAGCCTGAGGTGACCCTGCGCCCCTGAGTCAGGAGCTGGGAGAGAGGGACGTGTGTGCGTGTGTGTGTGTGTGTGAGAGAGAGAGCGCGCACATGCCTGTGAGTGTCTGTGAGTGCATGAGAGATGGTGGCGGTGGGTCTGGAGTTGGAGCAGATGGAGGGCAGGACAGACCCAGAGGAGACCATGAGGTCTCTAACAGACCCCGGGCGCCACGAAGGCAGCGTGCAGAGGACCAGGAAGGAAGAAGCTGGAGGGCTATGGAACAGCAATGCAAACCACCAGAGCGAAGCTGACCACGACCGCTGGGGTGGGGGGTGGGGGGTGCGTCCTGAGCGCCGCTCCGCCCTCCCACACTACACGCGCAGTATCTCAGGAAACCCCCACGACCACCCTGTGAGGGAGGGACTGTTATTACCCCATTTCACAGATAGCAAACCAAGGCACAGAGAGCATAGGTTGCTTCTTCAAGTCGTGGCACTGGTGCCAACGAGGCAGGGACCGAAACCAGTGGTTGGCTCCCCAAGTCCACGGCTGACCCAACTCTCCTTCAGGCCTCTAAAATATGGCTCCACGTAGTGACAGCTGTCCTCTGCGGAGGACCCACTATGTGCTGGGCACAGTGTGGGGGCTTTTCTCCCCACACTTACCCCTTCTGGGCAACAACCACATGAGGGAGGGACCCCGCTCCCACTTTACAGGTGAAAAGATGGAGGCTCGGGGACACAGGGATTTGCTGCTGGGGTTTGCCTGGAGCCAGCCCTGGGTCTCAGGTGCTGGTGGGTTCTGGCAGGTTCTGGAGGATCTAACGGCAGAGCCCTGTCCCTCCAGAATGATCGCGCTGTTCCTTGGTTTCTGGTCAGGCTGTGCAGGAAGCTATCCATGGAGCTCAGTGGGGTCCTCATCTCAACTCTTTCCCCTCCCCACAGGGTTCTGAGACCAGCCCTGCCCCCAGACCCTGGGTCCTCTAATGAGGCCAGAGCCCCACCAGTCCCTCCTGCCTTCCTAGAAATCAGGATGTTATAGGATTCTGATGCCCCCTGAGATCCAGCAGAACTTTGGACTCCAGAGGCCCCTTACTCTGCCAAGGGCCCATTCCAACAGTGAGATCTGTGAACTCGTTAGCAGAGAAGTAGCCGCACTCTAAATAATCCCCGAGCATATGAGCCACCATCTGCGCCTGGCGTCCTGGGCACGCTGCAGCCGCGACAGTCTGCTCCTGCCAGCAGGGCCTCCGGGGCAGGACCTTTCCTGACAGCCGCAGCGGACTGAGGCTAAACATGGGACCAGAAGGGCCTGTGCAGGGAGCAAGATTTGGAGGAAACTTAGGAGGGAAACATAGAGGAGGTGAAATGTTTGGGGCAGACTCACTGAGCTAGGGGGAAGAACTCAGACTGGCTGAGCACTTCCTGTAATGGTCCTTTTTCTGTGACTTCTCATCTAAGCCTCATCACTTTATGGAACAGAAGTCATTGCTCCCATTTTGCAGATGAGGAAATTGAGGCCCAACAAGGTTAAATGATCTGCCCATGGTCAAGCAGCTTGACCATGGTGAGGCAGGGGTTCAAGCCAGGCCCACAGGGACCCCCAAGTCCATCTTCTTCCTCCCAACCACATCGTCTAGGTCAGCTCGTCATGGAATGGGGCTCTGAGGAGGAGGAGTGGTCAAAAGGGTCCTTCCGGAGAAGCAAACATTTCAGGGCAGAATAAATCATTGGGCCTCTTAGTAATTGCTGATGCAGACAGATGCCACCCTCCCGCCCCAGCAAGTCTGTAACTCAAACCTTTGACCTGGATTTGCAGCATCTGCTGCAGGGAGGTGAGGTAGGAAGCAGGGGGAGAAGAGCAGAGCCCCTAGTCAGGCCCTGGGGGGCTTCTGGGCTGGAGGGAGAGGCACAGTGTGGCCGGTGAGGGACCATTGCCCCCATCTGTGCCCCCAGGGGGATAGACCAGACACTTCCTGGGGCCCCTGCCAGCCCCGACATTCTGTGGGTCCCTGACCCTGTGTCGGGGGCAGCTGGAGCAAAGGGTCAGGGTTCAGGGATGAGGCTGGGCAGGGGACGTTGGGTCCACAGCATCTCTGAGCTAAACCCTGGGTGGGGCGATTGGGAAGAGGGGGCTGGTGGCCGCTGAGGACAGGCCCGGGGGTCGATTTGCCCAACTGGGGTCCTGGACCAGGGCAGCAGGAAAGAAGCCAGAGGGGCAGGACTCCACACCCTGGTCCGGGAGTCAGAGCCTGGGTCTGTTCTGGTTCTGGGGCTGACCTGCTGTGTGACCTTGAGCAAGTCACATGGCCTCTCTGGGCCTCATCTGCACAGTGGAGGTGACTATTCCTGCCCTGGATGAGGGGCGCTGTGGGGACGGACGGAGGTCCCGGAGGGAAGAGCCAGTCAGGAAGGTCCCTTATGAGCACAGGGAGTCAGGCCCGGCTCTGCTCCATCTGCCTTTGCTCCCAGCCTCCTGGTGATTGCCTAGGCTCTGGCGTCCCCGCCCCTGAGGGCCCAGCTGATTGGAGGAGAGGGGGCCTTTATGCAAAAGACGTTGCTCCTCCCTACTCCTCCCTTTCCCCCAAGGCCACCACCACTGGGGCCTCACACATGCTGGCTTGACTCCCCAAGAATGGCCGGACCCTGGTAAAACATTGGCTTTATTGTCTAAATGCAGGATTTCTCTGGCTGTGTCTCACCAGGCCCATGCTGCTCCCCCTGCCCCAAAACGACCATCCCCTCCTCTCCCTACCTCCTCACCAGCCCTGTGACTTGGTCAAGTCCTTCATGTCTCTGAGCCTCAGTCTCCTCCTCTGTTGAATGGGGATATGCATGCCCACCTTGTGGATTTGTGCTGGGCATGGACACAGCCCTGTGGTCCTCAAACACACAAGTTCCTCGGGAGCCTCTTGGGTTCCAGGGTCTGTTCTGGGTGCTGATGACACAGAGATGGGCAGTGGAGACGAGGCTCTGCTTTCTCAGAGTTCCCTTGGGTGGGTCATCAAGTTGCACTGCACTGAGGACCTGGCTGGAAAGTTGTCCGTGAAGTTGCTGAGAGCCGTGACAACGCAGAGTGGACAAGTGACTCACTCAGGGGCACATGGAAGCACGCAGACAGGGTGGCCCTGAGGCTGCAGGTGCCTCCCTGCTGCAATGGCACCTACCATGCAGCCCTACTGACTTCCACACTCCAGGGCCTGGTGAGCTCTCCCCTTCTCTGGAAACATCCAGCTCCCGTGCCAAGCATCATCTCCTGGTCACAGGAGGTCTGGCCCTGCTGGCTCCTTTTGTCTCCATGGGGCCATCCAGGGGCTCTTAGCCCAGCCAGATCAGGGTCACCTGTCAAGTCCCCCATGTTCCTGTCTCCCTCCACCCTCTCCCAGCCTCCGAACAAGTCAGACACTCTCCCTGCTCCTTGTCCTGTAGCCAGCAGTGAGTGCCTCCCCCTTGCCATTCTGATAACCAAATTTTTAATTATTATAATTATCACCTAAGGAATCGGGTTCCTGCTGTAGACGATTAAATGAGATTCAGCGCTGCTTTGTCTCTCTCCTTTCAGCTGGAATCGGATGGTGAATTACATAGCACACTAGGAAACAAGAGTTAGAGGAGACCACTGATGGGTGAAAGGAGTCTGGTGGGTGGGGGTGAATATGGATGTGACGGCATGTCAAGGATGAGGATACCCACGTGTGTGTGTGTGTGTGTGTGTGTGTGTGCGTGCACGCGCCTGTGCATGTGAATGCATGAATGCACGTGAGTGTGTGCATAAGAGCACGTGCCTCTGAGCATGCTCAGTGAGAGAAAGAGGGGTGGGGTGACCAGATGCAGGCAGGACACAGGAGGTAGGGTCTAGTGACGGATAATGGTGTAAGGCTACCCGGGGAGTAGGTAATGGGGTGCAGGTGCAGGTCTGTCCCTGGAGGGTCAGCAGGAGCCCTGGAGGCCAGGGGGTCCCCTACTTCCTGATTGTCAATTTCCCCTCTCCGAGCCTCATTTTGCTCACCTGCAAACCGGGCACAGTGACAGTTCCTCCCACATAAGACCATTAGCTGTCAGAATTAAGTGCAATGGACCGTGAACTCAGCACGCACACGGTGAGTGCTCAGGGAGGGTTAGTTGTTAGTACTCGTCCAGGGTGGCAGCATGGGGAACAGTGTGATGACCGCATAGGTGACAGGGCATGACCATGGGTGATAAGGACTTAGATCCTGAGGTTCAGGTGGCAGGGTCCAGCCCTCAGGCCTCTGGAACCTGGCTTAGCTGGGGACCTGCTGTCCTCTGCAGAGACCTGCCCATCTCCCAGGGGGTGGACAGGGTTTGCATCTGGCCCCAGATACCATCATGGGACCAACTTGTGGAGTGGGAATTCACTACGGAGCATCCACAGGGCTACTCAGCCCCAGGCACCTGAACCGTCCTGAGCTGAGCCACCCTCTCAAGTGATGGGTGGGCAGTACTGGAGGAGGCCACAGGGAAGCCCTGAAGGCCCTCACGTACTGGGCTGAGTGAAGAGAAACTTCTGGAGCAGATCTGAAGTAGAAGGTAAGAGGAGGAAAGGCACCCTGAGACCCATCAAGCTCCATTCTGCACCCCACTCAGATGTAGCCGTGGGCCTCTAGGCTCCAGTGTCCCTCAGTGGGAGCTTAAGACCCTACAGGACTCCGAGATCACACCTAGGTCCTGGGCGGGGGGAAGTCTTCGTGTCCCTCTTCTTCTCTAAGGGGTTGGGGGGGGCTGCAAAGAGAGTGTGAGCAGGGCAGGCAGCCCCTCCCTCCCACCTTGTGAGGCTGGGAATTCAATTTGCATTTTAGGTCAACCACTTGCAGGATGAGATTCTGGGTTTGTTTGTTTCTCAGCAATCCCAGCCCTGTGGCTATAGGAGGTAACAGTCTCTTAGAGCAGACTAGAAGATTTCATGTCATTTATAAGGCACTTGTGCTGGGAATTAGAATCCCTGAGCTCATTCTTTTCTTTTCCCACTTTGTCCAGTGACATTAGGTGTAACCATCCAATCTCATTATATTTGTTAGTTTAACAAGACTGTTCAAATGTATCTTATACGTGGTCACTCAGATCCTTGCTTTTTGTAAGTGCTCGATTAGGATTATCCAATGGTGATATTTTGCATATTTCTATTGCCAGTTCACACCATGGACTATCAATGCTCTCTTTACTAATGACTAGGTACAGAGTCATTAGTGTCTTCAATCAGATTAGAGAGCCAATTCCAGAAACCCCAAAATTAGCTCAGAAAATAATTTGTCCTTAGGATTCTGTTCCTCTATAACCACTCTCAATACCAAAACATGCATCAGTCAGGGTTCTCTAGAGAAACAGAACCAATGGGATGTGTTTATGTAGCAAGAAATAGAATTGTTAGCAGGAGTTATGGAGACTGGCAAGTCCAGATCTGCAGTGTGAGCCAACAGGCAGAGACCCAGGATAGCCCATGGTGCAGGTAGAGTCTGAAAGTATTATCTGGGGTACAGGTAAGAATGTAAGCCTGTAGGGGGGCTCCTGGGTGGCACAGTGGTTAAGCATCTGCCTTCGGCTCAGGGCGTGATCCTGGCGTTATGGGATCGAGCCCCACATTAGGCTCCTCTGCTATGAGCCTGCTTCTTCCTCTCCCACTCCCCCTGCTTGTGTTCCCTCTCTCACTGGCTGTCTCTATCTCTGTTGAATAAATAAATAAAATCTTAAAAAAAAAAAAAAGAATGTAAGCCTGTAGGAATAAATAGACAAGGTTTTTTTTTTTTAAAGGAAGCTTCCCAGTTTTGTTTTGTTTTAGCAAATCCCAGGCACTCTGAGGAAAAATGAAGGAGATTCCTCCTGAGAGAGCATCCTTGAGGTGCAGGCTAGGAAAGGGGTGCTTCCTACTGCAAAAATCCACCCAGACCAATTTTCCCTATGGACCATAAACCTTAATCTGCAGAGCAAAAAGAAACAAAAACTGTTACCTTCCACCTTCCACTGGTGGAAATCCATTGCAACTGAAGAAAGGAAACAGGATAAAAATAAGTACTAGCCATGGGGAGGGGCAGAAATGCTTGCTAAAGATAGGCCCAGGGTTACAGATGGGGGCAAAAACACTTGTGAAGTCCACACCTGGAGACACAAGGGCATAGTACTTGCCTAAGTCTGAAAATTAATCACATCATCAGAAATATACCCTCTCACGCTCCTCCCACACTGGCTAACAAGCACTGAGTAAAAATAACAATGGAATATGTCTGGGAGAGCTTTAAAAGACAGATCATCTGTATAGTGCAGCACAAAGGAAAGACCCAAAGTCAGGGACATGAGGAGCAGACATTGGAAACTAACGTCTGAAAAACCAGACCAAACCCTAAATACAAGGTGTCACTAGATGAACTTGAAGGCTGTGGTGTACTGAGAATAACCATAGCAACCATGGACCTCAAAGTAAGCCCCACTCCTGACTAGATTAACACCAACTCCCACACAAAAGTCTAGCAGAAGAAAAGGTGTGCATATCTCCAAGCATGAAAAAATATTTACCTCAGAATTTATCATCCTAAAAAAGATGTCCAGCTTTCAATAAAAAATTATGAGGCAGATGAAAAGGCAAGGAAAAAACTACAAAAAAGACACAAAGAAATCATCAATGCCAAACTTAGCTATGACACAAATGTTGGAACTATCAGACAGGGAATTTTAAATTACTGTGATTAATATATTAAAGGTTCTAATGAAAAGGCTGACGATATGCAAGATCAAATGACTAGTTTTAGCAGAGAAGGAAACTCTAAGAAAGTATCAAGTGGAAATGCTAAAAAGCAATAACACAGTAACAAAGATGAGGCATACCTCCCGTAGGCTCACCAGTAGACTTGAAATAGCTGAGAAAAGAATCAGTGAACTTATAGATAAGTCAATGAATTACCCAACTGAAACCAAAAAAGGAAGGATGGAAGGAAGGAAGGAAGGAAGGAAGGAAGGAAGGAAGGAAGGAAGGAAGAAATGAAGGAAGGAAGGGAGGAAGGGAGGAAGGAAGAGACAAAAAACAAAACAGAGCATCCAAGAACTGTGGGGTAATATCAAATAGTAAAATATACAAGTAATTGCAATCACAGAAAGACAACAGAGGAAAAAGAGCAAAAGAAATATTTGAAGGAATAATATCCAAGAATTTCCCAAAGTGAATGACATACTTCAAACACAGGTCTAAGAAGCTCAGAGAACATCAAACAGAATCAAGTCCAAAAATTTTTTTAAAAAGGATATATAAATTAAACAAAACCAAAAAATATAGGCAGATAAATTAAAACTTAAATAGCTGAAAACCAAAAACAAAGAGAAACTCCTAAAGAGAGCCAAAGAAATAAGACGTATATACGGAGGCAACAAGATGAGAATGACAGCAGACTTCTTGTCAGAAAACATGCAAACAAGAAGACAATGGAATCATAACTTAAAGGTGCTGGAAAAATAACATACAGAAAGCTTTCAACCTCAAATTCTATACCCAGTGAAAATATCTTTGGAAATAAGTATTTTCCAAGACAAACAAAAACTTAAGAACTTTATTGTTAGTAGACTTACTCTGATTAAGAAATATTCAGGTAAGTTTTTCAGGCAAAAGGAATTTATCAGTATAATCTCAGAACTACACAAATAAAGAGTATCATAAGTGAAATAAATGAAGACATAATTAATTTTCTTTGTTATTTCAATTGTTCTAAAACATAAATGTCTAAAGAAAAATAGTAACCATGTACCATGTGGTTGTAGCACATGTGACATAGAAAAATATGACAAAAATAGTACAAAAGGTAAAAGGTAGGAATTGGGAATATACTGTTTTCATGTCATTATACTACTCGTGATGTGATATATTATTTTAAGATATTCTCAGATTAATTGAAATATATGTTATAAACACTGTGGTAACCACTAAATTTTTTTTGAAAGAAGGTAAGAGAACAGATAAAATGGCATCATTAAAAATGTCACTTAACTCAAGGGAAGGCAGAAGAGGAAAAAGGAGACAACAAATGGAACAAATTAGGAAGTAGCGAACAAGATGATAGATTTCAAACCAACCACATCAATCATCACCATAAATGTGAAGAAACTAAGCCCACAAGTTAAAATGTAGAGATTTTCAGGTTGAATTAAAAAAGCAAGACTGAACCATATGTTGTCCACAATAAACTCTCTCTAAACGTAAAAGCATCAGGTGCTCAACAGTAAGAGGATGTAGAATTAAATATCTTGCAAACACTAACTAAAAGAAAGCTGGAGTGGCTATATTAATATCAGAAGAAAATAGACTTCAGAACAAGAAATATCATCAGATATAAAGAGGAACATTACATAATGATATGTGGGACAATTCTCCAAGAAGATCTAGCAATCCTAAGTGTATGCACCTAACAAAATAACTTTAAAATATTTAAGGAAAAATCAGATAGAATTGAAAGGTGAAATAGACAAGTTCACAGTTATAGTTGGAAATGTCAACACACCTCTGTCTGTAATTGATAGATTGAAAAAAGCAGAATCTGTAAGGATATGGATAACCTGAAGAACATTATCAACTAAATTGACCTTGCTAACCTGTATAGACCCCTCCGCCCAGCAACAGCAGAATACATTCTCAAGTGCACATGGAAACTTCATCAATATAAATCATATTCTTGACCATAAAACACACTTAAAAGAATAGTAATGATATCAATTATATTCTCAAATGAGAAAAGAATTAAACAAGAAATCAACCACGGAAATATAATTGGGAAATGACCAAATATTTGGAAATTTGAAAATACATGGGTTGGAAAGGAAATCATAAGGGAAACAGGAAAAAAATTTGAATAAAGAGAAAATAAAAATAAGGCAGATCAAAATTTGGAGGACATAGCTGTATTTAGAGAGAAATTTATAGCACTAATGTATTCATCTGCTCAGGCCGTCATAACAAAATACCACAGACTGGGTGATATAAACAACAGAAATTTATTTTCTTACAGTTCTGGAGGCTGGAAATCCAAGATCAGGATGTTGGCAGAGTTAGTATCTCATGAAACTTGTTCCTGACTTATAGATGGCCACCTTCTTGCTGTGTCCTTATGTGACCTTACTTCTGTGCACACACACACTTGGTGTCTCTTCCTCTCCTTATAAGGACACCAGTTCTGGGACACCTAGGTGGCTCAGTGGGTTAAGCATCCAACTCTTGATTTGGGCTCAGGTCATGGTCTCAGGGTCATGAGATCAAGCCCCAATGTCCAGCCCCGTGTCAGGCTCCACACTGGGCATGGAACCTGCTTATAATTCTGTCCTTCCTCCCATGCCTACTCATACTCTCTTTTTCTCTCTGTCCAAAAATAATAAGAATACCAGTTCTATTGGAGAAGGACCTCATCCTTATGACTTCATTCCCAATCTTAATTACCTTCTTAAAGACCCTATTTCCAAATATAGTCACTTTGAGGTTAGAGCAGAAACATATGGACTTGGGCAGGCATTTAATTCAGTATATAACATTTCAGTACAAAACTAGAGGAAAAACCGGCAAATTAAACTCAAAACACAGAAGTGGAAACAAATGATAGAGGTAAATGATAGAGAGCCATGGTCTGGATATCAAAATCAAGGACATTGGAAAGAAAATCATAGACTAGTATCCCATATGAACATAGATGCAAAAACTCTAAACAAAATTTTATCAATTATAACTCAATGATAATATAGAAAGGATAATGCCTCATGACCAAATGGGGTTCATCTGAGGACTGAAAGGTTGGTTTAAAAAATAGAGGCTACTGGGTATGAAGTGTATGGGAATTCTCCATACTATCTTCACAAATTTTCTGTAAATCGAAAACTATTCTAAAATGAAGTTTGTTTTTTTAAAAATAAGCTGAAACTTTAAAAACTGAATGAATTATTGATGCACACTTCAATATGGATACATCACATAATAATTATGCAGATTGAAGGAAGCCAGACCAAAAAGAGGACATTCTGAATGATTCCATTTACATATAATTCTATATAATCTATAATAACGACAAGCAGATGAGTGGTTGCCTGGGGACGGTGAGTGGGGTTGGCACAAGGGAGGGATTACCAAGAGGTAAAAGGAACCTGGTTGGGGGGTGACGGTTAAATTCATGATCCTGATTGTGGTGATTATTTTGTAGGTGTATAAGTTTGTCAAAACTTATCCAATTGTATGCTTTTTATATATGCAGTTTTTTGTAAGTCAATTATACCTCAATAAAACAATTTTTTAAAAAGCTTATCAATTTGTACACTCTAAATATGAGTGGTTTATTTTAAGTCAATTAATTATACCTAACTAAGGCAGTTAAAAATCAGTAAATAAAGCCTACTCTGCAGTTTGTGCTTTCCCTCCATAAGTCCCACTTTCTTCCCACATCAGGTAATCTTGGACAGGTGTGGTATACTGTCATCACCCTGGGAATGTTAGGATTGGGTTTTTATGGAGATTGGTAACTTCAGTCATTTTCCAGTAAAGCAAGTGTCTCCTGCATATATTTGCAGGGTTGCTCTTGGGCCCTTTGCAGGTAAACTCTCACTTCACCTGTCCCAAGGACTCTGGATAGGCTCGAGGCATGACTGCCTTGGTGACTATGGACTCTACCCTCTGATGAACCCCTGCAAATGTTAATCACATTTCATCCACAGAGCAACCCTGCAACTTCACTCCCATTTTACAGAAAATGACAGTAAGGACAAAAGAGGTGAAGGAACACATCTGAGGTTCACAGCTAGGTCAAAGTAGAGGCAGGACTCCAACCCTGATTCCATCAATGGAGGGACTGCTGGAGCTTAGCACACCCTATGATCTTCACGCCCACCCCCACTCCCACCATCTTACATAGATACATTTTCTAAGGTAAAGCAGTATGTTTGCTATTACAAGAGTGAGCCCTGGCTTCCCCCCAAGCTGTGTCTTGCTCAAAGCTCTCCCCAGTGATTGACTTCAAGGGTGCCCTGCTCTAAAGCCTGGGCTCCTCTCCAAATTGTGTTGGGCTTGGGCTTCACAGGTGGACAAAGACCTGGTTCATGGAGGCTTGCTCTGGTGACATCCCTGGATGACTTGAGAGTGGAGCTTGGGGAGGGGTGATGGCCCCATTGTTTTCTAGGTGCATTGAGAACCCAAACTAAGAACAAATGATTTGAAGGTGATGGTTGGAGGCCATCTCTGAGGAGAGGTAGTTGCTCAACAAGCCTAGAGCATATTCCACTCAAGATCTCTCTGAACTGTTCTCTCTTTGACCTCCCTAGGACCAACCAAGGCAGCCACCCCAGTTGTCTTTCATTACCACCCCAGAGGGGAGATTTAGGGACCTGGCCCTTCTAATGAACTTTGTCCCCATCCCTTCCCCATGGACCAATGAGCAGGAAATGAGGGGGTGCTGATCACCAGGCTCCCAGTCCTGCTTGAGTCGGGGGAGGAGAAGGGTGGGGAGGAAACAGGACAGATTTTGCACCTTCAATTTACTGTAGGACACAGGTTACAATGAGGTAAATTGCAGCTCATCAGACGCTGAATGACCTTAATTCCGTTCAGCTGTGGGTTCTGCATTGGCTGCACCTGGACGGTTATTTCAACTCCTCATCTTGTTCTCCTTGAGCTGAGAAAAAGGAGAGATCTACATCCCACTCTGATTGGATTCTAACATCAGTAGAAACTCTGGAGTGAGCGTCACTGGTGGGAGCTGGATGTTCCTGGAAGTCATGTAAACTAGAGCAGCTAAAAAGCATAATCATTCCTATTTATGGAGCTTCACGTCACCCCCTACACCCACACCGGCTACCTCATTTAACCATCACCCCACAGTCACGCTTCTGGGACTTGTGTCCTGCTCCACTGCCTCCTGGCTGTGGGACCCTAGGCAAACCTCTCCCCTTCCCCAAGCCTCAGTTTCCTTGTCTGCAGAAAAGGGAATCATAACAGCACCTCCCTCCAAATCATGCTGAGGATTCAGTGAGATAATCCTTGTAGAGTGTCTGGCACGGGGCTCTTCACCAAAGGTGGCAGGTCTGGCCTAGGACTGGGGGGTCTGAAGGGACCTTTTAGACCATGAAGTTCTGGATCCACAGAAAGGCTGTGATTGGGGTGCCTGGGTGGCTCGGTCGGTTAAGTGTCTGCCTTAGGCTCAGGTCATGATCCCGGGGTCCTGGGATCAAGCCCCACACTGGGCTTCCTGCTTGGCTGGGAGTCTGCCTCTCCCTCTCCCTCTGCCACTCCCCCTGCTTGTGTTCTCTCTCTCTCTCTCTCTCGTCAAATAAATAAATAAAATCTTTAAAAAAAAAAAAAAGAAAAGAAAAAAAGAAAGGCTGTGATTCCCACAACTGTCCTTCACTCTGGGTGACCTTTCCAGAATCCCACATGGGGGCTCACGGCTGCCCCTCCCTTGATCCCCTACCATCTAGTGTCTCTCTGTCCAGTGTTAACAAGGGCAGGTCTGGCCTGAACTCAGTCTGCAGAAATGGATTCTCTGTGCTCATAAAAGCTGAGATTCACCCTGAGAATCATAGAAAACAATTTTCTTTTCCACTTCATGATGGAAGTGTCTGACAGACCTGTCAGGGTCCTGCTTTGTGCCTCTATGAACATTTCAGGCTACACACACCCTCCCCCACTCCCTCCTCACCCGTGAGGGGCTCATCGCTGACAATTTGGGAAAATGGAGCCGAGCCTTTAAGACACATGATATAGAAAGCAGTTCCCACCGTACAACTTCTTCCCTTTTCTTCTTCCTTTCCTTTAAATGACAAAATCTCTTGTTCACTCTTCTGTCTTGGGAAAGACCTGGAA
The DNA here is from genome assembly GCF_024610735.1 of Ursus americanus. Classification (NCBI taxonomy): domain Eukaryota; kingdom Metazoa; phylum Chordata; class Mammalia; order Carnivora; family Ursidae; genus Ursus; species Ursus americanus. The sequence goes on from NC_142159.1 coordinate 8,799,061, forward strand.
AGGAGATGAATCTATAAAGTTCATGAACGCCTGGAAGTTGTGCCTCTTAAAACTGTACTCATTTGCAACATGAAATACCACCAGGTGTCAGTGTGCAAACTCAGGCAATTTCACGGTGCAGGTGAAATTGTTTTGCTGTCGATCTGTCCGTCAGTACCTGCTCCTGACTGGTGCCCGTGGCTTCCCTTGCAAGCTGGGATGCTCAGAATGGTGAGGCAGGTCTGGCTGGATCTGCCAGTCCTCCCTCGGCCCTGTCAGGAAGCTTGGGAAGGCGCCACCTGTACCCTCTACCCTGTTTAGGTGGACTCAGGAGGAGGAAGGGACGAGGGGGTGGGGTTCTGTTTTCAACACTCCTCCCTCAGCCCAGACCCCTTTTCTTGCCAACTCTATCTTTGGGGCTCCATGGTCCAGCTTCGGTCCTATCGCTTGACCTTTGTATGTGGCCTTGGCATTGAGCCTGTGAGTCTTACTTTCCTAATGGCTTGCTCTAGCCTCTTGGGTCCCTCCCACGGCAGAACCAGTCAGATGGCCCAGCAAGTGGAGTGGGGGGCTAGATGGGCTAGATGTCATACCATCCTCAAACCTGGGCAAGACAGACCCTTGGCCTTGGCCCTGCCCTTTAAATGACTCCATTCTGGCCCACTCCAGCTGTGCCTCTCCCCATGGAACGTGGAATCTGCATGGCTATCTGAAACCTGGGTCCCTCTCCCATTTTTGCTCGCAGTTTATACCTAGGACCCCAGAAGTCCCTGCCCAAATGGCCTAGATCCCACTTTCTGAGCCAAGTGAGCCTTTTCCATGGATCTGTCCTCTTGAGGGTGGATTGTGGGGTGGGGTGAGCACCCCAGGCCTGAGGGGTGCCAAGAGGTGGCTGCTTGCAGAGGCTGAGGGAGGCACTTGGATGCACCCATGTGCATGTGTGAGGCTTCTGGTGGTGCTGGATGGATCTGGGGGTGGGAAGACGAGGAGCAACCAAGAGCCAGTTTTCCCTGTGCCTCTGAGAGTGGGGTCCCCCGAGCTGGTGGCTCAGTTCAAAGAGCTCAGGGGACAGGCCTTGTGGAAAAAGTAGAACTTTCCAGTGAGTTCCTCTGGCTCTCTGCTGGGTGGTAGGAAGGGAAAGAAATTCTGGAGGGACTTCAGTCGGGGACCCAACCCACACCCCAGTGCCGTTGGACTCTGGAAGAGCTACATGCCCCAGGCACTCTCAAGGGCTATGGCCTGTGGGAGGCTGCCTCCTGGGCTCCAGGCGAGACGAATAAGTAGTACAAAGCTGGATGCCTTAACATAACCTGGGCCTGGGGAGACAGGTATTCATCTTGCAAGCAAACACAGCAGGAACCAATCAGTAACTGCTTCCGGTTAGCTGGACCAATCAGATGAATTCACCTATTCGGCCAATCAGGTGTTGAGAGCCACCAAGCGCTCCTATTAAGAGACAGGTGGGCTGGCATTGGCAGTGCCTCCAGGTTCCCAAAGACCTAGGACCTGGGGTGTGGGGGGAGAGTTCCCTACTTCCCCCAGTAGGGGGCACGTCCTACCCAACACGCAGAGGACCAAAGGGCCTCCCGTTGGGTGGCCCACTTTAGAGGCATGCAGGGGAAGGGCTCTTGCCTGACACTCAGTGGCACGTTGATAACCCTGGCATCTCCAGCCCCTGATGGTGTCAAACGTTATGATCTTCCTGGGAGAAGTGATGGGTGGAAGCAAGTGGAATTAAATATAGGCCTGAAATGGGATGTGGGTTCCTGAATGTGTCCCCGCGATGCCAGCATCCTTGCTTTCTTCCCCACTCACTAGAGGGGACATGGGCATTTGGGGGAGAAAACAGCTGTCATGCCCTCCCGGGGAACGCTGCCTCCAGGTGTCTGTCTTACTCAGCCATCCTGCCTGAGGACCTTCAACTTTGTTTATTCATTCCCTCACTCATTCCCTTTGCTTCAGTTCTATTTTGTACTAGGCACCGTGCACAGAATGCTTCCTGCCCTCACTGAGCTCATATTCTAGGGAGGTGGCAGAGAGAACTAGACACTCAAACAGATGAATACATAAATGGAAACTGGGATGTGCACGAATAAGGGAAGGAATGAGACAATACTCAGGGGAGAACAATAGGATCTGATTGTCAGGAAAGACTTTCCTGAAGAAACATCAGAACTGAGACCAGACTGGTCAAAAGGAGGCAGGTAGGCAAAAAAGAAGGGGAAGAGTTTCCCTGGTGGCAGGAGCTCCCTGTGCAAAGGCCCTGAGGCAGGAAGAAGCTTGGGGCATTCCAGGAATAGGCTGCCAGCATGCCCCGAAAGAGACTGGAAACCCACAAGGATCAGGTCAGGTGGGACCACTTGGGCTGTCCCAAAGTCCAGTGGCTTATCCAACGGTAGTAGGGGCCATATGGGAGCTGTGTAAGCTGGGTTGTCATGCCAGGGATTTGTGGTGTTAAAGCTCTGTAATCAGGCACCTGGGTGGCTCAGTTGATTAAGCGTCTGCCTTTGGCTCAGGTCATGATCCCAGCATCCTGGGATGGAGTCTTGCATTGGGCTCCCTGCTCAGTGGGGAGTCCGCTTCTCCCCCTGCCTCTCCCCCCACCTACCTTGGCTTCTGCTCTCTCTCTCTCACTCACTCTCACTCTCTCTCAAATAAATAAATAAAATCTTTGGGGGAGGGGGGAGGCTCTGTAATCTGCACCATGGAGAGTGAGTGGGGAGGGGCAGGAAAGAGAACCCATTCCAGGAAGAAGGAGCACACAGGTCAGGCCTGAGGGGCAGGACTTGTTCCCAGAACTTCCAGGAGCAGCCAGGGAGGGGGTCATGCAGAGGGTGAGCATGGGGGATTTGGGCAAGGCCAGGCTTCTGTCTAGACTGGCAGGAGGCAGTAAGTGTTGGGTGTGTGTGAAAATGCTGGGAAGATCCACTCTCGGACACTCAATCATCCACTCATGCCTTTGTGGCCCAACGAGTTCAGAGCAGCAGTAGCTGATGTAGGAAAGACATTAGGGCTCGAAGCCGACAACCAAGAAAGAATTCTTGAGACATCTTTGGTGCAAAAAGGTGGTTTTATTAAAGCACAGGGACAGGACCTGTGGGCAGAAAGAGCTGCACCAGGGTCATGAGGAGTGGCCCATTATATACGTTCAAGTTGGGAGGGGGTTGGAGATAACATAAGTCTCCCAGGTATTTTGGAAACAAGGTTTCCAGGATCCCGAGGGGGCCAGCTATTGTTAGGAAAAGGTCATTTATTACTGTTTAGTAAAAGCTCAGTCATGAGACTCTTCAGATGTCTATCGGTGGGTCATGTGCTTGGAGGATGATTGCCAACTTGTATCCTGGGGGGTAGAGATAAAGAAAGTTTCCAAGGGAACTTTCATATGTTAAAGTAGACTTACAGGTTTTGGGGGCCAGGCTAGGACTGCCTTTTGCCCTTTGCAAACTATTAACATCGAGGCAGCTGAGTCCCTAGAAGAATGTCACTCTGCTTGTTTGAAGGACTAGTCAGTGGGCTGTAAGTAGTAAGGAAATTTAATAATTTTTTTCCTGCTTTTGTTTCCCACATCAGCACAATGGGAGTCAATTTAGGAGTAAAAGTTGGAGAACACACAGCTGGACCTGGGGACATTGTCTGCCTTGGCCTCAGTTCAGAATCTTGCCTGCAGGGATGTGGAGGACGGGAGGTGAACCCACACAGAGTAGGACCCAAGCATGAATGGGGGGGGGCAGCTCCCTGGTCTCCCAGAAGAGAAAGGGAAGGAGAGAGGGATCCAGCAGGGGTGAGGTTTGTCCTTAGTGCTTGGCCCAGGGGCTCGGGGCCCCAGCACTCAGGAGCGAGGCCCTCCTGGGGAAACTGAGGCAAAGGCCCAGAGTTCAGGGCCGCACACTAGGGAGCGGGACAGGCCCGGAGAGCATCACACCCAAGGCAGCAGCACTGTTTTCATCCCGCACCTACACGAGGGGCTCAGGCAGCCAAGGCGCTCTCTACCCTGAGACTCAGAGCCTCCAGGTCAGGCATCTCAATGACATCTGTCATGTGTGGGGCTCATGGACTGGAGACAGGGCTGAGGTCCACCAGGGCAATCCTGAAAGACTGCCCTGAGGAAGTGGCCTCCGAGTACGATCAGAAGTGAAGCAGGAAGTTTTCAGAGGTGGGAGAATGTTCTCTGCAGAAGTCATGCAGAAAGCGGGAGGGGTCACAGGAAAGACACATTGCAGCATTGTTTTGGTTGTGGGGGCGGGGGGGGGGGCAAAGGCAGCGCATGTCCTGCTTGGGACTAAGGTCTTTAGTTCTTACTACAGAACATTTATATTTATTATATCCGGCTTTTCAGGTTTTGGGGAACTGTTTTGATGATGCTGGACCTGGGGCAGGATTTAGTTTCTAGAGGAATCTTCCCAACTCAGCATTCCCAAAGTTCCAGGGAAGAATATGGGCGAGTCAGGGTGGGCTCTTTGTAGCCTCTGGGGGTCCTGCTGCTCACTCAGGGACCTAGTTACACAGAGGTAGGAAGGGCAGGTCCCCGAGCCCCAAGGAGCAGGGTGTGTGTCTTCCACCACGAAATCGCAGACCAGCTTTTCAGGGAAGGGAAGCTGTGGATAAGTTTGTGTGCTGTCTGCACGTATGAGCTGTGTGGCCTCAGGCAAGTGACCCAGCTTCTCTGTTCCTTCATTTGTGAAATGGGCTTCATCATATATAATACCATATGAACACCATGTACCATATCACATGGCACATAACTCAGTATATGTGGCCCCCTTCCCTCATTATCAGACCCCTCGGGGCATTAATTCTGATCTCTGCCCTTCCCTGGAACATACTATTAAAGTCCCCGCTCTTGGTTTACCGAGGTTCAGGAACTGGGTCCATGCTAGAGTGAAACTAATTGGGAGTGGCAAAGGCTGCCATGGCAATGAGCATTTCACAGTTGCCCTCGGAACGCTCACTAATGCTCTTGGTGAGGGTGGCAGTGGCCCGAGCCACGCAGAAATAGGAGGAGGCGTAGTCCCAATGCATGAGCCAGAGGCCCCGAACAGCAACATTTGGGGCTGCGACAGGTAGTGGGGGTGGGGGGTAGGTAGTTCAAGGGAAGGATGGAGATGGGCAGGAGCCATCACTCTTTTTTTTTTTTTTTTTTTTTTCAAATAGACAGATCCCAGTTCGGCACCATGGACAGAACCTGCCTTCTTGGAGAAGCTTCTCAGGGAACCAGCATGAGGAGGAGCAGAAAAAGGGGACTTGGTAGCTTTCACGCTAATGGCACCGAGGTAAACCCCAGGTCAGGAAGAATACACCTCGCCCAGCCTGCCGCATCTAGGGAGCACCTTATCAAGACCACTCCATACTTACAAACATGCAGAAAAGCCTATGAGGCTGTGGTGGAGAAAGAACCAGGAAGAAGTCAGGAAGCCAGATTCTCGCCCCTGTCTGAGACCGCTAGCTCCCCCCACGCCCTTAGGCAAGTCGCTCCCTCCAGCGTCAGTGTCTCACCTTTAAAATAAGGAAGCTCCACCACATGATTCCCAGAGGCTTTTTCAACTAGGGCTCTCCATGATCTAAGGGTCTTACTATGGAAATATGGGGTTTTTTCCCTTTCAGCATTCTGGCTTTACAGACAGGGCCCCTGGTTATATTACTTCCAACCCATCAGGGCAGCATGGAAGGTCCTCTGGCCCCGGCTGCCTATACCCCTCATTCCCGGCCACTCTGGTCCCCCCGTCTCCTGATCCTGGTGCAAAGACACGGTGTCGGCCAGCTCTGATGGGAGGTCAGAGCCTCGGCTTCAGACCGCTGGCTGGAGTCCGGGGCACACTCGCCCACTGTGGGATGTGGGGGATGTGGTTACCCCTGCCGTACCTCATTTGATATTGAATGCTGAAGTTGGTGAGTGCCCAGGGGGGCTGCACATGTTCAGGGCCCTGCCACCCCCTCTCCTGTCTCGCTAACATTCACACCAGTGTTTATACATGTGACAGTCGTTCAATCATGGTTGATGTCTCATTCTGATTGAACCGTTGGAATGAAATGTGCCTTATTATAAGAATCACAATCGCCAAAGGCACAAGCATTCATAACTGTTCTCGAGGCTACTATAATTGCTGTTGGGCAGAGGCAAAGCTTTCCTGCTCTTACTAACATCATAAAAGTTAACTGCGCTCCCTCATGTGTGTGACTGGGTTCTCTGCGCCTCTCTCCATGTCTCCATCTCTCCCCACATGGCTCTCTCTTGTAGAAGTGCATTCGTCTTCTTGTCCTCACCGTCAACAGGACGGACGTTGTAGCCCGAACGCATCCCTTTGTAGAGTTATGACGACTGTGCCCATGGGTCTGTGGCCACTGCCAGCTGCTGAGTACCGAGAGCCCCCCTGGGCCAAGTGTGGAGCCGAGTGCCGTGCCAGCATCATTCCGTGAGAGAGGTACCATTCTCGGTCCCAATCTACAGATGTGAAAGCTGAGGACTAAAACCGAGGAACTTCCCACTACTCCCTCAGCTAGTGAGGGAGACAGCTTCTGATCTCAGGTGTCTCCATTTCCAGGGCCCATACTTCGGACATTTTGCACCAAGCAGAGAAGCCTGCCCCTCCTCTCCCCTCTTCCCTCTCTCCCTCGCCCTCCCCTCCCCTCCCCGCATTGCTCCTTGCTCATAGTCCAGCACTGCCAGGCCCTTGGACTTGAAGGCTGAGATACGAGACTCTGTCTTGCATGTGAAAATAGTGAGGGGACCTGGCCTCAGGGACCCCCCCCCCCCAGGGACCTACAGCCCACCCTGAGGTCCCCTCCTGGTGTTAGATCTGCCAGCCTGGACGGGAGTGACACATTTTGTTTCTCCTTTACTCTGCCTGGTGCTCACACATGGACCCAGCTCTCCCCTCAATACCCCCCCCCCCACCTTTCCAGGGTCTGCCTCCAGGCAGCTGTGCCCAGTGCACTTCTTCTGGACCCTCCTTGATCCTCACAGCCCCCGAAGATGTGGAGTATCACACCCACTTGAAAGACATGGAAACAGACTGTCCTAGATTTTTGGAGCTGGAAGTTCCCTTAGAAATCATATCTCATGTCATTTTGTAAATAATGAAACTGAAGCCCAGAGAGGGGAATAGACTTGCCCAAAGTCACACAGCCAGCGAAGGATGGAGCCAGCACCAGACCCCAGGTTCCCTAATTCCTAGGCCAGGGCCTCTCGCTCGGTGTCCTGCAGGACCCCGCAAACCAGTCTAGGATGGTTCTTAGAATTCAGCACAATTCCCACCCTGCCTGCCCCTCAGAAAAATCAGGGGGTGGAGTTGTCCAGGGGCAGACTCGTACCCCCAGCTCCACCACCAGTATGCGGCCTAAACTCGGGTCACCCCATCCCTTCTGCAGCCTTTTCCTCCCTGGAAAAGGACCGTTTGTGGAACGAGGGTGCTGCGTTCTGGCTGTGCTCAGAGGGGCTGTGCTCAGAAGGGGCTGAAGCAGCCACTTCCTTCCATTTTAAATGTTCCCCTTGGAAACCTTCATGGATCCATTTGAGACAAACACACTGATTTTGAAATGATCACTCCTCCGTGCTCTTCTCGCTGGCTGCAAATGCATGGTTCTTCTGGGTGCTTCTGGGTGCTTCTTCTGAAGTCCAGCTGAGACAAATCCATAGCTGGGAGGTGGCATTGCGTTATGTCAGATGATCCCGGTGTTTCATTGCGGTCCTCTCACTTTTCGTCACTTTTCGTTGGAAGCTCCCAGTGTGGGGCTCAAGACTCCGAGGGTCTCCCGGCAGGAGGGTGCCCTGGGCTGTGCAGAGCAGCACTTCCCGCGGGGAAGAGGGGAGGATTGGAGAGCAGAGTGAAGGGCCTCCAGGACTGGGTGGGCCCGTGGCAGTCAGCCTGTGGTTGGAGGGCTTTGAGAGGTCCAGACCACCCTCCGGGTCAGGCCAGAGGGCCCAGATTGCTTTGAGACTCATTTCGCATTCATTCACCGGTTCACATTCTCACTCGCTCAGTAAACCCTTAATAGCCCTCTGTCTGCCGGGGCACTGTCTCAGTGGCAGGAACACAGGGACGATAGGAACCTGACTTTACCAAGATGCTCACGGTCTTCACGGGGCGTGGCTGGGCCCAGGGGATCCAGAGAGCACAAGGGGGGAGCACCTTGGAGGTCAGGTGGGGCGGGCCTCTGTCGTGGGGTGCGTACCCCCAAGGCAGACCCTGGGAAAAGAGCTGGGGTGCTGGTAGTTCGTCTGGGGCTGCTTCGAGAAGGCCAGTGAGGATGTGCAAAGCACAACACAGGGCAGGGAGACAAGCACAGGGGGAGCTGAGTGTTTGCCTCTGGGGGGCACGGGGCTCAGTCCCCCCGGGGACCTCTAGGAGCTGCAGAGAGACACCTTCGGACCATCCTCTTGGTGGCTGGGTGGCTGGGGCCTTTATCCACCCACCCTCACCCCTCAGAGCGGGAAGTGTTGAGGGCCCTCCTCTTGGACGTTGTATCTGTTGCTGGAGAAAGCACGCAGGCAGAGAAGAAGAAAGAAGTGGACATTTCACTCCCTGGAGGAGTGCCGGGATGGGATGCTGCCACAGGACAACCCAGGTGGGCCAAGGTGCTTTCAAAGAGGAGACCTTGGAGCTGGGTCTGGAACAATCGGTAGGCATTGGCCAGCCGAGAAGAGCTTGGGGAATGGTTCATCCAGGCAGTGGGAACAGGGAAGAAGAAAGTGGAAGAAGAGAGCCAAGATGATTCCTCTGAACAGTGACTACTGAAGAGGGAAGCAGGCCGTGGCCGGAGGAGCCAATGGACACGAAGAGAAGGGCTCGCTGTGAGGCCGAGGCTGGGAGGGTTTGAGTAGCTTGTACATAGCAGGGTGAAGCAGTGAGCTGGGGAGGCTAAGCACATGGGGAGAGAGAGGGGTGGTCCAGAGCTCCTGCAAGGGTGGAAGGAGCGGGATCTGGTGGGAGGTAGAGGGTCTGGCCTCCCAGCTGGAGGTGAGGATAGGAGATGCAGGAAAGGGGAGGGAGCATCCCATGGCCTCTCATTCCAGGGCGAAGGGGACCTGCGGCTCCTGACAGGGCTCAGCTTGGAAGCAGACCTTGAGATCTGGAGTTGTCCTAGGGGGTAAGGGAGAGGGAGGAGACCACAGGAAGGGCAGAGGAGGGATGGGGGACACCGAGGACATCTGCCAGTCCTCCCGGACACAAGATGTCAGCAGCAGCAGCTCCGGGCTCAGTACAGGGGTGGAGAAAGCAGCTGGCTGCGCTGGTCCCTGGCTGGGTTTGGCAGGGCAGCCGTGGAGAGGGAGGACAGCAGCCGGGTGGCGAGCCAGCAGTCTGCATGTAATATGACGGAGCCCTGTGCCTGGCACCCGGGAAGCACTCAGGAAGAGCTGGCGGTGCGGTGATAGCTCGGAATCCCGCTCTTCTGTGTGTGTCTGTTTCTCTGTTTCCTGTGTCTGCCTCTGAGCCCCTAGCTGCTGGGACCCCGTCATTCACTGCCCTGGGAGCCAGCCCATGCCAGGCAAGTGTTCGCTGGATGGACTTGAAGGGGGAGTTGGGGTGTGTGTCAGGTGACCTGGAGACTGTCTCCTAGAGTGAGGGATGTGCAGAGAGGAGTCCCAAACCCCATCCCTCACACCCGCAAGGCAGGCAGGGACCAGTCTGCGATCGGCTAAGAGAATTTGTCCCTTTGCCCTTGGAATACCAGTGCAGAGACCGTCCCACGGGAGGGGAGAGCAGAGCTACCCTTGCTCACCTCAGCCCCACACCTGCCTCCGCACTAGGAGGGTTTACTTGGGTCCCTCTTCAGTGCAGACCTGGCCCCTGGAGCCTTAGGACCGCACTGTGGCGTGAGCAGCGGGTTCCCACTAGAGGTGTGTCTCCTCTGCTCATGCATGGCTCTTATGCACCTGGACCCAGTCATCCCTGCTGCCCCCACGGGCTCCCCCGCCCACACGCTCTGCAGGAGCCCCATGCTCCACGGGCCCCACACCTGCCTGTGCCCTCCTACCTCTGCTGGGGAATAGCTTATTGTTCAAAATACTCTTGGACATTCTAGTCCCACAAAAAGCAGCTTGATTCAGTATTCACCACGTCCTGCCATGCAGGTCTCTGCATATCCCCTCTCCCTCTGTGTCTCTCTCTGTTTCTCTCTACCTCCCTCTCTCCTCTCTCTCCTTTCCAACCCACCTCCCACCAACAATATGTCAGGACGATCTGTCCCGTCGCCGAGGGACCATCAGGCAACATCAAGAGATATTTCAACACCTGAACAGACCACCTGGCTCTGGTCTCCGTGCTGAGCAAGGGCGGTCTTAAAAGCTGCCTGTGACCGCACCTTGCCCGGTTCAACGCTTGTCCGGAAAGCTCTGCATTCGCTCTGTTAAAATCAAGGTCCCTTCACGACAGGCATTTTGTCTCTGCAGGAGGCTGGGGCGGAGGGCAGGGAATGCCCAGGCAGCACAGCAGGAAGCTTGGCTGTGGGTGCCGTGGCCTTCCTGCCCATAGCCGTGGACTTGAGGGGTGCTATCCACCTGGCAGAGCCTCGGCCTCCTTGTCAGCAAAGGGGGCAAGCACGCACCTGCCTGTCTGGAGGGTCCAGGGAAAGGTACAAGGCTCAGCAGCACCGTGTCAAGAGATGATGGTTCTGGATGGAGGAGAGAACGTCTCCTCGTTTTGTCCTTAGGGCAGCCTGGGAGGCAGGTGTCCAGAACGCATTTGGCAAACAGGAACCTGAGGGTCAGCAAGATGAGCTGGGGGGCCCGGGGCACACTTCCTAGAGACAGGAGGCTCTGGGACTTGAATGTGGTGTGTTCACCTCCAAAGCCCATCCCAGTGGCCCAGGTGAGTCCGTGGAGGGGACCCCTGGCCCCCCCGGGCTGCTCAGCTGCTGGGGATCCCAGGTCCACTGTGATCAGAGGTTGGCTGCTCTTCCTCACCTGAGCCCAGGCGGAGGCTGCAGACCACGGCAAGGACAGCTGTCCATCCCAGGCGGCAGAATCAGGACCTTGTGAGCCACCAGGGCACGAAGCTTCTGGTCCTGGAGCTGCTCCAAGTCCCAGGGGGACCTGGGGTGAGCGCTGCCCGATTCTGAGCCTCCTGCGTTCCTGGATGAACCGGCGCCCCGGTTCACAGGTGCTGTGCTCGCCTCTAAGGGGAGCTTGCAGGTCTGGGTTGCCCAAGTTCTTAGTCCCGGGGGTGGCTGTGTCTTGGCTCTGCCACCTGCTTCAGAGCAGGCCTCGACTTTGGGTCCGGGCCCTCGAGTAGGACCCCCGATGGCATCCTGACCTCCCTGACACTTGCTGGACATTTCTCTATGAAAGCTCATCCCACGGTGGACCTGGAGCCAGGATTAACTAACCTCATGAGGGGTCACCTCTGGATAGTAAAATTCCCTGAGTTTAACCTGTTTACAGGATTCCCTGCTCAATGTGGACACAGAGCTAGACAGGACCGCAGGGATTATCTGTTCAACTGCTTTGTTTTATAGCTGGGGAAACTGAGGTTCCGAGAGGCCAAGGGGCTTGCCCAAGGTCACACATCCAAGTAAGGGCAGAGGGGTCTCTGCCTCAGCCCCAGGCCTGGTCTCTGCATCTCCTGCAGCTGCCGGGCTCCTCCTCGCTGCCTCGGGGTCTCCCATGCCCCACCCAGACCCCAGCAGCATCACCTGCTCTTGGTTTTCCCACCCATCCCAAAGAGGGTCCCAAAGAGTGATGATTCTGAGTCCTCACCTTTGCGTGTGAATCAGCCTGGAAGTGTTGCAAGTGCTCTCTGGGGCCCCGTGTCTGTTCTCTTGTCCTCGGGAGAAACAGGTTCCCTGTCCTTAGTCTCCGCCTGGCGGGGCGGGCCCTGCTCAAAGCCACACAGGGCTCCTGACCCACTTGTCACCACAGCCCAATTCACCTGCCAGGCCTCAGTGAGCCTTTGAGACTCAGGGTGAATGCGTTTCCCGCTGGGGCCTGACTGATACGTCAGCCCTCTCCGTAAATATCCATCACCGTGGTTATCCAAATGAGATCTCGCTGTGCCTCTGTCCATGGTAATAAATACTGATGTTCGCCATCATTTTTTACGATAATTAAATGTGCTGACTCATATAAAGTACTTAAAGAGAGCCTGAGGGTGCTGAGTAGCCCCCCCGGGACCACCAGGAACGAGTTTCTGCAGGAAAAGCCAAGATTCTGTTACCACAGGGAGGAGAATGGATGCCACGGGCACAAGCAGTAAATACCATTAAAGGACAGGACAGCTGCATTGGGCTTTGAAGGATGAATACGAGTCCACCAGATGGAGAAGAATTTGGGCATTCCCAGCAAAGGGAGGGGAATGGTCCAAAGCCAGACAGCACAAATGGGCTCAGAGTAAACCGTTTGGTATCATCCTCAGGTCAAGCCCAGGAGATAAGTTGAACTGTTACCCACGTGTTTCAGATGGGGAAAGTGAGGCTCAGGGACGTGAAACTTTGTGTGTACCTTGTCACACAATAAGTGGCCAAGTCAGGATTTGAAGCCCAGTCTATGTCCCTCCCAAGCCTTGCTCTTTCTCCTGCCCCATTTCCTCTGTCACTGTCACCCGTGGGGCTGGTGACTCTGCTTGATGGAGTCCATGTGATGGACTCGGGCCCGGCTGCGACGTGGCCATGTGTTCCCGAGGTGAGCCTGATCAGTGGGGTGGCAGTGCCCACACGCCCTGAAATGTAACTTGTTTATTAACTTTCCTCCAACAGACAATCAGGCCCACTGGCTGTCACCCGGGCTTGCAGGGCTGTGCTGTAAGGACTCACCCAGGTCCCCAAATCTCATATTCTGTGGCATGGCCTGGGGGATGAGAGGGAAGTGGGAGCTGGGTCTTTTCCTGCTGCAGGGCCAGGCCAAGTCCCCACCTACCCCCAGGTGAGCCCTTCTCTCACTCCATCCCTCCCCCTGCTCACCACCCTCTGTCTGGATCTCTCAGACCTCAGGAAAGGGGGTCGTAACTGTATCCTCCTTAGTTCTGTGTCCCAGTGCCTGCAGCATATGGCCCAGAGAATGAAGGAGTCATTGCATGAACATCCCTTCCGGGCCCTGATATCTGGGCTCTCTGCCTCAGCCTCGACTCGCAGGCATCCGGGCCCCCCAGCGGAACTCCTGAGTCCTGGGTACAGGTCCAGCACAATGTGATGTCCTGAGAAGGCTGCCCTCCAAGGGCCAGAACTGAACCCCAACTGCCAGCCTGGCCCCTGCTTGGGCTCTGCCTGCATCATGGACTGACCCCCCTCTTTCCTCACACTTGCCCCCTGACCCCGCCCACCTGGGACCCAGCCCCAGGAGAGGGGCAGCTGCTGTGTCCCCAACATTTCTGTCCTTGCCTCCACTTCCCCAGGGGCTGGGGTCCTGCTCTTTGCTGCCAGACCTCCCAGATGGGGCTGACTTGCCACCTACCCTTCACCACTCACTTCACTCCTTCCGCAAACATTACTGAATAGCCAGACCGCCCTCTTTCTCTCCTTCCAACCCCTCAGTGTCCACGTCATTTGAGAGTTAATTCATAGCCAGAGAGATGAGGTCATTCACAGCCACATAGCTCACTGAGGAAGCTTCCAGCCTGACCTCTTCATTTCCCGCGAGGACATAGAGCCCCAAAGAGGCTCAGCCCTGGTTCAAGGTCAGAACATCAGTGAGCAGTGAGGTTGAGCCTGACGGCGGTGATGGCTATTACGTGAAGACACAGTGTGTGCTGGGCACTGCATCTGGCTCTTCCCATCACTGAAGCGTGGCTGGCACACGATGTCACTTGAGTGTCAGGTGTTCAGTACAGTGACCCAACTTCTCTATACGGTATGTGACACTCTCCACGAGCGTACCGTCGGTCACCACAACACTACTACTGTCCCATTGGCTTTATTCCCTATGTTGCACCTTTCTTTAGGCTCTTTTGCAGACTTAATTTAATCCTCCAATAAGCTGGTCAAGGGGATATTATTATCCCTATTTTATTCACGGGGAAACTGAGCCTCAGCAGGCCACTCTCGGTATCCCAAGGCTAGGAAGTGACAGAGCTGGTTTTGAGCGGGTTTGTCTGGTACAAAAGTCAAGTGCTCGTCATTTGTCCAGTCGTCTCTGCTGTCCGCTTGGTGACCACCGTCTGTGTGGTGCTGGACCCCGCGAGCTGCCTTTCCCTGCCTCCCCTGACCCCTGGTTCCAGCTAGCTTCGGACGATGGGAGGTGCAGGCTGAAGACCCAGAGGTCGGAGGTGCGGAGAAGCTGTTCCTCTCTTTCTCTCCCCTTCAGCAGCGGCCTGTGGCTCCGGCAGCAGCGGGGACTTGGGGATCTCAGTGGCCGTGGCACCCGGTTCCACCTGAGGAGCAAGTGTGGGGCTTGTCCCTGGGGTCCTCGGGCCTGGGCGGCAGGAAGCCCGAGTTACTAAGCCCTGGGTGCCCTTCCCTTCCCTTCCCGTCCTGCTCCGTCAGCCCTGTCAACCCTTCACGATCGGTGTCTCTGTGGACCCTCCTCTCTGTGCAGGTTTGTTGGAGACCCTGTTTTCCTGAGTGGACCGGGAATGGCACAGCACTGAGCACTGGGACTGTTTCTGGGAGATACACTCTCGAGTGGGGATTCGGGGCTGGGCTGTCAGACTGATAGGCTTGAAACAGTGATGACCTCATGGCCGGGACAATGAGATACGGGTGGTCCATGGCATGTAGTGGTTTCAAAATCACCTAAATGATCACCTGTGTCTGCCTGGGGTGAACTGTCAGCTGAAGGCAGGGCCCTAGTAGACCAGGTGGCCGCTGCACTTGACCGTTGGTAGTAATGCCTGTGACCGGAAGTGTGGGGCATAATAGCCACTTCCGACTGTGCTGGGGAGGGTATGGAAAGAAAATGACAAGCTTGGGACGTAACCTCCATTCCAAGCAAAACAAGAGAAGCAGAGATCTTCTGTGACGGCTGTAAAGAAATGTCTTCCCTTGTGCAGTCTCAGGGAAAACACAGCTGGAAATCAGGCCTGAAATCCAACACTGGCTTGCCGAGTGACCCTGTAAGTTGACTTCGACACCTTGCCAAGTCTCCCTGAGACAAGGTAATGTGTGTGCTGTGGTCAGTGCAGTGCCTGGCTAGCCGAGTGCCCTGTCAGGTCATCTGATCTGTGCTGGAGGATTTAAGGGAAGGGGTGTGATAGCCAAGGACACTGTGGGGTGGGGGACACTGGTGATCGGAGCTGCAGACAGATTGTCCAGGGAACCGAGGGGTGACTTTGCTCTGGTTTCGTCCCTCAGAGCAGAGAGAGGCCCCACCGCAGCCCAGCCCCAGGGTCTGTCCTGGTTGGACCCATCAGGACACCAGACTAAGTCACGAAGAGATGGACAGCACTGGGGTCACCCCCCTTTTAGTAACTCATGTTAGTGACAGGTGGGGCAGCCAGCCCTGGGGACAGAGGAGGGAAAGTGACCTGGGTGGGCTGACAGAGGGGAGACTGTTACTTGCAGTTAAACACAGTTGTAACTGATACAGACAGATCTGGACTCGAGTCTCTTCTCTGCCACTGACTAGCCAGGTGACCTGAGTAAGACAAAGTTAGCCTGTCCAACCCTTCAATGTTTCTCAAAATGCAGTATCTTCACCTGTTAAAATAGAATTGACAGTCCCTGACTTAAAGGTATGTTCCATGAGAGCAGGGACTGAGTCTGTCTTGTTCTGTGCAGGGTCTCGTACAAAAGGAAAATTGCTAAATTCATCAAGAGCTTACCATGGACCAGGCATCCATCTCCGCAGTTTGTATGAATTATCTCCCCCAATTCTTCTCACATTCCTGTAAGATAAATATTAGCATGCCTCTCTGTGTGAATGGGAAAACGGAGGCACAGAGAGGTTAAACCACCTGCCCTGGGACACACAGCTGGCAAGTGGCAGAGATGAAATGTGAACCAGACAGCCAGATCCCAGAGCTCACGCTCTTAAATCCATTGTACTATGTTGGCCAGGCATACAGTAGGTGCTCACTAAATGCCTGCCAAATGATGCATGAGCACATTGAGGGAGGTGCTTGAGGACATGGGCTCATAGCCCAGTTCCTTCCATCGCCTCCTCAGCTTGTGAGGGCCCCTGAGAAGCCCCCTGGAACATGCGGGCAGCGAGTCGAGCTCCTGAGCCTATGCCCCCACTCCCCCCCACCCCCAAAGCTGCATCTTCCCGGGGCTCCTGGGGCCTCAGGTGTGTCTCTGAGCTACGTCCATTTCACAACTCAGATACCTTCTTGGTTCCTATTGGGATTGAGATAACACATTTACTCTCATGTTAACTGTTATTACTTATTGATTTTCTCTGCCCTATCTTAGCCATGTCCATTTTTATCTGCTCAAAGTAGTAGAAGCCATTCGGTAGGAGAATAGAGTATAAAATACTATGACCACAGACAAGGACCCATATTAATGGTGCTATTGCTTATGAAGGGGCAGGAGAAAGGGCCCATGCATTACTCTGGCCATAAGTGCTGGCCTGGGAGAACCTGAGAAGGGGCTGTCATCTGATCTCCCATCAAGGGGGTGAGGGACTCCTGGGGGAAGCCACTTGGTGAAGTCCCAGGTCTGGGTCTAGGATGGGAGAATCATCTAGGATAACCAGAGGCAGATGATGGCCCCGAGGGTAACGGCATCCCTGCAAGGAGGGTCTGACCCCACCCCCCCCACTTACACATGGGAAACGGGGGCCCAGAGAAACTAAAGCCAGGGTCAGGGTCACTCCCATCTGGGCTCAGATTGTGCACCATCTCTGCACCTGCTGTCATCCTGCCCACTGACTCTGGGCTCTGTGTCCCCTGGATCACCAATGTCACCGAGCACTGGTTCTGGGCACCCCTCAAAGTGCACTCTGTGGGCTAAATCCCTAAATTCTCACAGCACCCCACGGGAGGGGCCATCAGGGTCCACAGATGAGGCGTCACCCAGCACTGACCACCAGGTGCCACCTTGGTGACTCCACTCTGGCACCTGCTCTCCTGACCCTGAGCTTCGCTGACGCACCTGCTGTGTCTTCTCAGTGTGGCCTCCACCGGCAAGGGCCAAAGGGGGAACGCAGCAAAGGGCTCAGTAGACCACAAGTCGGGACTGGGGTCTACACCCTCAGGCTCGAGTCCACTCGTGGCCTCCCTGCCAGGTCCCATCGGCTGTTCCCATTTAGCAGCTTCCCCCCCAGCAGTGTGACCTGGGCACTGGGCCAGCCGGCAGGGTGTAGAGGCGCCCCTCTCATCCCCAGCTTCTCTGGTGCATTCAAGCCAGTGTCAGTGCGCCTGCCCCGCTCCAGGATCGGCCTGGCCTGGCTTGACTGTGCAGCCTGACATTTATGTTCCTCCAAGGTCTGGCCCTGCTGCCTCTGCAGCCACCTTTCCTCCACACCCACCTCCCACCATACCCCCACTGCAGCTCTTCTCGAATGCACACTTTGCAGAAAGAACAGACTCGTAAACCCCATGTTGGAAGAGATCTCAGGAGATTACTTACATCCCCCAACCCCTGCCATCAACCCAGCCTGGAGGCAGCTCAGGGTTTGCTCTCCCCACTTTCCACAGACCCCCAACCAGCCCCCTCCCCAGGGCCATGCAGTTCCTATTACACAACAAGATCCTTATCAGGGCTGATGGATGCCACCGTGGGCCACACTCTGGGGACCCATGATCTAGAGGGGGAGAAGGACACATGGGTGCACCCTCAGCAAGGGGGAGGTTGACGCTTTCACAGAGGGCTCTGCCCTGGGATGGGGGCTCTTGGAGCGGAGATCAGGGAAGTCTTCCCGGAGCAGGTGGCCCTTGGACCAAGAGTACTTTTCCTGATGGAAATGCTGTGATGGCCGGTGGAGGCCACACTGAGAAGACACAGCAGGTGCGCCAGCGAAGCTCAGGGTTAGGAGAGCAGGTGCCAGAGTGGAGCCGCCGAGGTGGCACCTGGTGGTCAGTGCTGGGTGACGCCTCATCTGTGGATCCTGACGGCCCCTCCCGGAGGGTGCTGTGAGGACCGAGGGAGTTAGCCCACAGAGTGCACTTTGAGGGGTGCCCAGAACCAGTGCTCGGTGACATTAGTGATCCAGGGGACACAGAGCCCAGAGTCAGTGGGCAGGATGACAGCAGGTGCAGAGATGGTGCACAATCTGAGCCCAGATGGGGATGACCCTGACCCTAGCTCTAGTTTCTCTGGGCCCCCGTTTCCCATGTGTAAGGGGGGGGTGGGGTCAGACCCCCCTGGCAGGGATGCTAGGCACATCAACAACAAAGCAGCAAAGCACTGGAGCTCAGAGCTCCCGACTGTTGTTTGAGGGCCTAGAAGCAGGCAGAGACCCTTGGGGTGTGAAGGGTTTGGGAATTACCAACAGGAAGGTGATAATTGAAATCTCAGGAGTGAAAGAGTCCCCTAGGAGAGAGTGTGGGAGGAGAAGAGATGAAGGGAAAATTTTGCCAAGGGGAGCCCTGGAATCCCTAGCTGTATTCTGCCCATGGGCTCCTCTGAAGTCAGAAATAGCAAGTGGACTATGGCTGCAGCAGGGAACTGAGCAGTTAGACACAGAGAAGGACCTTCTCACCATGAAGACAGAAAGTGCATTGGTTAAGAAGGTGGATGTGAAGCCCAACTCCCCCTCTTACTCACATATGACCCTGCGCAGGTGACTTGTCCTCTCTATGACTCGGTTTCCTCATCTTTAAGATGAGGATGAAAGCAGAACCCATCACATGGGGTTGTCATGAGAACTAAATGGAATAATCCATGGAAAGTGCTGTGCTCAGCACAAACCAGTAAGTTAAACCATAAAGATGAGGGTGAGCATCATTGTCTCATGATTGTCCTGTAGAGGGCAGGGTCAAGTGCGTGTGCATGCGCACACACACACACACACACACACACGTGTGCGCGATTGGTTTGGATGTTGACTCTAATGATGTCATACACACACCAACAGAAAGATTTTTTTTACTCACATAATGAGGCTTTTTGGGGAGAGCAGAGCATGTACCCAAGCTCTCCAGTTGGTTTGTATAAAGGAAGAGGTGAATGGCTCTGGTTTCTATTGTGGCTAAGGGTATGGCCAGGGTGAGAGTTCCCGGGCATGGGACGTGGTTTGCTTGGTTTGAACTTCTTGCCAGGGTCAAGGGAGGGAGCATGGGCCATCCTATCAGTTTGTCCAGTTGAGAGACAAGAAGGGAAAAGAGGAATGTGACCCTCAAGCTGTCAGTGATCCAACATAAAAATTGGAGTCAAACACTATTATAATGGAGATGATGGTAATGATGAATATGATGGTGGTGATGGTGATAATGATGATGATGGTTATGATGATGATGGTTATGATGATGGTGGCAGTGGTCATGATGGTGATGATGATGGTGATGGTGGTGGTGATGATGATGATGGTGATGATTATGGTGGTAGTGATGATGGTGATTATGATGATGAGGGTGATTGCAGTAGTGATGGTGGTGATGATGGTGATGATGGTGATGGTGATCATGGTGGTGATGATGTGGTGGTGGTGATGATGGAGATGATGATGGTGATGGAGATGATGATGGTGATGATGATGGTGAAGATAGATACTGTGTCCAGGAACTTCCTAGCACCCTCCTCTGTTTTGGCAAGAGATGCCCTCATGGTCCACGCTCCTCTCCTTCTCCAGGATTTGAAGAACAAACCTTGTCTCCCACACAAAATGTGAAGAGGGAGAAGACAGATTTATTCCTCAAATCTCAGAGACTAACATTTGGGGAATGAGGTTGAAGCTCAAGAGAGCCTGAAGACAACACAAATGTCAATCTCCTTGACCCCGAGGGGAGAAACCACGTGGATGGTCTGCATAAACCCACTTTCACAGGCCATTGAAATTATAAGAGTGTGGAAAGAAAGCCCTTGACCTCTTGAAGACTATGTCAAGAAAGTGGCCAATTTCTCCCAGTTTCCCCCAAACTTCTGTCCTGTAGATGGCTACAAACACACACTGCAAGGCCCATGGGGCCCAGATACTGAGTTTTCCCATATGCATCAGCTCCCCCAAAGTGGGAGTTATTTCCACGTGTCAGATGAGCAACCTGGGGCTCAGAGGTGGACAACAACCTGCCCGAATTGGTCCCAGTCTGATCTGAAGCCACAGGTGGCACTGTTCTCTGCAGTCCATTGATACCCCACAAACAGAACAGGTTTTAGATTTTTAACTCATGGAATCTAGTCCCTTCCCTGCAGGAGAACCATTAGTGGAGGGACTGGTGCGAAATGGTGTGTGGAGTTCTGCATCAGGCAGGATTAATTGGAATTTGATTATTGCCCCTTTGCTCCTCTGAGCCGCCTTAAAAACATAGCAATAGACATCAAAGTTTAAAATTTCTGTGCATCCAAAGACAATTAACGGAGCAAAAAGGCAATCCATGAACAGGGAAAAAATATTTGCAAATCACACATTCAATAAAGGGTTAACATCCAAAATACATGAATATATGAAGACTTAATATCCAAAATATGTATCCAACCAAATTTTAAAATGGGCAAGGAACTTGAAGAGACATTCCTCCAAAAAAGATCTATACATGGCCAAGAAGAATTTTCAAAGATAATTGACATAACTAAAGAGAGAAACGCAAATCAGAACCACAGTGAGACACCACCCACACAAATTAGGACGGCTACTATTAAAAAAGAAGAAGAAGAAGAAGAAAAGAAGAAGTCTGGGTGAGATTGCGGAAAAATTGGAACCTGATGCACTGTTTGTGGGAATGGCCAACTGTACCGCTGCTGCAGGAAACAGTATGATGATTGCTCAAAAAAATAAAAATAGAATAAACATCCAATCCGGCAATTCCAATTCTGGGCATATACCCAAAAGAATTGAAAACAAGGTCTTGAAGGGATATCTGTACACCCACGTTCAGAGCAGCATTATTCCCACAAGCTAAAAGGTGGAAGCAATCCAAGTGTCCATCCACGGATGAAGGGATAAACACAAGGTGGTGAATGCATATAATGGAATATTATTCAACCTTCAAAAGGAGAGAAACTCTGACACTTGTTACAATATGAGGGTCCCTGGAAGGCATTATGCTAACTGGACAGTCACAAAAGGACGAATACTGTATGATTCTACTTATAGGAGGAGCCTGGGGCCATCGGATTCATAGAGGCAGAAGTAGAATGGTGGTTGCCAAGGGTTGGAGGGGGGGGCATGGGGAGTTAGTGTTTACTGGGGACAGAGAGTCAGTTTGGCAAGATTGATAGAGTTCTGGAGATGGATGGTGGTGATGGTTCCACAACATCATCGATGTATTTAATGCCACGGAACTGCACACTTTGTAAGTAAGGTTAAGATGGTAATTTCTGTGGTATTTCTATTTTACCACAATTAATAATTTAAAAAACGACAATAACATGGCAACAGCTCCACAGTCCTAAAGCCCCTAGAACCACAGACTGTGAATGGGACGCAGGTCTGGAACGTCCAGGCTTGCCGAAGCCTCAGGCAGCCCAGCCCAGCCCAGCCTTCACTCAGGTAAGAAAACAGAAGCTCAGAGAGGCTGAGTGAGCCCCCTGAGGTGGCACAGCAGGTTAGAAGCAGAATCGGGCTCACACCTGGCCTGTTCTGATTCGACACCAGTTACCCCACTACTATTCCAAGCTGCTTCTAGAAAACATTCACCAGGAGCCACATTTACATTGATATTCAGGACTCCTGAACCAAGACCCAGAGTTCTCCAAGCCCTGTTGTCCCTGCTGGGCACTTGAGGCCACTTTCCCACAGTCCTCAGCACACTCCCAGCACCTCCCCTGCAGCCAGCCCCCTACATGGTGGGCCCCACCTCTCCCCTCCACTTGCTGCCCAGACCTTGTTTTACCTCCTGGGGCTTCGTCCCCATCTGCCACATTTACACCTCATTCAGCACACCCTGTGTCCCCATAGCCGCCTGTGGGGAGGCAGGGGGCTGTGGGCTCCCAGCCAAGACCCAGCAACAGCAGACTGCAAGCAAACCCTCAGGAGTGGCCTCGGCTGCCAGGCCCCCGGGAGGAGGCCGCCCTCTTGCAAGCAGTACTTCCTCTCTTCTGGCGGCTGTCTTCCCATTCGCCAGCCCCTCCTCCCCGGCCCGGACAGCAGCCTCCGCTCTGATGACCTTGACCCAACAAGGAGATCCTTTCCCAGGGTCTTCCTTTTCCCCCAAACTGTTGTGAAAAAATGCTGATGTTGGGGTCAAAGTCTGAGTCTCCACTCTGAAACTCTGTGTCCTCATCTGCAAAACAGAGACAGAAGTAATGACTTCACGGTGCGTGTGAATCGTACCAGAACAGGAACATGAAGGCAAAGCCCCCTGACTTCTAGGAAGGGCTCCGTAAATGTTCACAGTAAATGCGCCTTCCGCCCTCCTTCTGTTTCAGGGCCTGGAAAGAGGGTGGGTTTTGCCACCAGAGAGCCCCAGGCTTGCCTCTGCTCCACCACCCACCAGCTGTAAAACCTGGACAAGTTGCTGAACTTCTCTGAACTTCTGTGAAATGAACAAACAAACAGGAGGGCCCCGTCACTGAGCTGTTTCAGATCAGAGGACTAGCTCAGCACACCGCCGTGACCCCTCCACCCAACGCCCCAGCTCCCTGCTGGCTCCACACCGGCCAGCTGGGAACACACCAAGTAAATGCCACCTGGATCCCACTTGGCCTTCTCCTTCTTTGTCTGTGCTCCTGGCCACTCAGTGGCTTTCACAGCAGAAATGAGTGTTTTTGCAGAAATGGATTGTGATGTTGTCTGAAAACAGCGATCCAGAGACTCAAGATGGCAGCTGCCTCCCAGGCGCACACAGCAATTGTGTCTCTCTGGGGGGAGCCGCCTGGGACCTCAAGTAGAAAGGGGCCTTCCCTGTCATTGGCCCCATGCCCTGAGGTCCTGTGGGTCCGTGAAACAGTGACCCTGTCAAGGGGTCATCCCCTGGTGCTTGGTTCCCCCCAGAGATGCGGACTCTGACAGACCTAGACCCCAGTTCCAACTCTTTCACCTGCTTCCTAAGTGTCCTCAGTCAGTCCCCTGCCCCGGGGCATGCAGCTTCCCTCCTTTCAAATGGTGATGCCAACCCCAGCCCCCTTGCCTGGTGGCAGTGAGAACCAAGATGGCTTAGCTCATAGAAAATGCTCCGCCCAGCACCCCGCAGATGCTGGATTAAGGGTACTAGGGATTATTGGTATCGTTATATAAATCCAGCTTACACCCACCCCATTATGTGGAGATCTGGGTTGTCCCTTGTACGTTCTGAGCCTCTGTTTCATAATCTATAAAATCGGAATGAAGATCTTAGCCCCTAAGACAATAGGAGCTAACGCTTCTTGTACAAGGCCTAGCACACAGTAGGTGCTCAACATATATGCAGTCCCTCTTCCTCCTTGTTCCCCTCTACCTCCAGAGGCAGCCTAATATACCCCTGGACATCCTTAGCTTATAGAAAGTTCTAGAACTTTTCCTCCTTGGTTCTTGGCCCGTGAAGTAGAAAGGAAACCAGACAAGTGGCACTGAGTCACGGAAGCCCAGGTGACATGGCTTTCCCCAAGAGAGTGTGATCTCTTGGGTCAATGTGACGGAGAGACCAAAGGCCACAAGGGAGCAATGTCCACGTGATGTAGGGATGTGAAGCTTATTTATAGCCGTGACGGAGGTAGACCAGGCTGTAGCGGGCGAGAAATGACGGAAGGGGGAGGAGGAGCCAGCCATGCAGACATTCCTTCAAGAGGAAGGGGACAGAGAAAGCGGGAGGCAGTTGGCGGGGACATGGGCCCTTATGCTCCCTTTTGAATGAACGATGGGAGATGTTCCCTGTGTCAGCTTCGTGGAGATGCCATGGGGCTGAGGAAAAGGGGATGAGCCGGGGCGTGGGTGGGGTCTGGAGTGAAAGCAGAGGGCTTGGCCTCTGAAGGAGCAGAAATATGTGCTCTTGGGAGTCTGAGGGATGATGAGACCCCTGGTGGGCGTAACCCAGAGGCCGGCTGGGGCTGGCCGCTCACCGGGAGCACGGGGTCACTGGCTGAAGCCCAGCCAGCCAAGTCCAGCCTTTGATGTGGCCCTGTCCCAGGCCTGGATCTAGGCCGTTCCCCCCAGACCAGGCCCCGTGCAAAGCTTAGCCCTTTGTCTCCTTCCTAACACCCGCCCCCACCAAGCATTCTGAATTTACTGGTGTTAGAGATGGGTGGGGTCCAAGGGAGGGACACCGACTGGCCAGCTCGCCAGCTTTGTTCTCTCTGCTGCTCCCCCACCCTTCTCAGGAGGAAGCTGATCCAGCTTCACGCAGAGCAGTTTTACCCACATCCCTCCAGACACCTTCATAGCAATTGGTTCCGTGTCCTCGGACTCAGCTTCCGATCCGTACGGGCATCTGCCAGACAAATGCTTCACTCTCACGAAGAATTGTGATGACCGAAAATGTCTTTCTCGTGTGCAAGTGGTATTATCGTCACTACTTTACAGATAAAAGATGGAGGCTCAGAGAGGTTAGGTGATTTGGCCACTGGCACACAGCCAGGGAGGGACGTGGGGGCAGAAGCTCCGTCTGGGGTGTGGCAGCCGAGCCTTCAGGCTCTGCAAACAGCCACACCTGGGTGTGATGCCGACTCGGCCATAGACCAGCTATGATGGTGGCCACATCACGGGCCGTCTGAGTAAATGAGATGACACACCTCAGGTGCTAGAAAAGTCCCGGCACGTAGTAGGTGCTCAAGAAAATGCAGCTGCTGCTGTTCGCAGGGACGAGCTGACGGCACCTGCAGAGCCTCCCGCCCTGGGTCCTACACCCCACCTTCCCTCTCCCATCCCACGTCTGCTCCTTCTCTTCTTCCAGAAGCACTCAGAAGCTCCCTCCTTGAGATGTCTTCCCTGATCTACCCCCCACCCCCTGTGAATCTTGCCCGGCCACCACATAGGACTGGAGAAAGAATGAGATTTTGAATGAGTCCTGCCCAAACCTCTCTTCTTTCACCAGTACCAGGGCCTTAGGCAGGTCCCTTGACAAGCCTCTGCTTCCTCGTCTCTGCAATGGGGCAGCTCTCTGCGGTCTCCAGGCTTGTCATAAAGATCAAATGAAAAGCAGGTGTGAAGGAGCTTTGCAAACGCGGACTGGCAAACTCAGTGCACGGAGGCTGGCTTGTCATTTCCACCTGTCTTCCTTCGCTCTGTGTCCCCTCGGCAACCTGGAGTTTGATTTATGTTTTCCTTCCACATTTCGTGATCTCCTTCCATGCAGAAACGGAGCACTAAGAACCGATCAGACAGCAGGGGGTGATGGGCTGAGCCCGTCCTGTGGAAGTGTCCGCACCCGGATGCTGGGTGGGGCGCAGACCCCAGGCTCCCCTGAGAGTCAGAGGGGCAAAGGAAACACTTGCTACGGCCACCCAGGTGGGATATGCCAGAGCCAGGAAGGACTTGAACCTAAGCCTTTTGGTACCAGCGCTCTCTGTGCTGATAGGGAAACCCAGGCACGGTTGGGGGTGATGGAATTTTAGGCATCAGGGCAACCAACAGGAAGCTGTTTCCTGGCACCGGCTCAGCCCCGTCCACCAGGTCCATCAAAGTTACCCAAAGATCCAATATATTTTTAGTTAAGATTCTGGGCCCAGGAGGGAAGCAGGAAATGATTCATTCTCTTTCTCAGCCAATGTACACAACAGCACATTATTAATATTTACTCAGGGGCTTCTCCAAGGACCCCAAATAGCAAACCATGGCAAGAGAAGGGAACGGAAGATGAGTTTTGCCAAGTTTGTCAGCTGCCTACAGATGGAGTGAAGGGGTCTGCTAAACATTTTGCATGACACGGCACCTGCACTCCCAGCGGCCTCAGCTCTTTCTGTCTGCTCCACAGAGGGCAGGGGACTCCCCGTGGTGACCTAGCAAGGTGGACACAGAGGAAGAAACAGAATCTGGGAATACGGAAGGATGGGAAGACCTGGGGCTATGAGCCTCAGGGTCTCCATCTGTAAAACGGAGACATGAACACTGCCCAGACCAGTTTGCAGGCAGAGGGTAGAAGGACTATGCATGCATGGGCCAAGAGCAGGTGCTCCAGAAATAGGGTCAAGGGTGAGCAGTGATGAGGGCTGGATGTCCATGCCAGTCCCTGCCCTCTTACCCAGGGTGCTTTGCAATGGCCTCAGGCACCCCTTTCAGTGGGAGAGGTCTGGCTCCCCAGGCTGGGCTGAGTGAAGGAAAGCAAGGAAATGGCCCGGCTACAATTTCATTCAGGGCCTCCCTGCCCCAGAGCCAGGCAGCAGCACTCTGGACCCTGCCTATCCCCCCAGAAACCCTGCCCCCAGCCCCTTCCCAAGCTCGGCAAACACCCCTCACCCTTCTGTGCGGCCCCCTCTATGTCACTGCCGTGAGAAATGAGGTCCAGATGTCATTTTCTAAATGGCAGGCACCTGCTGACGGCTTCTGTCTCTCGGTGGCTCTAATTGCAGTTCCCTCTCTCCCCTTTATGCCCTGTTCTGCACAAACTCCCTCTGTCTCTGCCAAGGAGGTTATTAAATAGTTTATTAAATTTCTCTGCCTTTGCTTGCAAACTGTCTCTTTTGGAGATTTAAAAAAAAAATACCAAGACCCAAACAGGAAAGGGGAACTTCCTGAAGGCCACACAGCTAGACAATGATGGATCTGGGACTTCGTGAGTTTGTAACTCCAGTGTCTCCCGGCCCTTTTGTGACTTCCCTGGGCAAGGAAGGGGAGGGGACAGAGGACAGATGCATATTGCCGAAAGCAGAGAGTCAGAGGGATCCAGGCTGGTAGGAGCAAAACGGAGGTGCAGAGGTGGGTGGATACATTGGGGTCACTAGACTTATTCCTTCCTTCAACAAATGCTGATCGAACACATCACACCTGTAAGAGGCCCTGGCGATGATTCACAGTCCCCGCCCTCAAAGAACCCGTGGTCCGACGGGAAGACACAGACAAGTAAATAACAGTTGTGTGCCATGATAGGTGAAGCATAGGAGACTATGGACATTCATAGAGGAGATACTTAATCTGGAGTTGGCAATCCAGGAAGGCTTCCTGGAGTAAGTGGTGCCTAAGGTGAGACCTGAAATAAGTAGGATATAGTTGTGACACCTTGCCTCTTTGGAGAGAAGAGTTTTGCTGGTAATTAGAGTTATTACCAGAGACCGAGGTCAGGCTATTCATGCCCGCATCAGGCCAGAGCAGCCAGATCTTCTAGAGCTGAATTTGAGCTGTGTTGCTGGCTTCCATGTGGCTCGATGATGCCATTCAGTAAAATTCTTAAGATGTTGGCCCCTCTTCTCATAAAAAGTGTGTGTGTGTGTTTATGTGTGTTTAGAGATACACACCCGCATACTTTAGGGACTAAAAGGTGTTTGAAGCTGGGTAAAGCCGTGGGCGGTGGGTGATGCTGTGCGTAGACAGGAAACCGTGATGGGAGCGAAGCGGAAAGGGATGGGGCAGAGCTTGGGTTCTCAGGTCCCTCCCGGAGGCCCCTGCTCCCCCTCCAGTTGGCACAGGAGAGACCAGGGTCCTCACACTAAACTCTCCTTTCCCTGCAACTAACCAGATTCTGCTCCTTGTGACTGAAGAAGCCCTCATTCTAGCCAGGAAGAGGGACAGATGGTCACAGGGGGCCGGAGCCAGGCAGCCAGCTGACCTCAGGAAGGAGATCACTGCCTGGCAGTGCTGAGGCCCCGAGGGTCCCTGCACACCTGGTGCCTGGGTTCCTCCGTGCCTCTCTCCCAATCCCTCTCCTCCCTGCTTTGTGCTCTTCCCCCTACTCCCCAGCTCTCTTCCTTTGCTCCCACACTCCGCCCCTCATCGATCCAACACCCTCTGCTGCTCACTCTGTTCAGGCCCTGGGCTGGCCCCGGGGATGCCCAGGGAGACGAGGTGTGTTCCTGCCCTCAGGGAGGCCCCTGTCTGGCTGGAGAAACAGAGGAATCCATCCCAACCCAGAGCGGTCAGTGCCCCGATGGGGGAGAGGCAGGAGGGCCAGGGAGCCCAGGGGTAAACCAGACCCTGGAGACAAGTGTCAGGGACGACCTCTGGGAGGAGGTGGTCATGCTGAGACCCAAAGCAGAAGCGGGGGAGCCAGGAGGAGGGTAAATGGGGGGAAGATCAGTACTGGCAGCAGCAACCTGGCACCCGCAAAGGTCCGGCAGAGAGGGAGAGCAGGGTCCCCCTGGAAGTGGCAGGCGGCTGTGCCTGCATGGGCCTGGGGTGCTAGGGTGCAAGTGGGGGATGGGAAGGTGGAGAAAGAGGAGGCTGAGGGTGCCCTGGGGTCAGATCACAGAGGATGGGTGAGCTGGGCTGTGCAGTCTGGAGTTCATCCTGAGGGCCCTGGGGAGCCTGTGGGGGGGTGGGGGGTGGGAGGGGAGTTAAGGGACAAAGTGACTGCTCTGTAGGCATGGGGGCCTGTGGGGGGCGGAGTTCCAGCAGGATCTGGCTCCTCCAGCCCCTGCATGGGAAGAAGCCCTTCTCCCCAATCCTCCCCTTCCTTCCCCTCTCCTCCCATTTTCTCTCCTTCCCTCCTCTGGACTCACCGCCTCTCTCTCATTCCTCTTCTCCATTCCTTCTGCTCCTCCTTCTCCCCACCTCTCTCCTTTCCCCTCCCCTCTGCTCCCTCCCGCCCCCTCCCCTGCCCAGGCACCCGCCACTCCGGGCTGGGCGGCACTTGCGAGAGCCTGCAGCGCCACCTTGGGGCCGGAGCCGGCACCGCCGCGGGGTCGCCACACCCGCTGGAGAGCTGGGGTCCTGCTCTGCCCCTGGAGCAGGTGCCCTGCGCCGCCAGGTCCCAGGGCCCCTCCGCCGCCCGCAGCCAGCTCGGGGTCCGCTACTCTGGGGCGACTCTGGTGTCCACTGCAGCCCCGTCTCCGTCTCCCCTGACAACCCTCATTACCAGCCCGGCTCCTGTCCCCAAAGACCAGGTGCCAGAACTGAGGAGCCTAATTAATGAGAGAGTCCCTTCCCTTGCACACCTGTGCAGTGGCGCGGGCTTAAGGACTCCAGCGTTTCCTGAGCTCCTGGGAGGTGGGCCCCACAGGGGTAGCACACCCCTATCACAGATGGGGAGACCGAGGCTCAGGCAGGGGCAGTCGGGGCGGATCACTCGGGACCTAGACCCTGGCACCTTGCCTGGTTTATCTGGTCGGTAATCACTGGTGATCACCCGCGCTATGCCACGTGGAGCTCTGGGGCCAGGGACACAGAGAAGGAAAGACAGTGGCGGAAGTCCCTGCCCCGGGGGGTATGTGAGTGACAGTGAGGGTTCTAGTGCTGGGTGATTGGAGAGTTGACAGGAATGTATCAGTTACTGTGGAAGCCCAGAAAAGGTGCTGGCAACCCAGGGGGAGCTTCAGGGAGGAGTGTGGGGGAGGGGAGGTCTGAACAGGGTTCAAGAAGGAGGTGAGGTCTGAGCTGATTCATGGGGCAGAGTCAGAGTCTGCCAGGGGAAGCTGATGGGAGGGCCTTCCAGGCAGGGGGAACAGCATGCCCGATGGCATGGGGGCCAGAAAAAGCAGGAGGAGGGGAGTTCTGTGTGACTCAAGAGATGGTGGGGGCCCTCAGGCTGCAGAGAAGGGCCAGACCGGGAACAGGTTTGGGCCTCTTCCTGTAGGCTCTAGGGAGACGAGGTTTAACAGTGATCTCGCTCACAGTGTATATTAATAGTCGCAGGTAACACTTACTGAGGGCTTCCTGTTTGCCAGGAATATTCTGACTACCTTAGACATTTATGTCTTTCACTAATCTTAAGAGGATTATTGCCACCTCTATTTTATAGAGAGAAGGAGACACAGAGAGGTTAAGTCACTGCCCCAGGTCATTCAGCTAGTAGGCGGCAGATTTGACCCCTGGCTGCAGAGAACCTGTGCCCTCACTGAGCACATTACAAAAGGGGGTGCAGGGCTGCGGGGGGAGGGGACCCCAGAGCTCTTTAGGGCCACTGATCAGATGTGGGGGGAGGGCAGGAGGAGGCCGGACTGACTCTCAGTCTTGCTACAAGGGTACCATTCAGACGTCAGTCATTCAGAGAACAAGTACTGGCCTCAGGTCTGCCCAGGCTTGGTCTCCGCCCTCAAAGCTGACATTTCAGCAGGCAGAGGAGCAGTGACCATAAACCCAGGAGGAGGAAGGCAGCCGCAGACAGGGACGGGGACTCTGAGGACAATTAGACAGAGGAATCCAGTCCCGGAGGTGGGAGGGCAGAGGACTGTTCACCTAGGACCCACCTCCAGGGACACACCTTGTAGCCATTCCCCTCCAAGGACCTGCCCACCCCCACCCCCAGCCCCCAGGCCCTGTGAAGACTGCAAGGGGGAGGGTTCCCTGATAGCTCCTGTCTAGGAAAATGCCCCTGAAGGCCCCTTTCTGGGCCAGTCCCCTCCTTCCCCATACATTGGCACCCAACCATCTCCTTTGGGAACATCTCAGATTAATGGGCCTAAAATAGCAAAGTTTTTGGCTTCCCCTGCCTGCCTCCAGGGCCGGGGCCAGGAGGGACAGCTGAGACCTTTGGAAGCAGAGATCACCTCTCTCTTCCAGAGGAAGTAAGGGCAAACATTTCCCTGCTACATGCTGTTTGGTGTTGAATAATCCCTAGTGTTACCTATAAACTATGAGACACAGAGAATCTTAGAGCAGCAGAGTCTTAGATCCTTAGACTTGGCATCGCATCATAGACTCGAAGCCGCCTAGAATTAGGGAATGTGAGAAATAGAACACCTTAGATTAATGGCATCATTAAATTATGGATTTTTCGAATTAAAACACCAGATCTGAAACATCTCAGAAGCCCTGAACGTCACCTCGTGGCTCCAACTTTCACTAGCTGATGTCTTTGGGCATTCACTCCTCTGTGCCTCAGTTTCCTCTCTTTTTATTGGGGACAGTAATGGTTTGCACCTGCTAGGTTCTTGCAAGGATTCAAGGCGTTGTCACTGCAGCGAGCTTGGCCCAGGGCCAGGCATGGGTAAACTGTGAGCTCCACTAATAGTCGTACGACTAATCCAGTTCACCTGCCCCGTAACACAGATGAGCCAGCAGCTGTGTAGGAGGCCGGCCAGCCTGGACTAGAGTCCCTCCTGATCTGAGATCGGCACCTTTGTCCGGCTACATGGGACTGGGTCCCAAGCCTGCTGTCCCACAATTCTTCCTGCCTTGCCTGTCCCAACCCTGTCCTCTAGTGATGGAGACCCCCTCCTCCCCCCGCCCCCGTGCCTACAGAGATGGGGTGGGGGCTTCACCCACTCAGCACCTTCCCCCGGACCACCTGGCAAGGTGGTGCCATTTGTCCGGAGCCCTCCCCACTCCAGCTCCCCTTTGCTGCCTTTCTCAGCAGCCCCTTAATCTCCAGGTTTCCCAGGTGCTCATTTATCCTGCCTTCCGGGGAGAAAAGCCTCCATTCATTCTCCTGAGGTTGGAAAAAACGTGTACTTTGCAAAGGCAACCTGGATTAGTAACATTTAAGGTAAAACCACATCTTGCAGATGGTGGGAGCTCAGGCATCACCTGGGGGCCTGCGGGATCCGTGGGTTGGATCTGGAAGGAGCACAGAGCCCCGCCTCCCCCGGAACCACAACACCACCAGAGGGGCTGGTGGCTGGGCCTGGCGTCTGCCTTCCTGCCCGCTACTCTGCATCTGTGCACAGGACCACAGCCCGGACTTGCCCAGGTGAGGACACACATTCCGATCTGCCCTCCACCTGGGATGCAGGTCCAGGATCCCGCTGCATTAACTGAATATCCAGTGCCAGTAAATCCCCAGCTTTGCCTCTAGGGGCTCCAGGAAGGCGCTGAAGCCAGGGAGCTGGGTGTTTGCAGGGCTCCCATCACCAGCCTGAAGGCTTTTTCTGGCTGGGCAGAAGAAGGGGTGTGACTCCCAAATTAGGCTTTCAACTGCTTGTCTTTCCCTAAAGGAGACACGTGGGCTGTTTCAGCTGAAACATTGAGGAGAGAGAGAAAGAGAAGTAGAAATTGGCTCCTTTCTAGAAATTTGGTGAAAACAGTCTGGGCTGGTTTTGTGTTTCTACATTTTTTAATCTTTCCCCCACCCCCTACCTTTGCTTCTGATGCCGGGAGCAGACGTGGGTTCCCAGGACCAGGCATCTGAAGTCAGGCCTGAGTGGTCACTGGGAAGACCCAGCGGGCTTGGGGTCGCCACCTGGCCCAGCTCTGTGAGGCTGAGGGTGGGGCCGGGCCTTAGTGATGGGGAAGAAGGTGCCAGGAATGAAGAGAGGCTCAAGAAGGGAACACCTGTGCTGCCCCCCTCCCCGCCCCCACCCCACTTTCTGCTGCCGGCAGAGTGAGTGGTCCCTGTTCCTCGGGCCCTGGCAGGTGGATGGTCCTTTGCACATGCTGTTCCCCTGCCAGGATTGCCCTTCCCTCTGCTGGAGAAGCCTCTGCAGCCTTCCAGCCACATTCCCCTCCTCCGAGAAGTCTCTGCTCTCCCCATCCCTGGCCCCTGCTCTCCCCACCCTCCCCCACCTTTGTTCTTTTAAGACCTTTCCAGCCTCAGGCCTTCTTACTTTTGGAAGCTCCTTCTTCCATGAGATTACATGTATTAGATCGGATCCCACATTAAATCCACGCACAGGTAACCATGTGGGAGCCAAGCAGAGCAGAAAGGGACTCTTGGACACATATCAATGTGAGTGGCGCAACTTCCTGTTTGTATTTTAATCCCATGACTTTTTCCAGACCTCACACATTTTCACAGGCCCTCAAGAGCTCAGAGGCCCTGGCACTGTGGCTGGAGTGGGGCATCAGCTGGAGAAAACAATCCCTGCCCACCCTCTCCCGACCCACACAGAGCTGAAGCCTCATTCCCAGTCTCACAAGGTGATGTGATCGCCACAGTCTTCACTGGACAAGGCAGGGGGCGCGTGCTCTCAATTCTAGATGCCACGTGGTCAGCCCAGGGCCAGGCAGAGAAGGATCAGTAAAGTTGCTGAGAAACAGCAAGCAGCTTAGATCTCCTGGCAGTGTAGGCCTGCAGGGGCAGCAGACGTGAGTGGCTGGGTTTTGTGGGTTCAGGAACGCAGGGATGGCCTTCATAGTCCCCACCTCTCGATGTATACCACACCAGGGAGCACAGATTCCTCTCCCGGGGGCCAGGCATCCCCCCCCAATGTTGCGGGGCTCGGGCATCACTGAGGCCCTGCTAGGAGCCAGGTGGGTGGGACTGACAGTCTCTCCCAGTGAGACTCCTTTTGTCCTCTTTCCCAGTGGGCCGGGATGGTACTGAGGGGAGAGTGTGGGGAGCAGATGGGGGCAACTCTGGACAGTCCCCCACCCCCACTGCAGGGGATGGACATTCCAACAGCAGCTTGGCTGGTTGGACTTGGGTTTGGAGGTCCCCAGTCACATTCTGTCTGACCCCTAGGGAGTGACATCCCCTACCATCACATCCCTCAAGTTAATGTCCCCAAACTCACCAGACCCTTCCATCCCCATTTCATACCGTGCTCCCCCTAGCTCACTCCATCAGCCACACTGGCCTCCCCAATTTCCTTTGAACCCTCCAAGCCCACACTGACTGCAGGGCCTTTGCACTAGCTGTTCCCTTAGCCTGGAAGGCTCTTCCTGCAGAGATCCACGTACCCCACTCCCCATCCTCATACCTCCCCAGAATGATATCCTCCTTCCCCGACCACCGCATCTAACAGAACCCTCTTCCTCCAGGGACCCAGAGGGATTGGCAGAAGTTTCAGTGAAGGACTGTCAGCTTGGGAATCTTGCGGGAAGAAAAGAGACGAGCCTGTGCTGAGCACCTCTGTGTGCCAGGCCTTTGGTCAGAGCCGCATCTGTGACCTTGCTTGATCACAGGGGTCCTTTCAGAGAGGACCGTATCATCTCCCCCTGTTTACAGGTGAGGAAACAGGCTCAGGGAGGGGAAGTAACCTGCCCGAGGCCTCACGTTTGTAAGGGACAGAGCTGTCCCCAACCCTCCGTCCACGGTCCGGGAGATGGAGGTGGGGGACCCTCAGCGTTGGAGGTAGTAGCCGATGTCATGAGTGTCACTAGGACTGTCCCAAGGGTGTGTGAGGAAGAGCACAATGATAAAAGCAGTGGATGTGAGGATGAGTTGAGAAGCCAGCAAAGTGGGCCATGATTAATCCATCAGAGAGGTGGGAGGGGAACTAAGAAAGGGAAAGAATGATTTGTAGAGAGGGGAGGGGACAGAAAATCAAGACGTGGGTGCCAGGCATGGCCAGCGGCAACAGGACCGTCAGCAGTGACCCGTGGCAGTCAAAGGCAAGCCATGGTGGTCAGCAGCGACCAGCACGAGCACTGGTGGCCAATGGCGGTCAGTGTTCAGTGACGATCAACCATTGAATGGTAATTTTCGGTGGCCCACAGTGGTCGCCAGCAGGTGATGGTCTGGAAGGATCCCTGCAGGGCCAAAGAGAGGGGACTGGGGGAGAGTGGGAGGGGAGGCAGAGCAGAGCCCCGTGATGACACACGGCATGAGGAATGAACAAGGGAGAGGAAGATCATGTGGGGGGGGGAGGGGTTCCATTTTCCTATCATCACCTGTCAAAAGAGGGTGGGTACTTGGGACAGCCATGGGGGTGAGGCAGGAGAAAGAAGAGGAGGGAGAAGCCTAATGATTGTGAAGCAGCTAAGGGACACCCACTGCACCCCACCCCAGCTCTGGCTTTATTAGGTGGCTTATAGTAAGGGAGGCAAAGGACGTCGGTGGGAAGGATTTGGAATTAGGAATCCAGTCAACATGGTCAGAGCCTGGTTTCACCTCTCACCAGCTGCGTGACCTTGCTTAGCCTCCCCAGGCCTCGTTTTTCTCATCCCAAAAGTAGGATCCAGAATGCCCATGGTCACAGCAAAGTTCAAAGTTCTTAGCACAGCACCCATGGTGAAGTGGTCAAGAACACAGGCTTTGGAATCAATGTCACTTCCTGGATTAGGTGACCTTGGGCATGAGGCCTCAGTTTCCCCATTTGCAAAATGGAGATGTTAATGGTCCTTACCTAACTGGCGTTGCTTTGAGCCAGGCAAGGCCTGTACGGAGCTCGGCACAGTGCCCAGCGCAGAGGAAGCACGCACTCGCGCTAGAGAGCAGCGGCAGCCGTGCGTGGGATTCCCTGCCCCCTCTCTTCTGGGTGGATTTCCTCTCTGCTGCTTCATCTTCCTCTGTGGGTGGGGGCTCAGACCGATCTTGGGACAGTGGGGTCTCAGGCGTGGCAGGGAGCCTGGAGATCATCTCTCGAGTCCAGCTTTCCCATGGAAAGATGGAGCGTCAGGGTCAGAGAGAGAGGAACGCCCGAGGTCTCGTGAGAACTATGGTAGAGCCCATGCCGGCACGTATATGATCATCGCAGCTGTCCTGGATGTGGCGGCCTGACTCCAAGACCAAGGCCACATTCCCCAAGTTCACTGCATGGGAGCTGGGGCCAAGGACTTGGGGGTTCACCTAACCCTCCACAGTGGACCCCAGAAAGCAAACCAAACACAAATACTGAAATAGCTGTTGTGCTCTGAATGGTCATGGTTTCCGGAATCCTGGGCTGAGCATGTGTCATCTCTCGCTGTCTTCTCCACACTTTGTTGCAGCAGGTCCCATCCCCGTCCGTGGCCCAGCCACACACAGCACAGGCCAGGTACGTGGCCGAACCAGGAGTCCGTCCCAGGCAGTTTGGCACTAGAACCCACAAAGCCACTCCTGTTCTGTGTGCCTCAGCAGAGGGAAAAGAGGGAAGGGGGGGCATCAGGGAGAAGCTCCACCCCCTGGATGTCTGGGGGTGTCACATGGCAGTGCATGTGTGTCACATGGCAGCGCATTCTTTGAGCTCAGGTGCGTGGACGACCGACACTCTGTGATTGACTTGAGGGTCTGCCTTAACCCTGAGCAAACCCATCTGTCCCTGGGAGCTCCAGGGGAGGGGGTTGGTTGCTCCCCTAAAGGAGAGGGCTCAGCGGGGGCAGAGGGGCAGAGGGGAGAGCAGTGCCGGACAGACCTGGCCAGGTTCCCCCACCACTGAGTCTGACTGGCTCAGAGATGAACAGAGCTCTCCCCTCCCCGGCTGGCCTCCGTTTCTGCATCTGCAAAAATGGACACAATATAACCACCAGGCTGCGGCATTGTTGGGGGAGTCACATGAGGAGAGCCATGGAAGCGGGTGCTTGGAGATGGCAATGTGCCCGAGGCTCACCCGGCAGGTGCGCTGGAAGCCAGGATGGGAGGCTTTGCAGCCGCCCTCGGTTCCAGTTCTCCATCCCCCACTTATCGGTGGTGGGGCGAGTGATTTTATCTTCTAAGCCTCGATTTTCTCATCAGAGGAATGGAGATAATGATACCCTCTTGCAGGTTTTCCTCCGAGGCTTGCAATCTTGTGTTTAAATTGCCTGGTACCCAGTGGCCTCTGTGCCCTGGTGGCTGAGCTGATGACGGTGGCCGCGGAAACAGGCAGAATTCCGCAGAATGAGGAGGAAGAGAGCTGGTTAGGGAAAGCCCTGTCCTCACCAGGAGAAGGGATGGGGCTGCCCCTCTGTTGATGCCCCCATGTGTCCCTCACCCCCCTGCCATGCAGGAGAGGCTCTGGAACCTTCCAAGGAGGACTCTAATGGAGGTGACTGATTCCCCCTCTGAACATCAGTGCTCCCCTTCCTCCCAGAGATTCGGCAGTCATCGAAGTCTTGAGAAGGACATCTGGGTCTGCGCTCCCCTGGGGGCAAGGGTTGGAGCCCTGAGGATGGGTGGGGGCGGGGGGGCAGGGGGAGGCAGGAGGGGCTCTGCCTCTCTGCTTGTTTAGCGGGTGACCCCACAGCAGCCCTGTCCTAGTCCAGGCTCTTTTCCTGATCTAATTAGCCTCACTGAGAATTAAACTGCACAGCCCTGAAGTGAGCCCACTCCCCTGAGAGCATTCCAGAACTAATACTGATTAAATATGAAACAGTTCCTTCTTCAGGCCCTGAGTCGAGGAGGCATGAGCCAGAGATGGGAGCTGTAATTACTAGTTCTGATGATGCACCGTGCATGTTTAAGAAGAGAAGGGAGGGGAGGGGAGGGGAGGGGAAGAGAGGAGAGGTGGGTGAGGAGAGGAGGAGAGGAGAAGGGAAGGGGGAGAGGGGAGGAGAAGGGAAGGGAAGAGAGGGGAGGGGAGGGAAGGGGAGGAAAGGGAAGGGAAGGGAAGGAAAGGGGAGGGGAGGGAAGGGGAGGAAAGGGAAGGGAAGGGAAGGAAAGGGGAGGGGAGGGAAGGGGAGGAAAGGGAAGGGAAGGGAAGGAAAGGGGAGGGGAGGGAAGGGGAGGAAAGGGAAGGGAAGGGAAGGAAAGGGGAGGGGAGGGAAGGGGAGGAAAGGGAAGGGAAGGAAAGGGAAAGGGAAGGGGAGGGGAGGGGAGGAGAGGGAAGGGAAATGGGGGAAAAGAGGAGACGAGAGGAGAGGTGAGGAGTGGAGAAGAGTGGAGAGGAGAGGAGGTAAGGAGGGGCCAAGCACATACTGGAAGCTCCGTGGGAGGGTAATGAGAAGGACTAACTCAGGGGATTCTGGAGCCTATATTTACATGGAGCCTCTAAGGGCATTTGCACTCTTTTGTGTCCTAGGCTTGGAATGCCCTTCCTCAGATACCTCCATGGCTCCCTCCTTCATCTCCTGCAAGGCTTTGGAAAAACATCAGCTTTGTGAGTCCTTCCTCGACCACCCTCATTTCGCCCGCAGCCCCCTGACTTCCGTAAGCGCCTTTCTCCTACGCACTTGGCACCCTGTTACATACGAAATACATTAGAACTCCATGTTTCTTGTCCGTCTTTCCCAGTAGAAGATAAGCTTCTCAAGGCCAGAGACTCTCTTTGCTGGTGTTTTTCACTGCTGTGGCTCCAGCCCCTGGCACAGAGCAGGGCTCCCAGCATGCACATTCGTGGAACGAGCATCCATGCAAGAGAGCACGGGCCTCAACCTTGGGACCAGGAGCCAGCCCTGGCTCTGAAGGAGGTGAGCCGCAGGGTCCGACTCAGGAAGGTCTCCTCTCCTGAATGGAAGGAGCCTGGAGGCAGTGAGCGTGTGGACCAGTGCCTTGGCAAGAGAGATGGCAAGAAGGGATGGGAGGAGGAAGAGCAGGGATGACAGTGACACTCAGGGAGGCCTGGCTGTCCATGGGCTGGGGGGGCCAGGGGCGGGGCAGCAGGAACGTGGGGTGGGGACTGTGGATAAAAGCCTGAATTCCTGAGGATGGCGACCAACTGGGAAGCAAGGCGGCAGAGCAGTTTCCAGGCCACGGTGGGGCTCCGATTTGGGCAGGCTGTGGGGGAGGGGCCTGAGGTCCTGGGGCTCACAGGGCAGGGTCAGGATAGCCAACAGGATGCGGACTGAACCAGGAAGGGAGAGCCAGGCGGAGGTGAATGCTGTGTTAGGGCTCGTAGGCTGCAAAAGTACACGAGGACCCATCTCCCTGCTCTGCAACCTCCCTGATTTGTACTGGCAACAAGCAGGGGCAGAGGATGGACGCCTGGGTTTGTAATCAACCCAACGCATAACTGGTTATGGACGGCAAGTCAGGCCCAGCAGTAATGATCCCCTCCTCCTACCTGCTCCTCTGTGACGAGGGCACATTCCCTGGAAGGGAAAGCTGACCCTGAGGCTGTCCCTTCCCCCTGGCAAGAGTGGGGTGAGGGGGTGGGGGGGGGTGGGGCTCAGCCTGGCCTGAGGGCTCTGGTTGCCACGGAAACGGGGTGGCTGGA
This sequence comes from Ursus americanus, assembly GCF_024610735.1. NCBI lineage: Eukaryota > Metazoa > Chordata > Mammalia > Carnivora > Ursidae > Ursus > Ursus americanus. Next base: position 8,837,656 of record NC_142159.1, read on the forward strand.
GAGGCTGGCCCTGAGGCAGAGGCCCAGAGTCAGCCTGAGGCTTCCATAGCCGGTGTCCCTGAGCCCAGGCGGGGTGGGGCCCTCCTTCTCCCTCCCCGTGTCAGACCCCCAGGGCAGATGAGGTCACCAGGGCTCCTTCTGGAACAGCTTCATCTGCCCCCCCCAGGTCCTGCCAGCAGAGATGAGAAGGGCAAAGCTGTGCTCAGTGCCTTTGGGCTGAGACCAGAGCTGCTGGGGCTGCAAATGGGCTGCTGGGGGTGAGCTGGGGGCCCAGGACTTGAGGGTATAAAGACCCTTAGAGGCCTCGGCTTGATCTGCTCCTTTCCTGGATGGGAGCGCTGAGGCCCTGAGGGGCACAGCGTTCCCACAGTACCCGGCATGGGCCTCGACTTCCTGCGGATGCTTCTTCCTCATATAGCCAAAGTCCTCAAAGCCTTTTGGGGCCTTGGCCACATCCCTCTTTCCTCCCCAGCAGGTGGGCTCTGGGTTGGCCATGCTGGTGTGGATGCAGGGGCTGCTGGCTTCTGAGTGGCAGCCAAGACTCCATGACCCTCAGGATACAATGAACTCCAAACCGCCCCAACCCCACGCAGGGCCCGCTCCCGGCCCTCCCTCCAGGCAGTGAGGTCTGTGAGCCCCGAGCCTGCTGCCCCCCAAGCTCGAGAGCCCGGTTTGGGGGCGGTGGGAATGGACAGCATCTTGTGCGTAGTCTGAGGTTTTCACGGTGTGTTTTTGGTGCCCAGGTGAAGGTGGGAGATGCAGGGAGGGCCACGGCGCCCAGTCCCGTGAGCCAGGCTCGGCGCGCGGAAGCCGTCCCGAGGCCTGGGGAAGCATGGAGCGTGCTGGGCAGGGATCATGGGACTGTGCTGTGTTTGGACGATCATTGTCTGCTGGCCAGGGTGCCGTGCAGGCTGGCCCCGACATGTGTGCAGCCCGGGCCCAGAGGCCCAGTGAGGCTCACGGACCAGTGAACTGAATATCTAAGTTACAAATCAAGTCACATTAAAATGAAATTAGTTTACCCCCTACCTTGACAAGTGCTCGATCTCTGCACTAGAGCCTGGGGCAGAAAAAGCTGGGCCTGCCCCCTGCCCCAGCCTGGAGCCAGCCCTCCTGTCCTGCCCTCCCTGGGCGCAGCCGCACCGCAGCCTCCCACGCAGTGTGCAGACCCCCAGCCCCCGGGGCCAGGCTCTGGATCCCACAGACAGCCGCACGGTGTGGTTCTGAGCGTATGCACGCAGGCCGTGCGCTTCACCCTCAGGAGAGTGGCCCTGGGGACGAGGCCCACGCGGGCCCCGGAAGCAGGTTCTGGTCCATCAGGAAGGGGACTGTGTGGTTGGGGCTAGTCCCCTCGTGTCCCGATGGGAGAGGTGCTGCTGGAGGAGAGTGCAGTCTTGGGGTCCCAGGGTGGATGGACGAAGGGACAGCAGCGGGGCTGAGGGACAAGGTGGGAGGGTGTGAGGTCATCTGGGCCAGAGATGACCGGGGCCTGAGATGGGCTGGGTGGTCTAGCGGGGGGAGTCTGGAGGTTAGAAGATGTAAAGCTGGTCAGGACTGACGGGTCCTGGGGTGTAAGGGGGGCAGGGTCAGGGATGCCCCCCTTCTCTCTGATCTGGGTGAGCAGGTGCCACAGGGGACCCCCAAGATGAGAATGGTGGGGAGGAGCTGAAGGGTTCGGCTTTGAACACATGGGGCAAGAGGCAGTGGACCCCCAAAGGACAGAGGCTACAGGAGACCCCAGAAGGGAAGGGCCGGGAGGCGAGCAGCCTGTCCAGCTTGGCACTGTGTGTCTAGCCCTTGGGACGTGCCAGGCACTTCAGAGCCCCTCGCTGTGGGTCACGGCTCAGGGGGCTGGCAGGACGCAGAGCCCTGGGGCTGTGAGCACATGGACGGAGATGCGCCCACGGGTTCCAGTGAGCTCACGCAGGGGGAGGGAGAAGACAGGAGGGTGAGGGGGAGAACCTGGGACACCCACCCTGGCTTCACCCAGCGAGGTCCACAGAGCTGACTGGCCTCCAGGCTGCGGGCAGCAAGAGAGGAGGGGGAAGGAGGGAGCGGGTCCAGCACCTTTGCCTTCCGTGCCCTGCCCCTGCCCACCAGCAAGAGCGGCCCATCCACGTCCCGCCTCTGAGCGGTCAGGTCCATGCTGCTGCCTTCCTTGGAGAGCATGGACGGTCTTGAAAGGACATTGGAAGTGGAGGAAGGGCAGATGTTTCTCTCCAATAATGAGTTAAAACTCTGATAACTGCTATAATCATGATTTAAACAAAATCTGCACAAAACACAGAGGCAAAGGGTGTTCATTGCAACTGGGAGGTGAGGAAAGCCTCATGGAAGGTCTGCCTCTGACTTTGGCCTCAAAGGTGGGGGAAGATTCCCAAGTTGGGGTTTGGCGGGGAGGGTGGAAGGGCAGGAGACAGTATGCTGGGGATGTGCGTACGAGTCGGCGGCACTGCGACATGCAGTGGAGAAGCCTGGAATTAGCAAAAGGGGTCCCCAGAGAAGTGACGATGGGCCAGTGGGGGATACAGACGTGAAGAGGAGGAGGGACAGAGATAAATGCTCCCAAAGCAGCAGACAGCCTGTGGCGGGGACAAGCCTCGCTGATGGAAGGATGGGTCTAGAATGCGAATCCGGGAATCACACAGCGCTTTGATTCCTAAGGAGCCTTAAATGAGGAGAATAACAAAATCATAATTTCTTAAAGCCTTAGAATCCTAGGGAATCTTAGACTCTTAGGATAATTGAATGATTGGATCTCAGAGCCTTTGACTTCTCAAAACTACAGCAGTTTGGAATCTTAGATCATTCAAGGTGTCACAACCCAGCCCCTCCATCCCAGCTAATGACAACACAACACGTGCTCTGCCCCCGGTGCTTTGCACACATCATGTCCTTTTGTCTCCATGACAACCCTGGGGAATGGAAACTATTACTTTGCCTGATTTTTCCAAATGAAGAAATGGAGGTTGGTGTATGTAAGTTGTTGCTGAAGGTTGAAGATGGTCAGGACTCAGCCCACAGCTCTCGCCTCAAAGCCCAAGCTCTTAGCCTCTAGGTTAGTTCGCCTCCTTGGTGATCTCTCTGCTGAGTGCTCACCTGTCCTCCTTGCACACCTCCAGAGACGGGGAGTTCATTACCCCTCTCCAGGGCCACCCAGGCATCCCAACTGGGGACACATCTCTCCTTCACAGGACATCCACCTGTTGTCCCCACGTCTGCCTTGGGAGACCCCAGAAGTAGATAAAGCTTCACCCAGGACTCCTGTTCGGGGGGGAGGGGGCGGTGAGCAGCTTACCTGAGGTGGGGCAGGGATCTCACAGGAGGGGAGAGGCTCAGAGAGGAAAGCCTCAGCTGCAGCCCCTCCCTGGTGAGAGAGAGTGGGGTTCACCTGAGGGAGGGAGCCAGCGGTGGGAGCAGGCCCACTAAGGACTAGAGAGAACAGAGCCCTGAGCACCGGGCGGAGGGGTGAGGGATGAATGTACAATACAGAAATGATCCTCCAGCAGAATTATGGGGCTTCATAAGAGTAGCATCCTAAGTGCTGTGCCTTTAATTTCTTGGCTCTTCTCCCTGAAAACTTATTCTACAAACTGTGCCTGTGCCATCCATCCTCCCAGATGGCTTTTTAAGTGAAGCTGTTTGTTAAGTGGGAGAAGGAAAGGAAGGTGGGGGGGCCGGTGGAGTCTCTGCAGGTCCCAGGAGGAGACAGAGTGGGAATCGGGAGTAGGGCTGGCAAGGAGGGGGAGGGCCCTGTGGTCCGGGAAAGGCGCAGAGCTCAGGCACAGCCCAATGCACGTGTGACCAGAGTCCCAGTGATAGTGGCTGACAGTGCCTGGCCCTACTGGGTGTCCAGCTCTGGGGTGAGCACTTTGGATTCCTTGGTCCAATTCGTCCTCACACAACCTGTGTAGCAGGTCCCGTGAACATCCTCGTCCCACAGAGGAGGAGCTCAGAGAGGTGCAGGCACTTGCCCAAGGTCACACAGCAATGAGAGGCAGACTCGGGATTTGAGCCTGGGACTGTGGGAGTCCAGAACCCTGGCTCTTGACCAGGATATCACACAGTCCCTCCCAGACTCTCAGCTGGAAGGACTGTGGCGATCAAACCCATGGTGGCACTCAGACCCCAAGGGCCTCAGTTTCTCCATCTGTACGGTGAGGTGGTTGGTGTACAGCCTCACCGCACTGCTTACATAGATAAGCAGAACATCCCGGGGCTTTCCAGCAACGAGGGGTCGGGCCCCTACCTCGAGCAGGTGGGGTCCGAATCTCTGCGAACGGGGCCCATGTGTCTAGCTGGGTTTCTCAGTCCCACCCAGACGACACTAACTGCTGGAGAGGGAGCAGAGCCACGGGAACTCTCAGCCACTGCGGGGGGAGTACAAAATGCTAGAGCCACTTTGGAAGACACTTTGGCAGTTTCGTACGAGGCTAAACATAGTCTCACCATACAATCCAGCAGCCACGCTTCCAGGTATGCATTCAACTGATCCGAACATTTAAGAACACACAAAAACCTGCATACGAATGCTGGCAGCAGCTTTATGCGTCATTGCCAAGCACGGAAAGCAACCAAGCTGTCCTTCAATCGGCGAATGGAGAAGTAAACCATGGTACATCCACACAATGGAAACGTCCTCAGTGGTAGAAAGCAATGAACAATGGAGCCGCGCAAAGACGTGGATGAATCCTAAATGCTTATTGCTAAGGGGAGGAAGGCCATCTGAGAAGGTTACATGGATGTGACATTCTGGAAGAGGCAGAAGTACAGAGCTAGGAAACAGATCAGTGGTTGCAAGGGTTTCGGGAAAGGGGAGGATTGAAGAGCTCAAGTACTGAAGACGTTTTATCAGGGCAGCGAAACTTAACATGTACTAACATAATGGTGAATTTGTCAAAATCCATAGCACTTGACCGTAGAAAGAGCGGCTGTTCGTTGATGTGTGCAGGTTTCAAAAACATTGTCTAGGAGGTTAGGGGATTCCAGGATGGGATTCAGACTGGGACGAAAGATTCTCGCCATATTACAAATGTAGAGAACAACCTCAGGGAAGCAGGGGGAGGTAAAAGGGGCTGATCTATGTAACTTTGGAAGTGAGTGGAGCCCATAAGACCAAAAGCAGAAGGACGTGCCCAGAAGCACTGGACTCTAGTGGACAGAGTTGCTTCCCACACGGTAGGGGCTAACAACTCTGAAATCACTATGCATATACACTGGGAATGAACATTCTTCGTGTTTGGAGGGCAGAGGGTGGGAGCCAGGTTTCTCACTGCTGGGGTAGGAGTTTCCAGACAAACAAAGGGACAAGGCTGGAATGATCCACGTGGTCATGGATTAGAGTTGGAAACAGCAGCAGCAGCTCCCGTTTAGCTGAAGGCAGACACAGATGTTTACATATATAAATATTTATACATCCGTGTAGAGGCATGAGTTAGTGTAGCTGTATTTCCTTGCTCTGTGAGCTGACATGGCCTCGAGGAAATGACATCCCAGTAGCAACGAGGATACCTAGCACCCAAATCTTGGTTTGTCATACGATTCTCCAGTAACAGAATCCAGGGCTCCTCAGAGAAAAGGCTGATTCTAGATCCAGGGCAGGAAATGGACAGGATGGGCCTGGCGTACCATCTAGTGCCCCAAAGTAAGAAAGTGCTAAAAAATTTTTAAAAACCTCACCATGATGGGCAAATATCAAAGGGACACAAGAGCCAACTAAAAGTGCTTTCAGTCGTCAAAGCTGGAACCATGAGGAACAAAATAAATAAATTAGTATTGGATTATAATCCAAGTATAAAATAAATACCTGTGAGTCCAAACTGATCAGAAAGAATGAATAAAAAAAAAAGACAGATCTCACTTGCAGGAGAATTCCAGATAATTTATGTAGAATTTGTGATGTCACCTCTCTCATTCCTGATATTGATGACTTGTGTCTTACCTTTTTTGTTTCCTGATCAGTGTGGCTAGAAATTTATCAATTTTATTGATCTTCTCAAAGAACCAGCTTGGGTTTCATTAATTTTCTCTATCGCTTTTCTCCCCTGATTTCTACCCTGATACTTATTTCCCCTCTGTTATCTACACTGCATTTAATTCGCTTTTCTGCTTCGAGCTTCTTGAAGTGGAAGCTGAGGTCACTGATTGAAGACATGTCTCCTGTTCGAATGTAGGCGTTTCGTGCGATGAAATTTCCCCTAAGAACTGCTTTAGCGACGTCCCACAGATTTTGATATGTTGTGTTTTCATTCTCTTTCGGTGAAATATACTTTTTTTTTTTTAAGATTTTATTTATTTATTTGACAGAGGCAGCCAGTGAGAGGGAACACAAGCAGGGGGGAGTGGGAGAGGGAGAAGCTGGCTCCCAGCGGAGGAGCCTGATGTGGGGCTTGATCCCAGAACGCCGGGATCACACCCTGAGCCGAAGGCAGACGCCCAACGACTGCGCTACCCAGGCGCCCCGAAATCTAATTCCCCTCTGGTTGGTTCTTTAAGACTATATGTTATTTGGAAGTATGCTATTTAGTTGCAAAGTATTTGGAGATTTCTAAGAGGTCTTTCTGTTAAGTTGTCAATTTCCCATTGATTTCTGTTGTGGTCAGAGAACATGCCCTCTACTTGAGCCCCTTAAGTGTATGGAGACTTGTTTCACAACCCAGAATATTGTCTATGTCGCATATTCAGATAAGCACAGGGGAAGGAATGTGCCCTCCACTGTTGCCTGCTGGAATATTCTGTGACACGTAGGTCGAATTGGTTGATGGTGTTCATCAAGTTATCCGTGTGGTTTATGTCAATTCCTGTCTGGTTGCTCTGTCAATTACTTTTTTTTTTTAAAGATTTTATTTATTTATTTGACAGAGAGAGACAGCCAGCGAGAGAGGGAACACAAGCAGGGGGAGTGGGAGAGGAAGAAGCAGGCTCCCAGCGGAGGGGCCTGATGCGGGGCTTGATCCCACAACGCCGGGATCACGCCCTGAGCCGAAGGCAGACGCTTAACCGCTGTGCCACCCAGGCGCCCCTGCTCTGTCAATTACTGAGAAGGGGTGTTAAAGCCCCTGACTATCACTGTGCTTCCTCCACTTTCTGTTTCACGTATTTTGAAGTGCTATTAGGTCCATAAACACTGGAGATAGGTGGGCTTCTGGATGAATCCACAATATGATCTTTACCTTCAGTAAAACCGTTTGCTCTGAAACCTCCTTAGACATCACCGTAGCCACCTGCTGCATGTGTCTTTCCGGACACGGTGAGTGTTACCTTGTTGGGTACTGGGTATTTTTGTTTTGCTCTAAGTAGTCTCGAGCTTTGTTCTGTAACTCAAAAATCATGTGATATCTCTAGGATCTTGCTTTAAGATTTCTTAGGCGGGACCAGAGCGGCTCTCAGTCTAGGGCTAAATTTTCCCCACACCCGAGGCAAGTCACTTCTGCACACTCTCCAGAGAGTTCTCTCTCCGTGCCGCTCTCCTCCTGGCACTGGGTCCTGCCAACTCCAGCCACCGTGGTCTTCTGGAATCTCAGCTCCACCGCCTCGACTCTGGGACCCCCGGGGTTCCACCTGGGTCCCTCTTCCCTGCTCCAGGACCTGGCAACTCTCCCAGGGCTGGAAGCCACGGCAGTTATCGGGCTCCCTTCATTCGTCTCTCCTCTCTCCTCTCCCCTTCGTTGCCCGATGTCCAATGTCTTGAAAACTGTTGTTTCGGAATTTTGTTTTTTGGTCACTTCAGGTGGGAAGGTGAATCCAATGTCTGTCACTCCATCTTGCCTGGCAGAGGAGATGTCCGCAGCCGGAGTTGAGAACCCCTGAACCACAAAGATCACCTCATTGTTCAGATGGGGAAACAGGCCGTGAGTCACATCGCAGGTTGGAGGGTCTAGAACGTGCACCCCCACTGTGAACCCCAAGGTGATTTCTGTTGGAGACGATCTGTTTCCTGGCCAAAAAAAAAAGGCTTTGGCTTCTGCTCCTCCCCCAGAGGTAGCAGATCTTCCCCCGGGGCCCTGAGGGTGACAGGTTCTTGAAGTAGAACTGAAGTGTTTCAAGGCTTAGCTTCACAGGAGAGAAGGATGCAGGCCGTGGTGCTGGAGTGGGGGACTCTCTCACAGCCATGTCCCGCCCCAGTCTCGGCCGAGCACCATGGGAAATGGTTTATGAATGATCGTGAACTCCCCTCGCGTCTGGGGCTCACAGGAACCCTAAGCTGTCATGCGGGTCCACATTCAGCCTTTAAGAATTCATCAAAATGTTAGCTGTTTGTTCCTTACCGGCCTTGATGGCAGCCGCGGCTCCCTCCGGGGCTCTGTCGAGGGGGAACGGTTTCCGTGTTCTGACTCTCTTCTGAGGGTCTCGTTATCCTGTGGATTTCTGTTCACTTGGGTGCCTCGCAGCCCCAGCTCCCTGGTGGGCTTAAGAAAAGTTATGATTTTGTAGGCTATCTGGGTTTTTCTCATTTTCTCTCTTGTGTCTTTTCATATCCTAAGGAGAAGCAGAAATTCATGAGAAGACCAAATAAGTCAATAAAATGCTAGGGCGCGCGTGTGAAGGTTAGAGGCAGCATAACGACGCAGCGAAGATTTCCCTTTGGAAAGGTCACCGCGGCAGCTCAGTCTTCGACCAATATTTGTTATACGCAAATCACGCGCCAGGCACTGTTCTAGGCACTGAACAGATTGGAGGGGCGGCACCAGCCGGAAGGCTACTGTGGTATATTGATCAACAAAGGCCCAGAGAGGGCAATATAAAATCCCCGGTCACACAGTGAGTGAGAAGAACTGGGGAACCCAGCTCTTTGACTCTCTGCCTGGGGCTACCCTGTAGCAGGCTGCCTTTCATCACGAGGCTTGCTGGAAGCCCCTGCCTGTAATTTGATTATCACCCTGCCGGGAAATAGAAGCCACAGGCCAGGGCCCTGTGTCTCCAAAAGACAATGAAATATAATTTGGGGTCCACGGAATTAGTAAAGACTAAATAAAAAGAGAATAATCGATGCCGGTAAATGTGTGGTGAGACAGAGACTCTCCTGCCCCTGCTGGAAACCTTTCTGGAAGGCAATTAAGTAACAAAGACCTCGAGGCTGAGAAACGCCAGCTCCAGGAACTGGTCCTTAGGAAGTGGTCAGGGATCTGAGCGAGGATTATGTCTAGAGAAGTTCATTGCAGCTCCGAGGTAAGATAGAGAAACTGTAACACGCTGGTTACCCAGCCATGAAGGGTGACCAATGAAATGTTGGTACATCTGGATGAGGGACTATTATGAAGCTGTTAACATCTTGCTCTTGGAGAACTTTTAATGATGTGAGAAGATACTCGTGATACAGTGATAAGCAAAGAAAGGAAACTGGTTATATAGTAAGATCTCAAGTACATGAACTATACTGTCTAGAAACACCTACAGTCCCTGCCTATGGAAAGGCTAGGTGATAGGACTGATAATTATAAGAAGAAAAGCTTTTATTTGAGTCCTTAGTCTGTGCCAGATACCATGCTACAGGCTTTCACCCCAAATGGACCTAGCTGGATGGAAGTGAGGCACAGAGAGGTTAAGTGGCAGGGCTGGTGTCACAAAGCTGAGAGTCCATGCTGGGACATGAACTCCGGTTTGGAAGAGGCCCACCTCTACTGTGAACGGCTAAGGCTAAGGGATGGCGGGGGCGGGGGGGGGGGGCAGCGGTTAGTCACAGTCTGTGTGCCTATCCCTATCCCGAGCCCCTGGAGAATCCGTGTGCTCTGTCGGGGAGGCTATGGAGGCTGCACGGACTGCCCTGATGACCTGAGGTCCAGAGCCCACCCTGACCACCACCTACCCCCCCAAGCTGGTGCGGGCCCTTGCTCTCGGTTTGGCTGCATCTGCCTGTCCCCCAAGCCCCAGTCCTTGCCGTGAATGAGTGTGTTTCCCTGATGGGCCATGCTGACCGCTGGGAGATGGTGGAGATGGACAGCCTTGCGGATGTCTCTGGGGCCGGGCTTATTAAAACGCACCCATCACCTTCAATGAGAAGCAAAACCCAGGGCAGGCGGATCCGGGAACCATCATTCAAGGTCTCCTCGAACAGGGAGGGGGGTTGGTTCCTGCCCTGGTTTGTTGATAAATATTTTCTTTAATGCATCAGTTTCTGGAGCCCCGGCCCAGGCTGGGCCGCCCGCATCTCTCCCCACCTAACCTGGGGCTCTCGGGAAATACCCGGCCTGTCTTGGCCTGTCTGCCCGTCTGCTCGCTCACACATGGAGTGGGTGGGATCTCGTGAGGCCTTTCTAGACTTAGCCGCCCCTCCCCCGCATGTGGGCTGGCACAGCCACGTCTTGTTCTGATGGATTGAGATGTTCTGATCTGAAAGGGGGTGCGGCAGCCTGAGCAGGGGAGGCTCCCTGAAAAACGGGAAGAGAATGGAATAGTGCCCCCACCTCCCCCTCTCATCCTGCCCCGCCCCGCCATGGGCCTCTGCCACCTGCCACTCCCTTTTGCGGGGACCTGGAAAGGCAGGCTGAGCAGCACACGCTGGTGTGTTGGCCTCAGGAGTCAGTCTGCTGAGATCTCTTTCCAAGCAGGATCTCAGATCCAGCCAGGCCCCCTCCCGTAGCTCTCGGCTTGTACCATAGGCATGGGGGCAAGCAGAGACGTTTTTAGTGTGTGTGTGTGTGTGTGTGTGTGTGTGTGTGTGTGTGTGTTTGTGCATATTTTTCTTTACAAAGCAGTTTCCTATCCATTCTCTACATCCCTGCAGGGCCAGGGGATTTATTAGCCCCATTTCATAGATGAGAAAATCGAGGCACAGAGAGATGAGGTATTTACCACCCAGTTACCCAGCTGGTTAAATGATGGGCATTGCTTCAACAGATGACTGGATTAAGAAGTTGTGGTCCATATATACAATGGAATATTACTCAGCTATCAGAAGGAACGAGTTCTCAACATTTGCTGCAACACGGACGGCACTGGAGGAGATAATGCTAAGTGAAATAAGTCAAGCAGAGAAAGACAACTATCATATGATTTCTCTCATCTATGGAACATAAGAACTAGGATGATCGGTAGGGGAAGAAAGGGATAAAGAAAGGGGGGTGATCAGAAGGGGGAATGAAACATGAGAGACTATGGACTATGAGAAACAAACTGAGGGCCTCAGAGGGGAGGGGCTGGGGGAATGGGATAGACCGGTGATGGGTAGTAAGGAGGGCACGTATTGCATGGTGCACTGGGTGTTATACGCAACTAGTGAATCATCGAGCTTTACATCGGAAACCGGGGATGTACTGTATGGTGACTAACATAATATAATAAAAAATCATTAAAATAAATAAATAAATAAATAAATAAATAAAATTTAAAAAAAAATAAATGATGGGCATTGGACTCAAACTCTGGGTTGACAGATGCAAAGTCACCAGTTTCCCCTGTCACAACATGGATCCTGGAGATGGATTTAGGGGTAAGAGACATTTAGGAGGGATCAACTGGGCAAAGGGAGGAAGCAGGGCTGGAGGGAAGGAAGCCAAACCATGGTGCGGATCTGACTACCTCTGCCAACCGGGTCTGGAGCGGGGATCGAGAGGTGTGAGTGGCATCTGTCTGAGCTGATCGCACGGGGCAGAACTGGCCGGACCCCTCTGCCTCACTCTGCCCTGAGTGGGCCCCCAGGGAAGGAGCTCTCTGCAGAGGAGGCCAGCCTAGAGATGCTAACAGAGTGAGGCCCTCGGTTGACAGCATTCTCCACGGCTGGATGGCCAGGCCCCCCGTGAGGGAGCATCAGAGGTACCCACCAGATCATCAGGGTTCCACACGTACTCCTCCCCACCCCAGTGCCTGGCAGCAGCCCTCTCCTCTGCGAGCAAGTGTAATTGATCTGCGTCCATGACCCTTCTCAAGACGGTGCCACCTTCTTGCCATCTAGTCCCTGGATACAAGGGGCCCAAAGCACCTAGGCAGCCACCGTAGCAAAACAACCAGAGACTCTTCCTGTGTTCCCTGGCACGTGTGGGTCCGCTGGGGAGCAGGACATCTAGCCCTGCAGAGCCCAGGACTGCAGGGATGGGAATCACTAGGAGTGGTGATAAGCGGAGCCACTTTCACTTCCACCTGTTGTTTCTTAACCCCCTTGTATTCTCGTTAGGGACGCAGCCCCTCATAAAAGGCTTTGATTCAGTGCATTACTGCATCCTGCAGGATGGACCCTCGTCCTCACACAGCATTTCCTCCCGAATGGCACTTTAGCTGGGCTTGCGGGAGACCATTCCAACACCCTGTGCAGATGGCAGGTTCTGAGTGGACGGCGTGCGATACAAACTGGCCGTGAGCCTGTCCCCGCACCTCCGTTACAGTAAGCAAGCCACCCCAGGACTGACGCACTATTACGTGAGATCCCAGGCCAGTGGGTCCAACGCTTTGTAAACCTCCAGATGGTGGCACTGGCTGAGGCCCCCCAGGCAGGACAGGTGGACCCCCGCTAGGAAGATATGGCTACTCCTATGAGAACAAACCACTGGGCCTTTCCACCTGCAAGGGGCCCGATGTGGCCAACTTGCCGGTTGCTCTCCCTGAGGCACGGCGCCGTTTCCGGGCTCAGCAATGGTCTGTGTTGCTGGTGGTTGGTTTGCAGAAGCAGCAGTGCTAGATCATTCTTGCGTAGTGGAGTCCAGGCCACTGTGCCCACGCGTGGCCTCCATCTCTGTCATAGCTGGCGTGGCCCACGGCTGGTGTTAGCTGCTGAGTCACTGTATTCACTCGGTCCTTTAGTGCCTCCTCCTTGGGGAACGCTCTCCGGTGAACACAACTTAGGTGATACAAAGACTTGAGCACCCATTGAGCCTTTACTGTATACTAGGTGCTGAGTTATGAGCTTTACATCTATTATTGCATTCAGTGTAAGAACTCTGGCCATCCTCAGGTTATAGTTGGGGAAACTGAGGCACAGGAAGGCTCGAATAGCTTGTCCAAGGCTACTCAGCTAGGGAGTGGAAAAGCCAGGGTTTACAGGCAGGCATTTGGTTCCACAGCTGGGGCCCTGACCCACTGGGTCACTTGGCTTTTCTGAACATCCACACAGATCCTGGTCCTGCTCTCTCCCCCTAAAGTTCCCCTGACCCAGTGACCCCAGTAGAGGAAAGTGGACACTGTCTGCACACCCTGCCCCATGTGGGCTCAGCCAGGGCCCCGTTACCCAGAGGTAAGTGGCCACGGATCCTGCCTTATAGAGCAGTTCCATTGCAGCTGGGGGCCGTGTAGCCTGTGGGGTAGATTCATTGAGCATCTACTACATGCCAGCCTCCGTGCTGGGGGTCCATGCATGAACAGCAGCAGATGCTCTCTTAGCCTCCAGAGTTCCCGGTAGGAGTAGGAATCAAGTTTAAAATGACACTCCCAGTGGGTCTCATAAGGCAAAGCAGATGGAGCCATAAGGGCCTGTGATGGGGGCTCTGAACCAGGCTGGGTAGTCAAGGAGGGCTTCCTGGAGGAGGCGATGCTGGGACAAGATGTATTCGCTGCAACATTGTGGAAGGGACTAGGATACCAGCTGGGTGTCTGGACAAGATGATGAAATCCTAAAACCCTGTAATTCTGACTGAATATTTTATAGTTTTAAGATTCTATTCACTGAAGATTCTAAGACTTTGGAATTTAAGATTCTGGGAGTCAAGGACTATTGGGTTCTAAGGAGCTGGGATTCCCACATGTGAGTCTTTGCTGCTAGAGAAGCACCAGTCAAATCTTCCATGAGCCAGAAGCTGCCTCTCCCCCTTCCTAGGCCCCAGCCAGGCTCATCACGTGGATATATATATATGTGGCTCTTGTGGTTCTGAGAATGTAAATTTATTCTGCACTTCCAACATCAGGCACTCACCTTATCTGCATGTTCCAGTCGCCAGAATAAATATTAGGAGAAAAGTGTGTGGAGATTTTCTGTGTGTACACGAGTTAAATCCTCTAGCCAGTGGTTAATCCAGACAGGGATTTCAACAGAAATGCTATGCTTATATTAATTCAAGGAGGGGCTGGTAACTGGGCCTCTGTTACCATCTGAAGAGGGCCCCTGTCTCCTGCGGAAGGGACTGAGAGGGCCTTTGTGTGCAGGCTTCAGTCCAAGGTTGGATGAAACCAGGGGGAGGGCATCCCCCAGCGGGTCTGGGCTATGTGTGCGCAGATTGGGCCATTCTCCACTGAGCATCTGGGGTCTCCCGTGAACCCCTGGGTCTGGGCTCACTCGGGCTGGTGCAATAGGAGCCCCCCAGAGGGCTGAGAGGGGCAGGGCAGCCTCACCACGGGTCTGACACTGCTCTGGGCACTGGGTGGGCTCCCAATCAGACAGATGGGGGCAGATCTCAGCTCCCACGCACCAGCTCAGCCACGTGACCTTGAAGAAGCCAATTCACTCCCTGGGACTCAGTTTCTTCAATGGGATCAGTGACCTTGAACACCCCACCGCCTGGTGGTTCTCAGGATTAGTCATTGAGCATACGTCCCAGCAAATGCCCTCATGATGCCTGCTGGGGGCCAGGGACCACTTGAGGGGCTTTACACAGGTTTATCCTCACCCCAGCCCAGGAGGGGGAGCTGTCACTATCTTCACTTCACAGATGAGGAAACTGAGGCACAGAGAGGTTTGGTAACTTGCCCAACATCACATAGATTAAAAATGGCAGAGGCCAGATTTGCCATCAGGCATTGGCTCCAAAATCCATGAACTTAAACACTACATGTAAATGTTTCCAACAACCTTCTTAGCTGGGTTCCCAGGAATTTCAGCATTTCAGCAAAGGCACCCTAAATCTGACCCTCATTCTTTTGTTATGATTGATGCTCTGGTTATAACCAGGCAAGAGTGAAATACAGTTTATGCCTCCAGGCCTTTGATTATGCTGTGCCCTCTCTCTGGAATGCCCTTCCCCTGCCTTGTCCACCAACATTCACTGAATTTGACCTCTGTCCTAAGACTCACTCAGGAAGAGAACACCGACCCCATGATGTTGATATCATTACCCCCATTTTAGAAAAATGCCTACTTAGACAAAGATTTTGTAATTTCCTGAGGCCACAGCCCCCACTAGAAGGTAGCAGTCTGGGACATCTGACCCTACTCTGGGCTGCCAAGATCACCTTGGGAGGTTAATGGAGAAGCTGTTCCATTTGGAGGCTGTAAGATGCCTCCTCCCCTCATCCATGTCAGTCCCTCCTTCTACAGCCCTGAGCGTGGGAGACACACCTCCTTCTACACAAACCACACCACTAATATTTAGTCATGTTAATTAAATATCAATCGTCAGAACATTATGTGAGATTTAAAAGAGACACACTCAATAGAATGATGAAGAACTCTTGCTTTGACAAGTTTTTTTTAGAGCTAGCTTCACTAGGAAATTAAGGACTAAAATGAATTTTTGAAATTTTTGGTTTTTGTCTCTCCCAACCCACTCCCCCCAGTTCCAGAACATAAACTCCATGTGGGTGGGAATTTTTGTTCATTTTCTTTACTGCTGAATCCCAGGCACCAGAACATTTTGTGCTGCACAGTACCAGGATAATAAAAATTGCATAAATGAAAAATAAATAAAAATAAAAGAGATACATTTAGGTACCAAGTAATTTAAAAAAATTAAAAAGTATATTTTAAATATTTTAGAAAGGTGAATCAATTGAGAAAAATCAATGAAACCAAAGCTAATTCTTTGAAAAGATCAATACAATCAATAAGCCTCTAGCTAGGCTAAATAAAGAAGAGAGAAGCCAAAACTTATTAATACCAGAGATGAAAGGGGAGACATCAGTACAGAGCCCACAGAAATTAAAAGGATGACAAAGGAACGTTATGAACAACTCTATGCCCACAAATGTAATAACCTAGATGAATGGACCAATTCCTAGAAAAATACAACCTACCAAAACTCACACACAAAAAGTAGATGCTTCAAATAAGCCTGTATCTATTAAAGAAATTAAATCAATAATTAATAACCTCCAAAAACAGAAAGCACCAGGTCCCCATGATCCACAGGTCAGGTCTATCAAACATTTAAAAAAGAAATGATACCGACACTGTACAATCTCTTTCAGAAGATAGAAGAAGAAGAAGAACTACTTCCTAACTTATTCTATGAGGCCAACATTACCCTAATACGAAAACCAGACAAAGACATTACAAGGAAAGAAAACTACACTCATGAACATTGATGCAAAATCTTCAGTAAGATATTAGCAAATTAAATTCAAGAAAAACTAAAAGAACCATACACCACGATCAACTGGGATTTATCCCAGGTAAGTAAGATTGATCCAACACTTGAAAATCAATTAATGTAACCCATTATATCAACAGACTAAGAAAGAAAAACCACATATATCAATAAATGCTGAAAAAGCATTTGACAAAATCCAGCAGCCTTTCATGATAAAAACTCTGAGTAAACTAGGGAAAGGGGGGAACTTTCACAACTTGATAAAAAACCTACAATGAACATCATTCTTAATGGTGAGGAACTGGAAGAATTCCCACTATGATCAGGTACAAGGCAAGGATGTCCTCTCTCACCACTCCTTTTCAACACTGTACTGGAAATTCTTGCAAATGCCATAAGGCAAGAAGAGAGAATAAAAGATATATATATTGGAAAGAAAGACATATAGCTGTCTTTGGTCACAGATGGCATGACTGTCTATGTAGAAAATCCAAAAGAATCAACAAAAATACTCCTGGAACTAATGAGAGACTATAGCAAGATTGCAGGATACAAGGTTAATATACAAAAGTTAATTGCTTTCCTATATATCGACAATGAATAAGTGGAATTTGAAATGAAAAACACAATACTATTTACATTAGCACCCCTAAAATGAAATAGGTATAAATCTAATAAAATATTTACAAGATCTATCTGAGGAAAACTATAAAACCCTGATAAACAAAATCAAAGAACTAAATAAATGGATAGGTATTTCATGTTCATGGATAGGAAAACTCAATATTGTCAAGATGTCAGTTGCTTCCAACTTGATCTATAGATTCATTTCAACCCCAGTCAAAATCAAAGTAAGTTATCTTACAGATATTAACAAACTCATTCAGAAGGTTATATGGAGAGGTAAAAACAAAACAAAACAAAACAAAACAAAACAAAACAAAACCAAAAACAAACAAACAAAACCCTGAATAGTCATCACAATATTAAAGAAGAACAAAATTGGAGGACCGACACTCTTGACTTCAAGAGTTACCATAAAGCTGAAGTACTCAAGAGAGTGTGGTATTTGTGAAAGAATAGACAGATAGATCAATAGAACAGAGTAAACCAAAGAGACCCCCATAAATATAGTCAGCTGATCTTTGACAAAGGAGCAGAGATAGTCCCTCCAACAAATGGTGCTGGAACAATAACACATCCACATGCAAAAAAAAAAAGAGAGAGAGAGAGAGAACCTAGACCCAAACCTTACACCCTTCACAAAAAATTAACTTGAAATGGATTTGAGACCCAAATGTAAAACACGTAACTATAAAACTCTTAGAAGATAACATAAGGGAAAACCGTGGTGACCCTGGGTGTGGTGACGCCTTTTTACATACACCACCAAAGACACCTTCCGTGAAAAAACAATCAATAGCTAGACTTCATTAAAATTAAAAACATCTGCTTTATGAAAGACACTATCAAAAGAAAGATGATAAGCCACAGAATAGGAGAAAATATTTGCAAAAGACATCTGATAAAGCACTGTCATCCAAAATACACAGAGAACCCTTAAAACTCAACAATAAGAAAATAAACAACCCAGTTGAAAAACAGACCACAGACCTTAACAGACACGTCACTAAAGAAGATATACGGATGGCAAATAAGCATATGAAAAGATGCTCACATCATAGGTCATCCAGGAAATGCAAATTAAAGCAAAGAAATAGCATTTACACCTATTAGAATGGCCACAACCCAGAACACTGACAACATCAAATGCTGGCCAGCATGTGGAGCAACAGGAACTCTCAGACATTGCTGACGGGAATGCAAAATGGGACAGCCACCTTAGAAGACAGTCTCGCACTTTCTTCCAAATCTAAACGTGCTCTTACCATATAATCCAGCAGCCACGCTCCTTGGTATTTACCCAAAGGAGTGGAAGATGTAGGTCTACATAAAAACCCACACATGAATCTCTACAGCAGCTTTATTCATAGTTGGCCAAACTTGGAAAGAGCAAGATGTCCTTCAGTAGGTGAATGGATAAACTGTGGCACATTAATAATCATAAATAAGTAACAATAAAATAAAATGTTAGTCTGCGTTAAAAATAAGTGAGCTATCTAGCCATGAAAAGACATGAAGGGAACTTAAATGCCTACTACTAAGTGAAAGAAACAAATCTGAAAAGGCTACTGTACGATTTCAATTATATGACATTCCAGAAAAAACAAAGCTATGGAGATAGGACAAAGATCAGTGTTTGCAGGTTGGGCGGGGAGGGAGATGAATAGGCAGAGCACAGAGGATTTTTAAGGCAGTGAAAATACTCAGTATGATATCATAATGAAGGATATATATCATTATACATTTGTCCAAACCCACAGAATGTCCAACACCAACAGTGAGCCTGAAGGTAAACTATGGACTCTGAGTGATGGACATGTGTCAGGGCAGGCTCGTTCTTGGCAAAAAAATGTACGGTTCTGGTGAGTAATTTTTTTTAAGGTTTTATTTATTTATTTAGAACGTGCATGAGAGCAGGGAGAGGAGCAGAAGAAGAGGGAGAGAGAGAATCTCAAGCAGACTCCAGGCGGAGCATGGAGCCCGACACGGGGCTCGATCTCGCGACCCTGAGATCATGACCTGGCCGAAATTAAGAGTCAGACGCTTCACCGACTGAGCCACCCAGGCATCTGGTGAGTAATTTTGATAATGTGGGCAGGCTACACATGTGTGGGGGCAGGGAGTACCTGGGAAATCTCTGTACCTTCTTCCCCATGTTATCGTAGACCTGAAAGTCTCCCCAAAAAGGTCTTCTTGGAAAAAACACAGGCAATAAATGCAGAACCATAAAAATACAATAACGGGCAAGCATCTTTAAATTCTTTTTACCTTCACTTTGAGTCTCATAGTGGCTGCCCAATTTTTACCAGTTAGCGAACCTTTACAAATTGATGGGCGATTGAAATTAACAAGCCGCAGTGAGGGGTGAGTGTGACCCAGGCCAAGAGGTCTCTGGAGCAGTGGAGAGGAGACAGGAATGGGGTAACCCCTATAAAGGAAGCACCAACCACACCAACACCTGGGGGTCGTGTCCCTCAATGGCCCTCACAAGGAGTCCATCCAGGCCGGGCTTCAGTGCTCTCTCACCTGCACTGTGCCCCCCCCCCCGCTATCTTGCCAACCCCAATCTCAGCCCCCAGCCCAGCCCCGGGACCTCCTGCCCCACCCGCCCACACGCTCTCCAGGGTGCGTGCTGAGGGCGTCCAGGACAGGTGTCACTGTCGGACGAGAGAGTGCTGAGCAGGACACAGTGGGACGTAAAGACAAAGCACCTCTGAGTTCCTACCCAAGAAGCCGTAGGCCACTCACTCAATCTTCCAGAGCCTCAATTGTCTTATCTGTAAAATGGGGATTTGGGGATTTAAATGCCCACCTCACAGAGATGGGAGGGTCAGAGGAGACTGTCCTATAAATGCCCAGTGCTGGCACACTAGCCCTGCCTGTCACTGCTGCATGTGAGAGGCGCCCGCAGGGGTGGCGGGTGGGCCGTGGGAGCCCAGAGCCCCTCGATCGGGGCCTCGTGCTCACTGCGACGCAAAGCTCTTCATCTCTCTGAGCTTGGTCTTCCTCATCTTCGAAATGGTCACGGTGGGGATCCGATGAGAACACCTGTGGGAAGGTGTCTGTGGACCCACGCACCACGCGCTGATGTCCGTGTCGGCCCGGCCACGCCCAGTGACGTGGGTGCCCAAGGTGGCACTAACACGCTGTCGGACCCTGCTGGCCCTGATTCTGCACCGCCTCATTCATCCTCACCACAGTCCCAAGAGGCAGGTGCTGTCATTGTCTCCATGTGGCAGGTGAGGAAACTGAGGCACAGAGGGGCTGAGTGACTTACCCAAGGTCACTCAGTGAGTGCGGGCCAGAAAGGGGCTTGAACCCAGGGGTGTCTGAGCCCAGCCTATGCTTGTGCAGCCCACATCACCCCCACCCCCCACATCACCCACACCCCCCACTCTGCCCCCACACCCCACACCCCATGCCCGCCACTGCCCACACCCCTCATACCCCCAGACCCCCACACGCTCCCCACACCCCCACACCGCCCACACACCCCACTCCCCTGCACCCCATGCCACCCACATCCCCCACATCCCCCACACCACACAAACACACCCCCACACCCCCCACCACCCCACACCCACACATCCACACACACGCACCCCCCACATCACTAGGTGGGGGCAAGGAAACTGCTCCAAGGTGGGCGGAGGATGCAGGCACAGGCGCCCCTGTCTCCGGGGCCCCGCCCCTCACTTCCCCAGCCCCCTCCTCCTCTCCCTCTGCTCTCTCCTCCATCCTCCAGGGCCCTTCTGTCTAAAGGGCTCTCCACACTGCAGGGCTGCCCGCAGCCTCAGAGCAGCCCCACTGCTGCAACTGAAGGGGCCCAGGCTGAGGATGAGCCCTTCCCCCGCAGCCAGGAGGCCGAGTCCCTCTGTGCCTGACTCCTTGGGCGCTGATGGGGTAGCAGCTCGAAATTGGAGCCTGGTCACCATGGATCCCAGTGGCCCTGGGTAGCTTCTCATGGGGACAGTGGACCCCAGGGTCTTACAGGGCAGGAGAGCCTGAGAGGGGGCCCAGAGAGTCTGAGGCTGGGGTAAGTGGTCTCTTCCCTAACCTGAAAGGAAACACTTATTGAATACCTACTGTATGCCCAGGCCCTTCTCCTAACAAACAAACACCCACACACTCTGTCTGCATGAGGCTCTGTCCTAAGCACCTCATTATACTGGGTTCATTTAATCCCTGCCACGACCGTTGGGGGTGGGCACCCTCAGAATCCCCACCTGTGGATGAAAACCCGAGGCCCAGAGAGGAAAAGGGTCTGCCCGAGGCCCCACAGCCAGGGAGGGGCAGAGCTGGGTTTGCACCCAGGACCCTGGGGCCTCACTACCCGCGCGGTCTCCTCCACGTCAGGGGCCCGCCAAGGTGAGGCCAGCCCCTGCCCTGAGGCTTGTGTTTCCCTCCACCCCATCCCCAGTCTGATCTGAGGAGAAGCTTTGGCTACTCCATCCTTCCTGGGGTCAGGGCCCAAACCTGAGAGTCACCCTTGTGTCCCCTCTTTCTCTCAACTCATAGCTAGTCCTTGGGAAACCCTGTTGGCTCCTTCACCGACCACCCCATGGCCTTCTCCCAGTTCTGAGCCACTGCCCTCTGTCCCCTGGTTCCTAGCCCAGCCACCAACACAGCCCTCCACCTGCCAACACACCTCCTTGCTTTTGGACCCTGGCCCATGGCTGTTGACTGAGTGATTGTGTCTCCCCAAAAACTGATGCGTTGAGACCCTACCCCCCACTATGATGGTATTAAGAGGTGGGGCCTTTGGGACGCGATTAGATCCCGGGGGTGGAGGCCTCACGAATGGAATGAGTGCCCTTATAAAAGCGACCCGACAACTCCCTCGCCCTTCCCCCACATGAGGACACAGGGAAAAGCAGGCTGTCTGAGAACCCGAAAGTGAGCTCCCACCAGACACCAGATGTTCTAGCCCCGCGATCTCAGACTTCCCCGCCTCCAAGACCATGAGAAATAAATTTCTGCTGTTTATCAGTATCAATCTATGACCCTTTGTTACAGCAGCGTGCGCGGACTTCAATACACAGCCAGAAAGAGGCTTTTAAAATGCAAGTCCCACCGAGCCGCTCGGCTCAGGCCCCTGCCCCTGGCTCCCACTTCCTCCCAGTAACATTCAAGGCCCTACATGATCTGGCCTCTGTTTGCCTGTAACCTCTCCTCCTCCAGTCTCCCCCTCTTCCTTCCATTCCTCCAAATGTACCAGCCTGCAGACTACTCCTCAAACACGGGTATCTTCCCACCTCAGGGCCTTTGCTCAAGCCATTCCCTCTGCCTGGCATGCCCTCCCTGCTGCCTGCTGGGCGCACCCCTCACCTCTTCGGGTCTCTGCTCCTGGAGGCCTGCTGGGCCCCACGCTACTGAATATGCAACCTGCCCCCCCACGCACCTGCCCCCTCCACGCACCTGCTCCTCTCAGCACCCCGTGCTCTCTCTTCTTTTCCGCGGTGCGCACCACCTGCTAACATGCCAGAGAACGTGTTGTATTTACCATTTATCATCTGTCTCCCTACAAGGTTGTCAACAACACAAGGGCAGGGATCTCTCTGTTGTTTCTAAGCACTCAGGAAAGGGCCTGGCACACCGTCGGTGCACCGACGAGTGAATGACACCTGACATGAGATCTGAGACGTTAGAGTCCAGGTGACAAGCTCTGAGGCTGGAAAGCTCAGGACAGAGGGTGTCCTCCTCCCTCCCACCTCCCGCGCTAGGCGCTGGCCCCTTCTCTCTGGGACAGAAGGGCCTGAGACGCTTTCCTCCCCCTACCAAGCCCCCCCCCCCCGCAGGATCCCCTCCCCATCCAGGGGCAGCTCCTGAAGCTCCCACCACCCAGAGGATCACACAGCCTTTGGTGGGGGTGGGGGCTGAGAGGCCGAGTAAAACCACCCCCAAGGCATCCCGAGAATATAAAAGATTAAATACCCCCGATTTCCCAGAATGCTTATTAACCCTTCATCCCTCAGGAAGAATGACAAATCTAGAGGAGCAGAAAAGAGGGAGCCTGGACCCTGCAGGCTGTGCGGAGGGGCTGGAGCCCAGGTGCCTGCAGGGCTGAAGAGCCCCTGGTTAGCAGCTTGGAAACCTGGGACCAGGAGCTCTGGACCCCGGGGTGGGGGTGGGGATGAGAGGGAGGGGCAGAAGTTCCATATGCAGAGACCAGTCGGGCCCTTCCAAGAGCAGCTGGCCGACTTCAGTCCTAAAGTCGGACACACCCTGGTGACTTGGCTTCTCTTGAATTTGGGAGAAAATCAGGAAGCAGAGAATGAAATTGTCAGCAGCACAGCAAGTAGGAAAAAACAAAACCAGAAAGAAGAAAAGGAGCGGGGCGCCTGGGTGGCTCAGATGGTCAAGCGTCTGCCTTCAGCTCAGGTCAGATGGAGCTCAAGGGAGGGCTCCCAGCTCAGCAGGGAGTTTGCTTCTCCCTCTCCCTCTGCCTCTCCTCCTGCTCATGCTCTCTCTCTGTATCTCTCTGTCTCAAATGAATAAATAAAAAAATCTTAAAAAAAAAAAAAGAAGACGAGAAGGAGTGGAAGTGGGGCAGTGAAGAAAATCCACACTGACGGTGATCTGCAGCCAGTCTGTCCCGGGCAGGTGGGAGTCTCGGCAGAGGAGCCGCACAGGGAGGCCCTGGGCCATGCCTCCGCTTCCCCATCTGCTCAAAGGGCGGCTGGCAGTCCTCTCGATGGCCGTGGCAGAGACCATGGGCAGAAAAGGAGGCTGGAGCGCTGACTGTTCTCATCACAGGCTGTGGCTAGAGCAGAGCCCCCACCCTGGGGGGTCCTCCATCCAGAGACAAAGAACAGAGGGAGGTGGGGTCAGCGCTCCCAGGTACCTCTTCATTGCACCCCCCACTCCTGCCCTAGGGCCATCAGCCCCACCCACCAGTACAGATAAGGTCACTGAGGCTGTGGTCCCCAGGGCTGGAAGCACGGAGTGTCTAGGGCTCCACCAGACCCGGATGGGTATCACTTTCTCCTACGGGACCTGGGCGAGTGACCCCACCTCTCAGCACCAAGTTCCTCATCTGCAACATGGGAGATTTGAGGGATTCCCCTCTTAAGGTTGTATGGGATTCAACCCTAAAATGTTTAGGAAGGACTTGGCGCTGTGCCTGGCTCCCAGGCCGTGGCTCAGTAAAGTTAGTTGAAAGAATGATGACAAGAATCATTAATGTTATCTTACTGCAGTGACTCAGCCTCACTTTGGATTTGTGGCCTGTGTGTAGGCTACACATGACGCCCTGGGGGGTCGATGCCACCATATTCACCCGCCCACGTTCTGCCCCTGCGTGGTTCTCAGAGACCTCCACTCTCGGCTCCGCAACCCGGGGCCATTTGGTTTCATTTCTAAGAATGACTGGGTTTGCCTGACACTGACATGGTCACAAGCCTGAGTCTCCATTCCTTAGAAACCATTTCTTTCTGCCGAAGCTCTGCCACACTCAAGTATTGGGTCTCTGATGCTTAAAGAAGTTTGGTATGACTTTTTTAAACTATTAATAAATCACTGATTCAGCTTATGAGGGAGTCGATCTCCCTAAATAAGATACACATTTTAAAAGGTTCGTCTGAAAAATCTCCCGATTGGCAATCCTACTTCCTGCCCTGCTCCCACGAGAGGCACGCTGCACAGTGGGGCTGCCGAGGCTCCTGCTGTCAGGCCAATCTCACCACCAACGGCAGTGGGAATAGAGATGAAGACGGAGTTCACGTGTAAAGGCCCAGAGGTAAGAAGGAGCATGGCACGAAGCAGGTGCTGGGGGCAGTAAAAGAGACGTGCGCGGCTGCGGAGGGTGACCTGCAGGGACCCCGCAAGGCCACATGCCACGAGACCCTGGAAGGTCCCAGTCAAGATTCTGTTTTTGATCCAGAATAGCGGGCAGCCACAGAAGACTGAATGACCAATTCTTACAGCAAACAAGGTGGGCCGTCCAGATTCAGGGACATGGCCACAGAACTTGCCACTAAATCCAGACCAAAGCTGACAGCGGTGGCCCCTATCATCTCCCACCCACACAGAGACTCCAGACACACCAGCGAGAGTCACCCTCCTTATGCCACCAGCCCCTGCAATGTCCCAGCCCCTGAGATGTCATCTACGTGCGAGAAGCACCCTGAAAGAAACAAAGAAGGCAAGTCGACAGGCCAGGGTTCGGGGGGGCTGTGGTGTTCCCGCTGGTGCTGGGACGGCCCTCAGGGACAATGACACTGTCATTTCTGGATTAGGAAGCGGGGCTTCAACTTCGCTGTGCCTCCGAGGGATGATTTGCAACCCTGAAAGTCAGAGGGATAGAGCAGACACAGGCCTGTGCCTGCTAACAGCGCGTGCAGACTCTCAGGAAAGTCCAGCCAATTCGGTGAAGTTCATTGCTAAATCACACCGATTTTTAAATGCACTTTAAAACTGGGGTCAGAAGAGTCATTTGGGAGGTGTTAGGAGTTGGCAACTCTGTACCAGCAAACTACATCGACCTTTTTTCCCCTCATTTTATCAAGAGCCTGTAACAATTTCATCCACGGCTGCCATGACATCAGGTTCAAGTCTGTCCACTGGCTTCAGTCGGGACTGTTCAATCACTGTCCCTTCCGGAGCCCGAGGGGCCCAGCATGAGGCTTTCACTCCATGGGCTTGATTTCATCCCCTCCACCCAAGTCCACACCTCCTGCCCAGCTCCCCATCCCTTGTCTGTTCAGGCTTGGGATTTGGGCCCAGCCAGCCCGGAGGCATGGGATCCATGTGGCTCAGGCAGACAGAACATCAGCCCTGGGTCAGGAGTTCAAATACTGTTCTCTGTTCAGTTACCAACTCACTACGTGACCTTGGGCAGTCTGCCTCCCCAGTCTGGGCCTCAGTTTCCCAATTATACCATGAGGACATTTAACCAGATGATCTCCCTTGTTCCTCTCCACGCTACTGCCCCAAGAATCTATGATTTTGGGCAGGAAGATCTTGCCCAGACACTTGGAAACAAATGGCATGGGGTCTATTGGTGATGGTCTCTGTCTGGGAGGTTAAAAGGAGAAAGCATCAGCCCATGAACCACAATCAGAAACTAAAGCCACATGCTCATGCTTGTCCCCACTGACCTGAGAAGGATATTTTTGTTCCCACAGTGAATAAACTCTACTAAACCCAGATGACATGCCAAGACAGTAAAAGTTCTGCCCCCCACTCAAATATGTGGAGTTTGGGATTAACTGAGTCAATAAAGGGAATGAAGCCCTATTGATATGAGAGTCTGGAGAGGGATGGGTGGAGGGGGTGGGTTCTGGCTTCTGATGATAAAGGCAGTCGGAATGGGGGTAGGGGAGCCTAGAAATAACAACAGTAATAGTAACAGCAAATCCACATCATGTGCCAGCCTCCTTCGCTGGGCTCTCTGCAAAGCAGCAAGCCTGGGGACCAGCATAGGGTAGGTGTCCTCCCAGGCTGGACCGATTAATCCAGCAGCCACCAGTGAGGTGTGATTTTGTTGCTGCTGGAAAAGTGCCTCCTCTCCTATCTGCCACGGCAGCCAGGTCTCAGGGAATTTCTAAGAATGATGAGATTCCAGGAGAAAGAGAGCAAGCCTCCCTCCCCAGCACAGGAACATTAACCTGCGCCTCTCCACTGTGAACACGAGGCTGCCCTTCCCACCGCCAAGGTCAGAAGGTATCTTCACATCCCGAACATGGCCATAGCACAGGTGCCTCTAAAAGGCCTGGAATAAATCCCGCCTGTGCGTTCCTGCCCTTCTCAGGCACCTCTCGGGCCCCAGCAGTGACAACTGCTCTGTTTCCACCAAGGTCCAGCTGTTTTAATGGAGGCTTTAAATAACCCCTTTGCTGCCAAGAAATTTACGTCCTGCAGAGACGTGTGTGGCTGTGAACAGACGTTGGAGAGAGGTTCAAGGCCCAGCGGCTGTTGGACAATAACCATGAAGCGCCCTCCCTGTCCTTCTGTCCTCTGGGATGTCAGTTTCCAATGACTCAGCAGATGTTACCACGTAGGGTCAGGCCATGTGCAGGGCTCTGGGCACCGAGAGAAAGATCAGTCATGTTCCTGTGCTCCAGGAGGTCACAGTCAGATGGGGGAGGCAGGCCTGCCAGCAACACACACCATCCGGCCCCCGGCAAAGCACCAGACTAAAGGCTACCGCTCCATGAGCCCCTCCTGTATACAACAGTGCCTACTATGTGCTGGGTCCAGGGCCAGGTGATCCACAAGTTGTCTAACCCTCCCAACAACCCACCCAGCTACATTAATCATTCCCATTTTAGAGATGAGGACACTGAGGCTCAGAGCAGTTGAGGAACTCACTCAGGTCACACAGCCAGAGAGGGAGCTCGAGTCAGCGTGTGCCCTGGGGACAGCCAGGTTCAGAGCAGCTCTGCCCACCCACACCCCCTCAGAAGGAGACTAGGTCTGCTGGGAGGACCAAAGGCAGAGGTGGTCACTGGATCCGGGCAGTCAGAGTCTGGAGGGGGGGGCTAGACCGCAGGTGCACTGTCTCCTGATTGTGGAGGCTCCTCGAGGTCACCCCACATTAGCCCAGTTGAGTTGGGTTGTCCCAGGCCAGGGGCCAAGGAAAAGACAAAAATCAAATTTACTTTGTGTATTGTCCTCCTTCCTGCACCCTCAATCCCCTCTTTCCGCCATACTAGGTGGTTTGGGGGGCGCTGAGCCCATACCTGGTTTCAAGGGTGAGCAGTGACTCTTCCTGTGGTTAACCAATCAGTAATTTCCTCCCCTTGGCTATTGTGATTGGCTAAGAATGGGCACATGATCCAAGTGGGTCCAATCAGAATTAGACCTTGGATTTTTTTTTTTTTTCTGAAAAATTAAGAAGTACCTAGTTGGTCAGTAAGAACCAGAGTTGCTGGTGGTCAGCTGGAGAACAGCCTCCCTAAGGAGCGAAGCCAACACACAAATGCAGCTGTGAAAGATGGAGAGAAAAAAGAGCTGGCCTGTGTGAGTGTGTGTGTGTGCGTGTATGTGCAGATGCACCCACATCACGCTGACCGTCAGCCCCAGGAAGGCAGACAGGATCTTCTCCTTTGCCCCCTGCTATTCTCCCAGCCCTGGAAGGCTGCCCAGCACAGAGCAGTTGCAATTATCTGAGCCCCAGGATCAAGATAGGCCTGAGGCCAGAAACCCCCCAGCCTTCCCTGAGCAAATATATCTATTTTTTCTATGTAAGCCAGTTTGAGTTGAGTCCGATCATAGCTCCGTGAGTCCTAATCCCGCACTGTAGGTCTCCATCCCTACACACCTGGAGAGCAGTGTCTGGCCCATGGTCCCTATCTGTACAGTGAACAAAGAAGTGAATGAACTTGGCCATTTCCCATTCCTTGTCCCCCCACCCGCCACTCTCCACTTCCCTGAGAGCCACCCCCACCCTCTCAAGCTATGGAGGGCCTCCTTGGGACCCTCGATCCCAGGTGTATGAAGGAGGCTTGAGGAACAAGCAGCTGCTTTCCCCCATGGCAGCAGCAGGGGCTGTCATCACGCCCTTGGAGGAGGACAGCTGGCCTCGGGGCAGAGGTCAGTGTCACGGGGTGGGGGTGGGGGCGGGAGCAGCACCCCCAGGACATACTGGAAATGGGCTCAGAGGTGCCGGACTGGGAACTGGGACCCTGCCCTCCTGGCCAGTGGACATTGGAGTAGAAGGATAATAAAAGTAACTCCATGCCCATCCCTAGGGACAAGGCCACGTGGAGTAAAGGAGCCTGTTGGAGGAGGCCGAAATCCTGGCTCTGCCACTCACCAGCCACGTGACAGCTCCTCCCTGGGTCTGGGGTTTCTCACCTGCCAGTGGCCTAGCTCCCTGGGCTGTTGCGAGAAGGAAACAGGACAAGGAGTCAGTGAGTGGTGCCTAGTAAGTGCACAGTGGTAGCTGCTGACCCACGATCAGCCCCACTTTGCTCTGCCACCTGCATCCCGAGCTCCCAGGACAAGGTAGACAGGAGGCTGCTGAAGGAGTGTCAGGAGGAGCCCGGCCCCAGAATCTCCCAGGGCCACTAGGGAGTGGCTGCCTGAGCTTGAGTCCCTCATGGGAGCCCCAGGATGCCCAGAGGCGCTGAGTGCTCTACAGAGCACAGAGGGGGGCTGGGCACACAGGAGCCCCAGTGGCATTCCTGACATTCCCGCTGGACACGGTGCTCTAACCATAAGGTCTGTGCTTCAACCATACCTTAATTTTCATCACCACTGTATGCACACATGCACGGAGGCATGGATGAATGAATTAAAAGACATTGTTTTACATGGAAGAAATGGAGTCCCAGAGATGTCAAGTGATCTGCCCCAGATTACACAGCTCGGGATGGCAGACCAGGTCCAAACCCTATAGGCATCTGCCACTAAGGCCCAGGCTCCTTCCATCACCCCACCCTGACCCACAGAGCCCAGGAGAGGAGTTAGGAAAGAAAGAGGCCAGCATGGGCTAGAAGCATCAGGGAGGGCTTCCTGGAGGAGGGGGAGCCCAAGCTGGGCCCTTAAGGACAGACTAGAAGAGAAGAGCATGCAGGGAGGATGGAGCAGCCCCTGGTGTGCTGTTCCCAGTTCTTTAGGCCTCTGGGTCTGGAATTCTCCATGAAGAGGTTCAGGGTCTTCCTGGAGCAGGGGCCCTGGGACCCTCTCCCCAGAACAGGTGGAGCTGTGTCCTGCCGGGTTCAAGGTGGCTCCCAGGTAGGGGGAGGTGGGCAGGGCGAGCAGGAGCTCCTGGCAACTTCTGTTCTCTTGGCTTCTGTCCCAGGCGCTCCTGAATGGGAGCGAGGATGGCAGTGTCCTTGCCCGTCTGCTGTGAGGGGACAGAGGTCTCACAAGTGTCCCGATGCAACCATCAGACCACATCCCACCAGCCAGTCAGCCCCACACACGGCGCAGACTCCTCCCCCAAAGTGTCTCCTCCCCGGAGATTCCCTGCAAATCCCCTGAGGAAGCAGCACCCCGGAAGGTAAGAACCCCCGTTATGTCCCTTATGTCCGCAGTTGGGGAGATGAGTCCGCCTCCCTCCCTGCTCCGTAGCAGACGCGCATTTTCCCTGCACTGAGCCCACAGAAGTAGACACCGCCTGCGGGCAGGAAAACACGCATCCACCCTCTGTGGGGTGTCCTCGGGGAGCCGAGCAGGAGAATCTGGGATTATTTTGGGAGCAGAGGCCTGTGTGGGTGGGAGCTGCACCCCTTCCCTGCACTGGCCAGCTTTCCAGACTGGGTGGAAGCTGAGCCAGCAATTCTTTAAATCTCAACTCCCCTCCCCCCTCTCCTGACTGCCTTTGACAAGCAGTGAGTGACTGATGCCAATTCAGTGAGGACTCTGAGGGGACCCCTGGCTGTGGGGAGACAGATTCCTGCCTCCAGGGGTCTGCCCATCTTGGGGAGACAAGTGGGCTAATAGAAGAAGACTCTGCAGAGGGACAGCAGTCCTTGGATCGTCTATGCCGATTCCTGGGCTGCTCCCCACCCCTCTGGGGTCTCAGGAGGGACCCCGACTCTGGAGAGCAGGCACAGTCAGCTCTCAATCTCCTTCTGTCATCTTCCCTCAACGCAGGAAGCTCTAGATGCTTCCCTGGACCCAGAACATTCTGGAGCTCACAGCAGCAGCTCAGGAATACTGGCTGGGGGGAAGAAGAGGGGAACCAAGGGGCCTCGCTTCAGAGGCACCACTAGAACTGGAGGCAGAGAAGCCGGTCGGAAATGAGCAGGGTGTGAGAGTGAGGTCATCAGAAAAAATTCAACATTAAAAATGGTCACACGGTGACCTATGGCATTTGCTTAATCAGGAACAAATGAGTCTGCGCCCGGGGAAGATCTGAGACTTTCTGGTGCTGAACATTTCTTCCAGTTCTAACATTTCAACTGAGCTGGACGCATCCCAGATTCCAGGAGCCAGAGAGGAGTCCCAGCATCTGGGCCTGGGGAAAAGCAGAGGCTCCTACACAGGGCCCGAGCACCCAGCTGTCCTCACTGTGCACGTGGGGACAAATTCCCCTCTCGTGGACAGCCCTTCTGTGTCCCAGGCTTGGAAGGATCAGGGGGACCGGCGTAGGACCCAGGATACAGGGCCTGAAGGCTGTGGGAGCTCAGGAAAGCTCTCCGGGATGAAGGGCTGTGGCAGAGATGGACCCTGGGCTCTGAGCTTTTGGAGACGCTGACTCACCTCCTCTCCCCCTCTCCTCACTCCTCGATCTTTGCTCCTCACCTGGGCCCTCAGGATTGATGCTGCCTCCCCACACACAGGGGAAAACAGGCTCAGAGAGGTCAAGTGCATTGCCCAAGGGCACACAGCTAGCCCAGGAGAGAGCATGATCTTCCTGTGACCCCGGGTTTTTGGGGGCAAAGGCACCTTCTTCAGCCCTTGGGATCCTATCCCTGAGGGTCAAAAAGGCCTCCCAGGCCATTCCTCAGGAGCTGAGCTGCCAAACTCCTCTTTCTTTGGGCCCTGACCCCTCCCTGCTCCAGGATCCCCGCCCTTCTCTCCACTTCTCTAGGGCCTCGGTCCTCTCCCCTGTAAAAGGGGACAATAACAGCCCCCCCAGCTTTGTGGTGAGGATGGAGGGAAGTCATTTGCATAACAGTGGACCGCATGGTGGGGGAACACCCCCCCCATACTGTCTGCAGAAAGCTTGTCCAGCCCTGCTGCTCCCTCCTCAGCCACTTCCCAACCTCCCTCCCCAGCGCCCCTCTCCCCCTCCCCCTCCACTCCCCCGCCCCCCCCCCCATGGCCTCCCAGGCTGGCATCTGTTTCTCATCATCTGATTTTCCTTCATTTTTTCCTAGCATTTTTCATACCGTGTAAATTTTTTTTGGTTCATTTACAAGTTTTGCTTGGCTGTCTCCCTAGTTGCACCCAGGAGCTCCCCGAGAGCAGCGGCCTGGAGGTCTCATTCGTGGCTGTGTCCCAGTGCTCAGCACCCCAAGGAGACACCCAGAGGGGCCTGACAGGTGCCTGCTGGATGAAGGGTCGGATGAGGAGTGGGCCTGGCTTGTATCGGTCAGGATGGGTGAGGTGCTGTAACAAATAGGCCCCCGTCCCAGTGGCTTCAGCCAGGAAGAGCTGGTTTCTCTCCCACATGAAGTCCAAGTTGATGTGGCTGGTCCGGGAGCTCCTCCGGGGAGGTGCTTCCTCTAAGCGGTGATGCAGGGATCCAGGCTTCTTCATCTGTGATGACGTCATCTACACACGGGGCTTCCAGGGTTCCCAGGGAAGGAGAGTGGGGGGGGAAGGTCACCAAGTGATTCCCCAGCTCGGCCCAGAGGGGACCACATCATCTCCAGCCACGTTCCATGGACCACAGGTGCCAGCTGGCCCCACCTGGATGCATGGGGGCTGGGCAGGGTCGTCCCAGCACCAGACTTGCCCAGAGAAAGGGGGTGTGAACTGGGGGACAGCATCTCTGTCTGCCCCTCTGGTGGCGATGGATGACTCCTGTCACTTTGATTCTCTTCCTGAGACCCCTAGGCTCCGAGCCCTCTCTCTGCCTCTGCCTGATGTGATGCCTGGGTCAGAAGGGCAGGAAGAAAGGGGCAGTGACCTGGGAAGGGCTGCCCACGCTGCTCCCCACACTCGGCTGGGGAGGGAAGACGTGCTGGGCTGTTTGGAGCTGATTGTATTTGGAACCTTCTGTGTCTGCAGAGCTGCTAATTCCGGAGCCATCTGCCTGTGTTCCCAGCCCCAAAGCCCCGGGATAAATAAATTTTCTTCTGTAGTTCTTAAAGAAAGTTTCAGCGGGGGTGGGGAGAGGAGGGAGGTCTCGGAATCATCTGGTCTCTGAGGAGGAGGCCCTGGCAAGGGATGGGACCGACGTGTGCTTGGCACGGAGCCCTGGGGCTCACAAGAACTACGTGAGGTTGCTATGATTAGCCCATTTTACAGATGAGGAACCTGAGTCCCAAAGAAATTAAAGAGTTTGCTGAAGGTCAGACTCAGAACCAAGGGCCATGTCTCTTCATGTGTCAGTCCTGCCGGCTGGAAGCACCTTGCCCCTCGCCTTTTGACGGAGGGCCTCCCCTCACTTCAGAATTCTGGGCCAGAAAAGCTCAGAATTGAAAAGGAGGCTTGGAGGAGTAGTGGGCCTTGTGGGCGGGGTCACACAGCAAGGCGAAGCTGGTGCGGGGGGTGCAGGGGTGTGGGAAGGGCACAGGCCTTCGAGAGCTAGAACCGAGGATGGGTCCAGCTCCACCAAGAGCTGGCTCCGTGGGCCTGCCTGGCCTCAACCTCTCTGTGCACCCACAGTAGAGCCTCTCGCTTCTCGTGGTGGAGAAGGCGGGCCTTGGCAACACGTCGGCTCACCTTCCGCACAGATGCGCGAGGAGGGGCTTCGACCATCACCTCCGGGAGCTCTGAGCCTCGACTCAGCCCTGCCAACGAAATTTTTCAGGACGTCCACTCACTTTCCAAGGTGCAGTGCAAACATCACCGTGATTCAGGGGAATAACAGTCACCAGGATCGATACGGAGTCTGCAGCCCAGATGTCCACTGCCTGGTTTCTGGAGTCAAACCGATGGGACCATGCTGGCTTCTGTCCCCTCCCACCGTGTGGCTTTCGCCTAGCCACTTCATGGTGCTTAACTGGGCTTGTTCATAAAATGGGAGTGATAATGGAATCTCCGTCCCATTTTATTTAAAAATAAAAAACAAAACCAGAAGAGTGTAAAAGTCCTTAGTACTTGGCCAGAGACAAAATATTACAATAGCTAAGGTCTTTTTTTAACAAACTTACTGAGATGTGATTGGCATACAACAAACTGCACGTATGGAAGTGTAGAGTCGGGTAGGTTTTGACACAGGTGTACCTCGGTCAAACCATCGCCACAATCAAGATGATAAATCTATTCTTCACCCCCAGAAGCGTCCTCGTGCGCCTCTGTTAGCCTGACCTGTATACAGCCCATGCTCACCCCACTCGGTCCCCAGGCGACCGCCATCTGCTTTCTATCACTCCAGTTTGGTTTGCATTTTCTAGAATTTTATAGAAATGGCACCATGCCACATGTAATCTTTTTGTCTGGCTTCTTTGGCTCAGCATAATTATTTTGAGATTTATTCCTATCGTCGCATGTATCAATAATTCGTTCTTTTTTATGTATGAGCAGTTGGATAGAATTTATGTATCCATTGACGGACATTTAGTCTCCGGTGTGGACCTGTTGTAGACAGAGCCATCTGAACACTGGTGTACAATTTCCCTTTAATTTCTGTTGTAGCAGCCTCACAGATTTGTCTATGTTGTGTTTTCATTTTCATTCACTCCAAGATACTTTATAATTTGCGTCTGGATTTCTTCTTTGTACCGTGGGTTATTTAGAAGTGTGTTACTTAGTTTCCAAATACTAGGATATTTTCCCGACATCGTCCTCTTACGGATTTCTAAGTTCATTCCTTTGTGGTCAGAGAACATACATTGCCTGACTTGTATCTTTTTAAAAATTTGTGAAACTTGTTTTATGCAACCCAGAGTATCATCTGTCTTGGTGAATGTTCTGCGTGCCCTTGAAAAGAATGTGTATTGTGCTGTTGCCCGGTAGAATGTTCTATAAATGCCAATTAGGTGAAGTTTGTTGCTGGCGCCGTGCAAGCTTTCTCTACCCTTGTTAATTTTCTGTCCATTTGTTCTCTCGGTCGCCGAGAGACGGATGTTGTCGTCACCTTCTAGGGGTGATTTGTTTATTTATCTTTGCAGCTTCCCAACTTTTCCCTCATGCATTTTGAAGCTCTATTATTATGTTCATAAATAGTAATGGTTGGTACAGCCACTCCATGAATTGACATCTGTATCATTATGAAATGCCCCTCTTTATCCCTGATAACATTGTTTGCACCCAAGTCGGCTTCATCTGTTATTGTTCTGGGCTCCAGCTTTCTTCTGATTAGTGTTACACGGTATATAATTTTCCACCCCTTACTTTTAACCTATTGCTATCTTTCTACTTAAAACGGGTTTCCCATAGGCTGCTTATAGCTGAGTCTTGCTTTGGGATCCAATATGACAATGTCTGCCTTTTAACTGGATCTATGTAATGCGATTACTGATGTGGCGGGGTTTAAATTTTCCATCTTGCTTTTTATTGTTTCTTCCATCTGTTCTTTGGTCCTGTTTCCTTCCTTTTCTGCCTTCTTTGGGATTGAGGGGGTAATTTTTATAATTCTATTGATCTTGCTGGCTTCTGAGTTATAACTGTGTTTGTCATTCTGTTAAACATCTTTTCTTTTTTAAAGTTGGTTCCGTGGGGCACCTGGGTGGCTCAGTCGTTAAGCGTCTGCCTTCAGCCCAGGGTGTGATCCCAGGGATCACGCCTCGCATCAGGCTCCCTGCTTCGCTGGGAGCCTGCTTCTTCCTCTCCCACTCCCCCTGCTTGTGTTCCCTCTCTCGCTGGCTGTCTCTCTCTCTGTCAAATAAATACGTAAGATCTTTAAAAAAAATAAAATAAAATAAAGTTGGTTCCACATCCAGCGTGATGACCCTGAGACCAAGACCTGAGCTGAGATCAAGAGTGCAATGCTTGGGGCACCTGGGTGGCACAGCGGTTAAGCGTCTGCCTTTGGCTCAGGGCGTGATCCCGGCGTTATGGGATCGAGCCCCACATCAGGCTCTTCCGCTATGAGCCTGCTTCTTCCTCTCCCACTCCCCCTGCTTGTGTTCCCTCTCTCGCTGGCTGTCTCTATCACTGTCGAATAAATAAAATCTTTAAAAAAAAAAAAAAGAGTGCAATGCTTAACCGACTGAGCCACCAGGCGCCCCTTCATTTTGTTATTTTGGTCTTTGCCTTCCGATGGGTAGTATTTATTTTTAACCTCCCATGGCCAACTAGCAAGTGATAATGAACAACTTCACATTCCATGTAAGAACTGTACAACAGCCCCTCCCGCTCCCTGTGCCAACGTGGTTACACATTTACTTCCACATATAAATTGTGAATAGTCAGTTATCTTTTAAAGAGATTTAAGTAATGAGAATAATGTCTTTTCTGTTTACCCCCATAGTCATCATTTTTAGAGCTTTCTCCTTAGATGTCCCGATTCCTATTTCCATCTGCTGTCATCTTCCTTCTGCCTGCCTTGAAGATATCTTGTGCATACCCTCTCGTGATGAATTCTTTCAGCCTCTATAGCTGATAACATTTTTTGCCTTTATTTGTGAAGAATATTTTCCCTATCTATAGAATTCTAGGATGACTCTTTTGGTTTTTTCCTTTTAGTGCTTTAAAGACATTGCTCTACTGTCCCTGGTCTGTATCGTATTTGATGAGAAGTCTGCTATCCTCCTTATTTTTGCTCCTTTATAAGTAATATGGCTTTTTTCCTCTGGTTACTTTTAAGATTTTCTCTTTATCACTGGTTTGGAGACATTTTATTATGATATACCTTGGTATAATTTTCTTCGTGTTACTTGTGCTTAAAGTTTGTTGTACTTCTTGGATCTATAGAGTAATAGGGGTCAAGAAATTTGGGGGGAAATTTGACCATTATTTCTTCAAGAGTATTTCTGACCGGCTCAGTTATGTGTGTGGTAGGCAGCTGGAGGCCATCCCACAGCACGCTGATGATTTGCTCGTTTCTTTTATTATTCTTTTTCTCTGTGTGTTTCATTTTGGGTAATTTGTCAAGTTAGCCAATCTCTTTTTCTGCAATGTCTCATCTTCCATTACAACCATCTGGTATAGTTTTCATCTCACACATTGTGATTTTCAACTCTAAAAGTTCAGTTTGGTCTTTTGGACATCTACCGTGGCTCTACTTAGCATTTCCTATCTTTCTCCTGTATTTCTAAATATATTAACAATGTATTAATAGCTGGTTTTACTGTCCTCGTCTGCTAATTATACCACTTGTGTTTTAAGTCCTTTTTGATCAATTGGTTTTTACATTCACTACATGTCATATTTTCCTGCTTCTTTGCTTGCCTGGAAATTTTTTATCAAATGCTAGTCAATGTGAATTTGTCTTTGGGGGTACTTGATAGTTTGTATTTTTATAAATACTCTAAAACATTGTTCTGGAACACAGTTAAGTGACAGGGACACATGTCTTCTAAGTCTTGCTTGTAAACTTTGCTACACACGCACAAAGCAACATTCAGTCTGGGGCCAATCCCCCGCTTCTGACCCAAGACCCTTCTGAATATTTCAGCCACCGCCCATGCCTGACCTGGCCTCCGTGCTGGTGGGAGTGCCACTCTCAGGTTTTAGGGTTGTGCCTTCGCTCCTGTTGGCTGTGTTTCCTCGGCCCCGGGCAGCATCCTCATACCCCAGCCTGCAGCAGGCACTCTGCAAATCAGCCATGTCTCTCCGGGCTCTCATCTCGTCTCCAAATTCTCTCATCTCTGCTACTCTGCCTGTGACCCCCACTGCCCCATTTCCCCCACATTCGACCTCAGGCTCCTCAGACAACCCAGTTTGGCTCGACCTCTGGCCTCTGATCTCTCTCCAGGCTGTAAACAGGGGAAACAACAGAAATACTTCCCTTTCTCTCAGGACTCCCTCCCCTTTGTCATTTTGTGGCTAATGACTTCGAAAGCGTTATTTCATATATTTTGTCTTGTTTTCAGTTGTTGCAGGCAGGCGGGTTCCATCTTGGCCGGAAGCGGAACACTTAGTGACGTTTACTGAGCACTCGTATACTCCAGGTTCTGTTCATGGCACCCGTATGAACTCATTTTATCTTCACAGCAGCCTATCATCTAAGACCATTATTGTCCCATTCTACAGATGAGGAAACTGAGGGGCAAGTAGTGGAAGTACTCGCCCAAGACCACACACCTGGTCAATGGTACAGCCAGGATTCCTACCTAGCTAGGCTGCCCCATAGTCCGCCCTCTCCGCCATCCCCAGCACTTCCTGCCCCTGGTGCCCCACCTGTGTTCTGCATAGACTCCACGTGTCCTGGGGTCACATTGCCGGTCGTTGCCCCACGGGGAGCAGCATTGTT
Organism: Ursus americanus; assembly: GCF_024610735.1. Taxonomy (NCBI): domain Eukaryota; kingdom Metazoa; phylum Chordata; class Mammalia; order Carnivora; family Ursidae; genus Ursus; species Ursus americanus. Next base: position 8,875,369 of record NC_142159.1, read on the forward strand.
TCCACCCCCGGCGTGCTGGGGAAATGCTGCCATTTCTCCAGGTGGAAAGCACAGCTGTGCTCGGTGATGTCCGTCCTCTCCGAGCAAGCACTCAACGAAGTAGCTGCCACTGTGGCTGCTGCTGTTGTCACTGATATTATTATTATCACCAGAGCCATGATTCAACACGGTGCCTCGGGCTGTCTATACTCACCAGCAATTCAGGAAAAGGCACATCATTTAAGAGCACGTAGGTGTCAGCTGCAAATTCCCATGGGGTCTCCTGCTCTGGGGAACTGGACCAGGACACTTCCGGCTCCCCCAGGTTCCGTGGGCCCATTAGCCCCGATTAGGAGTGGGTCCTTCCAGTCTGCTCCGGACCCCCAAAACAGGTTTGCTGCTCTCGCCGTGAGTTTAAGGAAGAACATTCATTACGTGGAGACACGTTAGCTCAAAGCCTGAGTCCTCCTGAGCTCTGTGACCTTGAGCCTCAGTTTCTTCCTTTATAAACAGGGAGTTGGAACAGCTGCCTTATAGGCTATGGTGAGGGTTACACCAGATCATGGGCGGGAAAGGGCACAGCACAGGCCTGGAGCAGTTTGTCCTGGTCAGAGCTGCTGCAGTGGTCACCTACCGGCCTGGTGACCCCAGAGAAGCTGTCTCATTTTTCTGAGCATTGGTTTTCTGATCTGTAAAATGGGGGAAATAACACAGTTTTCCTTGTCACTGAATCGTAAGGACGAAATGAAATAATCATATCCCCCAAATTCTCACATCACTCACCCTCACTCCTTTTGTTTCACTGACCCCCAAGCCTCCTTTCTTAGTGCCACCATTCTTGGGATCCCCATGCTCTGAGGCTTGGGAGAACAGAGGCAAAGGATGTCCATGCGTCTGTCTCAGAGCAGACGAGGCAGCCCCCGGAACTGGAGCTGGTTCAATGCTTTGCTAACTTCTCATAAAGCCAAACAGCCTGTCACAGAAACACTGATGTCATCTCTAATTTCTCTGATGCTCTATTTAAACACAGCATTACCCAAAGGCTTCCAGGTATTTAGAGAAACGACATAACAATATGGCTATTGCCTCATGTGCATGTGGAATTATGCTTTCCCTGGAAACCTGTGCGTGCTACACATGTTGATTTGAAAACCAGGTGAGTCTCAGCTTTAAAAGACAGAGACGTCTCTGGCCCAGCAGAACATCTGCATGGGCCTGAGTTGGCTGGAGGCTCAGGAGCAGACATTGCATGAGACTCACAGAATGGCCTGGAAACAACACCCATCAGATGGTTAGGGGTCCCATCTAACATCCCATCCAGTCCCGGAGGTCAGCAGACATGGGCCAGAGCCCCAGAGTCTGCAGATGTAGCAGTCAGCAACCATAAAGTGAGGTCAAAATCCAGCCAATATTTCCTGAGTACTTACCATGTTCCAGTCACTGTTCATCGTCCCCATTTAGCAGGTGAAAAAACCGAGACACACAGAAGTGAAGTAACCTGTCCAAGGCCCCACAACAGGTCATAAGTAGCAGTGCTGAGATTTGAACACAAACCACCAGGTTCCAGAGCTTTCAGTAGAATCACCATAATGAAGTTCAGATCCCCCAACCTAGCCCAGAAGTCACCTCCCCTCCCCAGTTTGTCTCCCTCTCATGTGTATCAGTTCGCTTTTGCTGTGTAACAAACCACCCTGAAACTTAGAGCTTAAAACACAAACATGTACATTTCCAACGGATCTGTTGTCAGCTCTTCCAGTCCAGGCTGGCTCAGCCAGGACGGGATGGTTTCGGGTGGCCTCAGGCACCTGCATGGGCCTCAAAGGGAACCATTGAGATGGCCAGGGCATCTGTCCACATAGTCTCACACTCTCCAGAAAGCCAGCCTGAGCTTGTCCACTTGAGTTGGTCACAGGTCTCCCAGCAGCGGGAAGGGGCTGGTCCCGCACACAGCTCTTTTCAAGTCCCTACCTGTGTCATGTTATTACTGTCACCTTAGCCAAAGCAAGTCACCAGGTCAGGCCCGGACTCAAGGTGGACAAGCAGATCCGACCTCCTGAGAAGAGGAGTAGCAACACTCCATAGCTAGGGGCATGTGTGGGGCAGGGAGAAGTGTGTGGGCACGCTGCCATGCCCACTCCCCGTCTCCCTCCGCCCGTCTGCTGCTACAGCAGGGAGAAAGCTCTGGACATCCACACATGCTGCCCAGTGCCTGGAGTGCTGTTTCCTCAACTTCCCCTGGCAAGATCTTAAGTATCTTTCAAAATGCAGCTTGGGGACAAAAGCCTTCCCTGACCACCCACCCCAGACACCCAGCAGGCTGCTCTTCCTTCTCACTGCACCCATCACCCTGAGGTGGGTGTCCTTCCCGGGAGGCTGGGAGCCCGGAGGTCAGAAGCAGCATCCGAGAACCCCGGGGCCCTAGAATAAAGGATTAGCTCAGCAACTGCTTTGGGGCTGGGAGGACAGGAGGGAGAAAGAGAGGGAGTGAAGAAGGAAGGAAGGAAGGAAGGAAGGAAGGAAGGAAGGAAGGAAGGAAGGAAGAAGGAGGTAGGGAGAGGGGAAGCAAGGAGAAGGCAAATAAATGAGGCTTGGGTGAAAGGGTCCAGGGTCAGATGTTAGGCCAATGACCAGGCAGGGCCAAGCCCAGGTCAGGTAGCAGCTGACCTCCCAACCCCAGCACAGGAGAGCCTGAGCTCCGAGTATGTGCCCTGGCAGGTGAGTGAAACATTTACTAGCTAATCACGAACTTAATTTCCACGGGCAAGAGTGCTGCCCAGCAGAAGGGCAGCGTGCTCGAGATGCATCACAAGGCTTGATCTGGTCCCGGGTGAGGTCCAGGGAGGTTTTGGTAAGGAGGTGACATGGTAACATTCGATCAAAGACTGGGGTACAACAGGTTAAGTAGAGGGGGGCAGAGTGCAGGCAAGAGGAACAGCGGGGATGTCCTCTCTAGAGGGCGGAGAAGGAGGGCTCCCTGGGACACAGACATGCCCTGTGTCCTCTGAGGTCGCGTGTGGGCAGGAGGGAGGGAGGCAGGAACCGCAAGGATGGATGTCGGACACACGGGGACCCCCGGGAGCAGGACGCTTACCTGGGAGGTCCGGAGACAGCTCGGGGTGCACAGGAGCTCTGAGTGGAAGGCAGCACTGGGCGTCGGACTGTCAGCACCGGCAATCATTAGCACCCTAAGAAAGACCTCGTCATTTCTCCCAGGGCCCGGGCGCCCTTTGGAAGAAGGGCTATTTGCTGACAGATCAGCCCCTGAAGACGCGTTTGTCACAGGCGATTGTGCAAATCCATGTTTGGCCCATTTAAGAGACGTGATTTATCCGCTTGACTGGCCTTCACGCGCCTTCTGCAAACTCTCAAAATGTGGCTGCTGTTAGGGGCCCAGAGAGGAGCCGTAAACCACGCCGGGTGAGGCCGCTGCCGCGGGCCTGTGGGCGCTGAGCCGCCTCCTGCCGCAGAGAAGAGCCCAGGGAGGGACGGGGACCACGCTGCTCCGGACAGGGGTCGGTTCCCGGGGAGAAAATGTGTGATGCCAGAGAAAGGCCAGCGTGGGTCCGCTCCTGACCCCAGGCTCACTGAGGGCCTACTGTGTGCAGGCCTGCGTAGGGTCTTGGGGTGTACGGTGAACAGAGAGAGCCCGAGTCTGGAGCAGGGAGGCAGGACGGGACAGGTGAGCACTGCAGGAGGGGAGTGCGCCAGGCGGTAGAGGCCTAGGAGGAAAGTGCCGCGGGGTGACATGTGAAGCCTGGCTCTGGACAGGGTCAGCAGCGTGCCTGGTGAGGGGGGCACGGCAGTGAAAGTCTTTCCCAGAAGCAAACCTTCAAGCTGAGGTCTCATTGAGGAGATGGAGGACTAAGCAGTGAGTTGTGCCTGGAGATAGAGGGACGGAGTTCCGGGGAGGAGGAGACACATTATGTATGCTCCACAGATGCGTTGGGTTGCAGCAGGTGAGAGAGAGGAAGGGAACTGCAGGCGGCTGCAAAGGACCAGAGCAGTGCAGGCTGACCACATGCTGGGGAAATGTTTATTGCAGCCAGAAGTGGGGCTGGAAGTGACAGCCCTCAAGTCTGTGCTGGAGAGCTGGACTGCTGTATTCTAAGGCGAGAGACTCCAGAAATGCCCAAGCTGCAAACAAGCCACACCTCCGAAGCCCATCACTCATGACTTCTCACGCCCCTTCCAGCTGGAAAGCTGCATGAGCCAGACCCACACAGGCTGTTGACTTTAGTTGAGTGGAAACTAACAGACAGGTACTCAAATAGATGTGAATGTCAGGAAATCCTGGGGTTCATGGAGACCAGGGCTGGTGCGGGACAGTCAGACCTCAGAAACCAAGGCCCCCCTCTCGCAGGGTCTTCACCCTGATGGACACAGCCAAGGGCAGAAATTTCCACCCTCCTCCAAACAGGGTCTCACTCTGCTCTGCCCACCCACTGGACGTGATAGCTCCCGGACCTCCCACTGGTCCTGCCCCGAGCCCTCACCCAGCAAGCACCCTGGGGGGACAGCCCCGGAAAGCCAGCCCTAAATAACCAGCCGTGAACCAGATCAGCCTTCCTCTCCTGTTTTAGATCAACCCGGTCAGGCTTGATCCCTTCAGGAGCAGTAAACACTCATGTCTCTCCTGGGCTCGCTAGATTGGGAAGGCCCTGCGACTCTCGCAGCAGGCGACCGAGGGAAAAGTTTTCAGAATGTCAGGCCCTTTGATGGAGAAAGTCTGGCTGATAAATAATTGATAGAGCCCCGGTTTCCTGGGAACCGTGAGGAGCAGTGAGGGGTCCCCAGTGCTCCCAGCAAAGCAGAGCTTCGGAGCACTCCTATGGAGGGGAGGAAAGCCTCTCCTTCAAGATGAGTCAGGAAAGGCAAGAGGGCTGGGGTGGGAAAAGCCTGGCCACGCCTGGGGAGGGCCGGTGCAGGGGGGCACCTGCTTCAGGTCAGGATGTAACCAGACAGTTAGTGATTACAAGCATGGGTTCCACACACAGACAGGCTTGGGAAGGAGACCCATTTCCACAGACATAATCCAAGGTCAGAAGCCCAGTCCATCCTTTCTTCCAAAGGACCAGACAGATGCGAGGTCATAGCCAAAGACAGCACCACGTTTTCAGCATACCAGAGGAATCAGAGCCTTTCCCTCCCCATCATCCATTCATAAAACCCCAGAGAAGGGCTCTGATTGGCTTGGCTTGTGCCATGTGCCTACCCCGGCACCAATCATAGTAGCCATCTGGGTGGGGTACTGTGAATGGTCACTTCTGGGTCACATGCTCACTCCTAAGTGGGAGAGCGGACATTCATTGGCCACAAGACTAGACCGGAAACACAGAGAGTAGGGGAGGGGCAAACCAGAAAGGAAGGAAGGGCTGGACGCAGGAGGAGAGTGTGAGCTGGGAGTGGCGCTGAGCATTTGGCCAGGTGTTCAAAAGCCTTCCTGATCTGGCCCCAGGCTGCCTGTCTGGCCCCTTCCAGTCACACCCCTCCTACCCTCCGTACTGTAGACCTCGGATTGTCTGCCGGGCCCTAGCGCTGCGTTCTCTCTTACCTTACCTCCCTGCCTTGTGTGTATTCCCTCTGCCCTGGGTGACTTCCCCACCATGTGCAGCAAACACAGCCGCTTCTTTAAATCTCAGGTTCAGTCCTGCCCCCTGACATACTGTGTTCAATTCCCGCAGCACCGTGTAAAACAGTGAGGCTGAGGATAACGTGGCTTTTCCCCGTTGGTTTGCGTCTGTTCCCACTCCCAGCCGTCCTGGAGAACAGAGATATACTCCCATGCTCCCCTATTTCCCTAGTGCCTCGAACATCACCTGGCACGTGGTAGCCATCCATGAGTGTCTTTCGAGTGAATCAGTTGATGAATTAATTGCAGTTATTGGCAGAGCCAGTCCAGGAAGAGCAGCTGCTCTCCACGTGCTGTGGCTTCAGGGGCCTGCAGGGACATCCTTGCCCCAGATGATATTCCTAAGAGCCATCGCAGAGAAGTCGCTTTCCCTCTCTGACCCCAGTTTCTTCATTCGTGAAATGAGGGGCTGGACTCCCGACCTGTAACTCAGTGAATGTGGAGAGGACGGGCCTTGGGAAACCCTGGGCCAACATCGGGAGTCCCTGGGCAGCCAGGAGGGCCCTGGGAAACCAGGCAGCACAGGGCAGGGGGCCGGGACGAGAGAAGTTACCAAGTGTAGAAAAGAGAAATCCTGCTGAACTTACAATTTTGCTAATATTGGAATGCTGTCAGATACTCCCCAAATTCAAAAAGGAGTTCTGAGCCTGGAATTCACCTTTGCATTTTTACGGAGCAGCGTAGACCGAACTCTGGAAGTGCAGTAACATCTGGCCATTGTTCTGGGCACATTCGCATTAGCAAGGGGGAAAATGTTTTGCTAAATCAATTAATAATAAAAGCAGGACTGGAAGCGAGAGTGTCTCCCCTACGAAAATGAGCAAATCGTTTTCAAGCCCCTTATTCACAAATCTGTGAATCTGGAAAGGACCTTGAGATCAAGATCGTCCAGCAGCACAGGCCTCTCGACCCACTCACGTTCCCTGTACCCAGGTGAGCGCTCAGAAACAGGGAACAGTTACCAAGAACCTGCTGTGTGCTCGCAGAGGGGCGCGGCAGTTTGAATCCTCACTGCTCCCTCTCTGACCTATCACTCTTCCCTCCCTCCCTTGTCTCCAGCCACCATGGCCTAGTCTCAGTTCCTAACACAGGTCCAGCTGGCGGCTCTTTGCCCCCCAGTCTCCGAGAGGCTGGATCCTTCTCCTTGTTGAGGCCTGCATTCAAATATTTTCTCCTCCAGGAAGCCCTCCCTCCTGGTGGTATCACGCATTGCCCTCCTCCTGTGCCCGGCCCGGCCCGGCAGAGTTTTACCTTCCATAGCCTTCATCACGGCCTGAAATCAATCTACTTATTATCATACTTGTTGACCTGTCCCCCGCTCCAGAACGTCAGCTCCGGCAGGGAGAAGGCCCTGTCTGTCTTTTTCAAAGTTGCATTCCCAGTGCCCAGAACAGGGATTGGTGCACAGCAGGGACCCCATAACCATGTGTCCTGCAAGCCGATGAATGCATGCTTCCATGATTTCCATTTTCCCCGAGCCCTGACCTTGACCATGGTGCTTTCCAATCAATGTTTATCATGTGTAGGAAACGAGGTAGCCCCCCAGGGCTCAGAACGCATCGTGAGCCAGGAGTGAGGTTTATCTTTACTTCATCAACACGTTTCCCCGAGTCATTTGAAAGATCGCAAAAGGCATGTCTGTCCTATCGAAGGGAGTGCCTTGTTTTCTGGCTGTTTCGAAATGGCCCTGAATTCATCACTTGAAAAGGATTTTGGTGATCCCATGACACCGCGGGCTAATTTAACAGATGAAATACTGACACTCAGAAAGAGGTACAAGGACACAGCAAGATCACGTGTGTGTCAGAACAAGACCCAGAACAGGAAGCCGCCTCCCTCCGTCCTGTCACATTCGCGCTTAAAACCCTCAGGACGTGCTGCCAGTCCCAAAAATTGGCACCGCTTTTTTGGAGGTGCTCTGAGAATAATAATAAAATAGTATCAGTAGTGGCTAAAGTTTCTGGAATGTTCTGTACGTGTTGAACAGTGTAGTGAAAACTTGAATTCTTCACGACAACCTTAGAGGGGGTGGGTGCTGTTATTATCCCCGTCTTCCAGATAAAGAAACCGAGGCACAGTTAGGGAAGTACTTCGCCTACCGTCACAAGGAGAATAGATGGTGGAGCCAAGGCTTGAGCCGAGGCAGTCTGGCAATGTCATCGAAAGCATTCGGTTGGCAAATCCACTTCTGGATACTTCTCTTAAGGAAATGGCCATGGTCCAGGGAACAATGGATATTTAAAATGAGTGGCCGTCTCTGGGGGTGCCCGGGTGGCTCAGTCCGTTAAGCGTCTGACTCTTTTTTTTTTTTTTTAAAGATTTTATTTATTTATTCGACAGAGATAGAGACAGCCAGCGAGAGAGGGAACACAAGCAGGGGGAGTGGGAGAGGAAGAAGCAGGCTCATAGCAGAGGAGCCTGATGTGGGGCTCGATCCCACAACGCCAGGATCACGCCCTGAGCCGAAGGCAGACGCTTAACCACTGTGCCACCCAGGCGCCCTAAGCGTCTGACTCTTGATTCCGACTCAGGTCGTGATCTCAGGGTTGTGAAATTGAGCCTCCATTGAGCTCTGCACTCAGCGTGGAGCCTACTTGAGATTCTCTCTCCCTCTCCTTCTGCCCCTCCCCCACCCCCACTTGCGCGCACTCTCTCTCTCTCAAAAAAGAATATAAAATAAAATAAAATAAAATAAAATAAAATAAAATAAAATAAGTGGCCCTCTCTGGACTGCTCCCTTGTGTGAACTTTGAAGCTGCCCATGAGAAGCCGCGAGGCGCCTACCTTGCTGCCCATCATGGGGGCAGGGAGGGCGTTTGGGGGGACTGGGGCTGGGGAGGCATGGGCGAGGAGGCCAGAGCCCTCCCCCAACCAGCCGCCTCCCCCAAACAGGGCCATGCAGGGGAGACCCTGGCACACTCGCTGCCAGAGGGGGGCCTACCGCCCCGCCTCACCTGCTCTCATTTACAGAAACGTAAAGGAGCACCAAATGCGGCACTCACACGGAGAGCGCTCCATCCCGCAGTTTCTCCTGAAAATGATGCCTCTCGCTTATCTTTTTTTCCTCCTCCTAAAGTGTCAAGTAAGCCTTTTCTAGAAGCACTGAATGGAAATAAAGGGGATTACCAGATCATTTTATTCCATTTAAAGGTAACCTGGGGCAAATGGAAGTAAACAGACCCATTAGGCAGCTTCCCCTCCCCCCCCCACCTCCTTCGCCTTCCAGGGCCCTGCCCTTCTGCTCCCCTTCCCCTTCCTCAGAGGCTCCTGGGGCTCCCCACACTGGGAGGAGTCGTGTGCCCACCAGGGCCCTTGCCGAGGCCGCCTTCCAGAAGCCTGCGTCCTACATTCATCTGGTCGGAGGCAGGTTGCCAGGGAAAGGCTCTGCTCTTCTGGAAAGGAACAGGGAGGAGCGGCCTGGAAAGAAGGCAGAAGCCCCCCAAGCCTTGGCCAACACTCCTGTCCACGAACCCACGCTTCACAAGCAACCTAGGCCAGGAGGTCCACATCCGCTGCTCCCCGGGTTCAGCTTTCCTGCCCGGGGCGACTGTGCCACCAGACACCCTGGAGAGGTGCTTCTGCCGCCCTGGCCAAGAGGCAAAGCTGAGTGGAGGACAGGGGGACAGAGGCCATTGGGGCCGGGGGTGGCTAGCAAAGACAGGGACACAGAGGTGTGCTAGGATGCCAGAAGGAGCTCCGTAGAGCTGGAGGCTGAGGATGGAAGGGCGTGGAGAGGTCGGGCCGGGCGATGAGGCTGCAGACTTCAGCCAAGGACAGATTTGAAATGCCAGGCTAAGGAATTTGAAATCTTTTCTGGAGACCAAAGATTTTTTCTGAGGCACTTCCTCTGAAGTGGCTCAAGGGTTGGGTTGCCAGATTTAGCAAATAGAAGTATAAGACTGACTCTCAGTTACACTGAATGTCAAAGAACAAGTAATTTTTAGTATAAGTATGACTCACTCAAATTTGGGATATACTTTTTTTTTTTTAAGTCGTTGCTTATGTGGAATTCAAATGTCAGTGGACGTCCTGTGTTTTCTCTGGCAGCCCTTCTTACAGGCAGAGCAGGGGGAGGGGACAGCAGGCGGGGGCAGGCTCTTCCTCTCTCCACCACAACTGTGAAGGCTTTGCTGCCATCAGTTTTCGATTTAGCGGAATCCGTGTCAGTTTCCATTTGAAACAAGCATCTGACTTTTAATAATAATCGTAAAACGCACATAAAACCTCTGCATAACTTATGTGTAAATTACTCTCCAGCACGTGTCTACACAACGTGTCCACAAATTTTTTTTCTATCAAGGGCCACATAGTACATATTTGAGGCTTCGTGGATCATACAATCTCTAGCAACTTCTTAGCTGTACAGACGTAGCGTGAAAGCAGTCTTAGGCAGCGCAGAAACAAATGAGTGTGGCTATGTTCTAATAAAACTTTATTTACAAAAACAGACTGTAGGGCCAGATGTGGCCCACATGCTATCGTTTGCTGACTCCTGATCTATACTTCCGGGCACCCTCAGGGTCGCTGAAGGAAACCGGATTCTTTCCTCCAGCTCTGTGCCCAGAGACATCTCCCCTTTGGGAGCCGATACTCTAACTGGGGACATCAGCATCTCTCTTCCTGCCACCAGCTTGTGGGGTGACCAAGGAAGAGGCTGCCTTTCCCTCATCTCCTGGATGAAGCAGGTGGACCCTCAGGATCTTCCCCAGATCGGACCTGATGACCCAGCCTGCCAGAGAAGTGGCAGGCGCGTTTCTTCCTGCCTCCTTTCCTGGAAGTCCCCACTGCCTGGGCACCAAGTTGCAAAGACACCTTTTACTTATTCTGTCCATTTCTGCCCTTAAGGACAATGTCGTTGGGTTCCCCCACCCCCACCCCAGGGCCTGCAGACCCTCGGGAACTCTTCACCTCTGCCACCTCCTTAGCCGCCTAGCTGGGGGGAGAACCCCAGGACAAGAGCCCTGAATCAGCCTCCCACCAGCCCAGCCGGCAAATAAATAGGTGTTGAATCACTGCCTGTGGCCGGGGAAACTGCACACAGCCAGATACCTTTAATACCCTATTAATGGCTTTCCCCCTATTGTTCTGTGACACAGGCCAGATGGTATAAGGCCTAGAGTTACCAGATCTGCTCTGTGAGCCCAAGATCAAGGGAGGCAGAGGGGTGGGGGCCACAGCCCACGAGGGCAGGTCCTGCCAGGCACCTGTGCTTCCTGTTCTCCCGGGAGCATTTCTTCTGTGCCTCCGGGGCAGGTGGCCGTCCGAGTAACAGCAGATTTGTATTTTGGAGGACGCTTTAGTCAAAAGATCAATGATGCTCTCTGCACCGCTCTGTCGGTCCACGGGGGCGGGTGAGCCTAGCGAGAGGCCCGCAAAGATGCAGCTACACTTAGGCAGCTGCCCGCAGAGGCCGGCTTCGCAGTCACAGCGCATCGATTTCCAAAGTGATGCTCAAACTGAGAGAGTTTCGTCGGCCTCCATGTCCTGCCTTTGTGGAGAAGGGCTTTCTGTCTGTAACGAAGTGGTTCCCCCTCTGGGGAAATGGAGCTTTTAAAAGGCAGGCTGGGGATTTGGCAAATCAAAGGGGTGGGGGGAGGTGGCGAGGGTGTCAGGGTCTGTTCAGGCTCCTTTAACCCAGAGCTTGGTTGTCAAGCTCGGAGGCTCATAAAGAAAAGCAAAGGGCCGCGTGTGGTAAGAGAGAGCTGAGCTACTGACCAGCTGAATAACCGTGGCTATCAAACTCTCTGGCCTCCACGTTCCCCATCTGTAAAATGGGTACCACATCTCTTGCTATCATCCAATGGTACCTCACTAGTTGTTCCGAGGATTCAATGACTGAACTCATGCCAAGTGGTGGGCAGGGGGCCTGCACAAAGGAACTGCTCGCTATCTGAGGCCTCTGTTGGTGTCTGGACTCCACACCCTCAACATCACTCAGGCCCCTTGCATTTCCTTCCTAACCCTGTAGTCGCCTTAGCAGCTGTGGTTTCCTTTAAACACGTGAGGAAGGGTTAACCAAATGCAAAACTGGCTGTGAAATGGCAGGTCTGGGTTGCAAGCCCAAGTTCGTCTGAGGCCAAAATCCACAAGTCTGGACCCACCCACCTGCGCTTCTCCTCCTCGTCCTTCTCCTCCTCTTCCTCCCACATCAGCACTGCCAGGCCAACTTCTCATGGCTTCTCCATCCCTGGGCCTTCTCAGCTCCGTGGGGGCACCTGCTGGTCCTTCCCTCTTTCCGGCCTCTGGGAGTCCACCCACCTGTCAGGTTAGGATGGGGCCCCTCCTGCAACCCTCCCCAGTTCTGGGACTCACACTGGCCTATGGTACTGACTGTCCCTGCCTTGGCCTCCCTGCTGCTTGGCCATATTAGCTGAGGTTTTCAAGGGGCACCATGGTTCTGGGAGAAGAAGGCCGGGCTTTGAGCCAGACAAACCTGGATTCCTGTCCCAGCCCAGTGACTTCCACGCTCTGCAGTCACTATCAGTTCATTTAGTCGCTGACTCTCAGTCTCTTGGGATAGTTATATCCTCAAGCCCACCAGGACTGAGTGGGAAGAAAATCAACATGGTCACCTTGCTGAAACTGTAAGCCCCGGGGTGCAGGCACGTGGGAGGGGGTGTGAAGAAGGAGATGAGAGCAGTGTCATTACCATCCACACCCCCCTGGTGCCTGGTAACTTTGCCAATTAGTTTCACATCCCGCCTTACAGGCCCACGGCGGGACTGAACTTTCCGTCCCCCGTGGCTCAGTGGGACCATGTGACGAGTTCCGGCCAGTGAGCAGCGAGAGCAGAAGTAATGTGTGTCACTTCCTTGCTGAGAATCTAGCAGCTGGTACCAACCCCACCAGCACCATCTTCACCTCTGGTCTCAGAGCTACTTCGTCACCCTGGGTCCGGGGGTGGCCTAATGAGCAGAGCCACGCCCACCCAACCCACAATGGACATGGAGGATTCATAAACAATAAATTTGGGGAGTGGTGTTTAAGGCCCTGTGACTTGGGGCTGTTTGTTACACAGCAGAGCCTCATCTAGGCTGACCAATATGGTGCTCGGCGTGGACAAGGCCTCAAACCAGGTGTGCTCCATGACTGGCCAGAGAATTAAGCGCAGCGCACGAGCTGGCCCTCTGATGCTGTGCCAGTAGGGCAGGGGTGGGCAGCAGTGACTGCAGACCTCGGTTTGGCCTTGAGAGGAAGGGGCAGGAGCGTGCAAGTCCCCTGCTCCGCTCCGCAGACCATCAAAGTCCTGGCAAAGACGGCTCTAAGTGACACAAAGCACACGGGCTTGGCAAGTCAAACCACAGAGGCCATGATCCAGGCAAGATCGGGCACACAGGCCACACCCAGCTCAGGGGCTCAGGCCGTCTGCCTGCAAAACAGCCAAAGGTGATGTGGAGCTTTGGGTCCCTGGTTTCTGGCCGCCAAAGCCCCACACAAGGGCCATGTCCCGGCGCCATGTCCCCTTCATGAATGTCAGGGTCAGGGAACGCTGCCTGCCCAGGAGTTCAGAACAAGGGCTCTGGAATCGGTCGTCTTGGCCTGGCACTGCCTAGCTGTGTGACTTTAGATGAGTCTCTTTGCCTCTCTGAGCTACATTGTCCTCAGCCAGAAGATGGAGATAACGAAACCCGTCTCGGGGGTTTCTAGGAGGATTACAGGGTGTGGAGGTCGTGGGCTTCGTGGGGGACCAGCGCAGGTAAGGACTCCGTGAGAGGGAGTCAGATGCCATCCCCCGGGGGGGGGGGGGACAGGCCCAAGGATGTGACAGTCCTACTTCCTAAAGTGATTTTGTTTTCTTGTTCACATATTACAAAGGGTTAACATGGGGAAAAAGACAGAGAGTAACAAGACGAAAGAGAGGCACCTGTTCGAGCACAGAGACAGGAGCACAGACCAGACCAGGGTTCAAGGCCCAGCTCTGCCACTGTCTTCCCACGTCTCTTGGGGCAAATGGTCTGCAGCACACTCACCTGTGAAATGGGGATGCCATCAGGTCACCACTGACGATGGGCGTGTCTGAAGGTGAAACAAGGTGAAGGCAGGCGCTAGAAGTGGGTCTGGCTCACGGCAGGAGCCCCCGGACACCAGCTTTGTAAAACTGCCAACAGTCAAGGAACCTATTCTGATCGATGAGCTGGTTGCCTCTCGGGGCAAGAGGTGAGTGGGGGAGGGACACCGCGCCATGTCCTATGGGGAATTTTACACCCAGATTCAGTGGGTGGGAGCCAAGGCCATCAACAGCCAGCTGTCTCTCTGGAGGTCACTGGGGTGACACACGAATATTCCCTGGGCTCCAGGGGAAGAGCTAGAACAAAAGGGGATGACGGGGCCAGGATTCAGCTGGCCAAGTGGAAGAACTTCCTGAAGTCCTCCGTAGCCTCTCTGACCGCCTAGCTCCCTGGCCTGGCAGGACCAGCCCTCGCTTCCTCTCCAAGCCAGCCCTTCACCCTGCAGCCACCGGGAGCCCCCTCGCTTCGCTCCCCGGCCTTCACTCCTGCTGCTCACCCACGGAGACCCTCTCTTCTTCCTGTTCCCCGGGAACCCGCTCAGAGACCCTCCTCTCCAAGCCCACCTCCCAGTCACTGGAAGAGCTCCATAAATGTTTATTGTTATTTTTTTAATTATTTTTTTTATTTGAGTGTAGTTGACGCACAATGTTACATTAGTTTCAGGTGTACAACATAGTGATTGGACATGAAACGCTACGCTGGGCTCGCCGCAAGGGTAGCCAACCATCTGTCCCCATTCATCACCATTATAACGTCACTACTGTATTCCTCACGCTGTGTCTTTTATCCCCGTGACTTAGTCCTTCCAGACCTGGAAGTCTGTCTCTCTCTCTCCCCTTTACCTATTTTGCCCATCCCCCCACTGCCCGCCCCTCCACAGCCATCGGTTTGTTCTCTGTGTTTCCAGGTACTGCTGTTACTATTTTTAATTGGTTAGTCCTAGGCTCACACTGAGGCTCTGCCACTTCCTGGCTGTGCATTCTTGGATAAGTAACTCAACCCCCTGACACCCCATATCCCAGGGACTTCAAGGGAGGAGTGATGGTGAGAAGCATCTCGCCCAGGACTGGTTCCAGGTGTGGAGCCAGGACCTGCCAGCCCCCCAGGGCCTGGGGGGCCAGGAGGGGGTGAGGCATTCATTTGCAAGAGAGATGGTTGGTTATTCCAGAAAGGACGCAGGGGAAGGCAAAATAAATCACAGCCCTCCCACCTAACTGTGTAAGCATTATTGATTTGAGGCGGGAGTCAGAATGTTGCAGGTGTATTAATGGATTGGGCCGAGCTGAGGCTTTCGGGGCCCTATGAGCTGCATACCCAACCAGCTCTGTCCCTGCCCTCCCGGCACATTGGTTACGGAATTAAAGACACCCACAAAGGGGCGCCTGGGTGGCTCAGTCCATTAAGCATCTGCCTGGGGCTCAGGTCATGATCTCAGGGTCTTGGAATCGAGCCCGGTATGGGGCTCCCTGCTCAGCAGGGAGCCTGCTCCTCCCTCTGTCCCTCCCCCCACTCATGCTCATGCTCTCTCTCTCTCTCTCAAAAAAATTAAAAAATTAATAAATAAAACAAAATAAAAGGCACCCTCAAGGCTTCAACAGGCATGGGCTCAGCTGCCGGTTGGGGTGGGAGCAAAGCGGGGTGTGTGCAGGAGGGACAGTGGCCCTTGAAGGAAAGACTGCTCGGCCTGATGTGTCCCCATTCCCAAGAGGGATGCCGGTGCTGAGATCAGCATCACAGGCAGAGGAGAAAGAAAGTGAAGAAAATGAACAGAATTCCTTGCCCACGTGGAGCTTCCGTTCTATGCAGTCTATATAAACGTGACTCTGCACATTTCCCAAGGGAATTTCCTCCCTCCAGAAGTTGTATTCTTTGAGGTCAAGGTACAGATCTGCTTCCCTGGGATACAGCTCTATGCTTGGCATCTAGCAGGTGTCTTCTTGTTTCATCAAGTGTTATAGCTCACGTTTGCCTGGAACCTCACATTCCTGGAACATCCAGACTATAAATATCAGGGATGTTGGAGGGGTTTCTGAGGCCCAGAGAGGGGAAGGGACTTTTGCAAAGCCGCACAGCAAGGTCCTGGCCCATCCAGGAGTGAAGAAGGGGAGTGCTGACTCTTGGCGCGGGGTGGGGGCTGCTCTTCTGGCCCTGCTCACACCCACGGGGGACGTCTGAGGCTGCGGAAGAGCGATTTTATTAGAGCGTAAAAACAATTTATTTTCCCCTAAAAATAACTGAAAAATAAATGACCGAAGAAGATACCCAAATGTTTATAAATGCGCTAAAACCGCGGTATCAGCACATCAAGGGCAGAGGCGTAAGCGGGGGAGGAAGCCTCCAGCCCACCAGGCAGCAAGGGGCCCGTTCTGCACGCAGACCGAGCAGGCTCCACAGGCGCCCACGAAACCCAGTGGGAAATCAGGAGCCGTACCCCCAGAAAGTGAGTTTCAGATGCCCTCTCTCTTCCGGCCCCACGCCAGCCAGAGTCGAAGAATCTACACTGTCTTGTAAAAGTACCAAACTTGCATCTTTCACAGGAAATCACAAACAACTTTTACTCGAAGGGAAAAAAACCTGGCCGCTTCTTCTGTGGCATTGGGCAGGTTCTGACCCGACCTGGAAAAGAGAATGTGATTTAGAACAAGGAGAAAAAGCATCTGATTCATGGCGATACCACTGTGTCTGACACAGATTGGCACGTTTAATTCATTGTCTAAATCCACCCACAAACAACGTGGAGCGGGTATTATTCCTCCCAAAGCCCAGCTCTGCGCCTGCCCCACGAATCCCGGCTGATATCAAAGCCCCTCTGTGCCGAGGGACCTGTTCAGTTCACTGGGGGGCAGAACGGAGCCCATCTACCCCGTGGCATCTGCCCACCAGGTGGGACAGTGTCTGTATCAGCAGCTCCCTGGGTGCTCAGCTCTGCATCCCAGCATCTCCTACATCCGGAGGAAGGAAGGAGCGGCCCACGAGCCTTCTCCAGCAGGGGACAGGTGTGTCTGGGCCGCCAGGGCATCAGGAGAGAGGGCACGGTGCCTCTCACTGCTGGCCCAGCCCGTCTTCCCGCCTTGCACGAGGTGGTGCCGAGGTTCACCGTGTGGGTGAACTCACTCACAGGGTTCAGGCTTGAGTCTGCAGAAGTGGGTTCACATCCTGCCTCTACCCCTTCCTTACCGCACAAGCCTTCCCGGGGTTCTCTGACCCTCAGTTTCCTTGCCTGTAGAATGGGAATAATACTACCTAATTTGCAGGACAGGTGTGAGGATGAAATAAGATGACAGCTGCTAAACAACTTTCTTGGTCCTTGGCGCTTAGGAGCTGCGTGATAAACGTGCTTTTCCTCCCCTGTCCGTGGCAGGGGGAGTAGCGCCCCACCCCAGAGATGTCGTGTGTTAATCGCGGGCACCAAGAACACGTCATTGTGTGGCAAAGGGCACTTTGCCGATGTGATTAAGGTTATGGACCCTGAGGTGGGAGATAATCTCAGTCTAATGAGAGTGGGGGGCCCAATCGAGTCACATAAACTTGAAAGTAGAAGAAACAAGCAGAGAGACGAGATGGAAGAGGAAGGAGAGATTCACGGCACGAGCGAGAGCTGATGTGCCGCACAGTCAGATTTGCGGGTGGAAGAGGGGGCACCGGAGTCCAGGGTGTGGGAGGCTGCAGAAGCTGGGGACGCCCTCAGCTGGCAGCCAGCCAGGAAGCGGGGACCTAGCTCCAATAATCACAAAGAGCTGAGTTCTGCCAACCCCCGAAGGAGCCAGGGAACAGACCCTCCCCCGGAGCCTCTAGAAAGGGACGGCGCTCCGCCGTTTCTTTATTAGAGCGCCGCGAGGACTGTAGCCGACCGACCACCGGTGGGTCTGTGAGGCAGTCAAGTGTGTGGCCCTGGGCTGCGAAGTGTGTGGCCATTTGTTAAAGCAACAACAGAAAACTAGTACCCCTCCCCCCACCCGTGCCCAAACTCTCCGTGCCAACTATGCCCCAGGCCCAGGCGGGCCCATTCCCCAGAGCTGCTCTGTCCTCAGTGCCTCTGCCCAAGCCTCAGTGTTCCTCCTCTACCTGGAGAACTCCTATTCACCCTTCAAAACCTAGCATGCCATTCACCCATTCTCCACAGTACTCCAGTAGGGTCTACAGGTGTGGGGCCAGAATCAGGCCGAAGTGACCAATGCCTGGCAGTATTTGACACTTAGCTTTCAGTGTTCTTAAGGCCAAACTCCTCAAGCAACCCAGTCCTGCTTGGCCAGCCTGCAGGGTCTAGGCCTGTGCTTCCCCAGTAAGTGAATTTATTCAGGGTTTGGGCAGCAACGGGCCACTGGCCTGCAAACCTCAGCCACATTCTCCCAAGAAGCCTCGCAGAAATAAAGGAGATGCTTTGCTCTCCATGCACCTGCCTCCTGGGTCTTTCCTTTGATCGGTTCCTAGCTCAGGTAGGCAGCAGGAGGCATGCAGCACCATGGCCACCCTGCCCTCCAGTGCACTTGAACCCTCGAGGAGGCCCCTTCAGTGGTCTCTTTGCCATCAGAGTGTCCCTCCCTATGTCACCTGCGCTCAAGCACTCTTCCCTGGGGCGAAGCGCCTGCTGAAACAGGAAGTGCTGAGCACCTGTGGCCAGCAGGTGGAAACTCAAACGCTGCATTCCAGGCCCCTCCTGCTGGGACTGCTGCAGCTCCCAGCCTGCCAGCACTGCAGTGTGCCTCCCCCTGCCCCTGGTCCCCTGCAGGCCAGCCCCCAGCCCTCGGAGTCCCCTCTTCTCCAGGGAGCCTTCTCATCCTCTAGGACTTGGCCCAGAGGTGACCCCTGCAGAGCTGACCCGATCTGCCCCCGGCCCCCTCATCAGGGTAAGGGTGTCCGCGTTGCCCCAGCAACAAACTCCACCTGCGACAGTCCCGGAGCCTCCTGCGTGAACACGGTGGGCAGAATCAGCCTTTCTCCTCCGGACCCTTCAGGATTCCTCAGCCCAGAGTCAGCAGGGCCAGACCCAGTCGCCAGCTCTGCTCCGCAGGCCGTCTCCAAAGCATCACAGACTGCTGAGCTCCCCCTGCAGACCGGGCCCTGAGGGCCGTCTCTACCAGCAAGGCCTCCCAGCCATCAGTTCTCAGCCACTGATGCTCCATGGCGCCTACACGCCGGCACATAGACGGCTCTGAAGACCCCGCTAAAGTCGGAGGAGACAGACAACCTGAGACCTCTTAGCTGATCTCTTGGTGCCTGAGTCTAGATGCTTCTAAAGACCCTACTATGGGCAAGAGACACATCAGCTGCACTGTCCTTGGCTCCTCCAAACCCGGCCCTAGGAACTCTTCAGTGCGGAGCCCCGGGCTGGGCCCACACCACCCGGATGTGGATGGATCCCTCAGCTCTCCTGCCCTCAGCAAACACGGCAGCCACAGGTCAGAGCCTCTCTTGCCTCCTGCAGGCTCCTTTCTACCGTGGTGGGTGTGGAGAAGTTGGGGGTAAGCAAACCAGGGTGAGCCAGAGCCTGGGGTGGGGGGCAGGGTGGAGGCCGACAGAGCACTGCGGAGGCCCGGGCCATGGGCAGGATCTTACCGCCGTGAGCAGCGCGGAACCTCGAGGCATGGGTGCGAGGCATGGGGTAGACACAGCCTGTGTCTGCGGGGCGCGCACCACCCCAGAGGTGGCCTTCCTGGATGGCCTGTGGTGGGGGCTGGGGGCAGGGACTGAGCCCGATGGGCCTGGGTTTGTATCCGGCTCTGCCATCACCACACGAGCGGCCTGGGCGAGTCTCACCCCCTCTCTGAGCCTCAGTTTCCCACCTGGGTGGGTGTGGGGGGGCTACAGGGGTGGGGCAGGAGCCGGGCTCCCAGGTCCCTGAACAGGTTCAAGGTCAGGTCATTGCTGTAGGAGCCGTGGGGCCTCTGAGGGGCTCTGAGCAGCTGGAGGATGGGGACCCGCCTGCATTTCAAACAAACCCCTCAGCCCCTGTGGGTTGTGGGGACAAAAGGGTGACCTGCTGTGGGAAAGCTTAGACCCCCACAGCTCAGCAGCAAATATCCAGGGGTGGAGGGAGGTGGAGTGAGACCCACCAGCTGGTGACGCTTGCCTGCCCCCATCCGTGCAGCAGAGCCTCCCACACACAGGCACTGAACCCCGTACCTCACAGCCACCCAGCACCCAGGACCCTCTCCTCCCTGCGTCCTCACAGCCCTGAGAGGTGGGTGTCGTTACCACCCCCTTTCACAGAAGGAGAAACTGAGGCTCAGAGGAACCGCAGAATGGGAAGGACCTGGGAGAATTGGCCCACACCCATTTCACAGAGAGGGAAACGGAGGCCCAGAGATGGGCAATGGCTTGTAGAAGGGAACTGTCTTAATGCACTGCTAAATGCCCCTGTGGTGGGTCCAGCGTGCACCCGAGGGTCAATAAACAGGGGTTTCCAGTCTGCTTCCCTGGCCCCTCCAAGGCCACTGTGTCGGAGCTCCGGCTGGGAGCACCCTTCGAGCACCATCAGATGTAAGTGAAACGTGGATGGATGATGCCAGCCGCCAGTCCTCCCAGTTGTGTGTGACCCCCAGCCGGCTGGAGCCCGGTGGTTTGGCCTGGGTGTGATCGGAGCCTCTGGCTGACTCACAGCCCGGCCATCCTCCGCTGGCTCCCGACGCCCAGCTGTCTCCCCAGGCCTCTGAGGACAGAAGCCCAGCTGGGTCCCCACCCCTCCCAGGACCCAGATCCCAGGGACAGGGCAGGTGTTGGTCTCAGCTCGGGGGAGTTGGGGCCTGCTGGGAGCGAGGAGGGCTCTCTGCTCCCAGGTCACACAGGGACCCCGTAAGTCCCACTGTCACTGGGAAATCCGGAGCAGGGAACAGGGGCAGTGAGGGGTCGTGGAGCCAGGTCACGTAGGGCCAGGCTGGGGGACATCTGGGGAGCAGGGCTGCTCAGGAAGGGCTGCCAGCGGCTGCCATGTGGGCCCCAGGGACCATCCAGGACTGTAAGAGGGAGAAGTTCACAGCATGAAGGTTCCCTGGAGCCTTGACTGCATCTCCCTGCCCAGGCTCTGCTCAGCTGGCCCCACGTCCCCGGAGACGGCAGGTAGTCTGCTCGCCCAAGAACGCTCAGACGCCACCTCCCTTTCTCACAGTGCCTGCAGGGAGGACCTGTGGACACTCTGCTGCTGTTTCTCCAGTGCTGGACTGGGTGATGGACGACCTCCGTGGGAGCTACAGGCCTGTGAGAAGGGAGCGCAGGCTGTCCCACTCCCGTGTGGCTCCTTTGTGCCCAGCTCCTTAGAAGCTGCCCCATGTGCCCCGGGTCCCATTCCACCTATGTCAGAACTTCTTCTAGAAGGGTCCTAACTCCACCCGCATCAGGGAGAGCCTGGACACTGCCCCTCCAAGAGGCAGACTGACCTGGGTCTAAGGGGAGCAACCCTTAGAACCATCTGGTCCACTCTTCCTCCAGGCGATGTTTCAGAGGGGAAAATGAGGCCCAAAAAGGAGAAGTGGTTTCTCAGGGTCCCACTGCAATCTGGGGACAAGATGTCTCTTTTTCTCTCCTTCTCTTACTGCTACACCTCTTTCCTTCCTGACCCCTCCCCACTTTTTTTCTTGCTCTCGTGTCTGTGTCTTGCCTCACATTACACAGGGGACCATATGCTGTGATCGCAAGGCCTCTGGCGTCAGGCAGACCTGGTTCGAATCCCAGCCCCGCCACCTCCTGGCCACACCATCTGACGGGCTCTCTGAGCTTCTTGGAGCCTCAGTCCCTCCCCGGAAAATGGGGCGAATCTGAGAGAGACAGAAAGAGAGAAGTGCCACTTCGATCAAGCCAGAACCAAGGCTCCTGACCCCTGTCCCTCAGCTGCTATGGTGCTGAAGGACCTACTACACACGAGACTTGCCCTGGGTTGTGTTTCAAAAGCATGTGAAGGAGACTGGGGGCATTTTGTCCATTTTAGTACCTACAAAGGGGACAGTATGGGCTCAGCGACTGTGTGACAGTGACAGAGTTGTTTTTTGACTCCAGCTTGGGGAAGTAACAGCCTCCTCCCCTCACCATCTGCCTCCCTGAGCTCCTGCTCATTCTGGAGCAGTGAGACCCCTACCCAGATGCCCCCTGACAGCTGTTCTGGAACACAGGGGATGGGGAGGAGAGAAGAGGCAAATCTGGAATTGTAGCCTCCAGTCTTCCTGTCCCTTCTTGCCAGGAGGGTCTATCTGGACCAGCAGCTTGTGAAGAGACAGGAAGCAGCATCCCGTGTTCTGTGCAACAAGGCTGGCCTTTTACTGGGAACGAATCCCTCTCTAGTGCCAGGCGGCTTGGTGAACTTCCCCAGTACCGAAAGGCCCAGCCAGGGACAACCAGCTCATGCACTGTTGCCATTTCCTGGTGGAGCAACTGGATGAAGCATGAAGGGGGTGAAAGGCACCAGGTAGTTAAGGAAGGCTTCTTGGAGGAGGTGACATTTGAGCTGAGACAGTCAGAGAATCTCAAGGCTGATCCTCTGACTCAGGGTCACCACCTGGAATCCTCCCAAGGTCAGGGCGTGACAGGTTCAGCGGACAGGAACACAGCAGGGCAGATGGCCTCGGCCTCAGCCCTGAGGGACAGTCAGGAACAGTGAAGACTGAGTGTAAGCAGTGAGTCCCACCTGGGGGCAGAAGCTGCCCGGCTCCAGCCAACTGTCCAGGCCACACCCGGGGTGGTTAGACCTCTTGATTTTTTAGGAGAAAAGGAAATCAAATGTTTATATGTGACATTCCAATTTTTAGACTTGGCCAACTCATTCTATTTTTTCAGAAGACATTTTGAGGGGGAAACAAAGCCCAACCACCACTGGATACATCCTACAGGCCGCCCTTCCACAACCCCTGACCTAGTCTGACATCTCCATTTTATGTGAGGGAGTGGGCTTCTCCGTCTCTGTCTGTCTCTCTGTCTCTCCCAGACTTGGCCCCTCCTCTCCACACCCCACCTGGCTCTCCCCCTCCTTCCCCCCATTCCCTCCCTCCCTTGTTCCCTCCTTCCTCCCCCCATGTATGCCAGGTTTATTTTCAGAACCTCCGAATCCTTCCCAAGCTTCTGACATTTACTCTTTGGAATTAGAAAATTTTCTTTCTCTTTCCCAGAGTGAGGCTGGTAGAAAAGATTTCTCCGGGGACCTACCTGCCCTTCCCGAGGTGAAGTGCCGGGGGCAGAGCTGGGTTATGTCAGCCCGGCACCGATTGTGTCAACCAGCAATTATTAGGCGCCCACTGTGCACCAGGCCCTTCTCAGGAACCACCACAGTCTGTGCATTTAAGAACCTTACAGGGTTGGTGTTACCATCTGCACCCGGCAGGTGAATGGGGCAGGTAAATCACAGGCTGGGGCAGGTAAATGACAAGTCTAAGGCCACCTGACAAGTGAGAGGTGGAGCAGGCATGAAACCACACCTCTCGGGCTCCAGAGTCCATGTCCTTCCTCTGTGCGCTGCCTTCAAGGCCCATGGGTGCGGGGGCCCTGAAGGAAGGGCAGTGTTTGGGCAGAAGAAAAATTTGGAAGGGGCTCACTCCAGAGACGTAACTTCCAAAACAAAGGCACGAAGGTAGAAACAGCACATGTCCAAGAGGCCAGTGGGAGAGGCTGGGGTAGGGGGGTCAAGTTCAGGGGCAGGAAGGGACCAGCTCAGCTGCAGAGGTGGACTTGGCCTGTGTGGGTCGGGGCTCTTTGATCGCAGGTGGCCGCAAAGCCAGCTCATCCTGACTGAGTTTGAAAAGAAACACATTAGCTCCTCCGAGCAGGGAGTCCAAAGGTGAAGCGAGCAGGGGTGGGAGGAGAAGGGGCTGCTTCCAGAAGGAAGACATCCTGGTCAGACAAAAAGAAGGGGGGGGGTGGAGGAGGAGAAGGAGGAGAGGGAGAGAAAGAGGAGGAGGCGAGGGGACAGATCACAAGAACACTCTCGAACTGAAGGCTTCTATGGACAGAGGCCTGCAGTAAGCATTTTACACTCACTAACTCATCTATCCTCAGAACAACTGCGTGATGCACGTATTGTCATTATACCCACTTTATAGACAAAGAAACTGAGGCTCGGAGAGGTTAAGGAGCTCCTTCAGAGTCACAGCCGATCCAAGATTTTGTAGCCTGGCTTCAAAGTCGAGGTCTTAAGCCCTGCAGTGCGTGGCCTGCCCGCCGGACCTCTGAGGGGCAGCGGCTCCCAGCCCCTCTGCCAGCCCCGCGAGGTCATGACCACCTCGTCGTCATCGCTGTCTGGTTACGGCAGCCCCAGCAAACCAGGTGACTTAGAACAACAGAACCTTATTTGTCTCCTCGTTCTGGCTGGACCAAGTCCCGTATCAGGGTGTCGACAGGGCCCCCCGCTCCTTCTGAGGGCGCTGGAGGAGGATCTGGCCCAGGTCTCTGAAGCTTCTGGGAGCTCCAGGCATGCCTTGGCCGACAGACAGCCATCTTCTCCCTGTGTCTTCACCTTGTCTTCCTTCCGTGTCTGCCTCTGTGTCCAAATTTCCCCTTTATAGGAAGAAGGACGCCGCCATATTCGATTAGGGCCCCCCCTAACCATCTCATTTTAACTTGGTTACCTCTGGGAAGACCGTACTCCCCAGTAAGGGTTCTGAGGGAGTGTAGGTTAGGACGGGAGCACATCACTTTTGAGGGACACCCTTCAGCTCATGACAGTCATCAGCCCCACTTTGTAGCAACACGGCGGCCGTTCTCACCGTCCTGACCCACGACCTCTGGGCCTGGAGGGGGGCAGACCAGATGGTTCAGAATCTAGGTGGGGGGGGCTGGTGGCAGAGAAGTGCATTCCAGTTCTTCTTCCGAGGGGGCAGCCACCGTGAGGAGGAGACCTGCGTGGGGGCCGGGGGAGGGGGCAGGAGGCGCGGAGGAAGGGCGGCAGCTCAGAACGTGGCATTTCCAGCTGGTCTTGAGTGTTGCAGATTCTGAAATGTGATGCACAAAAAGAGGAGACACTCCATTGAAATGGAAATGTGCTGTGGGGGGCAAAAAGGAAAGAACGTGGAAACTGCATTTCTTTTCAAGACGTGTTTATGTCTCTCCTGAAAGGAAGTCTCCTAATACAGCAGCCTGACCCTGAGACCTGGAGCGGGCTCCCGGGTGGAAGGATGCCAGCAGTGATGGGGGTGGTGTGGCGGTCACTGTGAGTCCCAGGGGCTCAGGACACCGCCCAGGCAAGAGGGTCTCATGCTGATCATGGGGAGCCTGGGAGGAGCCAACTGGCACTGACCTGCTGAGTGATCGTGGGGACGCCACTCAAGGACTCTGAGCCTCCCTCCTCACCCGCCTCCAGCAGCCAGGTTCAGGCCCAACCTCCCCGACACCCCCTCCCCCCCCACGCCTGAGGCAGAAGGTGAAGGACCAGGGGGCGTGCAGAGGAGAAGGGGCACCGGGACACCAGGAGGTGGCTGGCTGCTTCACTCCCACAGGCGTTAGCTACAAGCGCACCGTGCCCACCCCATGGGAGGCCCCAGGCCCCAGGGCTCACCTCTGACATTGCCTCCCCCCCCGCCCCCCCCACCGCAGGCAGCCTCCCTCCAGGTGGTGACCCCGGGGCGAGGGCAGCCCCTTCCCACTTCTCAGGAGCTGATGATCCCTACACGGGACAAGGGGCAAGTCCGTGGGGTCGTCCATGGTGCAATGGGGGAGGGTGTGGGGTAGCAGACTCATGGCTCTGCAGGCATCACCCTGTCATTTCTGCACATGGGTCGCTCCTCTGTCCCTCCCAGCAAACCCACATGGTCCCCATTTTGCAGATGAGGAAACTGAGGCTGGGGAGGGCCAGGGATGTGCCCACGTCACACAGCAGGAGAATGAGGATGCAGGGCTCCAGCTCCCACCTCCCGGCTGCAAAGCTGGTACCTGGTCCAGCCCCGCCCTGGAGCTCCTGCAGAGCCATGGACCCCACTAACTCTTCGTAGATAAAGAGAAGTAACATGTACTGTGCATTTACCATGTGCTAGGCATGTTTAGTGCCTGGCATATAGTCGGCACTCGAAACACATCTGTTGATGGACTCACTTTACATATGTGAACTCGTTTAAGGCTCAACAAAAGTGCACAAGTGGATTCGTTCCTATTCTCCAGAAAGGGAGGCTGAAGCTCAGAGAGGTTAAGTGCTTAACAGAGGCAGCACCAGCGTTCAACAGGACCAGCACTGGCTGGTTTGCGGGACCCCGTCCAGAGTGGACCAGGCTCTCCAAGGCTCCCAGCCCATGGAGCAGCAGCAAGGCCAGTGTAGACAGAGACTAATCCCATGGCTCACACTGGGCAGCTCACCTGATCAGAAGCCCCTTCTCCAGAGCTGAACTCTGCCTCCCAGAGGCTCCTCTTGAAAGTCCCAGCTCTGCATCAGGGAACAACACGGAACACGTGGAATCACTGACCCAAGAGTCTTCAGACATGGACCACATCAAGAACACCAGCCATAACGATGGCATTTACAGAGTGCTCACCGTCTACCAGGCTCCACCCACAGGGATCCACACAGATCTCCTCACCAAGCCTGGTGACCACCTGGGAGGTAGGGGCTGTTATTACTCCGTTGTGCATATAGGGAAACAGAGGCTCCTAGAGGGTTCCCCCAAGATCATGCAACAGGAGTGCTCAGTAAACAGTAGCTGGTGCTGTCCTCTTCTTCCTTCCCCTCCCTTGGATCCAAGCTGACACCTCCCTGGGGTCCCTTCCTTAATCCTCCCCAAATCCTGGAATGGCCCTGGAGCAGCAGAATCAACCAAACCCAGGCCTCATCCCTGCCTGGATTCTCATCACGTTCCGTGATGAATGTCATTATTATGCAAGCCATTTTGAGTGTGGTTTCATTGACTTGGAGTCTGAGTACCATTATAGATACAAGATCACGATACATGTGCAGGAAATGTAACGCGATCATTGAAAGAGATTAGCAGTGGGGAAGGCTGGGGCCCAGGAAAAACTACAATCACCGGTGTGATTGGAAACGCTCCCACCTGTGCCGCCCCCCGCCCCCGCCCCCGGCCCCGTCCCAGTCCCCTCTCCCAGCGCTCCAGCCCTTGGAGCACGCTGTGCTCTGAATGCCCACCCCCCTGCACAGATGAGGAAACAGATGTTTACAGAGGTGAAGTCATGGACGAAGATGGCCCAGCGAGTGGGGACAGAGCCCA
The DNA here is from genome assembly GCF_024610735.1 of Ursus americanus. NCBI lineage: Eukaryota > Metazoa > Chordata > Mammalia > Carnivora > Ursidae > Ursus > Ursus americanus. The sequence goes on from NC_142159.1 coordinate 8,902,110, forward strand.
GCAGTGGCCCCAGTGGGTCTGGTGCCAAACTCGGTGGGCGTTGCCCTGCACCATGAGTATCAAACCTAATTCAATCGTGTGGATTCCAGAACGACAATGTCGATCGAATTCACTCATCAGACACGCCCCTCCTCCCCCCGCAAAGAAGTGGAAACTGAGGCAGGTGCTCTGGACAGTAGTCCCAAGAGGGTGTACCACAGGCTGTGGCACCGGTGAGTGGACTGCACTTGTACCTGAGCTCACAGCCAGCGGCAGGCCCCCCCTTTCCCCCCAGTTGGGAGAGCACCTGGGAGCACAGAGAAGAGGCCAGGGAGATGCAGTGGATGCCCACTCCTGGGACAGCCTGCCCCGGCCTTCCTGGAATGGGGATGAGTGGTTTTGCCAAAAGAGAAAGTGATTTGGCTTTTTGTGCCCTGAAAGAATTGATCTTTCTCTTTTCATGTTGAGGCTCAAAGGGCCAAGTTTAATCCAGAGAAGGCTTTACACTCAGTTATTGACAAGAGGGAGGTCAGCAAGAGCTAATGGGGACTATTTCTACCTAGGTGTATGGTGACAGCAGCTGCCAAGACAAGGGTGTTAGCAGCCGGAGACTGTTCGGTGCTTGACCAAGGATGGGAGCGTAACTGCCCCTAATGCTTTGTTCTGGATTCTTTCTTCCCCCATGAGCTACAGTGAATCTGGCTCTAACATGGCCAAATCCAGATGCGTGGATCTGGGGAAAAAAGTCAGGGAACAAAGTCAGTTGAGGACGGCAAAAGAATCACGAAGCCTTCAGCTCTCTCTAGAAGTGGAGGAGGGTCTGGGAGACTGCCTAACCATGAGACCCAAATTTTCCTATTCAAATGCCTTCAAAGGCTTCCTGCAGCCCTGACTGGAGAGAGAACTTCTCAACATGGCCAACAAGGCCCTCCCTAGCCTGGACCCAAACTTGCTCCAGCCGTACCTCACCCCACTCCCCTCCCTTTATCTGCTCCAGCCACACTTATCTCCTGGGCATCCTGACCTGCTCACCCCAGGGCCTTTGCACATGCTGCTCTTTTTGCCCAGAATGCTTTTCTCGCCTCTCTTACTTGACATACTCCCATTTATCACTTCCTCCATAAAGTCTCCCCTGACCACTCACTGCAGCTGTAACTGTGCATTCATGAGATGATTGATTTTTTTTTATACCAGCTGCTCCCACTGTACTCTAAGCTCCAGGTGGCAGGAACCATACCTGATTCTTCTGGGTTGTATCCCCAACACCTAGCACAGTATCTGTCCCGGAGTGAGTACCTAATAAATATTGAGTGAATGAATGAATAAGGAGTTTCAACAGTGGTTGCCACAAATGGATAAGGCTCTGTCCATGTAAACATCAACTAATTCTCTAAATGTTCAGGTGGGTCTCACTGGTTTGAGGGATCCCAGAGCTAACTGGTGATCCAGAGAGCACTTTGGGAGATCAAACGAAGGCAATAAGAGAACCACGTATCAGGGTCAAGGTTGAGAAAGATGGAGGGGAAGGGGGGAAGGTAGAGAGAACAGAATGGCCCATCTCCTCCCCCCGATACCACTGCCAGCCCCCCCTCAATTCCCAGAAACACTCCCCTCTCTACATTCCTGAACGTGGTGAGTCTGCCAGGGCCCCGCCTACACGTTCTCCCCATCTTCCTTTAATAATTGAACCTCAAATTTCAGCTTTGTACCTGGCTGCTCTGACTACATTTCCCAAGACTGAGAAAACCTTCACCTCAGCCCACTCCTGCTACCTCGAGTTGGACTCAGCCATTCACAGAGCAAGGAAAGGGGGGGGGATTTATGGCACCCCAAATGAGGATGACGATTTTGAACGGCTGGCTGTCCTGCCACCACCCGTCACACCCACCGGGAGAACCCCGGGGCCCGGCAGCTCGGGGACCACATCCTCCTTCCTGCAGGGCACGCTCGGCCCTCAGCACCTGCCTAGAGGAGTCATCAAATAAATCCAACATTTAGAAAAGGGGGGGTGGGATGGGGGACTTCAGCAGGCACTTTCCTGAAATTTAATGGCAATAAAAGAGAAAAATGGGCCAGCTTGCTGCAGATAACCAGCTCCAGGGAAGTAATTATCCCACTCTGGTCCTTGGCGAGGATGCCGGTGGCGGAGGCACCTGCCCAGGTCATTCATCAGCCGCAGATTTATGGACTCCTGGGGAGCCCCTGTATAAAAATCTCCCCTCCAGTTAACTCAAGACAATGCTATTTAGATTTTGTCAAGATTATTGCTCTTCTCTGCCATCCCTGAGTGGGGAGGCGGGGATCGGCACGTGTGGCCCAACTGAATATGGGTATGCTGGTGACAGCCTGAAGAAAAATATCCACCAGTGGGCCCACTGCTTCCAGCTGCCCGAAACCTCCCCAGGGCCTTGCCTTCCCCAGGAGTCCCTGAGCTGCCGGTGTCACATCGGGCAAACAGAAAGCCCGGCTACACGATCATAGGTTGTGTAGAAGTACCACGAACCTCAGTTTCCTCATCTGTCAAATGGGAATCAGCACGGATGATGGGTGCTCTCACTGTCTCTATTGTTTGAAATTTTAAAATGAGTATATGTTGCTTTTGAATGGAGAAAATGAAGCACAACGAAATAGAAATAAAATGAAGGTGGGAGTCCACACCTCATCAGTCTGCCGCGAGGGTTGAGCTGGATGGGACTCGGGAGGCCCACAGCCCACCAGTGGGCACGAGCTGGGCACACAGTGCGTGTCGCTGCTCCTGTTACTGGGGCCGGCGATGGCTGCTGCTGTCAGGAATCAGCGTTCTTAGCAGGTGTGGAGAAAGACACTCTCTTCCTGCCTAGAGGCAGGGGGATGGACCGAAAGACCTCTTCCTGCCCTTTCCAGTCCCAGATACCCCTTTTGTGTCACAGCGGGCTTGGTGGCCGCGGTGTTAGCACGTCAAGAGGACGGGGAGACGCTGAAGCGGCCCCTCCACTTCCCCCTGGTCCCTCCGCCTGCACTCACACACTCGCTCATTCAGGCACCCGGGAGTGTTTATTTAGCTGCGGCCCGGTCCCCCCGGAGCTCTGAGCCTGGCAGGTGAGGGACACGCAGGGACAGGTGAGGGTGAGTCTGGCACAGTGGGAGGCAGCGGCTGGGGCCAGGGGATGTGCAGGGCTTGTCTGCGTCGCCTGGGGAGGGCGGGCAAGCTTCCCAGAAGAGCTGACATTGACCTGAGAGGGGGGATGAGGGGCTTGTCAGGAGGTCATGGTGGGAAAGGCACTCCAGGCAGGGGGAACAGCATGTGCAGAAGCCCAGAGGCTTGGAAGCATTTGGGCTGTTTGAGGAAGAGCACCCTGCTTGGCATGGCTGGAGGATTGGGTGTATGTTTTAAGGGGTGGAGCCAGAAGTGAGAGAGGAGGCTGGGAAGCCCAGTGCCGGGGTCCTTCTCCCTGTCCCCACGACTGACACCCACAGCATTGCTTCCTGCCTGTGAGTTGAAGTCCCAGCTCTGCTTTTGATCCCCTATGTGACTCTGAGCAAGTGGCTTCACCTCTCGGAACATCAGCTTCCTCAGTGATAAAGGGAGGATAAGACACCTCATAAACTTGTAGAAGAAATAAAGTTCTCATTCATTCATTCATTCATTCAGCAGCTAGGAGAGCATCTGCACCCCCGACCGGGCACTCGAGCATTATCAAGCCCTTGATAACCCATGGCTGATGAGGCCTCTGTTGCCATGTGGCTGCTGTGGTGACATGAATGTGACCGCTGGACATGGCCACCCTGGCCTGGCCCCTGGGTGAGGAGGCAGCGGCCCAGGGAAGGAGGCAGGATCCCTGCTATGGGACGGGGCGGGCTCTCCCCAAAGGCTCTCTCTCTCTGGCTTGTCGCTGTCCCTCACTGCCCCTCAGGACCCCTCGTCGCCCTCGTCCAGGGGCCCTATTCGACAAAGAAGCACAGGGTCACGGGCGAAAGCTCTAAGTCAGGAGCCAGGCTGACCCCGAATGCCAGCACTGCCTCCTCTGAGCTAGGAGACTTCAGATAGTTCCCTCAGCTCTTGGAGCCTCTTTCTTCATCCCTAAGGTAACGGTGATAACAGTTCCTTCCTCGTGGAGTAAAGTGAGATAAAGCATAGCACTGTGCAAAGTATACAGTAAGCACTCAATAGTTGCTTCCCGTCATTGGCCTGACAGGTACTGAGCTCCACCTGAGCCCCTCTCAGGTCCTCCCTCTGGCCACCTCATCCCCCTGCCTGAGACCACTGCCCCCCAGCCTGTGCTGCAGGCGTATGACTTTGCCCGGAGAAGCTGAGCCTCTCTCGCCTGGCCCCAGGCTTGGCCGGAAGCTCAGCACCTGCCACGTGGTGGGCTCTCGATGCACGTGGCTGCCCGGAGCTGCCTTGTGCCTCAGCGGCCACCCTGTCGTATATAACCAACCCCTCCCTGCCCGGGACACCCGTCCCCAGCCTGCAGCTCTGCTCACGGTTCCATCCCTGAGCCTCTGGCCCGAGTCTGGGGCCTCCTGCATCCCCAGGACCCCTGTGATGTCACTGCCCATTTGGATACCCAGGCGTCACTTCCTGCAGATCCCACGGTTCTGTGTTCCCTTGTCTGACAGGACAGCCCTGTCATTTACCTGGGACTAACTGTACCTGTAGCAGGGCTAACTCTACTCTGAGCTGAAACCAGCTGGTGTCCAGGTCTTAGGAAAACTCCGTGTTCCTAAGGCCAGCTCAGGGCAAAACATGCCACCGGGAGGCCCTCCTGATTTCCTGGTTCTGCACGGTCTCAGAATGAGGCCATTTGGAAAAAGACACTGAGAGAAGGGGGTAACAGCCAGAGATGGTGACAATAAACCATAAGCAAATGGCCATTCACGATAGCATCTTTCATAAGAAAATATTTAGAAATAAATTTAACAAGTGAAGGGTAAGACTTGTACACTGGAAACATGGCTGAAGATCTAAATAAACGGTGAGACATTTCATGTTCAAGGTCCAGGAGGCTCCGTGTTGTCCACTTGGCAATTCTCCCCCAATTGACCCGCAGATTAAACGCAATCACTATCAAAACCTCAACAAGGTTTTTTACAGAAATTGACAAACTGACCCCAAAATTCATATGGAAAGTCAAAGGACCACGAATACACCAATTTTAAAAAAGAACAGTTGGAGGACTTACCCTACCCAGCTTTAAAACATACTATGAAGCCACGGTAATCTGGGTAGTGTGGCACTGGGCCAAAGACGGGCATCTGGGTCCATGCAAGGAAACTCAGAGTCCTAAAATAAGCCATTAAATGTATGGCGAATTGATTTTCAACAAAGGCGCCCAGGCAATTGGATGAGGAAAGGACAATCTTGTCAAGACACAGTGCTATCCACGTGAATCAAACGTGCACCTTATGCCATACACAAAAATTAACTCAAAACGAATCAAAGTCTTAAACATAAAAACTAAAACTATAAAACTTCCAGAAGAAAATAAAGGAATACATCTTCATGATGTTGTACTAGGCAAAGAGTTCTTAGAAATGTCACCAAAAGGGGGCGCCTGGGTGGCTCAGTAGGTTAAGTGTCCAACTCCGGGTTTCAGCTCAGGTCATGATCTCAGGGTTGTGAGATGAGCCCTGCGCCAGCCTCCCCGCTCAGCACAGAGTCAGCTTGAGATTCTTTCCCCATCCTTCTCCCTCCCCCTCTGCTCCTCCCCTTGCTCATGCTCGCTCGCTCTCTCTCTCAAATTAAAAAAAAAAATGCACCAAAAACATGATCCATAAAAAAAATTAAAAATCAGCAACTTTACCTTATCAAAATTCAAAACTGTTGTTTCAAAGGACACCATTAAGACAACGTAAAGATAATCCACAGACTGGGAGGAAACATTTGTAAACTGCACGCTGTGAAGGTCTTGTACCCAGAGTATGTTGACAACACTTATAATTTAATAATAAGAAGACAAACAACCCAATTAAAAAATGGGCCAAGATTTGGGTAGACATTTCACTAAAGAAAATATATGACTGGCTAATTAGGTAATAATAATATGCTCAAATGCTCAACTAATGACATTAGTCATTAGGTTAAATGCAAACTAAAGCCAGCAATGAGATCCCAACACACACCCACTTGAATGTCTATAATTTTTTTAAAACACCATACCACAAGGATGCAAACAGGAAATCTCATAAATAGACAAATATATACACACACACACATACATATCTTATGTGTATATATATATATATGTATACGTGTGTGTGTGTGTGTGTGTGTGTATTATGTTGCTGGTAGGAATATAAGATGGTAGGTACAATCACTTTGTCAAAACAGCCCAGCAGTTTCTTAAAAAGCTAAATATAAACTTACCATAAGACCCAGCAAGTCTGTATTCCCAGGAATCCCCCCAAGAGAAATAAAAAACATATGTCCACCCAATGATTCATGCACAAACATTCATGGCAGCATTATTCACAATAGCCAAAATGTGGAAGCAACCCAAACACCCATCCACTGGTGAATGGATACACAACTGCAGTTATCCATCCAACGGAATACTACTCAGCCACGAAAAGGAAGAGCCACGGATACACACCACACTCGGATGGACCTCAAATCTATTATGCTAAGAAGCCAGATGCAGAAGACCACATGCCCTAGGGCTCTCTTTATTTGAAATGGCCACAAAAGGCAAATTGATAGAAATAGGAATCAGACCAGTGAAGGCCTGGGACACGGTATGAGTGTGTTGCAGGAAGAGGGGAGGGTAGAGGTGGGGTTTAACTGCAAACAAACTCAAGGGAGCTTTGGGGTGATAGAAAGGTTCTAAAACAGGATTGCCGTGATGACTGCGCAATTCTGTACGTTTACCAAAAATCAGGGGATTGTACTCTTAAAATGGTTGAATTTTACTGTGAATTACACCTCAGTAAAACTATTGACTTCAGAAATAACTTACTCGGGGAGCCTGGGTGGCTCAGTCAGTTAAGAGTCCGACTCTTGGTTTCAGCTCAGGTCATGATCTCAGGGTCCTGAGATCAAGCCCTGCATCTCAGTCTCCACACTCCGCAGGGAGTCTGCTTGGAATTCTCTCTGCCCCTCCCACTCATGCTCTCTCTCTTTCTCAAATAAATAAATAAATCTTAAAAAAATAACTACTCATACCTTTGCACCCCATAGAAATGGCTAAATGAGGAAGACGCTAAGTAATAAACACAGTTCTCTCCCTTCTCTTTCTCTGCCAGCTCTCATTTCCTTCTGAAAGAAGAGACAGAATGGAGAGCAACCTTAGTGATATGCACCAGTCTTAGCACAGAGGCAGAACTCCAGCATGGCCAGGCCCTGCCCTCCTCTTCCTTCAACCCCCCTCTGCTCTCCCACGCCTTATTTCCACCTCAAACACACTGGGCTTCTTTTGGGACTTCAAAGCAGCAAGGTTCTTCCCACCTCAAGGCCTCTGCTTGTGCTATGTCCCTGCCAGGAATACATTTCCCTCCCTGCCCAGTTCTGCTCAATCTTTAGACCTCAGCTCAATGGCCTCGTCCATATAAAGCCTTGGGTTTGGCTACAAGTTTATAGATACAACACCAAAAGCACCTTACATGGAAACAACTGACAAGTTGAAATGTATTAAAATGGAACATTTTTGCTGCAAGGAAGACACTCTTTTTTTAAAAAAAAATGAAAATAGAAGGCAGACATTGGAAGAAAATATTTGCAAAACTCAACTGGTAAAGGATTTGTATCCAAAATACTCAAGGAACTCTGAACACTCAACGATAAAAAAACAAAGAGCCCAATTAAAAAAGTGAGCGAAAGATGTGAACAGGTAGTCCACCAAAGAGTTTATACGGGTGTCGAGCGGGCACATGGAAAGATGCCCCACATCATTTGTCATTGGAGATTTGCAAAGTCAAACAAGGGGATAATGCTACACGCCTATTAGAAAAGCTGAACATTTTTTTGAAATTAATAATGCCAGTTGCTGGCGAGGATATGGAGTCACAGGAACTCTCTCTCTCATTGCTGGTGGGAATGCAAAATGGTACGGCCTCTTTAGGAGGCGGGTTGGGAGTTCTTCACAAAGGTAAACATAGTCTTACCCTGTGATCCAATAGGCACACGCCTAGCTATTTACTCTACTCTAACCATACACACACACACACACACATACACACACACACAAATTCATACAAATATTTATAACGACTTTCTTCACTGTTGCCCCAGAGTGTAAGCAACCAACGTGTCCTTCAATAGAGGAGCAGAGAAACAGACTGGGGTACATCCAGATAATGAGATACTAGGCAGTGATAAAAATAAATGGGCCATCAAGCCACGAAAACATATGAGTGGATTTTAAATATGTATTGCTAGGTGAAAGAAGTCTGAAAACGCTACGTACTCTGACTCCATTGATATGTCATTCTGGAAAAGACAGAACTACAGAGATGGTAAACGGATGGGTTTCCTCATCATACACAATTACAAGTCTCCAAGGCACCTCAAATGTCATTTCTCAAAGTTGGGGCTCCCAGTCTTCCCTCTGCAGCTGGAACTCTGTTGTCATCACCCCCATTCGCTCATCCAATGTCTGGAGTAAGAAACCTAGGGGCCACCTTGACACCTCCCCTGCCTCCCCTCCAACACCCCGCCGCCTCTCTCCAAGCCCTGTGGACCTGTCTCCTAAACACCTACCTAGGCCGTCTGCTTGGCTGCATCTCTGCGTCCACGTGCCCCAGCTCAGCTCCAGCACCTCTTGTCTGCACAACTGTGTCATGACTGGCATCCCTGCACTCTCTCTGGCCAACCCCACCCCGGTGCGTTCCCCATCCGTCAGCCATTGTGATGCTGGGAAGGGTGTTGTCATCATGGCGTCCCTCTAGTCAAGGATACTTCCATGACAACATGTATCCCCTAAGTCAAAATACATCTCTTTGGTCTCTAAATCCATATAGGGTCCATCTCTCTTAGTCAACTCACAGCACGATCTCTCTCTCTCTCTCTCTCCCCTCTGGGCTCTGGCTTCGCTGGTGGGATGTGTGCGATTTGAGTGATGTTATCAATCAATGCTTCTTGACAATGTCGTGCTCATCCCACCACAGGGCCTTTGTACCTGCAGTCCCCTCCCCACAGCAGACCATTCTTGATGGCCTCACCACCATCCATCTCAGCTGCACTCGGTGCCCAGGGGCCCGAGTCTGCTCTCCTACAGGAACATAAATAGAGGAAAAGAAAGCTCTCATTGCAAACCGCCCGAGGGATTCACGGCCCCCAAACAGCAGAGGTCTAAGCAGATTCTACAATAAGGAGGACAACCTGAGGGGGAAATAAAGGCAGGGTGTATGTCTGGTAGGTTCCTGAGAGTTCTAGAAAGGCATTGCTCGCTCCTCACCGGCCTCCTCTGGACGTGCCTGGGACTTGTTTTCGTTAATGCCTTTTCAGAGTAGCTTCACAGATCGTCGTGTCAAGGGGTTATCCAAAGTTTTCCAAGAGGCTCCGCTCTTGCGGAAAATGCCCAGTAATGGCGGAAGGGGACAGAGCAGTCGTAGTCTCTAGTCTGCAGTCAAGTTCCTTCTGGCTGCCCCACCAACCTGAGCGATGTCCGAGAGAAACGCAGCTGGATACGCGTTACGTCGGAGAAGCCAGAACTTACTCAGTGACTCCTGCCAGGGGGACAGCCGAGCGCCCTCAGATGCGGGCTGAGGCGACAGCGTGTGTCAAAGGGAGAACGGAGGGGGCCGGGGCTAGAGCAGAGTCAGGGAAGTGAAAAGCCGGAAGGAAGGTGGGTCCCTGGGAACCCCGTCTAGTGTGCTAAGTGGCATTTATCGCTGCTGGGCTCCTACCCACCCCCAGACGCTGGGAGACAGGGGCCCTCTCGTCAGGGGTTGGCTGGAACAAAAGTGACTTCTTTGGGCAGCCTTGAGTTTTCTCAAGCCGGCTCTTTCAGAGGGGTCGGGGTCATCCTAGGGCTGTGGCCTTGAGCTGTTAGAAGCTATGTTAGTGTTTGCTCAAGTCTTTATAGGCCGAGGGTGAGGCCTAGTGGAGAGGAGGGCTCAGAGGAGCCTGCTAGTGTGGGCAAGGACCGAGTCTTTGCCAGAGAGCAGGGGCACGCATCCTTCCGGGCTCCCCCCCGCCCCCCAATGCGCTTATGTTGCTTAGGATCCGGCTCACGTTCCTACAGCATCGGCTCCCCAGGCAAAGTTCTAAAAAGCCTCGTCTGTGCGTCGGCAGTGCCTGTCCCTCGCAACATGGAGCTGACCTGGTCTCGCTCCCCGCCAGTGCCGAGCGCGGTGTCCAGCTCTTCGGAAGAACTTGGGAAGAGACCGGCGGAGTCGGCCAGAACTTGAGACAGAAACTGAGCTTGTTTTTTAAGGCTTGCATCGGAGCATGGAAGTAATGTGTTTATAAATAAAAATCATTTTCTGTAGGCCCCTGGAGAGAGCAGCATCTCGAGAAAGGCTTTGGGCAAATCATTCCGTAACGTGTGGAATTGCTTTCTATTGTAGGTAGTCTCTATTGTAAGGCTGGTTCACACACACGTGTACATTTTTTATTTTTGTAGAAAGAAGGGGGGGTGCGGAGAGAGAGGAACAGGTGGCTGGATGTATGAGCCTGGAGCTCAGAGACATGTCCAGGCTGAGACAGACATTTGGGAAATTCAGCCTGTGAATGGCACGTGAAGGCCACACACAAGTCCAGTGAGGTCCCCAAGGGGCTGAGGGAGGGTAAGGAGGAGGGAACCAAGGCAGAGCCCAGGACAGTGCAAGGTGTATGGGTCAGGGAGCCAGAAAAGAACCAGCAAAGGAGACAGACCAGGAGCAGCCAGGGAGGTGGGGGGAGAACCAGGGAAGGAGGGATCCCAGGAGCAGAGGGAAGGAGGGTTTCTGAGGGGAGCGAGCAGCTCTGCCGAATACTGTTAGGTCAAGTGTCACCGAAAGTTGACCATTGGGTTTATCAATGCATCGGTGATGGGTGACCTTGACAAGAGCAGGTGCGGTGGATGGTGACCTTGACAAGAGCAGGTGCGGTGGATGGTGACCTTGACAAGAGCAGGTGCGGTGGATGGTGACCTTGACAAGAGCAGATGTGGTGGATGGTGACCTTGACAAGAGCAGGTGTGGTGGATGGTGACCTTGACAAGAGCAGGTGCGGTGGATGGTGACCTTGACAAGAGCAGGTGCGGTGGATGGTGACCTTGACAAGAGCAGATGCGGTGGATGGTGACCTTGACAAGAGCAGGTGCAGTGGATGGTGACCTTGACAAGAGCAGTTGCAGTGATTGGTGACCTTGACAAGAGCAGGTGCAGACTGAAATCCAGTTCAAGTGGAGTGAAGAGTAAAGGGAAGGAGGGGAATTGGTGGTCCTTGCTCTACTGTGCAGGGAAGCAAGGGAATCAGAGAGGCGTGAGGCTGACTTGTTTTTATTTGGGGGGATTACAGAGTTAACGCTGTGTTTGCACACTGAAGGGAATGACCCAGAGGAGGTGGGAACACTGATGATGTAGGTGACAGGAGAGGGATCTTGGGCACAAAAGGCCTTGAGCAGGGATGGAGAGCCCGTGTGCTCGGAGGCTCTGAACACTCGAGGACTTCCTTCGGGGTCTCCCAGGACAAGCGCACATCCATCCAGATAGTCATCTGTGTAAAACCAAGATGATTAAAGTCATTAGCATGCCGTTCATATTTTTCAGCAACCTACTTTCTTTATCCAAAAACATGTCATGGACATTCTCCAAAGTCAGAGCATGGAGGCCAAATGCAATCATTTTAATGGCTGTTTCGTAGTCAATGTTATGGATGCGCCAGAATTTAGAACCCACTGCCTCCTGATGGACGGTTCGATTTCTCCAATCTTTGTTATTACAAATCGCGTCGTAGTGAGGATCCTTACATAGCTTTGTAGTCTGGAGTATTTCAGGATGACCGACTTGCAGAAGCGAACTTGCTAGGACAAAGGATATGTGCATTTGGAATTTTGACAGACGCTGCTCCCATGTCATCTGCTAAGGCGACCCTGGGGAACATCCGAAGGGCAGGACGCAAGAGAGGGAGTGTCACATGGAGGAGGGTGTTGGTTTGGGTTTGGACTTGCGGTAGCAGCCTCGTGCAGGTGGTTCAGCCTGAAGGTGTGTCGGGACCGAACCCCGAGAGCTGCTCATCTCCGGGCTGCGGGAACATGCCCGCCTGGCTGGTCCGGGGGCTGGAGAGGCGGAGAACTGGACGGGGACAGGGAGAGCCGGCAAGCAGGGGGCAGCAGCACAGGGCTGGGAGCTGTGGGGTGTCCTGGGGCAGGGAGTCGGAGCTCTGGCTGGTCCCACAAACCACTTCTGTGGGGCCCTGGCGAGAGGTTGGCCTCTCTCTGTGCGACCACAGCAACCGAGCCGTGCGGGTGCAAGGAGGGGACAGACAGGAAAATGAGGTTGTCAGTGTTGGGCAGAGACAGCGGGCAGCCCACTGACAGTCACCCTCCTCTTCTTCCTCACTGACCCAATCCCCCTTTTGTTCATGGATGACAATTTCCCAGCTTAAAAGTCTTACACTACCCCCTCCTCCAATAGTCAGTCCCATGACACAGCTCGGGGCCCTCAGACCGGGCATTGGCGGGGCTCGCCATGGATCCTGCACCGCCTGTCCTGAGAGGGGCCCCATGGCCTAGGGGGAGCAGCTGGGACCTCAGGGGCGATCACACACACTGAGGACATTCAGGGGAGGAGGAGGCCGGGCCCCGGGGCATCTTGCGCTACTGGCCCTTCATCCGCCCCCTGCCTCATTAGGAAGAAAACCTGACTTGTTTACACCTGTTCGCCAGGCTCCCCTTACTCTGCGGAATGCCGTTCCTCTCTGTGCGAGCGGCTGTGTGGGGTGACAGCAGACTGACCTCCAGGAAACCAGGCCCCCTCCCTCTTCACCGCTGGCCAGCTGCGAGGGGTCCAGGCACCGGACCTCTCTGAGCCTCCGTCCCCCATCAGTAACAGGGCAGAACTCCCAGGATGCCAGCCTCGCAGGAACAAAGGGCGAGAACATGCCACAAACTCTAAAGGCTTCTGTCCTGGGAAGCGGGGAGGCGGGGCTGGTCCTATCTCTGACCAGGCGGCAGCTGACCTTGGACACCCCCTGCCCCCCTCTCCACTGTCTGGCCCTCTGCTGTGTCGTGTTTCAGGAGGAGAGTGGATGGATACGCTTTGCTGCAAAGGGCGACACTGTTCAGGGGAGAGGGGTCATCAGTGTGTAAGTGTTGACTTCTGGATGGTCGGTGGTCCCACCTGGGGCCACGAGGCCCACAGCTCAGGGCTGGTGCAGGCAGCGAGGCCAGGGGTGTGGTGGGAGAGCATTCCACTGGGAGCCGGGAGCCCTCCCACTGCATCGTTCCTCCTGCCTTGGTCTGTTCTTCCTCTCCTGGGCCTCAGTGCCCTCCCCTGTAACATGCAGGGTTTGGGCTGGACGGCCAGGAATGGCCTCCTCATCTCTCATACTCTTGGAGTTAACTTTGCTGCTTTCAGACCAGGAGTGAGGCAGGGCCAGGTGGCAGAGGTAGGGGTCAGCTATCAATCAGGAGAGTGAAGAACCCCAGGATCCCCTGGGAGAGGTCTCCAGCAGGGCCCAGCTGGATGCATCAACTGAGACGTGCCCATGGAGGGGAAGGGGTGGAAGGGGCAAGGAGTGATGAGGGAGCCCTCCTCCTACTCACCCAGGTCTGGCAGGCTCTGGCCCACGCAGGCTGCCCTTCCTGGTGTGAGTGAGAGCGTGAGACTTGCCTTGCTGAGAGTTCTCTGTAATGCAGCAGGGCTCTGAACAGACAGATACCGGACAAGCTCTCTCTGGGAAGACCTAGATCTTCTAATGAAGCTGTGTGATCTTGAGACAGTCCCTTAACCTCTCTGGGCCTCTGTTGCCTTATCTAGAAACGTGCCGATGTCCTACCAGGTACTTTTTGAAGATCCTTCCAACACTAAATTATAGGATTCTAGATCCAGGTCAATAGCAGCTGTGCTTTCATCAGATTATGGGGGAGATGAAATGAGACCAGCTCTGCACTGTGGATGGTAGGCTTTTCTCCCCCATTCCTCTTGATTTCTTTCCATATATTTGCTTCTCTTGTCCTCCGCCCTAAGCGCAGTGGAGGATATCTGTGAGTAATTGCCATCTAGTACCCTGGCACCCTTTTACCAGGAAAGCTGTGCCCACAATTCCCCACTCCCCTACTTTCAGCCCATCCCAGGCTCAGGCTGGGTCATCTTTGCCCCCGATTGGATTAAGCCAATGACCCCATTCCCACTCGCTGACCTTCCAGACTGGTTCAGGGATCAGGGCATAGCCCCTGGAGCCAATGGGAGTCAGCTCAATACTTCGGATCGGGTGTTGGGGAAGCTCTCTCTTCTCTGCTGGACTCCAGTCTGGATGAGAAACCATCTGGCCCCCAAGAAGGGGAGCTCAGTGCGGCCCAGCAACAGGGGAGAGATGCTACAAAACCACGCAGAAGGTTCTGGTGGCATCACCTGAGCCACTGCAGCAAGGTCTCACTGAAGGCCCCACCACCCATCCCTGAGCTTTCAGTGACATAAAGCCAGCAAGTCCCTTCTGAGCTCCAGCCAGGTGGCCCTGAGGTTCCCGTCACAGGAAATGAAGGAGCCTAATGGCTGCCTGCCCTTCAGGACCTAAGTCTCCAAGCTGAGACCAGCACAAAACTTTGCTGCCTCAGCTTCTCCTCCCGGGTGTGAGTCAGAGTCATCTCCTGCTGTCCCTTCTCTCCATTCTCCTCCCTCCCACGGAGGAAGCTGCCGAAACCACCCCGTAATGGCATCTCCAAGGGCAAGGGCACATGATCCCCAGACTCTAACGAACGGAGCAGCCCTGTCCCTGCCCGGCCCGACATCATGCGGGGACCGTGAGGGCTGCTGTGTCAGCACTGCGGCTGCCTGGGCTCTCTTGTCGTCTTCTGGCAGAGGCAGGTGTGAGCCTGGAGGCCACCGGTCAGAATTAAAGCTGGGGGCAGACAGGACAGCCACAAAGAACCCCGAAAGTCAAGGCTCAATGTGGGAGCTGTCTTAGACACAACCTTGTTCTGCAGATGTGCAGACTAAGCCCAGAGAGGCTGAGTGACTTGCCCCGGGTCATACAGTGGTCAGGAGACTGAGTCGGGTCCAGAACCCAGATATGCCCATTCTGAGTCCAGTTACTCCTTCTAACCCATCGAGGTATCCCCCAGGAGTAGACCTGTTTCCTCCCCGGTCCCCCCAGGACTTTCTCTTTCCCTTTGGGTTTCTGGAGAGAGTCAAGCCTAAGCAGCCCTCCCAGAGAATCCTTGCTGTCTCCCCGAGTCTGCATGACACTGGGCATTCCCGGTCTGCTCCAGATTTTCTCAGCTCTTCCGTCCGCGGGTCCTGAGGCAGTGGATGCGGAGGGGAAACAGAGGCACACTGCAATGGTGGCTGCACGGATCCCCACGTCAGAGCAGAGGTGTGAGCTCGGGCACTGCTCTTTTTCTCGTATCTCGTGTGTACCGTTCCTCGCCTAGAGTCAGGATCTCCCCCTCCCAGCCCCCACAGTGGGACACCCCTGCTCTCTCTGTCTCGCTGCTGGAAGGCCTGGACGACCCTTCTGATCCGCGGTCACCTGTCCCCGTCTCTCTAAATGCCGAGTCTTGTTTCCCATCCCCTGGGGCTGGGCCTTCCTCCCTGCCTGGGGGGAGCCTCGTCCATATGCTGCTGCTCCACGCCAGGTGCAGCCCCGTGTGGACCCCTCCTGCAGCCCCGTGCAGGTGCGGCCCTGTGTGGACCCCTCCTGCAGCCCCGTGCAGGTGCGGCCCCGTGTGGACCCCTCCTGCAGCCCCGTGCAGGTGCGGCCCCGTGTGGACCCCTCCTGCAGCCCCGTGCTGGTGCGGCCCCGTGTGGACCCCTCCTGCAGCCCCGTGCAGGTGCGGCCCCGTGTGGACCCCTCCTGCAGCCCCGTGCAGGTGCGGCCCCGTGTGGACCGCCTCCTGCAGCCCTGTGTGGACCCCCTCCTGCAGCCCTGTGGTGCCCAGAGCCCCCTCAGACAATGGGCGATGGGACAGTGAGGGCCGGAAGCCGGGCCCCACAACAGCCCCCACCCAGCTCAGCATGTCATCTGCGCCCCCAGCTCAAGGCACAGCCGCTTCCTCCCCTGAGCACCTACTGTGCGTCCGCCCTGTGGAGAGCTTCCCCTCCCCTGGGACCCTCGCAGCCCCCGTGAGGGGGGCTCACCAGTGTTGCCTTCCAGGCGGGAAGCTGGGGATCTGAGAGGTTAAGTCACTGCCCCCAAGGTCACTCACCTGACTCTAGGGACCCCTAAGGGAGACCCCCACCCTTCCCCACCGTCCCACTGCCCTGTCTCCGAGGATGTGGTTTTCGGTAACCTCCAGGCACACCCCGCGTGGCTGTCCCCTTCCTAAATCCTCCCGCCCGTTGTTCACCTGGAATCACCCCGTTGATCCGGTCTGTGAATGTCAGAGTTCATCTCCGGCATCGGAGGTCAGGACTGCATAGACACGTGTGAAAGGTCAGCCCCGCTCCCGAGAGGTCTGTGTGACCGACAGTCACCGAGCAGTGTCTGCAGGAGGCCGCCCCGCTCCGGACTTTGTGTCCATCACAGACTTCACTGCGATCCAAACTGGTCTGTGGAGGTCGGGGGACTTCGGGTGAAGATCTCAGCAGCAGGTGCCAGACGCAGGCAAAAATGCAAGGCCATGATTTAGCCGTTCGGGTAAAACCCAATGACCGTCATGAAATTTTAATTAAACTCTTGCTTGCATGAATAACTGAGCAGGAGATCCAAGTGTGCTGACTTCCCCAGGTCTGCTCTGCATGGAAAGCTGGGGGAGCCCCGGCTTTGGGGGCAGTAACTGTGGGAATCTGCAAACACCCCGGTACTGCGGGATGAAGATGGGTCTCCCCCCTTGCCAGCCCCGGGAGCTGTCCCCGTTATCTCTTCCTCAGGGAAGTCATCCCCTCCCCGTTCCCTGCTTTGCTTGGCCCAGCAGGACATGGCAGGTGAGAGGAGCAGATGGGAGCAAGAGACAGGAAAGCAAGAGGGGTTCAGGGTTGGAGTTTGGAATCCCGCTGAACCCGCGGGATACACCGTGAGGCTGGCTGAGTGATCCTTAGCAACTCGCTGTACCTCTTGGAGCTTCAATTTCCTTATTGGAAAAATAAGGACTCTAATGCCCATCTTTTTAGACACGTAGACGATTTTCTCTGGGTCCATCCCTCCCTGCTCAGCTCACCTCCTGATAAGTTACTCCCCCAACCCACCTCCCACCCCCCCAACATCTGCCACCAACCTGCAGTCTGTTAACAGTATAGAGGTGGACCCCCGGTCCATGCCAGACGTATTCTCAGGCTTTCTCTCCCTGGAATCTGTTTGGAACGGAGACACAGTCTCCAAGTTGTGGGATCCCACTGGAAGAGCACATAGCTCGGAGCTAGAGGCCGCCATTTTGGCACGGCCATGGTGAGTTGGAAGTGAACCGAGGAGCCAGTAGTCCAGGGTGAAAAGGAGGAAGACGGGCAGAGGGAACTAGAGACATCCAGTCAGAGACACAGACAGAGACAGGGAGACCCCAGGCCCCAGATCACCAACTCCTCTGTCTTCAGTGAAGGTGTGAGGGGGCCCCTGCATCCCTCCACTAAGCCGTCTTTCCATGCAAGCTCCTTGGTGTGGGTCTGTGAACCAGTTAGGGGTCGTCTCCGCTGCACATGTCAGAAAACTCAACCCGAACTGGCTTAAGCAAAGGAGAATCATTGATGTACGTCATGGAAACATTCAGGGCTGGGGCTGGTTTCAGAAACAGCTCAAAGAGGCCTCCAGCGATGGCACCAAGACCGGCCTCCTCTCCATCTCTCCTTCCACATTGTCTCCATTCTCAGACTACACCTAAAGAGGCGACAAGAGCTACAGACTCTGGACTTCCAAGGTCAAATTCAGCGGCAAAGAGCAAGAGTCTCTTTCTCAGACACCCCAATGAAAGCCCTATTGTGCCGCACTGGCTCCATTGGGTCCTATGCCCTTCCTGAGCCAACTACCATGGCGACAAAACTCCATCACACAGACTGGTTTAAGCCTCGGTCCCGTGGCCCACCCTGAGCTATAGGGCAACCTCTCCCACCCGGAGTGGGGGAGGGAGGACCCACAAAGTTCCCAATAGAAATGCATCTGTACGATTTTTCCTCCTTTCCCCCCCAAGTTGGTAGCTCTTCTGTACAGCACAGAGGAGTACAAGGAAAAACAGGAAGTCTGAATCATATGATTGGCTTGTATCAATGTCCATACCCTGCTTGTGATATTGTCCTACAGTTTTATAAAATAATTCCATGGTAGGGGGAAGCTGGGTAACAGGTACAAGGATCTGTCTGTATTCTTTTTTTTTTTTTTTTAATGAAAATGTTAAAATTGGGGCGCCTGGGTAGCGCAGTGGTTAAGTGTCTGCCTTCCGCTCAGGGCGTAATCCCGGCGTTCCAGGATCGAGTCCCACATCAGGCTCCTCCACTGGGAGCCTGCTTCTTCCTCTCCCACTCCCCCTGCTTGTGTTCCCTCTCTTGCTGGCTATCTCTCTTGTCACATAAATAAAATAAAAATCTTAAAAAAAAAAAAGAAAATGTTAAAATTAAATGTAAATAAATTCCCCTACAAGGAGACAAACACTTTCTGATCTGGGTGTTGGTGGTAGGATCCCCCTTTTCCCGCGTCACCTGGTGGTGTGGGTGGGGCTCCCGTTAGATCCAGGGGAGGCCGGGCTGCCTTTTTTTGCTAGGTTGGGGTAATAGAGAAGCAGGGTCTGGGTCAGGCAGGAAGCCTGAAACTCCCCACCACTGTGCTGTTCCTCCAGTTCTGGGACCCCTAACCTGTTTGCCTTCCTCTGTCCGGTCTTCAGTGCTTCAGTCCTCTGGTTATTTCTCACCTCCTTTCCAAGGTTGATAGTCCTACCGAGTGGGGAAGAGCAGGGAAAGAGTTCTATATTATTTCTTAGAACTTCATATGGCTCTACAATGATCTCCAAACAAAAAAAGTAAATTTAAAAAATAAAATGAATGTATGCAAGGGAAAAAAAGCAATAAAATTAAATAAGACTAACACCACCAATCTCATTGGCTCACCGAAGAAAGTCAATTAACACATGCAAAGAACTTAGCCTGTGCCTAGCGCTCAGGGAGATGCATGATGCATAATCATCTCTTCTCCACTAATTTAGTTTCTTAAAGTTTTGGGGAACTAAAAACATTAATTGTTAAATACAACTACAAATTGTCTTGTACAGACAGGAGTGAGTCAACCCAAAAGTCCTAATGGCCCTACTACTACCAACTGTAGTAACAGTGCTTCTGTGGGAGAATGCAGTCCAAACTCCAGACACCAGCCACGCATCCTCCCAACCCTAGGCCAAGCCCCAGAATGGGGATCACATTGTTTGGGGACCCAAAGCAGAGCCAGACCAGGCCCTACAGATACAGGGGACGGAGTGAGTGTCGACAGAGCCCAGGATCGTGGACATGCCTCAGGTTCATGGGCATCGAGCACTAGCGAGGAATGGTGCTGGGCTGGGGCGGGGAGGTTACTGTGTGCCAGGCCCCACGTACCATCTCACTAATCCCCACCGCCAATCTCTAAGGAACGGACTAGTATTAACCCATTCTATAGCCAAGGGGATTGACACTTTGGGAGGTTAAGGAGTTTGTCCAAGGTCACAGTGAAGATCTAAACCCCAGACCTGCAGCTGACTCCAGCCCCTGCCCCTGCCCCCCGCACTCACTGCCCCTCCGCTCCTGGGTGGCCACTGGTACAGCTTCGAGGGCTCATGTCCTCAACCACGGGGGAGGTAGAAACTGATCAGATCACTGACCCCCATCTACAGGTGAAGGAACTGAGGCCCAGAGCAGGGAGGCAACTTGCCAGAAGTCACACAGCAGGGAAGTGCACCTGATTCCTCTGTGGCTCCTTCCTCTTCTCCCTGCTGCCCTCCCCACAACACCTCTGGGAAGAAAGCACAGACTGGGGCCCCCTTCTTTCTGTGGGGGCCTCTTGAGCTCAGAGTGAAGCCTTTATTTGCAGTCCTCCTGTCCTCCAGCCTCAGCCAGAGGAGCCTCACTCCACCGCTGCCTCTCCCCTCAGTCCCAAGTCTCATCTGCCTGCTTGATCATCCGCTTGGACGCTGTTCAGTAGACCCACGCTGAGCCGAGAGCAGAGGGCCGATGACCAAGACGTGGCAGAGAAGCCCCAACCAGTCCACTCTCCAGCTGCGGGGTGGGCTGGGGCTGAGGCTGCGGGGACCGTGCAGTTCTCCGTGGCTCGGCTGCAGTGCAAGGGCACGTCTGTCTCTGGGGGGCGCTGTGCTGACATCCTGATGTCGGTCCTGGGAGGGAGGAGTTGGCTGGTTCTGAGCCCTGGGTGCTCCGTGCCCCAGATGCCCTTGCTGACTGTGGCAGAGCCGGGGGTGCCCGCCAATGTCCCCAGGTGCTCACCTTCACACACAGTTAGAAGCTTGGGGGGGGACAGTAAATTATCCCCCAAACTGAGAAGGCACTTGGAGACCTGAAAACCCAGAAAACGAAGCAGACGACTCTATACAGTTGACACAGTTTTATTCAGGATAATTTACTGTCAGGGAGGAGCAAGTGGAGGACATTCCGTGACAGCTGCAGTTACTCTCCACAAAATCCAGGCCTCACCCGCAGATTTTATAGAGCAAGGGGGTGCGCAGGAGGGCACCGTAGCAAGAGCAAAGGGCTTGCATGCACCTCGTTGACAGCTGACCTTTAATTAGATCTTCTGGCACAGTCTGTGCATTGGGAAGAGGGAAGATGGTGTTCTAACAGATTCATGCGGGGCCAAAGCAAGTCTCCCCCATCCCAGCCTCGGCGGGCATTTCTAAGGTATATGTATTAATCTCCAAGGGGTCTGGAACACGTAACCCCAAGAGAGGTCATCAAGGGAACAGGAGCAAGATGGAGGGCCAAAGATGGAGTCAGTATTGTCAACACTCCTACACCCACCAAGGCAGGCTGCCCACGGAGGACACCTGTGGCTCTCCGTGCCTCCTGTTCCCCCCATTAGAGCGCGGCCAACGGCACTCACAAAACAGGGCCCCACCACATGCCAGGAGCTGTTCCAGACACGGGGACACAGCTCTGGGAGGGAGAGAAAACCCCCAGCCTCACGGAGCTGACGTTTAGTAGGGTGAGAGACACTAACAGACTCAGCTGTATCTAGAGTAGGGGGACACAGAGCAGGGTGTGCGGACAGAGGTGACCGTGTGCCAGCTAGAGGCTGACGTGACCCCACCGTGTGCAGGCTGAGGGTGGGCACCGGGGCTCGTCCTGCCCGCATCTCCAGCCCAGACACGGAGCCGGGCCCAGGCTGGCCCTCGGCAGACACCTGCCGCCTGAGCGTCTGCGTGAGCAGAGCCCCTTCCTCGGGCTTTGCAGGGAAGGGGTGACAGGGGGCTGATCTCAATTCTCCCCTCTCTGGTGAGATGTCTCCGCAGGACCTTGATCCTAGAGGATTGGGGTCTCAGCACCCCCTTTGCCCAGTGTCTCCAGAACTCCTTCCCCAGCAGATGAGGGAGGGGATTGAGGAGAGAGCAGGACCCCTCCCCACCTCCTTTCTCCAGGCAAAGCTGGCACCCCCAGAGTGGAGGGGAGTGACTCTGACACCCCTCTCCCTTTGGGGGCAGAGCCAAAGGGGATGGGAGCAGGAAATGCTGCCTCACACAGCAGAGAAAATGACCTGGGGCATACACTCCCCTCTTGAATGCAAATGCAGACGTCTGTGGCAGGCTGTGAGTTCAGCCACACGCAGGCTCCTGAGCCCTCTCCTCCTCCTCCCCCTTCTCGATGCCTGGCAGCTCTTCATTTCCCTTGTAGTACGTGTTTCAAGTGCATTGTTTTTCTCCCTTTGATAAAGTGTAATTCATTTAAGGCTCTCATGGTTATTTCATGTCTCCAAAGCATACTTTTCACGGGCAGATCAATTCCAAGAAAACACTTAAAGCCCGGGAAGTTAGATCCATTAGCAAGTGCTAAGTGGCCAATCGCTCACGGAGGGGGGCCTTTGACTAAGACCAAGAAATGATAACTCTGCTGGGAGCCCTGGAACAAGGTTTTATGAGTCTTGTCTTTTTTCCTGTCTGAAATCAAAGCTCATTTTGGACACCAAGGAAGATGATCAAGAGAGCAGCCGGCCGGCCAGCCCTGTGTGGGAGACAGAGAGGCGCTGCCAGATCGCTCCCCGGAAATGGGTCTCTGCTCTGCAAAGACAGTAAATATGTCAGCAAATCTGGGGCTCCAGGAGCCTGCGTGATGCTTGTCCGTCATGCTCACACGTGTGTGGACAGTGGGAAGAAGGAAATGTCACCTCGATGCCCAAGTTCAGAGGAAAGAGGAAGGCCGGGTGGGGAATTGTGAATCAGTGGAGACCACTTCTGGAAGAAGAGAAAGGGTCCAGAGGGAGAGCAAGAAGGAGAGGCAGACCTCCAGGTGTCAGAGATAAATGATGGGGTTGGCTCCAAAGACTCGGATCGTTGGAAGGAGAGGTTAACAGCCAACTCCTCATCTGAAGACAGATCCCCTTGGTAAAAAATGAAACGTAACGACGTTAGCTTCCAGCTGCTGGGACTTACGTGTGCCTGACTCCATGTTAGTGCTTTATATGTGTTGCTTCAGTTAAATCTAGTAACCCAATGGATTGGTGGTATTATGACTCCATTTTACAGATAAGGAAATTGAGGCTCCTAGGAAGGAAGTCCTTTGCCCTGAAACACCCAAAGTGCAACTCAAATCCGGGTCTGTCCGATGCCAAAACCTGAACGCTTGGCTACCATACCTCCCTCTAACTCCTGCTTGCACACCTCCAAGGATGGGGATCTCTACCACCTTTCCAAGTAGCCCGTTCTGCCTCTGGACGGCTTTGATGTTGGCCAGTCCTTCCTTCAGGCCACACAGAGCGCAATGACTTCTTCTTCCACATGGCTGTCCATCCTGTACTTGAAGAGAACTCTCTCTTCCCTCCAGAGATGTTCCACCCCAGATTTGACAAGCGCACTCCTCCAGCATTCCTCGTCACACCGCCCCGCCCCCCACCAAGCCCTAATTCCCTCTCTCCCTTTCTCACTGTCTGACAAATCTGGCTGCAGTCCCCCAGGGAAGATCTGCCCCACGGAGCCAGCAGGGTCCTGGAGCAAGGTTCTTGCCCTTTCTGTTGACTCTTCCCGAATAAGGACACATCTCTGGAGACATGGGGTGGGTTACGGACAGCTGGGTGGCTTCTCCTTCATTCCCCGCCCTGCTCTCCTGATTCTTGTCAGAAATGTGCCCTGGGAACTGTTGCTGGAGATCTGAATAATACGAATTTTTTAAACCACTTTTCTGGGTCTGATGGACGTAAAATAAACTGCATTTATTTAAAATGTACAATTCAATAGGTTTTGCCGTAAGTATATGTCACCGCAGTCAAGATACAGCAGCTGTGCTTGTGGCGAACACAGCATAACGTATAAACCTGTCGAATCCCTACGTTGTACACCTGAAACGAATGTAACATTGCATGTCAACTACACTCAATTGTTTTAATTATTAAAAAAAAAAAAAAAGAAAAAGATAATGAATGTATCCATCACTCTCAAAAGTCTCCACGTGTAGCTTTATAATCCCCCTCCCCGGCCCTTCCTGGCTCTCCCCCAGTCTCCATTCCCAGACAGCCATGGATCTGCTTTCTGTCAGTAGCGATCCTTCCGCATTTCCTAGAAGTGTATGTCAATGGCATCACACAGCAATGTGGTCCTTTCAGTCTCGCATCAGTGGAATTATTGTGAGGTTCATCCATGTGGTTGGACGTAGCAGTTCTCTTACTGCTGAGTAGGATCTCATGATATGACTGTGCCAAATTCGTTCATCCATTTACCTGCCGACGGACATTGGGTTATTTCCAGTTCGAGGCTATGATCATTAAAGTTGCTATAAACGTTCGTGTTCCCCTTGGGTAAAGAATTAGGAGGGGAAGGGCTAGATCAGATGGCAGGTGTTTCACCTTCTAAGAAACCATCCAACTGTCCCGCGAATTGGTTGTGTCATTTTACATTCCCACCAGCGGTGTGTGAGCATTCCAGCTCTTCCACAGCCTGGACAAAACTTGATATGGTCCATCTTTTAAACCTCAGCCACTCAATTACCCCAGGTCTGTAGGGACCTTCCATTGTGGTTCTAAATCTGTGCTCTTCTAATCACTAATGGCATTCAGCATCTTCCCGTGTGCTTATGTATTAGCCATTCATTTATTTTCTTGATGAAATGTTCAAATCCGGGGGCGCCTGGGTGGCACAGCGGTTAAGCGTCTGCCTTCGGCTTAGGGCGTGATCCCGGCGCTATGGGATCGAGCCCCACATCAGGCTCCTCCGCTGGGACCCTGCTTCTCCCTCTCCCACTCCCCCTGCTTGTGTTCCCTCTCTCGCTGGCTGTCTCTATCTCTGTCAAATACATAAATAAAATCTTTAAAAAAAAAAAGAACCAAATCCTTTGCTTGCTTTTTATTGGTTGGTTGTCTGGAGAGTCCTTTACATACTCCAGATATGGCTCTTTCATCAGCTCTGTGCTTTGTAAATATTTTCTCTCCGTCTCTGGCTTGTATTTTATTCTCTTAATATTAACTTCCAAACAGCAGAAACTTTTCATTTTAATTAACTTCAATCTACCATGTGTTGGGCGTCATCTAAGAAAGCTGTGCCTAGTCCAAGGTCACAAAGATTTTTTTCCACTGTGTTCTTCTAGAAGTTTGGTAATTTTAGGATTTACATTTGATTTATGATCCATTCTGACTGAAGTTTTTATGTGGTGTAAGGTATGAGTTGAAGTGCACTTTTCTGCATATGGACATCCAATTATGTCGAAATAACTATTTCTCTATTGTATATCCTATGTACCTTTGTCAAAAATCAGTTGTCCACATACCCGCGGGTCTATTTCTGAATGCTTTATTTTTATTTGATCTTTTCGTCAATATTTATGCCAGTACCATACTGGTTTGATTACTCAAGCTTTGTCTTAAGATTAGTGTTAATCCTCCAAATACATTCTTCTTTTTCACAGTTGTTTTGGCTATTTTAGGTCTTCTGCATTTCCATGTGAAATTTAAAATCAGCCTGTGAAAGTCTACCCAACAAAGCGCCTGTTGGGATTCAGTTGACCTAGACATCAATTTGGGGAGAAATGACACTTACAATATTAGGTCCTCTGACCCATAAACAATATATATCTATCCATATATTTATTAAATTTCTCTCAGGAATGTTTTTGTTTAGTTCATAATGTATAGGTCATGCACATCTTTTGCCAGATTTATCCCTAAGAATTTAAAAATTTTTTGATAGTGTTATAATGATATTTTTATTTCTATCTCTGTTCATTACTAGTAAATATAAACACAAGTGATTTTACTATATTGATCTTGTATCCTGCAACCTTATTAAGATCATTTATAAGTTCTAATAACTTATAGATTCCTTTGGGTTTTCTTTTTTTTTTTTCTTAACCGCTACAATGTACTTTATTTTATTTTATTATTTTTTTAAATTTTTACTTGGTTAACATACAGTGCAATATTGGTTTCTGGAGTAGAACTTAGTGATTCGCCACCTACTATAACACCCAGGGCTCATCACAACAAGTGCCCTCCTTAATGCCCTTCAACTCATCTAACCCATCCCCCCACCCACCTCCCTCCATCAACCCTCAGTTTGTCCTCTATCGTTAAGAGTCTCTTATGGTTTATTTCCCTCTTTCCCTCCCCCCACCCCTTCCCATATGTTCATCTGTTTTCTTTCTTAAATTCCACGTATGAGTGAGATCATATGGTATTTGTCTTTCTCTGACTGACTTATTTCACTTAGCATAATGCACTCTGGCTCCATCCATGTCGTTGCAGCCTCTGGGTTTTCTATGTAGATAATCTTGTTGTCTGCAACTAAAATTGTTACTCATTCCTTTCCAATGTAGATGCATTTAACTTCTTTTTCATGCTTTATTGCACTGGCTAAACTCTCAAGTACAATGTTGAATAGAGGAGACATTAGGGAAGGCACATATTCTCTTGTTCCTGATCTTAGGGGTAGAACAGTCAGTCTTTCACCATTAAGTATGATGTTAGCTGTTGGTTTTTCATAAGTACTCTTGGTAAAAATTTCCTTCTATCCCTAGTTTGCTGAGAATTTTTTAAGGAATATAAATGGTGAATAATGAAATATTAAAACATATATGAAAAATTGATTGGAAAATGGCCACAGTACTTCCTGTCTGTCTATATCTCTTTCCTGCCCTATGAAATATGACTTTGCTTCTCCTGCCATCAAGAGATGAGGTCTCTTTCCCCAACTCATGAATCTGGGCTGGCTCTGTGATTTGCTTTGGCCCATAAAATGTGGTAGAAGTGATATGCCAGTTCCCATTATTTTAAAATATATCCAGTGTTTTGGTTTTCGTTATTGTTTTGTTTTGTTTTGTTTTTGTAATCAGATATAAGACACAAAGACACAGAAATGATTGTCATTAAGAAAGAAATTTATATTCATGGATCCCTAGACACAAGATGCACAGTGTGCCACACAGGGCCACCTATAGAACCAGCAGTATGAATCAGAGGGCAGAAGGAAAAGAGGGGAGAGCATGGCCCAGAGCCTTTATTGGTTTTTTGTAGAGGGAAAGAGCAAGGCAAGGTAGATATGCTGAGTGAGTTTAGGATTAGATAATTTGAGTAATCTTGGCAGCTCTGGACTATAGGGGTGGTTTGTAGGTATCTAGTAGTAGACCCTGGGGTGATGGAGGGCAGGAGGAAACATTGACTTGTATAGGAGAGTTAGATGTGGTTGAGAGTGTGAGCTCTGGATTGGTTGGTTTGCATATGAATGGCACAGTCACAGCAAAATCATTTGCTATCTCCAGGAATTAATACCAGGAGGAGCAGTCTTTCCAGAATCAAGACCCCAATACCAGAGCATCAAGAATACAGAAAATAATCAGGGAAATTCAAATCAAAATCACATTGAGATACCACCTTACACCAGTTAGAATGGAAAAATTGACAAGACAAGAAACAACAAATGTTGGAGAGGATGTGGACAGAGGGGATCCCTCTTACAGTGTTGGTGGGAATGCAAGTTGGTACAGCCACTTTGGAAAACAGTGCAGAGTTCCCTTAAAAATTTAAAAATAGAGCTACCCTATGATCCAGCAATTGCACTACTGGGTATTTACCCCAAAGATACAGACGTAGTGAAGAGAAGGGCCATATGCACCCCAATGTTCATAGCAGGATTGTCCACAATAGCTAAATTGTGGAAGGAGCCGAGATGCCCTTCAACAGATGACTGGATTAAGAAGATGTGGTCCATATATACAATGGGATATTACTCAGTCATCAGAAAGAATGATTACCCAACATTTGCAGCAATATGGACAGGACTGGAGGAGATTATGCTAAGTGAAATAAGTCAAGCAGAGAAAGACAATTATCATATGGTTTCACTCACTTATGGAACATAAGAAAGAGCAGGAAGATCAGTAGGAGAAAGAAGGGAAGAATGAAGGGGGATAAACAGAAGGGGGAATGAACCATGAGAGACTATGGACTCTGGGAAACAAACTGAGGGCTTCAGAGGGGCGAGGGGTGGGGGATTGGGCTAGGCCAGTGATGGGTGTTAAGGAGGGCACATATTGCATGGAGCACTGGGTGTTATATGTAAACAATGAATCATGGAACACTACATCAAAAACTAAGGACGTACTGTATGGCGACTAACATAACATAATAAAAAATTATTATAAAAAAAAAGAATACAGAAAACAAGAATATATGGTCAAATACCAGCCCAAGGATATATGGTCAAAGCACCTTGTGTGCTTTTACTCCCTCTTTTGAACTTTTATCTTCACCATGAAGATAAGTCTGGGCTGGCCTGCTGTCAGATGAGACCACAGGAAACAGAAAGGAGTCATCCCAGCGGAGACTGTGCTAAACCAGGAGCCCCCAACCAATTCACAAGCTGACTGCAGGTGCATGAGTGGGCTCCACCAAGATCAGTCAGACCACCCCCAGAGCACCAGAAGTACCCAACTTCCCTGCACACTTCTGAGCTAAATAAATGCTTGTTATTTTAAGCCAGTAAGTTTGGGGGTAGTTTGTTATGCAGCATTAGCTAACTGGTATACCAGATCTCTCTCACTGCACAGCTGTTTGATTCAACAGCCTTGCACTATTTCATCCAGGACCTTGACTCTTCTCAATCCTCCCTACACAACCATCTTTGTTCCTAAAATTCCACAAGTGTTTTGCCCTGAGTAAAAACACTGTAACTGAGTTGCTAGAACTTATCTCCCTCTTTCAGTGCATCCTTTATTCAACCAGTCAACAAATGTTTAAAATGTGCCCGCTATACGTGCCAGGCATGGAAGAATAGACAGTGAATAAAATACACACAGACCCTGCCACCAAAGAACTTGTAGGAGATATGAAAATTAAATATATAATTGCAGAAATAATTACAGTGGAGTTAAACATAGCTTTCACCCAGAATTTGTGCCATTTAGCATGTAAAGTAACCCAACCTGTAATAAAATTGCACCCACAATTCTCAGCCAGAATGCCCAGAGCCCACCTTATGAAAGAGCAGTACTCACAACCATCTGTGAATAGCTGGGCTCCCTTTGCAAGGTGGGAACACCAGCTCTGAGTCAGAGGAGTCCCCACACAACTGTAATTAAGGAATTACTGAGTCCTACCGAGTCCCAGGAAGGCTTTGAAGACGGACCACCAGGAGGGAGAGGCCGTGGGGCTGGGCAAGGAAACCTCCACCGGGGTCAGGTAGCCTGGGTCACAGCCTCAGGTCTCCTGCCCACATGCTGGTGACCTTGAGCAAGCCCCTTAACTGCTCTGAACCTTAATTTCCCCACCTGTAATCCGAGGCCAAAACCACCTGTCTTCCTGGGAGTCTGTGAGGGTTGCCTGAGTGTAATGCACGTGGAAGTGCCTAGCACCACGCTCCACTTAGTAAAGATGGGCTGGAACCGAACCTTGTCCACTGGGACGTGGAGGAGACCCGGGACTAGACCCCCATGTTCTGATGCCCAAACTTGAACCCTCCTGCCCTCTGACCTGTTGTAAAGGCTAAACCCAGTGTCCCTCCCCTCGGACCCAGCAATGAGTCATGTCACACATGGCACCTCCCTTGGCCACGCACCCTTCACCACCTGCAAAGGTGCTGGAATTCATGGGGGTGCCCCTCCCGGGACGTACCTCCGCACAGCTCCCAACCAGCTCCTTCCCTGTCTCCCTCCTTTCTTCCCTCCCTCCGTGATTCCACATCCACCATCCACCATCCACCAACAACAGCTGAGCACATGGCACACAGCTCCCAGTGGCTGGTCGGTCCCTCTGCGGCCCACGGCGCGTTCCCTGTAATGACGTTCATTAGTCTGGCTGACATCAACACTGCTCTCAGGTTAATATGTTTAACTTAATGAGGCATTAACTCCTAAAGAAGCATGTTTTCTCCTGATGAGCTGAGCTGATGAGTAGATTAATACTAGGCTTGAAAAGCTGACCAAGAAATTGAGTCTAACCAGCTCCTTTTTCTTCTTCAGGTATGAACTGAGCTTGAATTTATTTAAGTTAAACTTGTCATTTCCTAGAGGAAGGAACAGGAAGAAGATACCCCACTTGGCTCTGTGATTTGACCTCCATGGGCTGTTTGTTTCCCTCTCCCACCCCAGCCCCAGCTCCAAGGACACGAAAAGACAGAGGACAATATGCGATGGGTGTGGGGGTGGATGGAGCCTGACACCGAGCAGCAGGGGGGGCCAGCACTTGAAGGGGGAGTTCACGTGGTGCCCGGGACGCCACCCACAGTGGATAGAGCTGGGAGTCCCTCTGGCTTGTCCCTGTCACCGCCAGCTGCGCGGGGCTCACCGTGCCCAGCACTTAGTAGGCACTCAATAGATAGTTGTCGAATGAGTACAGTGGATGCTCAACAGATTCTGGTTATTCAAGGAATCACATGATCTCAAGAGAGAGAAGGTGCTTGACGTTCCAGACACATCTGATGGGGGAGCCAGTGCTCCTGACTCCTGGTGCTGGGGCCAAGATGACCCAAAGGCCCATTTCCTTTGATGACTTGACAGTGGGCATTCCCACATCCCTCTCCCCAGGGGCACTGGGAGCCATGGCCAGCCATGAGATGCCCGCCAGCACACAGTGCCCTTTCTCCCAGGAATGGGCGCCACCCCAATTCACTGCTGTGTCTGCCCAAAGGTCAGACACAGGAGGAAACTCAGCTGCCTTTCTGTACTCACCCTGAGTAAGTCAGCCCTGTTTCCATTGCATTCAGAGTCAAGGGTGGGGGTGTTTGCTGTGGAATGAGTGGGCATTTTATAAGCAGAAAGGTTATTTCAAACCTCATTTCTGCCAGTCCCCAACTGAGAGAGCTTGAAAAAGTCCCTCCCACCACTCTGAGGCTACATTTACTTAGTTGCAAAATGGCCTTTATCAGGTCACTGGAATGAATTAAATGAAACCACATGTATGAACAGATTTACACAGTGAGTGCTCAGCGCCAACGTGTAAAGTTGAATCAGAAGGTGCTGATATCATCAGGCACCTCCCGGTATTTTACCTTCAGCCTCCTCAAATCTATCTTTCCTGCTGCTGATCTATTCTCCAGCTCAACTGATTCAAGCTGTGAGTCTGAGCTTTGGAGTTCTACTGCCCTTCCTGACCCATCTCTTCCATATTCCTGCTCTCCCATCCTGTCCAGACTGTAGCTGCTCCTTCAGGGTCCTGACAGCCTGCCCCTCTAAGATCTTGAAAAATAACCTGGCCACAGCTGGAGAATGCTCCAAGAGTTGCCTTCTCCCAAACATACAGCAACATCAAGGCTGGTGGAAAGAGCTTGACTTTGGAATCCTGGCTGCTAGACCACCCAAGCCTTGGGCAGACGCAGCTTCAGTGAGAAAACAACTACTCCATCCTCTACCATTGCTATCCTGTCTCCAAAGGCCCCGGTCGTATGTAGTTTCCAAGGCTAGGGTAAGGAAGAGCACGAGGACCCCACCCATGGAGAAGCAATGAGATGGTAGAAATGATGATTCTAGGGTGGATGAGGTGAGACTCTGAAGCCAGTTGAGCCCTCCTCCCCTTTGCCGGGGAGGCCTGGTGGTAGGGACTGGCCCTCACTCTCCTTCTGGACCTTGGACAGCAAAACCCCAGCTTCTACACAGCTTTTATGACTCAAGGAATTGAACATTAATATAGTGGAAAGGAATCTTGGAGACCATCTTAATTTAACAGTCTCTGTGCTTATTTTACAGGTGAAGAAATGCCAGGAGTGTTGAGATGAGTAGTGATGTAATTTGATGAAATGGTCACTGGACTGAAAGGCCCAAGTTGTAGATCAGCTTCATGTCCCCCTGGGAAAAATAAATTCCCCCCATGAGCCAGAGCACCCCTAAATCCTATGATTCTAGGATGCCTAGTTGGGGGTAAAACGCAGGTGATACGTCTCACAACCCGAATTCTGTCCCCACATGGGGACAAGGGCCCAACAGGCTTTGACTCTGCTGACCACCCATCATATTTTTGTACTCTGGTGGTTTTCTCTTCTCTTCTCCTAAGCAGAAGACTCTTGATGAATGGCAACTAAACGTGGCCATATTTGTAACACTAAACTAATTAGAAGATTTTTTTAGAAACCTCTCTCTTTACCAGAGATCTCACGAGACATTGAAATGGTCTCCAGGTCAAGAAAGGTACTCCCAGATTCAAATAACGTTCCAGCCAGAAGTGCTTTGGCAATTGTCTTATCCAAACTTCTGCATTTTATAGATGAGGACATTGAGTCACAGGGGGAGAAAAAGACCCTTGCCCAAAGCCCATTGGTGAGTTAGTGACAGAGATGGAACCAGAACCAAGATCGGCTCTTGGCCCCCAGCCAACATCCACGTCCACAGTCCTCTGCGGGTGCCGGGGAAATCAATCCAGAACATTCCAGTCCCATCCCTGGGCTGAAGACCCTAAAGTCAGCCGTGCTGTGGTGAGAGCTAACAATAGCAATGATGTGGTATTGAACATTACTCTGTGTTGGCTGCTTTGCACTCATCGTTCCGTTGACTCCACAAAGCTCAGCGAAGTAATCCCCAATGTTGAAGGTAAAAGACAAAAGTGGTTGGTGAGGAATAGGAGATACATGACAGTGCCCTTAACTATGCTCCTCATCTCTCAAGCCTCTCCCATGCCAACTCTAGCCTCGCCCTTATTCTATCTACCCCAAAACCTCACCCTACCTCACCTACCCCCAAATCTCTCTTCTCCAGTTGGTGGGGGGCCCAGCTGTAGCAATTCTTTGAACCATCAGCCAAACTATCAATATTACTCAAAGATTTCATGGGAGATTAGTTTAACCCAAGCAAATGCAAATATATATTTGAATAGAGTGTAAATTACCCTGATCTTTTTTAAGATAAGTGAGCAATCCTTAAAATGTTCTGTTCTGTGGTAGGCTATTTTGGTCAAGGCCCTCAGACTCCCAGAGAGCATTCACCAACCCCTGCCCTAAGGGGGCTTTGTGTGAAAAGTTTCAGGAGCGTTGCCCTTAACACAAGCCAGCATCCTAAAGATCATCCAAGCCCTCCCTGACCTCACTGAGCTAATCCCTCGAGGTCAAATGGACCATCAGAGGTGTGACCCATGGGTATGCACACCAGGGAAGAGCACCCCAGGCCACAGGAACCACAAGGTCAGAAGGGAGAGGTGGGAGTGTGCCCACTGTGTTTGAGAGTCAATAAGGAGTCCTGTGTGGCTGGGGCTAGTTGGTGAAGGGTGGCAGGGCATTAAGGGAGGTGAGGTGACAGAGGTCACAGGGATCCTGGGGGCCA
The DNA here is from genome assembly GCF_024610735.1 of Ursus americanus. NCBI lineage: Eukaryota > Metazoa > Chordata > Mammalia > Carnivora > Ursidae > Ursus > Ursus americanus. Next base: position 8,934,987 of record NC_142159.1, read on the forward strand.
ATGAAGGACTCTGGCTTTGATCTGAGGAAGATGGGAGCCATAGAGGGTGTGAGCAGAGGAGGGATGTGGTTGCCCTGGCACTTTTAGAGCCGATCTCTGGCCCAGAGAAGAGACCAGAAGGAACAAATGTGGAATCAGAGAGAAGGTTGGGCACCTCCCACGATAATCCAGAGAGGTGGTGGCTGTGATCAGAGTGGGAGCTTAAATACACAAGTATTGTCCAAGGTTACAGTAAAGATTATGAATGATGAATAATAACTGAACAAACAAACAAGCACCCAGCCCCATGCACAGCACACAGTAGGCCCTCAGGAGACGGTAGCTCTCATCTGGAAATAGAAAGTGCTGGTAAATCCAGAATCCAAATCTTGCAGCCATCTGGCCTCATTTTTCAGCAGCTCTGTCCAGTCTCTGGGGGAACAGACAAAGCCAACCCTGAGGCTGTGAAGAGAAGTTGCCGATGACACACTCTGGCAAGGGAGTCTCATGCCAATGTCCTCCCGTCCCCGGAGAAAGGTTCAGGCAAGTGATAAAGCCCTCACATTTCGCACATTCAACATGTGTTGAGTGACACATACCCGGCGTGGTTTAAGGGTAAGGTAACCTTTAAAAATGATTTGCCCTTCGTTGGTTTAAAAAATTAAATTAGAAGTGGAGAAGCAACTTGAATTCTCCCAAATCAAGCCCCTTTCTTTTGTCATAAACGTTTGCAATGGGATTTTTAAGCTAGATACAATTACATCAATAGCATGCTTTGTTCACACAGGCAATCGACCGAGTGTGCTCTCTTTGGAGTGAAACCGACAGCCAGTTTGGGTCAGGAAATGCAGCTTTTGGTGGGGTCTAAAAAGAAAACATGGCCCCATGGCAAATTAGCCTCAAGCTTTTCAAAGGCAGCGTTCATGCTTGTCGGTTTTTGCTCTTGTCCAGAATCTGTCCGAAAATTGCCAGATGAGGTTGAACATCTCCCGGGAGCGTCGAGTAAGAGCCACACTGAGCAAGGACATTCATGGTCCTCGGTCTGGAACTCCTGAGCGGAGCTAGCAGCTGAAACACAGCTGGCTGGGTGACCTGGATCCCATTGCTCTACTTCCCTGGGCCTCAGTTTCCCCAAAGTTTAAAACATGGGGCTTGAGCCAATTGGTCTCTAACAGTCCTTCTGAGTCTAAAATTATAATAAGCCAGAGTGAGCCTGAGAGGAAGGAAGGTGCGTGGGCAGGGAGTGGGAAGGAGGAGAGAAGCAGAGCCCTGAAGGGTGCCACAGAGAACCCAGGCACCGTTGTCCGCGATGGTGAGACCGCCAAGTCGGACGTGGATGAGGCAGCAGGGTTTGCTAAACACTGTCACTTCCTTCATCCACTCAGCCTTCCCCGTAGTCCCAGGAAGAGGAGAATGTCATTCCACTGCATGCCCATGGCACCTGAGACGCAGAGGGATGGCGTGACTTGCTGGAGGCCAGGCTGATGGAGAGTCAGAGGGACCATGGAGGCAAGACCCTCCCGAGCTTCCAGCTCCAGAGCCTTCTCCCTCAGTCAACCCCTCCTCAATGTATTGTGGGTACTTACACGTGTTCTAATCACCAAAATTCATGCTGTGGGCATCCAGCCACACGGCTGGTTCTGGCTGCATTGGCTTGTGAGCCCAGATGTGATGCGTTTTAAAGTTCAAGTCCTTTCTGTGCTATGACTTCACCCTGTTCCCCACTCTACCCCTTCCCAGTGAATCAGATGCTAGGTTCTAATGGAGTTCCTCCGTCCGTTTCTTCCCTCGGATCTGACTCCCCATCTTTGATTTATAAGAAATGCCTGTCTGCAGACCCCAAGAAGGCAGGACCCACACCTAGTTGATCAAAGATCCCAGTGCTCAGCAGAAGGCCTGACCCATGGGCCAGGTCCCCCAGGAGGTAGACTTGGGGGGTATGGAAGGCCTTGCTCCCGACCAAGGGTCTGGGGCGGGAAAGGCTGGGCCGGGCCCCGATGACGTCACCCAGCGTGGCTTGAGGACATGCCTCTAGCACCAGGGCTGGATGGAGCCAACAGCAGGCGGGGGGGAGGACGCCCCGTACTAAAGCCCCAGGGAGCGGCAGAGGCTTGGAGGTCAAAGTGAGCAAGTGGCCCAGGGGGACCGGAGACAAATCAAGGGTGCGGTGAGGTGATGTGGAAGGCGAGAGGCTCAGGGGCAAGTCAGGGAAAAAAGGTGGGCCCCACACACGGCTGGCGGGAGTATGCACTGGAAAACTGCGAACACAGGCATAATCCATGAAATCCAGAAATTCCGTTCCTTAGCATCCACCCAGAAGTCCATCCATGTGCTCACCAATAGACACGTGCAAGAACCCCGCGGCAGTACCGTGCGTGATCGTCCCAGACCACAGAGCATCCGGTGTCATCTAGGGTTAGATGGGCCGACAGTCATACAATATGCAAACAGCACACATCAATGAGAACGAACGGGGCGCAGCTTAATGCAGCCACATGGATAAACCACACACACAAAACGTGGAACAAAGTGGAAACAAGACACGTACGAGCACAAGACAGTGTGAATCCATTTGTACGGAATTCTGGAACAGACACGGGTAATCTATAGTGTTAGAAGTCAAGACGCTGACTTCCAGTCCCAGCTTGGAGTTACAGTGGCAGGTAGGGGTCTGAGGGGGCTGCTCGGGTACGGGGAACATTCTCTTGCTTGACCTGGTGCCTATCCTACAAGGATGCTTCATTTCTGAGAATCCCCTTAGCCATACACCTGTGATTCGTGTGCTTGCTCTATGTAGATGTTACATTACCTTATAATAAAAAGTTTGCTTTAAAAATATGATAAGCCCCAAAGCCCCTTTTACCAAAATGCCTAGAAAATGCCAGAGGGATGGCATAGCTGCAGTCATGCCAGACGGACACACCCACCACGTGCATGAACCAGTCACTCATTGTTGAATGATGCAGGAATGAATGAATGGAGAACCACATGAACCATTGAATAAATGAGTGAACCAAGGAAGGACGAACAAACAAATGAATGGATGTGAACGAATGAATGAATGAATGAATGAATGAATGAATGAATGAATGTAATGATGAATGAAGGAGCATATTCATGAGCAAAGGAACAAACGAACCAGTGAAACAGAGTGAGCGAACGAAGCCACCCCTGGCTGATGAGTGAGGAATCAAGTCCATAAAGGAGCAAGGGAAGAAGAGTGAAAGAAAGTACAATCAACAGAATTAGAAATGAGGAACCCAGGTGCGGGGCAAGGACTAAATTAACACAGGAAGAGTGAAATGAAAGAAGCAATAAATGAACGGGAGGAAGCTAGTGGAAGAGGCAAACAGCGGATAGAAAAACACACAAAACCAAAAAGCGAATGAATGAGCGGTGTTCCACACGTCCTGGCTGCCCAGGACGGGGAGGATTCCTAGAGCAGAAAACCCCCGACCCTTCCAGGAAGGTGTCCGCGTAGACACCGGAAGCCAGGGTCTCGTCAATTTGCATGTTCCTCTCTGAGAAGGCTCCGAAAGTGACTTCAATTTAGATGTAATAAGAATATGATTGCACAAATATCGCTAATGCCGTTGAGTATGCCGCTCGCTCCCTGGGATTAACTCTGGGTTCTATGGGAACAGCTAAATAGAATTGACGACATTGTTTTTCTAATTATGTTCCAGATAATTACCTATTATGTAGCAAACCCCCAGCATGATTTTAATAATCACTATTTAAATAACACATTTCCACTGTCTCCTTACAAATTAACCTCCGGGAGGTGTAATTAATGTCGGCGTGGGGAAGTTTGCAGAGTGGCCTGGGAGTGAGGAGAGGGGCTGGCGCGGTTGCCGTGATGGTCCCGTAAGACCCCGAAGCCGGGTGATGCTGCGGACAGAGCTCAGGTTTGGGAGAACCCAGGTCTGGGACGTCAGGCAGGTCACTCCCCGACCTGGGCCTCAGTCCCCCCCAACGTGAGGTGAACATGGTTCTCCAAATTCCCCCCTCCCTGGGGGCCCGGGAGCTCTCACCGGAGACCCAGGTCAGGGTCACCACCCCTGCCCCCCAGCATGGGGCTCATCCGGGTCACAGGAAGGGGGCTCCTCCTGACTCGCATTCATCCCCCACCAGACCGAGGCTGGGACCCACCTGTCCTCAGTGGGAACTCAGCACCCAGCTTGGGGCCTGCACACAGCAGGCGCTCAGCAAATGCTGGAGGGAGGACCCGCGGGATCCCGCTGTGCCATGTGGGCTTTAGAAGTGGCCTTGAGTCCCTTTCAGAACAACTGAGGTTTGATAAGCAGACGGCCCCTCCCCGAGGTCCTCATGGAGCCTGTCACTGTCACCTGTCTCCGTCACCCATCTCTGACACTCGTCCGATGTGACTTGTTCCCTTTCCTCCACCTCCGTCTGCCTGTCTGGTCCCCTCTGCCACCTCCCGTCTGCCCCCTCTAACATCTGAGGCCTGAAAAGGAGGGTCCCTGAGGGACGACTGGACAGGATGTGAGCACCAGGTCTCTGACCAGGGGCCCAGGGGCTCTGCTCTGAGGAAGAGCACACAGGGAGCATGGTGTCTCCTGTCTCCACTGCCTTGACCCAACAGGGACAGAGGTCAGCTTGTGGGTCTGGGACCTGGCAAGTCCCCACGGGAGCCTGGAGGAGCTGGACGGGGACGCAGGCCCCTGACTGCACACTCGATGCGTCTCTGCTGTCCCCCATGTGGACTGAGTCCTGTGCGCACACTTGGGAGTCTGGAATTTCTGCCGTCTTCCAGACAGAGAGTCAGAGACGGACAGTCTAAGAGAGGGGCGAGGCGCCTCTTCTTAAGCTTGCTCCATTCCTCACACAGTCCTTGATCATCATAAATTGCCCTTAGAGGAAGAAGTTATAAAAGGAAGAGAAAGAGGGTGGCCCCTTTGCAATGAGATCAATTTTCCTTTCACCCAGTTGGTCGTGGACATTGGAAATGCCCTTCCCACAAGGAAGGCCGGGTCTTCAATCATTAAGTGGCAGGAGGTTTCCGGCGATGCTAATGGTATAGCAACCTTGGCTTCTCAGAGGTCTGTCCCCAAGGAGTCTGCCCTTCACGGGCCGGAAACAAATCTTGGCCCTGTTCTCACGGGGTCCTTTCCATGCCTCCCTCATAAACCGATGAGGGCTATCAGGACAGAACTCCCTGGGGGAGAGGGGAATACAGACATGACCAAAGGGGAAGAGCCTGCTTCTCCCGCTGGGGGGAAGAAATGAAGGTGGCATAATGATATTTTCATTGCCTGCATTAAGTAATAATAAGTACCATAACTAACATAGGTGGTGAGATTTCCCCGAGGCACTGTTCTGTGTATTGGCTTATTTAATCCTCGCAACAAGCTCGTGAGGTTAGTGCCACTATTGTTCCCATTTTACACATGGGCAAACTGAGGCACAGCATTGAGTTGATTAGAAGGAAAGGGAGGGAGGTGGGGTAAGCAGCACGGACGTGGGAGTCGGGCAGGTCAGGGCTCACATCCCTCCCCGAGGTGCCCCTCACCGCCTGAGTGGCCTTGAAGAAGTGACTCCCTGTCTCTGAGCCTCAGCTTTTCTGCGAAATGGGGAGATAGGATATGACCCCTGCAGGACCTGGGGGTAGGGGCCACAGAGATGAGACATCCGTCTCCTTCCCCGAAGCTGGATGGAGTCAGTGCCAAGTGCCCCACCTGTTGGCTCCGGGCACATTCAGGGCTGGGCAGCCCAGAGAAGGAGGCTGGTCCCCTAGCAAGAGATGGGTTGGCTGAGCCACCTTCTGCAGGCCGCCCCCAGGTCCACGGGCCACAGAAGTCCCAGGGTCCCATCCCAGCAAAGACTAGTGGGCACACCTAGTCCAAACATCTTTTTCAGCAGACCAGCTGAGTCCCCACAGTGAAGCCAGAGTCTCAGGTCAATGGAAAGGCTGCATCAGATGGTGGAAGCATGTTAACTTTTTAAGAGCCCACCAGCCTGTTTGCCACAGTCATGGTAACAACCTTCCGCGTTCCCACCGGCTGTGTGTGAGCGCTGGGCTCTTCCACATCCTCACCAATTCTTGTTACTTTCAGTTGTTTTTTTTTAATTTTAGCCATTCTAGTGGGTGTGTAATGGCGTCTCATTGTGGCTTTAATTTGCATTTCCTTGATGACTAACGATGTGAAGCATCTTTTCTTGTGCTTATTGGCCATTCATATATCTTCTTCTTTGATTACTTTTTAATGAAAAACACATTTGCATCCAAACTGAAATTATATTGTCAGCAGTTAATTATCACTTGTCAAACAAGTGTGTGCCCAGATTGCGGGTTTAATTTTCATATAGGTTTGCAAATGCCTCGTTCCTCATATTCGACGAGGCCTCTATGAGTGAGAGACAGTCATTGTTGGAAATGAAGCTTTTTTTAAAGCAGTTTTAAAAATAAATAGGTTTCCTTGGTGTCTGAATCAGGGCTCTTTGCAAGCGACAGAAAACCATTCCGTCTAGCTCAGGCAAAGAGCAATTGTGTGCGGAGGGGGTCTTTCACCAAGCTTGGGGTGAGGGGGGTGTTTCATGAAACTTACAGGAGACCCAGCCCCACCAGAGCCTGGACCCGGGGTCTGGAAGGCTCGCCAGGACCCTGCACAGCTACGCACCCACCACCCCATCGTGGCTTCTCTCTATGCTCATTCTCTCGACAACCAGCTTCCCTGCTCTCTCCTCTCACCGCCAGAATGCCCGTCCCTCGTCTCCCGACGTCATGTATCCTCAGGTCACAGGCCAGCAGAGGCGACGTGACAGGTGGGTCCCATCCTCCCTTGGCCAATGAGTGTCCAGTACCCGGAGGATCCTTAGCCTCGAGGACCTGCACCTGCCTCCACAGCCGGGTCCTGCCCTGCGTGACCTGGGCTCCGTGTGCGCTCTTCACTCTGCCAAGGAGCCGGAGCGGGAGGGGTCTATGCCTGGCTGTGGGGGAAACGGGGCTCCCCCAAGCTGAAGGCAGAATCCATTCCTGACTGTGACCCATCACCGACTCCTGTGACAGGAATTTTATTCTTTTTTCCCTCCACCCAGCCCCAGGGCCCTCAGCCCCCACACCCCCGACCTGGGGAAAACGGGGCCAACACCAAGAGAAGTCGGAGACTGTTCAGTGTCCAACCAGACACGTTCAGAAGAATCTTCCATCCATGCTGGGGGCCAAGATGCACGTATGAGCCCTGCAGGTGGGGGGGAGACGCCCACATCTGACCCTCCACATCCGTGCCCCGCGCAACCCTCCAGCCCCCTCTCAGTCTCCTCAGGAAGGGGGCACCCTGTTTGTCCTGCTTGTGCTTGAAGTTTCCATCCAGCGTTTTCACACAGGTGACTCACACATGCTCATCCCCATTGATGGGCATCTGGGAAGTGGGTATGAACCTTTTCATCCACCCCTGGGAAGTGCCTGACCCCCGTGCCATGTCCTGGAGAGGCCCCCGGTGAGTGGTGGGGCATGTGAGAGAGGAGAGGCCTGTGCCCGGCCCTGCCTCGGCCCTGCCCCGGCCATGCCCCAGCCCTGCCCGCAGCCTCCTCTCGCCCTGGATGAGGGAGGGTCATCCTGGAAATGGGCAACCCGACCCCTCTCAGACCTGCATCCTGAAAAGTGGGTAAGAGGGCATCCCCGCCCCATTCTACAGCAGGGGTTCAGAGGCCCAAGGGGCGAGTGACCCATCCACATTGTAGCCTGTGCCCAGGACAGTGACTTTTCTGACCCCGGGCTGGAAATACTCTTCCCTTAGCCAGCAGAGCTGCTGTGAGGGCTGTTCTCCTGTGACTCCAGTGGCCATGCCAGGAAAGAGGGCTCGTGACTTACTCACCATTACCCTCTAACTAGTGCTCGCCAGGCCTCGTCCGAGGAGGGCTGGGGCTTTCTGGCTCCATCCTGATTGTCCAGGCAGCCGTGAGTGGAGCAGGGAGTCCTGTTCACACCCCTCGGCACACACGAGTTTCCCCACACTGGCCCACGCCCTGTCATTCCGTCCCTCGCCCCTCAGGGGCCTCTGGCCTTCCTGATGGGATGCCAAGGAGGGTGTTCCAGGCGGAAACGGTGCTAAGGCTTGGACGTTTGGGTGGCAGAAGAAAGACCAATGTCACTGGACCACCTTGAATGGAGGGATCAGAGGTAGGCAGAGCCAGACTTCCTTGGACCTCCAAGGCTGCATGAGGAATTCCGAACTCGATCCTAAGCGCCATGGGAAGACTGAAGGGTGTTCAGGTTGTGTTTTTAAACCTCCATCTGCTGCCTTGTGCTGAGAGGGGCTGGGGGCGGAGAGGCAAGGCCAGGGGCACCATCAGCATGGACTGTGCAGAGTGAGGTAGGGGTCTGGGGGCGTGGAGCAGAGCAGGGACAGCTCTGCCCTGAGTCTCAGGAGGTCACCTGGCTGCTGGGGAGAGAGTGCCGGGAACAGGGCTGGGGCAGAGGCAGGGAGCAGGCAGGAGGCCCCTGCACTGGTCCAGGCACGATGGTGGTGGGGCCAGGGTGGGAGCCTGCAGAGCGGGAGAAGGTCCCGGATCTGGGGTCACGTGAAGGCCAAGCCAACAGAACTCGAGGATTATTCACTCCCTACCTATTAGCCATTTTCAGTTCTTAAAATTTCATGCTAGTTCACCCAACATCTTACAGGAATCTCTTCTAACAAAATAGACATTTGAGGAAGATTAAAGAATGAAAATATTTATCGCAGCATTATTTATGATAGTAAAAAATGAAATCATTCAAATTACATGAAAAGGAGATTAGTTAAATAAATTATGGAACATTAATCAAATGGACTATATGAGGCAGAGAACTGGTTGGACCGGAGGGTCAGGTGAGAAGCACCCAAATCTGCGTGCAGGGGACGTGGCTGGGGTTCACGGAGACCCAGTTGTCCTTCTGGGTGTCCCCACAAGAGAACCGCACGTCCCCATCGCCTGCATGTCGGGGAGCCCCTGAGACCTGCTTTGACTGAGCAACGTGAATAGAGGTGGGGAGTGACCCTCTCGAGAGGAAGCATCTAAGGGTCAGAGCTCGGTTCTCCCGGCTGTCCTTCCCTGTCCCCATGACTGAGAAGCATGAGGACATGCTGACCCCCTAGCACAGTGGCCCCCCATCAGCCCGGTCCCTGGGTGTGTGCTGTGAGCAGAGCCCTCCCCGCTGACCCCAGCCGACCTGTAACAGGAGCCAGAGGTGAGCTTCACTGTTCCGGAGGGTTCTCTGCTCTTGCATCGTACCTAGATCGTCCTGACAGTGACGTGGAAACAGCGTACGGGGGAGAAACAAAGAATAAAGAAAGACGTCAATAATTTACCGGCCACTGTCCCTGGGAGGGGGAGCATCAGGTGATTTCAGAGCTCTCATATTTACCATTCTGCACTTTCCAACCGCCTCCCAGCGAGCGAGCGTGACTGTATGAAGGAGGAAGATGAGCGTCAGGGAGGAGAACACCAGCCCTGCCCCGGGGCCGCGGGCGCCTCTTGCTCACCTCGGCTCCTGCGCGCTGAGCCTCTGTCCTGCCCAATGAGCCCTTCTTTATAGATCCTCTCATTCTCTAACTGTCCGCCCTGCATAATTTAGCACCGCCATATACCGTCTTGTTCGCAGATGTGTAATCTAATGTCTCCCGGCCCGGGTTTCTCAGCTGTGAGCGCAGCGGTCGTGGGAAGGGAGATCTTCAGGGGCCGCTCAGCGCCCGCCTCCCTCGGGGCTAATGCTGAGTGCCAGGCTCTGTGCTCAACACTTTGCATGCATTAAACTACTTAATTGCTTCAATAATCCTACAAAGGAGGCACTATTGCTATCTCCCCATTTTACAGATGAAGATACGGAAGCTCAGAGAGGTTTAGAAATTCATCCAAGGTCACACAGCTCAGAAGTGGTGGAGCTGAGCCTCGAACCCCCGGCACTCTGCTCCCAAGTCCAAGTTCTTGCTCTGTTGAGCGTCTTTCCCAAGATCCCACAGCAAAGAAGCAATGGAACCCGGACTGGAAACCAGGGTGACCCAAGGCAGTGGCCAAACCGTTGAGCCACACCGCCTCCCTCCACCATGCCTGGGGACGGAACCTCCACTACTAGGGTTTGGAATCAAACTATAAAATCACAGGGCAGCGCTGCTTGAGAGGGGCAAGGGACTGAGGAAAGGAGCCTCAGAAGAGATCAGGATTCAGATCTTTCTATCATCTTAGTTTTGATGACCTACACACTCAGGGCTGGAAGGGGTCCAAGATCACCCAGACCAGGGATTTTATCTCTGGCTACCCACTTGAATCACCTGGTTTAGAAAAGGCCTGATGCCACACACCCTCACACACCCATTGTACGGATGGGGAAACCAAGCCTGGGAGCTAAAGAAGGAAGTGTCAGCACCAGGACTGAACCCAGGCCAGTCAGGGTCCCCCCTGCGTGTCCTCTACGTCTCTCAGCTCCTGGGACTCCCCCCATTGGCGCCCTGACCACCCCTGAGGACTCCCTGGAGAAGGACCCTCCCTTGCTTGTCTGTGCTCCCCTTGCCCTCAGCATGGTACCCCACATGGGACCAAGAGTGATAAATGTTTGCTGAACCCAAGAGTGGGGACAGCCACGTCCTCCTTGGGCAGGCTCCATCCCCCACCCCACAAGCCTCTGCACACATACCCTGGGGTGCCTGGCTCTGGCTCACCTCCTTCTCCTTCAGTGCTGCCCTCAATGTCACCTGCTTCCTGGACTCCATTGCCCCCTCCTGTCACTCTCTCCTCCACCCACGTGAGTCTCCTCATGGTGCTCATCCCCACCTGGCATTGTCCTCTGTGTCCCCTTCAGGTGCTTGTTCCCAGCTGGCACGGTCCTCTGTGTCCCCCCTAAAACAGCAGCTGAATCCCCCACACCTAGAACAGAGCCTGGGCATGTTAGGCACTCAGCACACTGTTGGGTGGGAGAGTGACTGAGTAAACGGGCCTCAGTTTCCCCATCTGGAAAAGGGGACAGTCACTCTCAGTGATCCTCAGGGTCTCTCCCAGGCCCATGCCCCGCAGGCTCTGTCTCTCTGGGAAGCCCAGAGGACCAGGAAGGCTGGAAGGGCAGCAATGGGTGCAGGCCTGAGGGAGGGGGTGGGCAGTGGTGACAGCGAGGTCCCCAGGCATTTCATCCCACCCCGGCTGCCCCAGCTCACGTCGGGTCCCGGCCAGGAGCCTCCTGTGCGGTGATGAGATCGTGACGTGCCTGTAGGTGTGTGATTGGCAGAAGGGGCTTTACATATTTTGGTGAATCTATAAATATGGAGCATAATTACCCGTCATTAGCATATGCTTATATTCTGCATAAGTGCATATTGTTTCCCCAAGTATGCGAGTTGCCAACTCACGACCAAGATGTGGTGACACCAACCTGAAGATTGTGTGTCCCCATCACTGATGACACAGAAGGTGTCCATTCATCATCGTGGGGAGAAGGGCGGCAGGACGGTGGGCAAATCCTCCCACGCCACAGGCAGCTTCCGGGGCCTGGAGCTCCCGAGGCACAGAGATCGGGGTAGGAAAGTAGATGAGGCGCGGCCCCCAGCCTGGGACCCCACACTGTAGGGACACTCCGTCACAGCGCTGATGAGAAGGTGGGGGACACGGGCACCCGCCCACCCCACAGCCCGCCCCTCCTTCCTGCACTCGCAGAGCCCTGGGCTCATTCTGCAGCAACAGGCTTAGACCTGGGGGCCTCCCCAGCCCAGGGGTGAAGCCAGGCCTGGCGTGCCACCCCCTTCTCCAGACATGGTTTTAGGAGTGGGCGTGTGACCCAGATCTGGTCATGGAGGTGTGACGGAAAATCTGCCGGTGGAGGGAGAGCTCCTGGGGAATATTTCTTCTGCCTCACTCTACTCCCCTCCTCTAGACCTGAATGCGGGCCTGTGAGACAATGTTTGGAGTTGTGGCAGCTGTCTTGCTACAGTGAGGCCAGAAGCTGAGGCAAAAGGCCAACGTAGCTGAGGATGATAAACAGGAAAGAGGAAAAGACCCTGGTTTGCTGGCATCACTGAGCATCTGACCAGCCCCGGAACTGCCTCCCTCCACACATCTTTTTGCTCACGATCGTTAGTGTCTGAGTTGCTTGAGCCATTGTTGTTGGATTTCTGCTACTTGATACCCAGCACCTCCTAACTGATGGAAGCGCCTACTACGTGCCCAGCTCACGTCTCTCACAACCCCCCACCTCCACACACACACAGAGTCACAGCTATTTGTCTATACTTTTGTCTCTAATTTCAGACCCTGGACCAACATGGCCAAGGATGATGGCCAAAGAAGAGGGAGAAAATGCCTGGGTCTTTGTTGACATCTCTGACCTTCTGACCAACCCCAGAACCCCTCCAGACATCTGCGCATGGGAGCCCATGTCATATCTCAATGGCTTGAACCACTGTTGTTGAGTTTTTGTGCTACTTGGGGCTCAGGATACCCAAATTGATGCTGCACCCCACCATACGCCAGGCCCCCAACGATTATCACATCGTCCCCCTTACCCATCCTTGAACTCCTGGAGAACAGAAGTTGGGTCTCGCTGACTGCAGGGCACGGCACATGGTCAGCGCAATCCCACATGCTGAGTAACAGGTAAATAAGGAGCAGACGCACAGATGGATGAACGAACAAACGGATGGATGGATGGATGGATGGATGGATGGATGGATGGATGGATGGATGGGCAAAATGATCTGAAAATGCTTTGCCAACTGTGAAGGGCTGGGCGCAAATGTAAGATGAAGATCTGAAAAGCTAGGAAGACATGAGGAATGGAAGAGGGGCAGGGTGGAGAGCGGGGATTAGAGGAAAAGCAGCAGTCCCCAGCTCCAGCAGGGGTGAGGCACTGCCATCCTCCCAGATGCCCCCTGCCTCTCCACCCTGCTGTAAGGACCACAGAGGCCAGGTCTGTGAACCCCCCGCCTCCCCCGCGGGCAGGCCGCCCCTGGGCTGCTGGAGCCTCTGATGGCGAGTGCCTCTGTCCCCAGGCAGACACCAAGAGACAGGCTGCGCGCTCTGTCGTTTTCCCCCTAAAACTGCTCTGAGAAACCGAATGATTATCATGACCCCAGCTGCGCTTCTCGGCCGCGTTATTGTGTAAGGGGCGGAGGACGGGGCAGCGGAAGAGGAGGCCACGGGAAAATGAGGAACAAACACGCGGGGTGAACAGGCTTGAACATTTCAGCTCCAGGTTTTGCAGTGATTAAAGGATCATTTCAAATGAATTTTGCCATCAGAGTAAGAGATCTGTCTCCCCCTAAATGCTTTACTTTGACAGTTGGCTTCAAGGGGTTTGGCAGAATTCGTTTTGCGAAGAGGCAAGATGAAAGCATGAAACAAAGCGCAGACCGCCGTGAGAACCCTGTTACCACCTGACATAATCGTGTTCCTTCCAGAGTTGGACTTTTGGCAACACTGGGAGTCATTTTCTTTCCACTGACGTCTGATATTTGTGGAGTCTGGTAAAGGTCCTGGCGGTGGCGGTCGGCAGGCAGGCAGAGGCCTCCCTCCTCTGCCATCCGGGCTCAGAGTCACCCCGGGTCTGCAGCTCCAGCCGCCCCTATCTCCGAGCCAGGGTACATTTGGAGCTGGACAGTGACCCCACACCCCCAATGCTGTCTGCCGGATCAACACCCCCCATGATACATACATACACTTTCAGCCTCACCCTGGCAGCTGGTTGTTCCAAGTGGGGCCCAAGCCCTGCCCCCCACCCGCCTCCCTGCCGTGGCATCTCCAGGCCCATTAAACGGGCGATTTACGGGCCTGACACACAGATTTGTATGAGCTGCACCAAGATCAATTTTAACGCCTGCTCTGACTAAGATTATGCCCTTGAACTGCTCCTTCCCCTCAAGAGAGATCTGAGCACTCTCCTCTTGCCAATTACCTGCCTGCCCACCATCCACCTCCCTGCCCACCTCCCACCTGCCTGCCCACCTCCCACCTCCCTGATCACCTCCCACCTGCCTATCACCTCCCACCTCCCTGACCACCTCCCATCAGCCTGATCACCACCACCTCCCCCCCACCACCTCCCTGATGACCTCCCAGGCTGCAGAGAAACTGTATTCATTCATTCACTCACTCATCCAGCAGTTCTTAAGGGACAGAAGAGATGAAAGTAATTAAAGTACTCCTCGCCCTCTAGAATTTCATAACCCGCTTCTTATGCTCATGAATCCTGGGGTCAGGACCTTTCCTAGCTGGTCTAAAGGTCGGGGTGGAGGAGCTGGGGGGACCCCAAGAAGAACTTTGGGGGGAAGGGCAGGAGGGTGCAGCGGTTCCGGCATAGACTGAAGTGACAAACCTGGGACTGAACCCCAGCTCCAGGGTTCACCAGCCGTGTGTCCTCAGGCAAATACCTTAACCTCTCTGAGCCTCAGGTTCCCCATCTGAGAAGTGGGGGTGCAAGTACCCAGCATGGAGGCCCTGGTCGGGGTGAGCTGGGGTTTGGCAGGGAAGCACTGCGCTCCGAGCCTGGCATCAGGGAAGCGCTCACATCGGAGCAGCTTTATTCTCTTGGATAGTCAGGCTTTGGAGAAAGAAGCAGGTGGGCCTGGGTTAAAATGCTGTCCCTGACACTTCCTGCCTCACTGAGCGTCTCTGAGCCTCAGCTTCCTCCTCCGTGAAATGGGAAAACATGGCCTCAGCCCTGGGATGAGATGGGGGCTTGAACTGGCAATGGAGGGAGTGAATTGGACCCTGAAGGCCCCCACTCACGTGGTAACTGCTGGTTCCTTAAGCACCTCCCCCAAGTCTACGAAGAGCAGGGTGGGGAGGCTGCAAAGCTGAAGTCCTGGTCACGGCCCCAGTCCCACGCTCCATGCAAAGCATTGCCGAGGCTCTGGGAATCTCTAGGGACGGTGAGCTCACCACCCCTCCCCCTGACTAGAGGGAGAGTCCCAGGGCTGACTGGGGAGGGCAAGGCAGGGAGCCCCACGCTGCCTCAGCTCCCAGCACCAGCCCTGCAGGGCAGCCCAGGGCAGCCTCCGGACAGGTGCCCTCGGCCCTGCAGGAGCTGTTTTCCTGGGACCTCCAGCCGCCATGGGACACAGGGAATCTGTGCGTTAGAGAATATAAAATAGCAAAACACTAAAAAAACAAAGATTCTGTTTATCAACTCCTCTTTGAACATCTATAAAATAAACCTATACTATAAACACGGTTGTCCTTTTATTTCTTTTTTTTTTTTAAAGATTTTATTATTTATGTGACAGCCAGCAAGAGAGAGAACACAGCAGGGGAGTGGGAGGGGAAGAAGCAGGCTCCCAGTGGAGGAGCCCGATGTGATGTGAGACTCGATGCCGGGATCACGCCCTGAGCCGAAGGCAGACGCTTAACGACTGCGCTACCCAGGCGCCTCTGTCCTTTTATTTCTGATTGCAGGGGTGGTCCAGCTGTTGCCTGTGGCTCTCGGACAGAGCCAGGGAGAGCAGTGACATCAGCCACTCTGCAGTCATGTCTGGGCAACACCATGTGGTGGGGAGACACCTGCTCTGGGATCCCCATCCATCCGTCTTGCTGTGCGACCTTGGGAAACCAAGCTCCTTCTCTGGGCCTTTAAAAGATATGATCAGTGGACGACACATAATTGTGTTGGGGGTGGTGATGGGAGGGCTGTTGTGTAGGGAGCGGTGGAAAAGACACTGGAGAGAAAAGGCAAGAAGGAACCTCTTTCACCTGGAAAGGTGAGGAAGGCTCCACCTCTGTGACCATGACCTCCCGCCAGACCTGGCTCCTGGGTTCTGACTGCCCTGGAGCCTTTGCCTTCCTCCAAGAGCCCTGGGGGTCATCCTCATCCCCTCCCACTGCCTCCCTGCACCCTGCATCGAGCCCACCCCCAGTCGCTGTGATCCAGGCTCTCTCTAAGTCCACGGCCTCTCCTCGCCTAGCACCTGCCACCCGGACCTTTCTGCAGCCTCCTCCCCGACTCCTGCACCTCTGTCTTCTCCTGACCACTGGCCAGAGAGAGTGGTTTCACAGAAGAAATCTGTCCATTCTTCCCTTGTATCCTTCAGGAGCTCCCCAGTGCCTTGAAGATAAAAACAGTCCTGCTCCCCCAGGGCTGACCTGGCCCAGCACCTCTCCTCCTGCCTCACCTGCTTCCTCTTTTCCCATCACACCTCCACCCGGCCTCAGGGACCACCATTCAGGCCCTGAATCCACCACCCTCCCTCCCGCCACAGGGCCTTTGCACACGCCGTCTCCACGGCCTGGAGCACACCTCTTCCTCATCTCCCCAGAGCTTCCCCTCCTCACCCCTCAGATCTCAGTGCAAGTGTCCCCTCCTCAGGGAAGCCCTCCTGCACCATCCTGACAGGCGGGGACCTGGGAAGCTTGTCCTCAGCGCACTGGTCACAGGGCAGCTTGCCGGGTGTTTGGTGAACATCTGTGCCCCCCACGGACTGTGAGCTCCGGGCCAGGGAGTGTCGTCTATGGGGTTCACAGCTGTAGCCCCCAGAACAGTGTTTGGTCCCCAACCCACCACACTCTTCATGCTCTGCTGTCCCCTCTCCTGGAACGCCCCTCCCCCTCCCCTGCCCCTGAAACGCAAGCCCCCTCCAAGGCTCAGCTCAAGGCTTCAGTGCCTGCTCTGCTCGTCCCTCTTCCATCCCCCGAAAACCCAGCTTCTGTCCCCTGACAGGGATTATTTCCATGTCACCGCCGGGCCCTGAGCCACTGGAGGTGACTGGAGGTTTTCTTCTTCTCTCCCCGATGCCTGGCACGGGGCCTGGCACACCGCAGCTCGCAAAGTGGGCTGGACGGATGAGGGAGTGAGGGGAGAGGGAGGAAGGGGGAGGGGAGGGGAGAGGGAGGGCGGGGGGAGGGGAGGGAGGGATGAGCAGTACCAGCCCCCGTTTGTTCGGGACCCACCGCGTGCCAGGCACCGCGCTGACAGCCCCGGTGTTGCCTCAGTTCATCCTCCCGCCACCTTGTCCTATGCACTGGGGCCCATATTCCTGATGCTCTGAAGGTTGGAACACTCGCCCAAGGTCATGCAGCAAGTAAACTGAGGCAGGAGAGCCCCCAATCGATGCCTCTCACTCTCCTCCTGGGCTTAGCCCATGCTTCACGGCCACGTCCAGAGCGTCCCTGCTGATCCCGCCATCCCTGGGGACCCACGATGGCTGCTTTGGCTGAAAGTCACGATCACAAACATCCAGGCTTAGTTCTAGGGCAACAAAGAAGGACCCACCGAAAGTGTCTGCAAGAGTGTGTCTAAGAGAGTCTCTGCACCCACAGGAGACCCTCCTGGTCCCACTCACGGCCCCTGGCTGTCCCCAGCATCAGCGGAGACCCCTCTCCAGCCCACAGTTCCCTCAAGCTGACAGTTCTTCTCCTCGGGCCCCGGGGTGATCTAGGGGTCACAGGAACACGGGCTGTAAAGTGAGGGTCTTCTGCGTGTCTGCATTGATCAGGGGCTGCGCAGCCATTCAAATCCCAGAGATTCTAGGGAGGGAAGGAGAAATCTCAGAGAAAAGCAAAAGGAGGGAAGGGGAAACAGGAATGTGTCAGGGAGATTAATCTGCTGCTCAGACATGAAAGAAATATGTTCAATTATATTTTCTTTCGTTTCATTGGAATGTACACATCGTAGTTAGCGGCCTGCACGTCTCCAATTACCCAGAGAGAAAGCACAATGAAAGGCAAGGGAATAAAAACACAGACAAGAAAAAGAAAATTCTGAAGCTGGAATGACTGCAAAAGAAACAAGACGGAAGCAGCCACTCGGCACCCAGGCCCTCCCAGCACTGACCCCGGGGCCCAGTGGCCACCCCGCCCGCCAGTCCTGCGTCCCCATCGCTGGTATCCGGGCAAGTCAAGAGGTTCGGCTGCCCTCCCAGAGCTGTCGCCCCCCCTTGCTGTGTGAGAAGCCCGACCTGTCCGAGTTAACAGAAGTGGGGAGGGAGTGGAGAGAAGAGCAAGAGGGGATAGCACTGGACCCAGCCCGGGGCGGAGAGAGACCCCAGACACAGCATCTGGGAGGTGTGCCCCCTCAGCAGATCTGTTGGTGAATCAGGGCCAAAGGTGCCTGATGAACAAGACAGTCCTCCTCCCTTCCAGAACTTTCTCTCCCTAAAAGAAAGAGGGTCTTGGAGGAAGAGGGGTTCCTGGAGCCTCTAGTTTCCTGACCACTGATGCTACCTATGCTGGAATTTGGAAACCCACGGGAGGGTGCACCACGCCTGCTGTGTGTGTGTGTGTGTGTGTGTGTGTGTGTGCGCGCGCGCGCGCGCACGTCCAGTCAAGGGCTGCCACGCCAGCCTCTCCCTGACCACTGCCTCCACCCCACCTGGGCCAGGGTCTCTGCACATGAGCTACGCAGCTCACGCTCCAAGCCAGAGGCCAGATTTTCTCTTCTTTCCAAAAGTCACTGCCCAGCCCAACCCAAGTTCAAATTCAGAAACTCCTTACTCTGTCGCCTCAGACAAATAGCTCAACTTCTCTGACTCCAGTGTCCTCACTGCGACATGGGACTCACAGTCCTGCGTCAGAATGAAATGAGATGGTGCAGGCAGTGCCCGGCCAGAGGAAACACTCAGTGTATGTGTGTTGTTGTGATGATTCCGCTCCAGCTCTCCATCCTTCAAAACACAGCACAGGCACACCTCCCGGCAGGGCTGCTGACTGCCCAGCTCTGGGGAGAGCCAGTCATGTCACGGTACAGGTGTGAGTTGGGCAGTGCACAGCCTGTGCAACAGGACATTGTGGCCCTGGATTCTGGGAAGCTTTTCCTGACTGGCCCTGCTTGGTCAGGGGCCACTCCCTCCCCTGTCGAATCCCCTCTCCTCACCAAACTGTGAGCTCAGTGAAGGCAGGGACCGTGTCCTACCCACTCTGGTGTCCCCAGACCCAGCTCAGATCCTGGTCCCCCCTGGGGCAGACACCAGCAGCCATTTACTAACTTCAGGAATTGCCAGCAGCCTTTCCCACAACCAGCAAACAGCTGAGCAGGATTTGTGCCTGAATCTCGGCTCCAAGGCTCCTCACCACAGTCCAAGGAGGTCAAGCAGCTGAAGCAGTTAAGCCTACTCTGCGCTGACACTTGCAGAGCCAGACATCTGAAGGTGGCCAGTTAGACAGGCCCAGGCCCAAATGTACAATCCCTGCTTCTTGTCATCAGGCAGCATGGCCCGGCGAGACCCTTGTCCCCTCTCCGTCCCCGGGTCAGCACGGGCTGAGACCTCTAGGAGACACAGTGGGGGTAGTTACAAAGGCTCAGAGGCGAGAGCGAGGGGACCCGGAAGCAGTTCAGTCCAGCCTGGACGGACAGGGTGGGGAGCTGGGGGCTGGCTCGTGGAGGGCCAGAGGCTGAGTCAGGGAGTGTGGACCCCCAGAGTCACTATCCTGGGCGGGAGGACAGGGACACAGGTCTGCCCACCGCTTGCTGGATTGGGACTCTTTGGCACGTCAGACCCACCCCTGGGGGCTGGGTCACTGTCATCTCTGGGTCCCCAGCCCCGGGCACAGGAGGGGCACGAAGCGTGGGCTGAACTGGACTGACTGAAGGGCATTTGCTCCCCCCACCGTCAGGCTCACCTGGGCAGCACCCCAGGGCCGAGACCCAAGGCCCTGCCCTCGTTCCTGACTCATAGTGGGGCTCCTTTCCCCCATTTTTGAAGGAAGACGTGGCCTGTGACTTGCTCTGGCTGAGATGTAGAGGCGGTGTCTGTCACTGGAGGGAACTTTAAGAGCCAAGCGCCCTGCTGGCTGAGGTGGTCACAGAACCCTGTGTCAGCCCAGAGCGACGCTGGTGAGCCCAGCGACCCGCCCTGAGCGTGTCAGCGCCAAAAGAGGGACCTCCTCTCGTGTTGGGTCTGCTGTGGCTGTAACCCAGCCCAGGTCTCCCGACTGATGTCACCGCGAGAACTATGTCACCCAAGAAGGTGCAGATGACTGTGAGGAGGGGGAGGCCCGGGCTCCTCCGGGGACTGAGGAGCCAGTCCCTGTGGGATGGGCCACTCAACGCCTCCCCACTCATGGGGGTGGGAGGGTCCCGCCAGCGTCTGGGAGGCCGACTCCCTCGGCTCTGACTCACCCAAACCCGAGTCAGGCAAGTTCCGTTCCGATGTGTGGATCACCCGAGAGCCTCTGGGCTCCTTACTCCTCTCTGTTTCCTCATCGTTCAACAAAGAACCCTCAGGAGACTGAGTCTGTGCCGGGGAACAACCAGGGCTTGGGGAGAGGACATCAGGGGAGGGAAACCAAGTCAGCAGGTAGGGTTGGAGGGTCACATTTGAGCTGAGACCCAAAGATAAGAGGGACCAGCCAAGTGAAGAAAGGACAGGAAAAGGCATTCCAGGTGGTAAGAACTGTATGTGCAAAGGCCCTGTGGCAGGAAGGGGGCCTGAAGAGAAATAGCAAAAAGCAGGGGAGAGGAGAGGGAACTGGGGCAGGGAATGGGCAGGAGCTAGACCACACAGGCCTTAGGGAGGAGTCTACAGTTGACCTTGGGATCAAGGAGAAGCCTGAGAGTCCTCAGCTTCAGGAGTCAGGAGGGGAGGGAAATGACCAATTCATATTCAAAAGAACATTCTCTGGGCCCAGGGCTTAGCACAGGGCCTGGCATACAGTGTTGCTTAGTAAATGCTTGCTGACAATGACATCACATGAAAGAAGTAGAGAGACTCTCTTTAGGGCACCATTGACTGGCTCTGGTCAGGCTATGTGCTCTCTACACCCAGTGAGAACTGTCCACTTGAGAACAGGGAGGAGCTGCAGTTCGTGGAGCAGCCGCCCCCTGCCTGGAGCCCTGGGCTTCTCCGGTGAGCTCAGTGAGGGCCCCACAAGAGTGTATACAGATGTCCCCCGTGAGGTATCGAGGTTGTTTTTACAGTGAGACAGGTCCAAAATGAAAACAGTGCATGTGAATCAGGGTTCTCGTTGACGAGAGCATCAAGAAATATCTCAATGTGGAAATCAACGGACAGTCATGAAAAGAATTACTAGCTGAATAATGAGGGAGGACAAGTCAATATAACTAAGTAAATGCAGAGGGAAAAATCCACAACTCACCCCTGATTATAGGATAAGAGACACTGAATTGATAAAACCATGACATTGAATTATGAGGAAACAGGCACCTTCTTAACAAAAGAGGCAGAAACCAGCCACCGTGCTAGCAAACCATGCTGACGGAACATCAGAGCCCGCGGCTGGCTCTCAGCGTTTTCTAGCCACGTAAGTGATTCCAGAAGCCCGGCCCGCGTCCCAAAGTGAGCCCTGGGGCTGGACCCTGGGCCTGGCACTGCCCTCGCTGGGCTCCCTGAGCTCAGCCTCCCCAACACCTTCTCCAGAACCACAGGCTGGTCTGTCCTGCCCACCTCTCTACCTCCTCCAGGACGTCTGCCCTGATAATTCCAGGCCCCAGTCACCCCAACTTGGACGTCAACCCATCTTCCCACAAATATCAGGTGGTCTCAGCAAGATGTAAGATTAACAGTTTACAAAGTACATGGCAGATGTTAGGTTCAAATTCTCTTTCCCGTAGAAGGTGACTTCATCTGGCATGCCTACAGCATTCTAAAGTTGGCAGAACCCTGCACCTCCTTCATCGAGTCTCAGAGTCCCAGGCAGCAAGCTGGAGTGTGAGCTCTGCCTGTGTTTGAATTCTGCCTCCACCGCTTCCTAGTTGGCCTTGAACAAGTTACTCCCCCTGTCTGAGCCTGTGTCCTCACCTGTAACCCGGAGCTAACAATGATGTCTCCCTGCGGGATTATTGCAAAGCATGCAGAACAGTGCCTGGCCTGTGGAAGTCCCTCAGTCATGTCTGACACCTTCTCAGCCTTCCCATTTTACAGGTGAGGAAACCGAGGCACAGAGAAGGGACATGACCTTCCGTGTCCTCCCAGCTGGTGGCTGGGCCAGGATTCAGAGTGTCGTAACTTCTGAAGTGTTGTCACTTCTCCAGTGGCAGGGAAGGGGTCGGGGGAGATGCTTTATCCCCAGCTCCATCACCACCGAGCCCCTCCACCCACCCAAGCCGGCTCAGGGCCAGACCCACAGCTTCTGCCACGGCCCTACTGACCACCCAGGAGAACGGGGTCAGTAAGCACCCTGATGACTGACCACATGCCCCATACAGCACGAGGCATTGCCAATCACTCTATTCCCACTTCACAGAGGGGCAAACTGAGCCTCAGAGGGGCTAAGGCACACATCCAAGATCACACAGACGATGAGAGACTGAGGACCATTGGTGTCAGCTCTTTCCCCGGGGCCACGTCCCACCCACCGTGCTGCTCCCTTCATACCACTCATCTCATCCCACAGCCCTGCTTGGAGGGAAGTCTCCTCACCTCTTTCACAAGCAAGGAAACTGAGCCCCAGGGTGTGCATGGACCTGACCCGGGGTCCCATAGTCCTCAGGTGGAAGAAGCCCATGGAATTCAGACCCAGGGCTCCCTTTCCCAAACCCACAGTGAAAGTGGGTCCCTCCTTCCTTCCTTGTTCGGAGCCTGCAGGGAACCCAGGGCCCAGCTGAGGGGAGGGGGCTGCAGGACGGGGGCTGGCCAGGGGTTGTGGGGAGGGCAGGACAGGCAGCCAGCCCCCAGGTCCCCAGAGATCCCCCCTGAGTTCTGAAGTTGCCAGAATTTTGCAGACCTCAATCCTTTGCAAAGCCGGAGGGCTTAAGGCAGAGCCAGTTCTCGGAGAGCCCGGAGGGGAGGCAGCAAGTGAAGCTCATTTCCTGGGGTTCACGCCTCGAGTTCCTCTTCTCTGCGGCGCTTGGAGAGTTGTGTGTCTGCATCAAGCCACATCTCTAAGTGGCCAGCGATAAACCCTGTGCAGATGGATTTATGATAAGCTCATTATCTTCCCCCCCAGGGTCAGAGGTCACATCAATAACTTCCTGCCCATTGTCTCCTGTGGATCTGCGGCAAGGCTGCGAACGTGTTTTAGGAGCTGTAAATCCATCCTCCTTTCCCCCTGGAAATCAAATTGGAAACCCAGTTGCCAAATCAACCCTACATGTAAAAGCTCTTAAACCACAGGACTTTTCTAGGCCAGGATGGGGGCTGCCTAAGGATGTGCCCCCAAAAGACACCCTCCTTGAGTCAGACCAGGCTTCTATCAAGCGTCTGGGGGGGGGGTGGCGGGGACAGCAGGGCCACAGAGAGCAGATGACAGTGGGAAACCGTAGCTGGGGAGCGGGGCGCTGTGCTCCGTGTCTCCCTCTCCTCCTACTCAGGGGCCCAGTCCAGCTTTGAGTCTCTCTCTGGAAGGGAGATCAGCTCAGAAAGGGCGGGGGTCTCACCAGCTTGTACCATGAGTGGGGACCCTGCCTGGCTGCTCCAGCCCGCCTTCAGTCCCAGAGCCAAGCCTTCCATACTGCACTGACCAGGGAGTCACAACCACACGTGTTTCCTTAGGCTAGTCTGGCTCTGAATTAAAGCCAGGCGCATCCTCTCCGTAAGCTGCTCTTGCTGTGTTTGGAGAAGAGAAGACGTCCACGAGGGCGGGGGGCGGGGGGTTAGAGCATTGACAGCCCTGTGTCCCCAGAGACGAGGTGACAGTACTCCTGTGAGTATTGCTACGGCTCTAGCCACCTCCCATCGTCTTGGGTTCTAGAACAGAAGAGAACAGACCATGGGTGTTTGCTGAGTGAACCGACTGACAGCTTTGGGTGGGTCAGATCCAGATATGACACCTGGAGTTCAAGGGTAACCTCCGAGCAGCTTTGTGCCACAACCATATTGTCCATCATGGACCATGGCGATTTGAAAAACAACATTACACATTCTTTGATTTCTCCTCCCACGAGTCTTTTGTGTACGATCATGTATGATGGAAACCACGTGACCTCCGGGGCTAGCTCCTGAAAGCTGCCAGGGGAGAAGTCCCACCACCCCTGAGGCTGCCACATGCTGAGAAAGTCCAAGCCGCAGGGAAAGTCTCTGGCCAACATTTGCAGCTGAGTCCAGCCTCTAAACCCACCCCAGCCCAGCTCAGCCCTCACATCCGTGTGGAACAATCCTCCAGACACTGTCAACGCCCCGCAGTTCAGGTCACCGCCAGCCATTCCGACCTTCCCAGCTGAGTCCCGAGACATTGTGGAACGGGGCTTGAACATCCCCACGCCACCTCGTCCAAATTCCTGATTCATAAGCTCTGGTGGTTACTTCCCACCACTAACTTCTGGATGTTTTTATGCAGCAGTGGCTAACCAGACTACCCAGCTGGGGTACCAAACACTAGTCAAGGCACTCTGCCTCTGAGCTTCCCCCCTTGAAGTGCTCGTGCAGTTAACTTTCCTCTCCTGGGAGAGACCACCAATGCAGAACATCTCAGCTAGCTGTTGCTGTGTAACAAACACCCCATACCGTAAACACTTAAACCTTAAAAACAACGGCAGCGTATTATTTCCTACAATCCAGTGGTTGGCTAGGAGGTTTCTCAGCTGGTTTCACCCAGACCTAGTCCTGTGCTGCATCCCATCCGGCCTGGAAAGTGCAGCCTGGCCTCCCTCACTCAGCTAGCAGTAGGAGGCTGGCTCTGGTACCCGAGCAGCCCACGTGCCCACTCAGCCTCCAGCAGACCAGGCCGGCCTCCTTGCACGGTGGTCTCAGGACAGCTGTCCAAGAGGTGGAAAAGCCCTGAGGCCAACACTCAGGGGCACAGAACTTCTCCTCTGCACGTGAGCGGGAAAGCCGGCCGTGTGCCTGTGCAGATTCAAGGGGAGGGAAAGGACAGGCTACCTCTTGATGGGATGAATGACATAGTCCCGCAGCAAAGGCACACACACAATGGATGGGAGGAAATGTGGCCATATTTTATCATCTACCCCCACTGCAGGAGCACTGGGCAGGCCAGTGGGAAGAGACTGTGTGTTCCGTGTGCAGAGAGAGGTTCCAGGGTGAGCCTACAACCCTCAAGGGGCTAATTCAGTCCCAAGGGACATTGCTGTGTTCCCGATAAAAAGCACACACCTGCTCTCTCTCCACGGTGGCCACAGAGCTCCCTGGTGTCAGGGAGCAGGGCTCACACACCTCCCTCCATGAAGTAGGTCTACAATATTCACAGCCCCGTGGCCTTCTGTGATGCGTGGGGGTTTGTACCTGCACAGAGACGGCCCCGGAGCACCTGGGGAGGTGTGGGTGGCAAGGGAGCCTGCAGCGAGGTCTGGCTGTCTGGCTGAGGGTGCCGAGTGGCACCGCATCATGGAGGAGGGTGGCATCCAGTTTTCGGGGCTAACCTGAGAGGAAGATGGCCATGGAGATAAAAGCAAAAAGATGAGCTGGGGGATGGCGTGGGGCTGCGGCAGGTCAGGAAAGGGGATGCCCGGTGGGGCGAGGTGGCCCCTTCCTCCGCAGCGCCCCCACCCCGGGAATCAACCACCATGTGGAATGGGGGGCCGAGTCAGTCTTCCCTCCATCCTGAAGGTCTGCGAGTTGAGGGACCAGGATCGGCCCCGCTTGGGTAGATCACAGTGTAGACTAGACCACAGTGGCCAGGGGAGGGGACAAGGTCAGACAAGACCACGGGAGCCCCCGCCGCACCATGTGGAAAGGGATGGGGCAGGTGCCTTGAGGAGGGAGAAGTGGGGAAGCTGTAATCCTCCAGAGGAAAGAGGAGGAAACAGGCACGGAGCACAGGCGCTTGCCTGACGGCACAACAGAGGCCAAGCAGCAGAGCAGGGATCTGAACCCAGGTCCTCTGGGCTCCGGAGTCTTTGCTCTAACCACGAGGCAGCAGAGCCTCAGGCTGCAGACTTAGGAGGCCCTGCGAAGGCTGGCTGGGCAGCAGGGCCCCAGGGACCAGGCGAAGAGCTTTGAGTCCCACGGCATCAGGGAAGGCTGGCATTCTGCCCTCGGTGTCCGTCGGCCCCTCTCAGAGGGCTCAGCTTTGTGAGCACGCCCAGGGGTGGTGGCTGAAGTGGGGCCATGTCTCGAAGCTTCCACTCCTCACAACAAAGCTGGTGTCAGGAAATTACCCCAAATAATGGGGTTGTTTGCTCAGGAAATCGAGGAGGCAGTAAACAGTTGCTAAAGTAATTAAACACAAGTAGCGAACGTGCCAGGCTTCCCAACGCCGCCAAGCTGCTCCCACGGTAGCCTTCCCTCCGCGGTGGGAGACGAAACCATGGCATTGTCTGTCTGTTGAACTGAGAAACTGAGAGTCAGAGAATCAAAGAAAATTCGGAGAGGACAGGGTAGGGGGAAGGGTGCATTGGAAACCACTGAATATAAACCCCTGGATTTACAGAGAGGGAAACTGAGGCCCAGAGAGGAGGAGAGACCCGCCGAAGGACACACAGCAGCCTAGAGGCAGAGGTAAGTCTGGAATGTTCCCAGCACACCTAAGGTAGTGTCAAGGTCATGGGGATTGGGTGGAATCTGAGAGGTGGTGAATAAGGAAGCTGAGGCTCAGACAGGGTAGGTAACCAGCCCAAGGATTCACAGTAGGGTAAGTAGTGGAACAGCGGGTGGACCTGGGTCTGCCCAACAGGTTTTAATTGTGCTCTGCAGCCTTCCTATCCTCGGTTTCTGGATCAGGACTTAAAGGAGAGGGTTGGGAGAGGTCAGGGAGATCAGATTTCCAGGGGTAGGGGATGGCGATCCAGGCTGAGGGAATGAGCAAAGTCACGGAAGTGGGACCCTGTTTGATATACATAGCAGCAGTCCTCGAGGTGACAAGCAAAGTCCCACTCACCCTGCCTCGAAGAGTCAAGGGAATGCATAGGTTCAAATAACTGAGAAGGCCAGAGCTAAGCCAGATATCTCCCTCATGTCCATCCAGATCCACTTTTACTTCCTTCCATTTTCCCAATTGTGTTCCTTCTGAGGCCCAGACTCATAATATTGGCTTCAGGTGTGGCTTGATCCAGCAACTCAAACGATGTCACCAGAGACCCAGGTGCTCTTCATCTCCCTGCTCTGCCTTCTCTGATAGCAGTCTCATTTGCAGGCTCTGCATGGTAGCACCCCCCCATCCCTCCCCCCATCCCCTCCCCTACCCAGTCCCACCTCCAATGCCCCATACTCTCCAAGTCTCACTTCCATGTGTCACACCAATTGGGGGAAGAGAGGGTTTCCTTGGGTAGCTGAATTGAAAAACCAATTTGTCTCCCTGAAGCCAGAGCAAACATCTCCACATCTCACTGATTCCAATTTGATTTGTTCCCAACCAAGCCAGTAGCCAATGGCTAACTGACTCCAGCCAATCAGGCCCCCACCCTGAAGCTGTGAGTAGGCCAATCCTACCCAAACCACATGGTTGAGGATGGAGAAGGGGTGGCGGGGCGGCAGGGCCCCAGGGACCGGGGGAGGGGAATCTGGGATGGCCCCGAGGTGCTAAAGTGGAGGGAGGGCAGTCAGGAGGCTGCTGCGATGGTCCAGGGGCGCACGGATAGGCCTGGTGCAGAGCTGGAGGGGGCGAGAAAAAAGAAGTTTCAGGGAGACATGTACAGATATCCACTCTTGCATTCCCAGGGCCCAGGTCAGGAATTGCAGAGAAGGCATCATCCAGCCCTGTACAAATCAGGTCCTGGCTCCCCGGCCTTCCCAGACCGTGTTGATGGATAAACAGCAGCTGTGGGAAGCGCAAGCACAGAGCCAGGGCCCAGCAGCCACCCACACCCGCAAGTCACGGGGACCGGCCGCAGATGGAGCAAAATTACGCACACAGATGGGCCTGAGACTGGATAGGATCCTCTCCTGGGGAAAGACAGACCACCATGCAGGACAGGGGAAAGGCCTGGACACTGGAATCTCATGCACTGGGGTCCAAATCTCAACCCTGTTATTCACTCCGTGTGCCATCTTAGGCAAGTTACTGATCTCTCTGAGCCTTGGATTTCTTGCCTGTACAAAGAGGGGTTAGATTCGATTACAGGAACCCACCATTCAAGTCCAATTCTGGGACCATGCAGGCTGTGGCTCCAGGATGGATCCCTGAGACCGTAACGGAGAAGTTCTTTGCCTAGTTCACTACTCACCCAACTGGACTCCATCTCCCCCACCCCCACCCCACGCCCAGCTTCCAGAGAGAAATCGCAACATGTAATTGCCCTATTCAGGTACAGAGACTACATGGGCCTCCTTAGGTATTTTGTTGAGCCTTATGTGGAGATTGACCAGAAATCTGTGCAAAGTATTGGGGTTCAGCAGGTGGTGCTACAGGCAGCAGGACAGGAGGTCTCAGCAGCGCGGCCCCTGCGACATGCACACCCAAGGCCTCGTCTTCACTCAAGTGCGCTTGCACTGGTTGGAGCCTCTAGCAAAGGGAGGCGGTCCCCACCTGCAAGCACTCCTGGGGGGTTTGGACGCCCTGCCTCCCTGACCCAGCTACCCCACTACACTCTGCTTTAGAAAGCGCTTCTGGTCCCCTATGGGGCACTGTGCAGCCCCACCCGTCACACTGCACCCAGATATTCCTATCTTGCGTTGGGCCCACTCAGGCGCTGACCACGGTGCTGGAAAGGCACTCATCGGCTTTATTAAACGAAAATGAATATTCAAGAGGGAAACAAGTGTGGCCCCACAGGTGTGTCCCCCTAATATGCAAAGGTGGAACCACATCTTTAGGGGTCACTGTACCTCCCCTCACTCAGCCACAGGGGCACTCTTCGGCCACCAGTTCTGGTCCCAGGAAGTCCCTCAGGATGCTTGGGTTTGGTGTACTGACCACTCAGTCAACCATCAGCTGATGTTTCCACTGGGCAGTTGCCCGGCCCTAACTCTGGAAGAATTGACTGAAAGCTGTCACCCTTGTCTTTGATGCTAAAGACCAGACCTGTTATATTTTCACCACCTCGCTGGCTGTAGTTAATGGTCTAGGTATCTGGTTCAGTACACAGTTGGTGGGTGATGGAGCGATGAGACACCCTTCTGGGAACCACGAGCTCTGCAAACCAATTGCCGGAGGTCAACGGGAGATTTGTAAACCCATGTGGCTGCCATATTCACATGACACGGGATGGGAGAAGGTGGCAGATCAGGCCTGGTCAGCCCAGGTGGCCAGCATCACTAGTAGGCTCAATTGCTGGATTGGGCACAGCAATCCCGCCACCATAACCCCATGGACTCCAAACATGGGTCTCCATCTGCATGCCAAGGAGTAACCATGGTAAGCACACCCTGTAGCTGCTTGCTCTTTGTGGGAAGGGGACTGGCTTGGTTAGTGCCTGTTACAATGTTTGCTCCATGCTCAAAAAGTGCCAAAGTCTTAGCCCTAAGATCCCCAGCTGTCCCACAACCTGCTGCGGGCACAGTATCCACAGTACTACCTGGGCCCATTGTTGTGCCCTGTGAGGCTGGGGACAGGGCGATCGGTGCAGCTATGCTAATGGTCCTGCTGTCGTCTGTGGGAACTAATACATGGTCTTGCTCTGACCCACTAAGTCTCAAATCTACTTGTGGCACCTATGGAGTGCTGGCAGGGTTATGCCTTGCCACCTTCCTATGAGGTTGGGAATCTTCTGGACAGGCTCCCGGGGCTGGGGAACTGATGAGGAAGCTCTCGAAACAGAAGAAGGCTGCAAGAACTGGCGTCTCAGAGCCTGCCTGCAGGCTATCTTCCTGCACCTATCTTTCATCGTCACTTGTCTTTGCTTCCATCCACACAGCCGTCTCAGTGGTTCTCACCCCACCCAGGCGTGCCCCATGAGGACCCAGGAGCTGGCCCAAGCAGCTTTCAGCTCCAGCACCCCAAAGAGGAGAGCTCTCCCTTGAGTTCCAGCAGAAGGTCACAGAGAGGGCTCTGATTGGCCCATCTCTGAGCCAATCACTGGGGCCCAGAATGCAATATTCTGATTGGCCAAGCCTGGGTCACATGTCCATCCCTAGGCAGGGTGAGGTGAGGTTAAGGAATTGAGAGTTCCGGGGCTGATGGGAAGTTCTCACAAAGGGAGGGAGGGGGTCTTGCTGGGAGAAGGGAAGGGGGGACAAAAAGTAAACAGCCTACTCACCCCACACACACTCTCAAAGTCTATTCCACCTGGTTAATTTGTACTCACCCTTTCAGACTTAACCCTACCTTCCCCTCTGCCCCGGACCTCCCCTGATCACCTTCCGGCTCCGTCGGAAGCCCCTCCTGTGTGTCCCCACAGCACCCCGCACCTGCCACGATCGCAGCCCCGAGCGGCTGGTACAAGTGTATCTCCGCCACCGGACGTGACTCCTGTTGGAGGAGAGCAGGGCCCATCCACTCTGGCATGGAGGAGGTTTCGGAAATGTTGTTTGTTGAGCGATTTACAGGTCTCCTCCTGACCATCCTAGGACTCACTAGTAAGGTAGACTGAAATCCTTCAAATAACTGGTCAGTCCAAATGTCAGTACCCAGAGGAAGAGAGTGGGAGGCAAATAAGTGTATGGAGCTGGCCCCACAGGTGACCCACAGGGCTGTTCTGATCATTCTGCCCAAATGGCAACAGGGCCAGGAGCTCTGTGTCATAAGGAGCTGTCCTAGAACTTGGCCACTACAACAAACTATTGGATAAAAAGAAGATCCCCTCCCATCTTGCCTCCTGCTGGCCGTTCGCACAAACAGCCACCTGGGACCCAAACCCACATCTTCCCCAGCCTCCTGGGCCTTCAGACAAGACCTAGCCGGGCAAACCCCTTAACCCAGCAATTCCACGTACTGAGGCTAGAGAAAAGTCCACGTTTTGATGCTGGAGAAAAAGCCCCATGTGCACACAGGGAAGCACACACAAGGATGTTTGTTGCAATAATTTTTATAGAGAGAAAAAAAAGGAAACCGTCTGAATATCTGGAGGGGAATGATTTAGGGGAGAAGGGAAGGAGGGAGGGAAGAGAGCCAAGGATCCAAGCAATTGAACATGACACGTGCCTTGCGAGAAAGAATGAGGTAGCTCGTCTTTTTGGAAAGATGTCAGTGATTTCAAATGATAAAAAGTCTGATACAAAACAATATATATAGTATGAGAGCTTCTATGCTTTTAAAAACATGCACAACTCACCGTACAATTATATGTGCAGAAATGCATATTAAAAGGGTCTGTGTGGATTACATACCACACGGATAACATGCATTATGGGGAGGAGTTTGACAAATGGAGGTGATTATGAAGAAGGATAAAACAGAGGCACTTTTCCATTATCTGAATTCTTGAATGTAAAATAATGAGAATGTCTGCATGCAGCACTTCGTGTAATTAAAAATAATTTTAAATGAATGAGGGGAATGGCAGGATACACTTATTGCAACATTTTTATAATAGCAGAAAAGCCAAAAACAACCCAAATATGCATCTATAGGGAACTCACTGAATAAATGATGGTGCCTATGGCAACAAAACTCCAGGCAGCCGGTGAAGGAATGGAGCAGGGCCATGTGGGAAGATATTCTTAAATGAAAAGGCAACTCGAATAAAGTGCGTATGGTATGAGCCCATTTTTGTAAAAGAAAGAATATATAGAATACGGTTTTCCCCTGCTATCCGAAAGGAGAGCGTTACAATGAAACCATCCCCGAGCCCAAACGGTGTAAATTGGAGAAGCAATTACTGTTCATTTATTATTTTTAGCATTCCCAGCCCCCCAAAATAACCTCTCTTAGCCTATTCTGATACCTTAGGACACGTTTTGCTGACAGATGCACAAAATAAATTAAGACAAAGCACAGATGCTCCCAGACACAGTTCAAAGCTGTGGTGGCTTGATGCTGAGATGCGGAGCATAGCTCCAGGGGATGGAGTTTGCCAGGACCACTCTCCCTGCTCGGGGTGCCCGCTGCTCACTGCAAAATCAACGCTAAGTGCTAACTTCACTTTTCACCTTTTCTCATAAAAGTGAAAATCCTCTTGGATTTCTTTTGGTCAGCAAAAACAGGTGTGAAAATAGGTCTTTGGTAAAAGCAAAGTGACGTAATGGGAAGTATACTTAACTTGAAGTGTAACTGAAATGCCATCAACTGAACATATTTAAAGTGTATAGGTTTTATTTATTTATGCAATTAATAAAATTGCATAGGTTTTGCTATACATACACACCCGTGAAACCATCGCCGCAGTGGAGATAATGAACATACCCATCACCTCCAATAGTTTCCTCACGCCCCTTGGTAATCCATCCCTCCTGGTCCCCAGCCCAAGCAAACATTGATTTGTTTTCTGTCCCTTTAGATTAGTTCACATTTCCTAGAATTTAACGTAAATGAATTCACACAATATGTACCCTTTTTCGTCTACTCGTTCCACTCGACGTAATTATTTGGTGATTTAGCCATGTTGATAAATGTATTGAGAGTTTGTTCCTTTTTATTGCTGAGTAGTGTAAGCTTATGTGATTCATAGAAATCTTTTGCTAGATTTATCCCTATGTATTTTGTATTTTTATGCCATCATAAATAAGATACTTTAATTTAAATTTCTGATTGTTCGACTCAGTTGAAGACTCCAGAGGGTAGATCTTTGCCTCTCGCCCCTCTCTCGAGCTCTGTCCTGTGACTCCTACCCACATGGGTCTCCCCAGGCTCCCAACTCCACCTCCTCAACTCAGGGAGTCCACTGAACTCTGGCTGGGTTTCCCTGCCCAGCACTACGCACAGCTGAAAACTTTCCCAGTTGTAAACCAGTGCAATCACAGGGCTCATCTCATTTGTCTGCCATCTCTCAGAGATCATTGTCCATTGCTTGACGTCCAGCGTTTTGCAAACTGTTGTTTTATCTACCTTGCCCGTCTTCTGGTTCCTTTAGGTGGCAGGAAAAATCCAGTCCCTGTTACTCCATCTCAGCCAGAAGCAAAGTCCCTCACTTTTATTCTTTATACACTTTTATACTGTGTGAATGTTTACGGTATGCCTGTGTTATTTTCCAAATCAAAAAAAGACATACTAGTTAAAATTCTGATGAAGTAAAGGAATATCCCCGGCCCAGCAGTTGCCTGTGATGTGTCCCTTCTGCTGAGTTCTATATCCCTATCTCACCCTGAAATGGAGATCCTGGGGCCAATGCGCCTGACAATGCCGGCTTTGACTTCCGCTGAACGCACCTGCCCATCTCCACTCTCATCTCAAGAAAATTGATTTCAATTCTACAACAATGATTGTGGAAAAGTGGGCATGAAATGAGCCAGGTCCTTAGCGCACAGCAAGACAGGCTAAGATGTTCCCTCCCTGGCAAGGGCTAGGATGTGGGTGACAAGTGTTCTCTTACTGCTCACACATGCCTTGTTGACTTAACATTGTTTTGAAATTTCTCCAGCTGCGCAGTGGCCGGGGCTCCAGCCCCATGAAATTGTGCAGGTAAAAACTTAAGCAAAGGGCACTGAGACCTTGGCTCCCTGACATTGGGTCGTAGGCTCTGCCAGAGCCCAGCTGGCGCACTAAATCACCGGGGTCCATAATGAGATGCTGCGGAGACTGAAGTCAAGGGAGAATAGGGACAAAAATCGGGCATCTAGCAAGATGGGCTCCTCGTGGAGAGTTGCATGGTTCTGTTGCTGTTGCTTCGGGCGGAAGGGGCATCAGCTAAGTTCTGGGAGGCTCCATAGTTGTGGAGAGGAGACGTCCAGGCGACTGGTGGCAGGACAGGGTGTTGGCGCCACAGAAATGCAGACTGCTGCTCTGTCCACCTTTGACCTGCAGAACGCAGGTCACTTTCAGTGTTTGCTTCCTGTATTTTGAAACTCTGTCATGAGGTGCATAAAAACTTAGGATTCCATGTCTCCTGGATGAATTGACCACTCCGGGGTTTATAGTATGTGTACTGAGCTTAGGAGTCTACTTTCAAGTGAGATCACGCTACTTCCACAGAGCGAGAGGACTCTACGATAATATACTTTCTCGTCTCGTTCGCGGGCGTCTCTGCTGTTTTTTCCAACACAGTGTACATTTATATATGTCATCAAGCCCACAATATATTGTCATTACTTTTGCTTAAGAAGCAGTCGATCATCTTCTTTAATCACTATTTAGTTAGTATTCATTGAATCTTTTGGTTTATAAGTACTGAGGGATCTATAAATTATACGTGAGCTCAATTCTGGATTTCTGTACCCAGACTCCCAATCACAGCTCAAGTCCTGGTACCGTGTGTATTAGCAACTGATGGTTTATATATTATTTTGGCCATCTTTTTTTTTCAATTGATTGGTTTTAGGTATCCAACATGGCGATTCGACTTCAACGAGCCCATGTGATGCTGAGCTCCCCACAAGTGTATCTACCATTTGTCACCATCCAGCGCTATTACAATACCATCCACATATTCCCTGTGCTGGACCTTTCTTCCCTGTGTGGAACAAGTCCCTTATCTTTTAAAGAGATTTAAATAAGAAGAAGAAAGTTTGTAATGATTTCCCCGTGTAGTAACCATCTCCAGTGATGGCCATTAATATCGATGGGGGCCCCAAGAGCTGATGCTCTGGGAGACAGCTGGGTGGGGGGGGGGTGACATTGCATACTGAGCACCTACTATGTGCCATACGCTGCGTTACGCACACCTTGTCGGGTCTGAAGAGGACGAAATGAGCCCAGCACCTGGTACATGTCGTCCCTCGGAAAAGTGATATCCCTCATGACAGTGATATTATGATCATTTTCCTCGATGATTTTAACAACCTCGTGGCACAGGCATCCTGATCCCTGAGTTACGGATGGGTAAGGCAGGCTTAGACAAGTGAATCTGTGGGGGGAAGGGGATTCAAATCCAAATCTGTGTGACCCCACAGCCGGGGCTCTACACCACCTGCTCTGTCCCGCCCCCTCCCCCCCCCCGGCCCCCAGGGCCAGGAACTGGGATGAGCCGGGTAGAGCTGACCTCCTGGCAATTGAGCCCACGGCCAGAGGAAGCACGAGAAAGAACGTCCAGGAAATAGGGCGGCATTGAGCCTGACTCTGCTCAGGAATCAGTCCGAAGTGACCGAGCAGGGGTGAAAGGAAGCCCTGGTAGCAGCAGGGGCAGGGGGGCAGGAGCGAGCACCCAGAGATGGGTCTGGGGTGGCTTGTGCAAAACCCCACCGCACTCCACCTATCCAGATTTGTACCCAGGACACGAAGAGCCCAGCAGCACATTTGATCTGTTTCTTTTAACAAATCGGTATGTTTTTGCCGCAGCTGAGCAGCGTGGAAAGTACAATGTGTACAGGCATCGGAGATATGAAAACAAAACTCCAATTCCGCAGGTTTTATTGGTCTCACTCACGGCTGCCCGCTGCCACCCCCCCCCAAGTGGTCCCCCGGGGACTGGCTGCGAGCCCTCAAAGCTCTGTGCTTCCAATGCCAAAACAAAGAACATCCGTTTTTCTCTCTTTTTTTCCCCTCTCTTTCTCTCCTGTTTTCTTTCCCTCGTCCTCGCTCGCTGCTTGTCATCCCCCAGGACAGGGAAAAGCATCTTAGAACGCCACGACCGTCCTTTACCCAGGACCTAATTCCTTTATCACAGAGCTCAGAGATGGCGGGCCGCAGGAAGACAAGGAAGGCGCTAGTGATGAACATTTCCCTGCTCTCTGCAAAACAGGAGTGATGCCAGGGCGTGGATTTCTCCTTAAGGAGCTTTCACACGGGAGCCGCTGGGAGTCAGATATCCCACGAGGCAAAGCAAGAATTCAGAGGAAGGGAGGGTCGCCGAGCTGTGAGACCCGAGGGTGAGCCTTGAAGCAGGGTTAGGGAGACCCCAGGACAAGGCTGGAGCCAGCCAGACCCCCCAATACCAGGACAACTGGATGCTGGGGGAGGGGGGAACGTCTGGATCAATTCTGCCGAGTTTGCAAGACTGTTTCAATCTTAAACCTCCCTTAATTTTCTTTCCGTGCCACCTCCCATCACACTGAGTTAAAGAGGTCTCCTCCAAACCCAGACGTGATGAGTGAGAGAGGATCCCATGGCCAGAGTGCAGAGGACTTTGGGAAGAATCAATAAATGAGGCCAGAACAGGCAGACTCAGGGAGAAGCTGCTATAGTCCTCAGGGGAATGATGGGGTCCAGAGGAGAGAAGGAGTCAGATCTGGTCAGAAGGCAGCAGATGGGCAGTGGGGCTTGGTGGCATTTCTCACTAAGTTCTTGGTGGGATGGAACCCACTAAGTTCTTAGTGAGAAATGGGTATGAAGTCACCCCACCCCAGCAGCAGGGCCATATCTAAACCTGGACTGGATTTGGAAGATGTTATGTCTGCGACAGAAATGGCAGTCCCCCGCGATGCCCCGGACATGGAGAGCAGGTGCGGGGCACAGAGATGGCACTTCACATCTCCCCCTTCTCCTCCTGCACTTGCCAGCCCCGGCCACGCTGCCGTCCCCACACATGGCTGGCCTGGCTCCTGAAGCTGGCCCAGAGTCCAGGGCTGGGCCCCTCAGCCCCTCCCTGGCTGGTGGCCGCATCTCTGGGACTCAGTTTCCTCCCCCACCGAGTGGGTGAATGCTCCCTTCCTCCCACACCGCTGGAGCTGCAGGGGGATTGAGCAGGAAAGGAAGCCAGGAGTGGCCCAGCCCCGAGGTGTCAGGATCAGCAGCTGTGCCATCTGTTCTGTGCCGTTGGGTGACACTGAGTTTTACCAAACTGAGGGGATTATAGGATCCAGCGCAAAGTAGGACCTTGATCAATAAGTTTGTCCTATGAACACATCAGTTGATGGGTTTGAATTCTTGCTTTGACATTTAATACCTGCAGAACCTCCAGCTAAGACATAGAGTCATTCGCTCCCTGGATTCAAGTGAAAAATCACAGGGAAACAGACCCAGACCCAGTGCGCAAAGGAGCTGGGCCCTGAAGAACAGAAAAACTTTGGAAAACACCATCAGGGGCACAGGGTGTCCAGGCACCGGGGCAGCCACGCAGGGCCCTGCACACTTGCTTTAACCCTCTGTGATCACCACCCTGAACTTCCTAATAATTTTATCTTTAACTCATGTTTTGTAAGTGAAATTCAAGGGGACAGTGGAGTACGGGCATGGGAGCAGAGAGGACACGTGCAATGTGTTCCCGCTGTTTCTCGCCACCTCGCTCAGACAGAGCGTTCGCTGTGCCCCATGGGCTCAGAGTCCCAGCCCACCCCTGTGCATATGAGTTCAGCAAGACTCAGAGTGAGTGCAAGGCCAGAGTGTCACGTCTACAGCCGAGTAAACGGGGATACTGACAGCCCCAAAAGGCCAGGCTCCTTCCCGTGTGAGCCAGGAAGTTCTGCAGAAAGGAGTCCGTGGTAGTCTAAGAAACACACGTGACCAAGGACACTTAACCAGATCCTTTCTTACCGGTGTTACCTGCCGGTATTAGCAACCACTCACCCCGGAAATGGGGCCTGAGGAAAGGAAAAAATAGAACAACTCATGGTTCCCCTCATTTCAGTCCCTCCTGGCTCACTAGTGAGTGACGAGGAGAGTGCTGGGAGCACACACACGTGGCAGGAAGCGAAATAAAGGCCGTGACGCTGGTTTTGTGGGGCTCCCACTCGCCCCGCAATAATGAAATACATCCACAGGCACGCACTATGGGATAGGAATTGTGCGATTCCCCTGACTCTGTATGCGAATTAAATGCTCTTATATTTGCATTTAGAACTGGCATTGCGCAATATAAAGAGGAACGGTAAAGTTCACGCTAATAATTTCAAATTCGAATTTTTCTTTACTTAGAGCCGCATTAAATAGGAAATAAAATACACCACAGAAGATGAGGGAGAGACTGCAGCAGAAAGGTAAGAGCTTTATATTTTCGTGTGTTTAATGGCACTTTTTTTTCCGGCGTTTTGAGCAAGAGCCCCACATACTCATTTATCACTGAGCCCCCAGCTTCTGCAGCCAGCCCCCCAGGGAGAAGCCTGGCGCCTGCGCGCTTCCCCTGGGCAGAGCGGCCGGGTTTCTGTTGGGTAACTTCTAGCCCACGGGAGGCGCTCGTCAGACCCCCCACGTCAGGAGCTGGGAGGCCTGAGGAAGCCCCTCACTCAGGGGCTCTGAAGGTGGGACGGCAGGTGGCGGGAGCCCTGCAGAGGTGAGGTGGGAAAGAAGGGAGGGGGGAGGCAGGGAGAGGCCGGTGACAGCCCCGCCCACTGTCTTGTGTGGCCCGTCACTGGGCCCAGCGCTTTCGCGTCCTACCGCAGCAATCCTGGGAGATGAGGATCGTGGTCCCCTTCCACAGATGAGGACACTGAGGCTCTGAGGGGTTGGGAGACGTCCAAGCCCCACAGCCAGTGAGGGGCAGAGCCAGGCACAGAGCCATCTCTCTGCGAGCTGACAGAGGCGGCCCCATGCCAGGCCCTGTGCCCCCCACGGGGACAGAGACACCGTCATGGCCCCTCCAGGCCCCAGTCCCATGGGGAAGAGGCAATGACTATGCAGTGGGACCTGATGGGGAAGCACAGGCCGAGTGGGAGTCCGAGGGGGCCCCCACCCAGCCGGCCTGCGCTGGGGCCTGGGGGGAGCAGCAGATAAACCTGCCCTGAGAAGGAGGAAGAAGAGGGGGAGGGACAAGGAGGAGGAAGAAGGCCCTGGAAGGAATGATCATTACAAAGTTCCCAGGGGCCAGAGAGGTGAGGCTTGTTCAGGGACCTTGAGGCCAGGCTGCTCCAGGTTGGGGAGAGTGACCCGTGGAGGGCTGGATGGTGGAAGGAAGGAGGCCGTGGCCCCTCGAGGAGGAGGCTAAGAATTGAGACTCTGGAGCCGAACCCGGGCCCTGGAGCTCTCTAGCTGGGAGGCCCCCAGCAAGTCACTGAGCCTCTCTGGGCTGTTCCTTCATTGAGTGGGAACGTGATGAGAGCCCCGCTCCTCCGAGAGCAGTTGGAGGGCCTGAGGCCGGTGCCGGGAAGCGGGAGGGCCAGCGGAGCGTGACCCTTCCCGGCGGCCTGGCCCCTCACGCTGGTGGATGCCGTGCTTGCCCGGGAGAGAACAGACCCCAGCAGCCTCGTGCGTCTCTCCCAGAGACAGCGACCTGGGCTCACAGAAGGTGACAAAGCCCCTCCCCACCCCCTCCTCACCCCACCTGGGCTGAGGTAACAAGAGAGAGAATTTAGGGGGGACCCCCTCTCCTTCTGCTGGGCTCCTTTCTTTCCCTCCCCCCTGGGAGGAAGGGCCTGGGGCGTGTGTCCACATGCTGGGTAAGGGGGGACGGCAGGGTTGAGCCGTATGGAAGCAGGAGAACCGATGGGAGGAGACATCCAGCACTGACTGAACGCACACAGGGTACCCCGGAGGGACTGAGGACTGAGCGAGGCCACAGCAATAACGACCCCCAAGAAAAGAAGACAGAGGGGAGCCTGCAGGTGCTAGGAAGCCAGAGGGCCTCCCCGCGGCCTCCTTCAGTCTGTGCCACGGCCTGTGGGACAGCTCCAAGAGCCACTTCACCCCTTGCGGGAGGATGTGGAGCACAGAGAGGTTGAGTATTTGCCCTACGTCCCATAGCTCATGGGGCAGAACTGAGACCCCAGCCCAGACCCTTGGCCGCCACCTTGTGCCTCCGGCTGCTTTCCCAAATCTGCCACGGGCGGGCGGGCGCCTTGGCCCAGCTCCTCAGAAGACTTGGCCTCCTTGATTCCCCAGCTGACATGTGCCTTAATCAAATCCAGCTCTTTATGTCAGAATAAAACCTTTCCAGATCCCTCTAAATTGCTCCAATGTTCTAGTGCTGGGTTTCATCACCAATTCATCCCATGTGGTTGGGGCTGGGTGTTGGCTGGGAGCGGATCCTGTCTTTCCCGATGATTGTTTCTGACATGTTTTCGTTTGTCTGACTTTCCTGCCCCTGCCTGGCTGATGGGGTCCCGGGAGGCTGGCAGCTGCCCTCCGTCCCCAGGCCGAGGCCAGGCACCACAGGAGGGCGGGGTGTCCTCACAGGAGGCCACCTCTGCCTGTCACAGCTCCCAGTGCCTTCGCTCTACCTTCCTGGACAGAAGGTCCCACGGCCCCACGCCCCCCAGACCATGCCTGCAGCTTCACCCCCACATCTCAACACCCTGAGAATGCTACCTGCTGCTCCCCAAACCCTCCTGACATGCTCACGGCTCCCAGGCTTTGCACAGGCTGTTCCCTTCACCGGGAATGCCTTTCCATGTGGTCTGTATCTTGAGAAATCCTGTTCATCTCCCAAGGCCAAGGCACAGATGGAGGGAGGGAGGAAGCTCACATATTTTCCCTCCTGCCACGTGCCAAGTGCCATGCAAGGGGCGACCACACTCAGTGAGTCCCACTGCAGCCCAGCACCAATCGCAGAGTGGGCTTCATCAGCCCATTTTACAGATAGGGAACACTGACTTACTTATTCAGAGCCACCCAGTGGTCAACGACAGGGCTGGGATAACTCAGAACAAGTTGGCCCACCACAGACCAGCCCTGTCCATCTGCCCCTGGCTCTGGGCACCATCCCCAGCCCTGAGCAGGGACATGGCTCTCCTCACTGCCCTAGTGAGGATGGCTTCTTCCCCATCACAGGGCATTACTCAGTATCCTATCCTTGTGGTCATTTCCTGTCTGTCCACCTCTATTGCTGACTGGTCCCTCCTTGGGGAGAGGAATGGACTGCATTTTCTCTTGCTCATGTTAGTGAACTGAAGTGGGTTGAGGTAAGCCAAATGGCCCCAACCCACTTCCATGGCCCAGTGCCCAACTCTGCCCCAGAGAAAGACAGAACCCCAGAAGAGCAAGCTGTGCGTGGCTAGGTTAAGCCTCTGTGTTGGTGTCCCATTCACTTCTTCCCACGTTCAGCTCCTGGGAGGCTGGGCCCAGGAGAGAGGGCGGGTCACATGGGAACAGTCTTAGGCACCAGCAGCCAGATGTGCCCGACAGCAGGGCAGTTCCCCCTG
Organism: Ursus americanus; assembly: GCF_024610735.1. Classification (NCBI taxonomy): domain Eukaryota; kingdom Metazoa; phylum Chordata; class Mammalia; order Carnivora; family Ursidae; genus Ursus; species Ursus americanus. The sequence goes on from NC_142159.1 coordinate 8,975,645, forward strand.
CAGGTGGTGAGCTCCCTGTCCCTATGAGAGTTCAAGTGATTATACGGCAGTGAGGAGAGAGCTCCCTGGATAAGGAAGCGGGGAGTTAAACCAGCATCACTCTCTGGGCTGAGATTCTGATCCCAGGATGTCTGTTTCGGCTCCACATTTCTCTGGACCGATTCTGTGATTCCGAGGGCCCCATAAGCTGTGCATGGGTTCCAGGTGTCCTCCAGAGATTCCTTAATTCTCAGGTTGTCAGGCCTGGGAGTCCATGAATGATTCTGTGATGCTAGAATTCTAGGATTCTGTGAAAGGGACCAGATGCTCACATTCTGTGATTCAAAGGTTTTCTGAAAGCATCTTTGAGTCTGTGAAAGCTGCTCTCATTCCCAGATCCCGTGCGTCACACGTGCCACGAGAGGACTGGCAGATCTGAAGATCGAGGAAGCTTCCATGACCCTCAGCCCGCACAAGTCAGCGTCTGCAGAGGGAGGACACTGGGCCGCTGACCCGCGAGCTCCTCTCAGCGCTTGATTTGGGTCCCTGGGAGCCCCTGAGCCCACGCACCCCATCTCCTCACCAGGCTCACCGTCCCCCCAGGTCCCCGCACGCTGAGTGGGTGAGATGGGTCCTGACGTCCGTGGGGCCAACACCTCAGCAGAGTTCTGGGGTCGTTTTCTTGCTTTGTTAATTATGAGGCATGTGACAGGGACGCAGGCTTTGCTATGGAATTTTCTGGTGCGTCTCCCTCAGTACAAGCCGCCTGGGGAGGGGAAGGCAGGAGCCTGCTTGCATTTCTGTTCTGTTTTTCCTGAAGCACCAGCCCTGCTCCACCACGGAGGTCTCTCCCATAGTCACTGTTAATCTGGGGCACGCTAGGTGGGCTCTGAGCAACGGCTGTCCTGTGGGTTCAGTCAGGTTTCTCTGGAAAGGAATTTGGATACAGGGAGGGGAGAAGTGGGAGACTGGGCAAGTGGGGCTGGAATTCTGGAGGAAGCTGGATTTGCACTCAGTCCTCCAGGATGGCCCAGGAGCTGCTCCCCACCCACCAGATCTCTGCAGGAAGACTGGGGTCCCCAGGCACCTGCGACAGAGGGAACTCAGAGCCCAGATCCTGGCAGACTTAGCTGTGGGAACTGGGACAATTTCCTGTGCCCCAGGAGCTTCCCTAAAAATATCCTGAGCTGGCGGGGAGCCCCTGTAGCCCTGAAGCACTGACCTTGTGGGGGCTACTTTCCATCTAGACACTCCCCATCCACCCCCCCCCTTACTGTTGGACCCCTCCTGGCCCTGCAGGTCCCTGCTCAGATGCCCTTTCTTCCAGGCAGGCTTCCTACTCTTGCAGGGGACCCCACAGCAGCCTGCGCTCGCCCTCCATAGATGTCTTCACACTTCATAGTGATGTGTGCTCAACACAAGTTTCTCTGTTCACCTAAAGCACCATGAAGGTAGGACCTTGGCTGTTTTGTTCAGCACTGTCTGCACCATGGCACATGACATATAATAGGTGCTCAACTGCCAATTATGGGATGGAAGGATGAATAGATGGATGGATGATGGATGAATAAATGGATGGATGGATGGATGATGGATGGATGATGGATGGATGGATGATGGATGGATGATTGATAGATGGATGGATGGATGATGGATGGATGAATTGATGGATGGATGGATGGATGATTGATGGATGGATGGATGATGGATGGATGAATTGATGGATGGATGGATGGATGGATGGATGGATGGATAGATGGATGGATGATGGATGGATGATGGATGGATGGATGGATGGATGGATGGATGGATGGATAGATGGATGGATGGAAGGATGGATGGATAGATGGATGGATAGATGGATGGATGGATGGATGGATGGATGGATGGATGGATGATGGATAGATGGATGATGGATGGATGATTGATAGATGGATGGATGGATGATGGATGGATGAATTGATGGATGGATGGATGGATGGATGGATGGATGGATGAATGGATGGATGGATGGATGGATGGATGGATGGATGGATGAGCATGTCAGGTACAACACATCTAACACTCAGAACTGATTCAGATGCTCCCCCAGGTTTCACCAAACTGTCCTGGCCTGACAAGCAGATCTTCACCCCATGGGAAGACAAATTCTCTCACGGGATGAAGCCCTACTCTTCTGGGGACTTGATCTGCCTTTTCTTGTTGCTTCTCACAGCCACACCCATACGAGGTGGGTCTTATTATGAGCCTACAAGCAGGGACATGGCAGATCCAGGAAGCTGTGTCGCCCCCTAATGGTGACCCAACTGGACACACGCACACACACACACACACCCAGTCCTGCCTGGCCCAGAGCTGGCAAGCATGAGGAGGGCATCCCTGGTAGGGCTGCTGGCGTGGGGCTGGGCTGAGGATTGGGTGACAAGCATTCTTCCCCCAGGAAAGCCAACGGTCCCCACACCCAGAATGAGCCCCTGGTGAATAGGGACACCAATGCTAACAATAGTAAAAGCACCTGCGTCTGCCATAGCGGGGTGCCGACCCTGTGCCAGGCTGGGGCCAGCACTCCACCTTTCTCGCCCCACTTAACTCTCTCCCCAGCCCCCTGAGCCGCTACTGCTCAGCCCACATCACAGAGAAGCTGAGGGGGGCTCGCAGAGGAGCAAGGTCCCTTAGCCACAGGCAGAGCCAGGAGGGACCCCCGGGGATCTCACTCGGGGCTCCTAGGCCTCTTAGGCATCTCCCAACTCGGTGGTTTCTCTGGGCCTGCTGTGTTTCTCCCAACTCCGCCCTCCACCTGCACCGTGTGGACTCAACGGTCCCTTCAAATCGTCTCGAAATAGGGTCCCTTTCCACGCACCTCACCCCAAGCAATAAAATCCATGAGATCAAGGGCTTCATGCATTCAGTGCTTGTGGGGTTTTCCGGTACTCATTAAAACAACTGCAGGACTGGTAGAATATAAAAGGTAGCTTCTCCGTGCACCTCCGCAGTCACCTCTCTACTCCCCGGGAGTAGGTCCCCCCTTCCTGGGAGGCGCCAGGCCTGCTGCTGGAGAGGCCGGGAGGAGTGGGGACGATGTGGCATCTGGGCGGGTGGACATGGCATGGCCTCTCCCAGCCCAGCCCGGGACAGAGGCGGTTTCTCCTTCTCCTGGGGAGGCCCCACCCCTGCCTGCCGCCCCAGCCTGGGCCTTGGCAAAGGAAACACCATGGCAGCCAGAGGAGGCCCAGCTGACCACGGGCCCCCTGAGAGAAGGTGCCCTATGGAAGGCTGCGATGGCCCCAGTGGTCCCGAGAATGGGACGCATATGGGGGTGCTCACCACCTGCCCCTCCTTTCTTCCAAAGGAAGCCCCAGGCACCCAAAAGCAGAATTCCCAGCTCTGCACCACCCCAGGGAGAGAAGCCAGGAGGTGCCTTCTGTTCATGTGCAAAGGGTCCTGCCAAAAAAGGAGACAGGAAACTGCAAAGGAAAATCTGGCAACAACAACAACAAAAAAGGGAACAGAACCTTCCAGAAAGGCAGTCACATCCCCAGCTAGACAAGGCAACTGTGACGGATTGAGGAACAGACAGAAAAGCCTCCAGGCTAGAGTGGGGGCTGCGTGGGCGAGGGAGGAGCGCTGAGGTGGGCTGTCTGCTCTGGGCCCACACGAGAGGGGGTGTAGCCAAGCAAGAGGAAATCCAAATGCAGCAACAGCAGCCAGAGAGGCTCAGGGGCCTACAAGGGGCAGACAGGCTTGGGTTCAAGTCCCGGCTCCTCCTCTTACCCCTGCAATTCACTTCCTCCTCCCTGAGCCCCATTTTTCACCATCTGTAAAATGGGAGAGACTAGAACCTATGTCCCCAAGGTGTTGTGAAGAATAACAATGCTTAGCACATGGGAAGCACTGAATATGGGTCAGCGATCACAATTTTGGGGGTATCGGATATTACTTACTACCAGTTCAGCTGATGGTCTGTGGGGAGCAAGGGGGTGGGTATGTTATGTGTGGTCCCAGGTACTGTTGATTTATGTATTCATTCCCAAGCGCGTTTACTGAGCACCTGTTTTAGGCACCGCTAGGTGCTGGCGCTGGGTACAGAGCAGAGCTGGGAAGCAGAGTTGAGCTCAAACTGGGAAATAATTCACCTGCAGTCACTCTCCCAGGGGACACCTCAGGGCTGATGCTGACACCGGAAGATCAAGGACGTTCACATGGGTGAAGGGCCCACTGTGTGCAGCCTGTCACCGAGCCCTCAGTAGAAACCTGGGAGCAGGAAGTTAACCCCACCCACAGACAGAGCCCCCCTGGTCTCCTTGAAATGCAGTTTCCAAGCCCCACCCCTTTGAAGACTTAGGATCCCTGCGCCAGGGACTGGGAATCCCAGGGGGCTGGGGGGCTGCAGAGCCCACACTAGGGAGCCCTGGAGAGGGAGCAGCTGGAGGACTGCCAGGGTCTTCTCCCACCTCGACCTTCCCCGAGTCTGAAATCCCGGGTCTGCACGGAGCCAGGGGCCAGGCCCAGCACCGTGGACCAGCCAGCCGGGGCCTTCGGGACAACTGGAGCTCTCCCGAAGGCCACCCATCCCCCACTGTTCTCCCACCCCCGTCTGGGGAGCTGGCGTGTCCTCCCGGCCACCTGCTCCAGCTCCCCCTCAAATGCTCTCTACGCCGTCCCCCTGCAGACCCCCACGCTCCCTGTCACTGCCACTGAGTAGAACGGCCACTCGCACTTTACAGGAGGGGACAGACAGAAAGTGGCCACTTCAGGCCCTGCGAACCGGAGGGGGCAATGCAGGGGGACACGTTCTGACCTGTTGGGAGTTTTTCCATGAGGGAGGAGAGGACAGTTCTTGATCTGGAGGGGGTGCCGTCTCCTCCCTGAAGCCCTCGTGGTAGACCTGCGGCCGAGGGGGCTCCTGGGCCCAAACCCCAGCACAGATGGGGTTTCCATCCTGAGCCCTGATGACACCTTGCCCCACACCCGGTGTCTTATTCCAGTCTCCCGCCCCAGGGGGGAATTGTTCTCCCCATTTCCTCGGTGAGCAAACTGAGACCAGAGGGGCAATCACATGCCCCAAGTCACACAGCACGCCCGCGACAGCCCGGGACTCACCCCCAGCTCTTTGGATTGTGGACTCCGTGTTCTCTTCCTGGCACCTGTCATGGGGTCCTGCAGACACCTCTGCTTGGGTGTCTCCTATCTCCCTTCTTCCATCAGACTGTAGCTCTTTTTGGCTCAGAAGCACTTACAACCTGATTTGGGGGCAAAAGACTCAGCCATTTGTCAATAGGAACAAGAGAGGAAGGGGACAGGACAATGCCCTTCGGGGGCTCCTGCCCCGCCCGCAGGCCACTCCAACAGTCAGCTCCAGGCTATGCCCTTGATCGGCAGCCTCTGAGCACAGGGAGGCCAGGACAAGCAGACAGGGCCTCCCACAGACAGGCCAGAGTCACAGATGCAGAGGGTGACCCAGCTGGGGAAGGGTGGAGGGCCTTTCCTGGGGACACCGCAGACCCATGGTTTGCCCGCTGAGAGGTCACTACTTCCCTGGGAGGCTTTGGGAGGAGGGGCTAAAGGGGTCAAGTGACAGGGACGAAACCAGCTCTCTGACCAGGCCTGCGCCTTACTCCTGGTGCCCAAGCTGCACGCCCCTGGTCTCTGGACCGCAGAGGCCCCTGGTTCCAGATCCTTCCACACCAGCCCCCCACCTGCCATTCCAGGCCCACCCTCTACCAAAAACACCACCCCAAAGCCTAAGGCAGCCTTCACATTCATCCTGTCCTGTCTCTGGGGCCCATTTCACAGGTAGGGAAACTGAGGCCCAGAATTTGCTATAACCTGGCAGCGAAGAGGAAGTGAAAACAGCAGGAGATTTGCCTTCCAATGCCAGCTCCAACTCAAACGCCTTGTCGAATTCTCCATGTCTCTAAGTCACCGTTCAACACACGTGCAAATCTTCCCTGCTCCCCATACGTAGCCCAGTGCCCTGCACACATGTGTAAGACTTAGTTCCCTCTGTCTGTACAATACGATCTGTATTGTAATACAATCACTGTGAAGTTTAAGTTAGAAAATCCACGTAGAGCCCCGAGCACATAGTAGGTGCCCAAGAAACAGTAGCTCAATAGAGGACCAAGGCTGCTGACCTGACCCAAATCCCCAGATAGTGCGTCAGGTGTGCAGAGCGGCTGGGCTCTGGTGATGGAGTCTCCCAGCCACCCCGCAGCTCCAAAGAGAAGGGAGGCGCGCTCTCCTGGCCCAGACACCCTCTCCCCACTCCTCTTTCCCCATATCAGTTGCATTTGCATCTGGAACAGATGGGTGTTGGGATCCCCCGGCTACCCCCGATGTTTCACAAAGCTCTGCGCCAGGACATAACCATGAAATTAAAAGAGGAGACATGTGAAAACATCCTCTAGCTGGACTTAACCACCTTCCCTGCCTTGTAAATCCATCAATGAACTGTAGTTGCAAAGACTACAAAGACCCTTTATTAAAATCTGGTCGCCAGTGCCCTGTGCGGTGAAGAGGTTCCTGAGACCGAAAGAAAGAAAGAAGTGTATATTTGTTAGCTCCATGCCTTAACCAGGTTAAAGACAAGAAAAATATTGGTTAGAAAGCAACTTGCCTCTGAGCTGGCTTCTAGTTCCGGGGGGTCCTGCAGAAATCACTCCACCCCCAGATGGAAGGAAGGGGACAGAACTCCAGGCCTGGCCAATTGGAGTCTTGCATCACCCCCAGTCACAGCGACTGGTTCAGAAATGAGCATATGACCCAATCCAAGCCAAGGAGGCTGAATTCTGGGATTTCTATGAACTTGGAGACAATATGGTATGAGCATGGTCTCCACTGTGGAACCATCTAGAGGAGAGGTCCTGCCAGAATGTGAGATCTAATGACAGATCTAATGACATCATTTATTGAACTGGTAGGTGTTCATCCCCCCCTCCATCATCCTGATGTCTATATGCATATATATATTGCATCAGAGGTATAACTATAAGCTGTTTCAGATCCATTTTGGAACATAAATTGTAAAACTACAAGAAAAATAGATTGATTCAGACTACAGTCCAGGGTGACCTTGAATTAGAAAGAGAGACCGTGTTATTAAACAAAAATTATAGTGATCATTTATCAAAGGCAAATTACATACTCCGTGTGCCAGGCATTTATGCCTTTTTTCCCCACGCGTTACCTTGAGCCTCAGAGCCGCCCCGAAGAGGTGGGGTCTGTTGTTCCTCCTGTTGTTCAGTTGAAGAAACTTGTGTTACTTTCAAGCAGCCGCTCCTCTACCCTGAGCCAAACACCAGACAGCACACAAAAAGAAAACTCTAGACCAATATCCCTTATTTCTTTCTCCCGCCTTCCTGTCTATTGTTGAATTTTTCTAGACTTCAGTTTTTATTGATCTGTATAGTTTTGGAGTGGATCTCTGTATAGCGCCTTTCACCTTGTGTGTTACATTGTATCTGCATAACTTATCCGCTCAACTGACCTCATCATTCTACCACTTCCAGTGGAATGGAGAAGCCTTACCTCCCTTTACTCTCCCCCATTATTAATATAAAGGTTTTAACTACCTCTTCTACATACATTTAGATCCACACCAGAGTTATGGTGTTTGTTTCAACCATAAAACATAATTTAGGAAACTTAAGAGGGAAAGAAAAGTCTAGTGTATTTATTCATATTTTTGTTTATGTTCTTTCTTCTTCCTGATGTTTCGAGAATCTTCCTTTTTTTTTCCAGAGAGAGAGAGCATGATGATAGGGGGAGGGCAGAGGGAGAGAATCTCGAGCAGACTCCCTGATAGTGTGGAGCCCCATGTGGAGCTCGATCTCACCACCTTGAGGTCATGCCCTGAGCTAAAATCAGGAGCTGGACCCTTCACCAACTGGGCCACCCAGGTGACCCTTGGAAATCCTCCTTTCATGTTTCTCTTCCATTTAGAGAATTTTTTAGCCATTTCTTAGGACAGATCTTCTGACAACAAATTATCTTAGTTTTCCTTCATTTGAAAATGTCTTGGTTTCCTGTTCATTTGTGAAGGATATTTTCACCGAATATAGGATTCTTTTCTTTCAGCATGTAAATGTTGGGTGCCACTTTCTAGTAGCCTCCATGGTTTCTGATGAAAAATAACCTGTCATCCAAATATTTAACCCTATAGATAAAGTGTCGGTTCTCTCTCAATGCTTTTAAGATATTTTCTTTGTTTTTTTAACTTTTAGAGGTTTGATGATGTTCAGTCTTAGTATATATTTCTTTGGATTTTCCTATTTCGGATTCACTCAGCTTCTTGAATCCATAGGTTCCTGTCTTTTGCCAAATTTGGGGAGTTTTCAGCCATTGTTTCTTTGAGTTTTTCAGATCCTCCCTTCCCTTCTCCTTCTGGGATTCTGATAACACAAATGTTAGATTTTTAGTTATAGTCCCATAAGTCCCTGAGGCTTTGTTCTTTTTTTTTCTCCAAATTCTGTCTTTGCTATTCAGACTGAGTTATTTCTGTTGTTCTGTCTTCAAGTCGATTGGTTTGTTTCTCTGTCTCCTCTATTCAGCTATTAAACCCATCCACTGACTTTTTATTGTGATTATTGCTATTGATGGCACAGGATATAGTCTATCTTGGAAAATGTTCCATGAGCACTTGAAAATAAATGCGTGTTTTGGATGAAGTGTTCTGTAGCTGTCAGTTGCATCCTCTTGGTTGTGTTGCTCCGTTCTTCTATGCCTGCTGATTTTCAATTCCGAGTGGGGTCTTGATGTTTTCCAGCTGTCATCTTGGATTTGTCTATTTCTCCTTTCAACTTTATCAGTTTTACTTCATGTATTTTGAGGTTCTGTTATTTAGTACATACGTATTTAAAATTGTTATGTCTTCTTGGTGGATTAACCCTTTAATTATTATGTAATATCCCTCTTTCTTTCTAGTAGCGTTCTTTTCTCTGGAGACTACTGTATCTGATATTACCATGGTCCCTCCTACTTTTTATTTTTTTAAAAAAAGATTTTATTTGTTTATTTGACAAAGAGAGAGACAGCCAGCAAGAGAGGGAACACAAGCAGGGGGAGTGGAAGAGGGAGAAGCAGGCTCATAGCGGAGGAGCCAGATGCGGGGCTCAATCCCAGAACGCCGGGATCACGCCCTGAGCCGAAGGCAGACGCTTAATGACTGAGCCACCCAGGCGCCCCCCCTCCTACTTTTTAATTAAGATTTTTTTAGTATATCTTTTTCCATTCTTTTCATTTCACCCTATCTAAGTTGTTGTATTTCAAGTGAGTTACTTGTGTACAGCACATTGTTGGATTATGTGTTCTTTTGGTTTTTTGCTTGTTCTCGTTGTTTTGTTTTGGTTTTGGTCTGCTCTGCCAATCTCTGTCTTTTCATCAATGATTTTAACAATTTACATGTATTTATTGATATGTGAGGGCTTCAGTCTGCCATTTTCACTTTGTCTGTTTTGCTTCTCATTCCTCTGTATCTCTCTTCTTACATTCCTGTGGGTTACCTAAATGTATTTTTTGGATTCTATATTGATTTGTTTATAGTGTCTCTGAATATATCACTTGGTACAGTTTTCTTAGTTTTGCTTTAAGTATTATAATATACATACACAATTTATTGCACTCTGCTGATATTGACACTTACCACTGCAAGTTAAATATAGACACCCTACTTCCATTTAGGTCCCTCCACACTTTAAGCTAGTCTTAAATATTTCCTTTGCATGCCCCGGATGCCACATTCCACAGTTTTCAATTTTTCCTTCCACCACCAAATATGAGTTTTTAAACTCATAAGAAAAAGGATGGTCTATTCTATGTACCCCTATCCATTCTAATCATGTTCATTCCTTTCTGAAGCTCCAAGCCTTCTGTTATCATTTCCTTTCTGTTTAGACTACTTTTACCCATTCTCTAAGGATACATTTGCTGGCAAACAAACAAACAAACAAAAACCCACTGTATTTTCCCCTTAATTCTCAAAGAATATTTTCGCCAGATACAGAATTCATAGTTGACAGTTCTTTTTCCTCTGTCCTTAGAAACTGTTGTGCCACTTAATTGGAGCCTCCACAATTTCAAAAGAGTCATCCACTGACATTCAGACTGATGTACCTTATAAGTAACATAGAGTTTCTTTCTGGCTACTTCCAAGATTTTTCATTGTCTTTAGTTTTTGAGCATTTAATTATGATGTGATCTGGCATCAGCTTCACATCAGTTTCTTTGGATTTATCCTATTTGGGGTTTGTGCGGCTTCTTAAATCTGTAGGTATATGTCTTTTACTAAGTTTAAGAGTTATTAGCCATTATTTCTTCAAATACATTTCAGTCCCACTCTCTCTCCTCTCCTTCTGAGACTCCCATGATATCACTGTTAGTTCTTTTGCTATTGTCCCACAGGTCTCTGAAACTGTTCATTTTTTTTCAGTCTGTTTTCTCTCTCTTGTTCAGACTGAGTAAATTCTATTGATCTACACTCGAGTTCATGGATTCTGTCATCTACCATGTCCATTCTACTGTTGGGTTGTCCTCTGAATTTTCTTTTCTTTTCTTTTTCTTTTATTTTGTATTTTAGTAGTATAATTTCCATTTGGTTATTTTTTATAACTTCTATTTTTTGCTGACATGTTTTTTCATTTGTTTCCAGAGAATTCATAATTGCTTATGGAATCATTTTTGTGATGGCTGCTTTAAAGTCCTTGTCAGATCATTCCAACACTTGATTCATCTCAGTGTTGCCACTTATTGATTCTCTCTCTCCTGCAGGTTGTGATTTCCCTGGTTCTTGGTATGATGAGTGCTCCTTCTTTTATTGTATCCTGAACATTTTATAAGACTCTGAATCCTATTTAATTTTTTTTTCTTCTTTTTTTTCCTAGCAGTTGTAGCAAGAGGCCAGATGGGTGTGTGTGCTCAGCTCCCCCCTGGCATGCCTGAAAAATCGGGCACCAGCTCTACTGCCTTGTTTCTTCTGAATGGGGATATTAGGCTCAGCTTCCCTCTGTGCCCTACTGACACCAGAGATGGAGGAAGCTGAGGGCTGACTCACACCACGTTGTTGCTACAGGGTCAAAGAAGAGCTGAGCTTCCCCACTGGGGCCTGTTGACACTGAGGGAGAGAGAGAGAAAAGCAGGCTGCCAACTCACCCTGCTTCTCACTACTTCATTCTGCCTCACCAATAGCAGGTTGGGGTAGAGACTCAGCTTCTCTCTAGGGCCTGCAAATACCAGTTGGATGTTGGATGGGAACATCAAATGTGAATAACCCCACCTTCTATCACCAAGTAAGTCTCACTGATGCCAGGTGGGAGTGGAGGCTTAGCTCATGGCTACACCCATCTGACACTATCCTGGCAGGGGAACCAGATCATCCATGCCTGCTTACACATGGTGAGGGTGGAGTGGAATGGAACATTCACACCCTGAAAATGCAGGCCAGGGGGAGTAGGAGGAGAAAAGGTTTTCTGTTGTGTTTTGGCTGGAGTAAGGCAGATTTTGACAAAAAGGTTTTCTGTTATTAGGCGACACTTTTCCTTGTCCTTTGGCTACAGTGAAGGTTTTTCTTGGAGCTGTTTTAGTCAGTATCTGTTAGTGGTTCTGGGCTGGAGGCTTTAGCAAGACTCTGCCAGGATTCAGGGAAGGCAATAAGAAAACCCAGGGAACTCTCCGCCACATTGTTCCTCAGCTTCTGAGGTCCCTACGCAGTCTAGCTTTTTCTCTGTCTGGGGGTCTTCCTGTGCTTGGTGTTGCATTACGTCCAGGGTTTTTTAGTTGTAAACAGAAAGACCAGGGAAGACTGAGGATACTCCCACCTGGGGAAAACAGAAGCCCCATCCTTTAGATTTTTTAGTGTTACTCTAGATAGAAACAGAGAAGCCCTCCCTAACCCACAATAGGTCAGCCCCCCACCAACTCATTACATATTTCCATGGCAACCTATGTGCTTCCTGTGTGGCGTCATCAGATGCATTTGTATATTTGTCTGTATATGTGTATGTGTATATGTGTGAGTGAGAGAGAGAAAGAGTCCTCAACTAATATTAGTTCCAATCCTTTTACCATATCAATAGAGTCACAAGTGTCCAAGGACAGGGACGGGTCCTGTCCACTGCTGTGTCCTCCATAAATAGCACAGAGCCTGAAGAGGAAGTGATGAGGAGCACTAAGAGCACAGGGATTGGGGCCCTGGGGCTCCTTTGGATAGAAGTTCAGGAAAGACCACTCTGAGGTGGTGACATTTAGGCTGAGACCAGAGACACAAAAACAGAGCCAGGCAGGTGAATCTGTGAGCCTCCCTGGCACAGGGAGCATCAAGTGACACAGCCCTGTTGTGAGTATGGGTTTGGTGTACCCCCAGAGCAGCAAAGAGGCCAGTGACTATGGAGGGAAGCAAGGAAATGGATCACTTAGGTCTTTGTAGGCCAGTGGAGGAGGGTGATGAGAAGCCATGAAAGAATTCAGTGGACAGAAAAGGGTACAGTCTGAATTGGATCTTAGGGAGGTCTCCTCTATCTACTATGATCCGCAGGGACTGCAACAGGTGCCCAGCACAGAGACTATTGAAACTGGATGAGAGATGGCATTGGGTGAGGGGTGAGTTAGGGTAAGGCAGGAAGTTAAGGGGTGGCTGGATTTGGGAATGACTGACTCTTTCTGCAGAAGGGTGTAGGGGGTAAAAATGGGACAGGGTGTATAAAGCATCAGAAAATAGTTTCTGTCTGTCTCAGCTCAGAGCTTTCACCCCTCCCAAGGACTCTGCAGAAAGCAGGGTCTGTACAAGCAGCTCCAGCTCTGAAGGGAATGCTGTCAGCTGGCTCCTATAGAAGCAGATGGTGTTCCTGAACCTTCTACCTGTGACTTGTTGTGGCAGGTTCCACTTGGAGCCCAAGTGCACTGTAATACTGGGGGCGTCTGTGGAAATATCTCCCCCAAAGTCTCACCTGCTAAATCTGGCCCACCTCACTTCAGGCCAGCCCACCAGCCACTGCTTACCAGATACCTGGCATGGCCTCCAGGGCCTGTAGATGAGATCTGGCTGCAATGTACTAAAGGAGCCCTTGGCCTTTGAAGCTTTCTCCAACTCTGGAATCTCTACCCAGAATCATGGAGGCAAAGAGTTTTACGCTGGAACCCGAAGCATTATCTACCCCGGCCCCTGTAACTTATAGATGGGGAAAATGAGGCTTACTAGGGCAAAGATCCTGAGGCTTAGTTAAGGAGAGTACTTTGGGGTCAGGAAATCTTAGAGTCACATCCTAACTGTACCACCTCATTGCTGAGATCTTGGGCAAAGGACTTTCCTTTGCTCTTGGTTTCTTCATCTGTGAAATGCGGACAATACTAACAGTCACCACTTACACCACGCCAGGCATTGTTTTAAGCCCTTTAAATATATTTAGTCTCTAATTCCCCAGAGGCAGGTGCTGTCATTACTCACTCCATCTTGCCTGAGGAAACCAGGAGACAGAGAGCTGATGTAACTCCATTAATGTTTATTCAATCATCAAATGCAGAGCTGGGTTCAAATCCAACAGGTTTGGCCTTCAAGTCTGGGCTCCCAGCCCCAGTGCTGTCTAGAGAAGACCAGTATATCCTTGACGATGACCTTGAAGGTTAACTGACATATGCCTGTAAAGGGCTGAGCGGAGCCTTGGCACACAGTCAGTGCTCAATAAATGCTGGCTAAGGTGTCAGGCAGCACCCTGCATTCTGGGGAATCAGTGGTGACTGAGCCAGACGCAGCGCCCTGAGGGGCTCCCAGTCCCGTGCGGGGGAAGGAAGAGAGAACTGTGCCTTATAGCGCAGAGCGGAGCTGGGCTGGAGCAGCTCAGGGGGCAGCTGGAGCCCAAGGAGGGAAGTGGAGACACAGGAACAGCCAAACAGCACGTGCAAAGGCCTGGCGGTGAGGAGGGTGTGGCTCGTCCTGGGGCCCAGAGAGGAGCAGCAGGAGATTTGCAGGCCCCAGAGGGTCCAGGAAAAGATGCAGGGACCCCTGATGGGGTTTTCGTGGTTATTCTGGGGCAAGACTGGGATTCACTGGGGAAAGGCCAGCCTGAAAGTTGGGGAGACCAGCGAGGGCTTCTGGGATGGCCTGAACTCCTCTACAGGTCCTTGCTTCCCTGCATTTCATGGGCAAGGGGAGTTTCACAATAAGGGTTGGGGGGTGCCCCTCACTCCCCTTTCATGATTGCTCTAGACTGAGGAGACTGATTCTGTGGCAGACTCTGGAGCAGCCAGGCCAACAGGGAGCCCGGTACCCCATCTCCTCCCTCCTCCCCCACCCGGCCCCCCTCCCTCCCAGGTTGTTCCAGAATCTTCCGTGATGAAGCAGCCTCATTACCGAAGCCTGCGGCTCATTAGCAAACAGCTGGAGGGGCCAGGGGACCTCTGAGTGACGCTGGATAGGGTGAGGCAGGAGGGGGAGCCGCAGAGCCGGCCGGTAATAAACACATGCTCAGTGCCTTATGCTGACCTGGGGGTGCGCGGACCCGCAGCAGACACCCTGGGCTGTTTTTAATCCCTCACGATCCCATGAGATCTTCACAGGAACCTGCGGTGCCGTGCTGCTGGTAGAATGGTCCTTGTTTAGGGCCGTGGACAAGGGCGCAGGGAGGGGCAATGACTTCCTCGAGGTCAGACAGCTGGAAGCCACAAACGTGGGCCTAATCCCTGTGGCCGCATTTATTGAGCTCTTCCTGTATGCAGTGACCTGCATGCAGGACAGGGCACTTAAAACAACCTTACGAGGTAGGGGACTGTTATTATCCCATTTTATAGACAAAGAAACTGAGGCACAGAGAGGTCAAGGTACTTGTCCAAAGTCACACAGCTCCATTTTCTTGCCCTCAGACCCCGTTCCTTCCATATGGAGATGGGGTCTTCTGGGGAAAGGCCTAAGCCTTACAGGGGCCCCAGCTGAGGGCACCCTCCCCCGCTTACAGCCCCTCTCCCAGGAATTCTGGGGTCAATAAAGGGCCAGACTGCGCAGTTGACGATGCTGCTGAGGCTGCCCAGGGCCCCAGTGAGCCCTTCAGAGGCAGGAAGGGAGAGGCCCTCTCTCCGACCCAGAGCCCCGACCCAGGCCCCCTGGCATTGCCCTCCCTCAGCCTCCCAGCCAGGGCTCCCAGTGTCTGAAGGACGACTTCTGTGATCCTGGGCAGGCAGGAAACACCTTCTCCTCTGAGGCCACAGGTATCTGACAGTGACTGTCAGGACATCAGTAGAGAATGTCCAGCCAGGAGAGGTGACGAGCCAGGCCCATCCAGAGGACCCCCACGCAGACATCCTATCGAGAAGGACGGCTCCCTTCTTCCCAGCTTTTCTCTGGAGGGTCCTGCTCAGAGAGACACTGGGATGGGCTTTCTCGAAGGCCAGGACAGGGGGCCAGAGAAGACCATCTTCCTAGCATGACCAAGAACATGGCCCCCCTCCTTTACCTCCTAAGGGAGCTGAGGGCTGCCTCTACCAGGTAGAATGTGCTGGAAGCAGGAGGGGTGTGGGAGAGCACAGGCGTGCGTGGGAGGGTATGTGCCAATGAATGTGGTCTGTATGTGTGTGGGGTATGCGCCGGGGTGAGGTGGCAGTGTGTGAGCATGCCTGTGAGATTGGGGGCACCCAGGAAAGGGAGGAGTCAGGACCCCCAACGACACCTTCTCTTTTCTCTGACCATTCTGGGAGTCCTGGGCAGGAGCCCGGGACACAGTAAGGGCCAAAGAGGAGCTTTGGTGGGGGAAGTGTGCATCCACAGAAGAGCTGGGAGTCCCAGTCTCCAAAGGACCCTGCTGTGTGACCTTGGACATGTCCCTTCACCTCTCTGAGCCTCTCTTTCCTTAAGCATAATGGGGATCATGCCAGATCCAGATGCTTTGTTCATAGCTAAAGTTGATTATCACCTCCTGGCAGGGCGTGGGGCCAGCGGAGGCCTGACCTTGGCCTGGGAGATGGAGGCCGAGAGGGGCCTGGGCTGGTGTTTGCAGTGCACTAGTGACAGGGGGTGAACCTCGGTGGCCCCAATCCCTGGGCACTGGGGTGATTCCCCCACAGCTCCGAAGCTCGAAAGAAACAGCTGGAGAGCCGGGAAAAGGCATCTCTACTTCCCAGAGTGCAGCTGTCAGGATGGGTGTCACACGCCAAGACGTGACCGAGGCTGTGACTAGAAATATTTGAATTTGTCAGCACTCGTTTATTTACTCTCGGCTTTGTTCCACCGAGGATTTGGCGGAGCTCACAGCAAAAGCCATTCAGTAAAGTGAGAAAAATAAATAAAACACACAAGTTGGGACCGGGAGACACACATCAGAGGGAATGCAGACGAGGGAACGCAAATCAGCTGTCAGGACCCGGAGATGACAGGCTCCGAGTTGCAGACTCGAGCCTCCAAGTATCCTGGTGACCTGGGGGAAAAGGGCACAAGGTCAGTCCCTTCCATCCCATTTCTAAGCTCTTCTGTTGCTCTTAGGCTCAAAGCCAAGAGCTTCTGAAGGGGCCCTGGCCATGCTTGCTGCAGAACCAAGACGCGGGGCTCAGGAGTGACATTGCGAGCCCTCAGCCATCTACCCTGGAGGTAGTTCCGAGGGATGGATGGAAGGCCAGCCAAGTCCTTCCAGAAGGATGCCCAGAGACCCTGCACTTCTCCCCTGCAGGCCTCCCCACACCAGGCTCTCCCAGAATTAGGTCGTGGTAACATCACCGAGGGCCTCGTAAGCTATGTTAAGGACTATCAACTTCATTGTAAGATCTCCTGGAATCCAATAAAGGGTTTTAGGCAAAAGAAGAGAGACAGGACCCAGGTTTATCTTTTATAAAAATAACTTGCATATGGTGAGAGACTGTTGACCCAGGTCTGCCCATCCCCAAACCCATGCCCAGCTCACCTTGACACGCTGCCCTCCTCGGCCCACCTGCCCCACCGCGCCCCAGCCCCTGTGCCCAGCCCCTGTGACCAGCCATGGGTCCTGCACCCTCTGCTGTCTCCTGGGATGGAGGAGAGGAGACGTGCTGTGTGGGCTGCAGCCACTCTCCTGCCCTCACTGGGCCTCAGCCTTCCACTATTGTCTCCTTCCCTTCCCCCAGTCAGCAGGAGTCCCTCGTGGAAGGCCATTCCCTGGGGTCCCTGCTGGCGGGATGGTGTGGGGGCAGGTGAATGGAGGACCCCTGGATGTGCCCCAATGGGGCCTCAGGAGGGAGCTGGCTCTGGGGGTCAGGGTCCTGGGACAGGCGTCTGCACTCTGCCCCTGAACCCCAGAGGCCCAGGCAGACCACGACTTTCTGGGACTCAGCTTCCCCACCTGCGAAGTGGGGTCAGACCCAAGTTATGCTTTGGGTGCCCGGAGAGGGTGGCCCAGATCCTTTGATGGACCCCACACTTGGCGGCAGTCTGGGTCGGGGTGGGCGGGCCTCCCCTTTGCCCTGGAGTCCAGCTGGAGCCGTCTCCACCTCCCCCCACCCCCACCTCCCAGCCAGGGTCCCCTCCCAGGCACAGGTGTACACAGAGGGCTGACCCCTCAGGGGCAGAGGGGCCTGCAGGGGTGAGTGGCATTGGGACTGAGGGGGTGGGGCTGTAGGGGAGAGTGGGTCACTTGTGAGCACGTGAGGGAGGGTGTCTGTGTGTGTGTGTATCCACACGAGTGTGTCTGTGTGTGAGTGTGCAAGTGTGTGTATGTCTCTCTCTGTCCGTGTGTGTGTGTGACTGTTCGAAAGCTCTGCTTCCCCAGGCCCTTTCCCCACCTCCTCCTCCCTCCAGCAGCAGGCTTGGGGAAGGTTCTGGAAGGGGCCTCGGGTCTCGGTTTTCAAAGACTGAGCCTAGCCAGCCCTTGGGACAAGGAAGGCCCTCCTGACCTGTCCAGCCTCTGGCCAGTGCCCTCCCCAGCACAGAAAGCAGCAGGCCCCTCCCTGCCAGCTGGGCGCTGCCCTCGGCCCACCTTGTAGCAAGACCATGGGCCCAACTGTGCTGTTCTCTTTGCACGCTGCCAGGAGGGACCACTATGCCTACTCCTACTACCCGTAAGTAGCCCCGGCCTAGCCCCTTGGGCCCTGTGTCGTCCTCCTCGTGTGGAGGGCCTTGCGCAGGTCCCTTTCTGGAGTCCACAGCCGTGCACTGTGTGTGCGTGTCAGGGGCGGGCCCGTCCCCACCCTGGCAGCTGTCCCCCGGGTGCATACAGCTCTCAGGTCAGCAGGAGCCCCTTCTCTGGCTGGGCGGCCCCAGGCTCTTCAGACCCACCATTTCTGGGCACTTCCTCTGGGCTCAGACCCTGAGAAACACGCACTGTGATCCCTCCCATGTTACTGACGAGGAGACCGAGGCTCAGAGAGGTGAAGGGACTGGTCAGAGGTCACAGGAAGTCCAGAGCTGGGGTTACCACCCAGGCCCTGTCTGACTCCCTGGTCTCCTGATGGTACTCTGTGTTCCGCCTCTGCCTTCTCTGATTCTACAAGCCTTCCAGAACATTCCCTGCACCTGTGCCCATTCTCCCTCCTCGCAGACCAGGCTCAGGTGGCCCCAGGACAGCCCGAGGACGGGGGTCTCTCACCTCGTCCTCCTGGACCCTCTACTTGCATCCACGTCATCCAGTGTCGCACCGGCTTTTCCAGCAACCGCACCCCCGTCAGCTCAGGGGGAGCCTCCAGCAGGACTTTTCCAGGAATCGTGGACAAGACAGTTGTCCCGCCCTCTCTACTGTGCAGTTCATGTTTGACCCTAAATGCAGAACTTGTCCAAGTGTCCGCTCACACGCTGTCTGCCGACTCTCACCCTGAGGTCCGCTGGCGGCCGGCGGTGCTCGCCGTCCCTCCGGCTTCTGTCTTCTGTGGAGCTGGGGCCTGCTGTTTGTGGTGCTTCTTCCAAGTGAACCGAGAGGCCTGGGCAGGGAGCAGAGCCCTGGGACACACCCCTGGAGACCGCCTTCTAGGCACAGCGCGACTGCTGTCCTTTGTCCACGGCCCTCTGTCTGTCCTCCCTGTGGTTTGCTGGTGTCTGCCTGTCCCTCCCTCTCTGTCCCCTTCCCTATCTCTCCATGTCATGGTGCTTTTACTGTCTGTCCTCCTCCCCCTCCTCCTTCTTTTATCCTCCTGATTCCCTCCCCCCTCCTCACCTCCCTCTCCTTTCCCTCCTTCCCCCTCCACCTTCTGTCTTATGTCGATGGTCAAAGTCACAGCCACAGAGGTTTTTCATCTGCCCACAAAGAGGTTCTCAGCTCTGTCCTGGGCCACGGTGAGGGTGATGTCCAGGGGTCACCCTGTTCTTCCCCTGACCCAGACAGCTCTTAAGCCCAGAACAGGCTGGTTGGAGTTTGCCTGTCTGGGAAGATGAAGTCATTAGCTTCCGTGGACCTACGGATGATCAGTGTCCCTGAGCCCACATAACCGGGAAGGCCTCTCTCAGGTCTACCCCCCATCTTGCATGCTATAGGGCTGAGCAGGCAAACAGCTCTCTCATCTTGAGCCTTCCCGGTGATTGGGCCCCTGGCTCTACTGCAGTCCATTTGGAGTCCCAAGTCAATTCCCCTTTGCCTGTTGCTCAGCCTCGGATCATGGAGCTGTCCCTCTGCCTCCCCACCCCAGCCCTCTAGCCCCTTCCTCCTGGCCCTGAGTTCCCTTCCCCCAGCCTCCTGAGTGAATTGGGTCAAGCCCTTCCATGGCCCTCTCCATATCAGATGAGTTCTGAAATACCCCTAACCAACACTGAAACAGCGGCTGTGCTCCTGCTGGGTCCCAGAACTGGCCTTTGAAATATAGAGAAAGCACAGGTATTACCTCTATACTGAAGGAACTTTAGAAAAATTGAGGACTTAGACACCGACTCATGCAGTCATGAAAGAAGGGAGGAATAAGGAACCCTCTCCGGTGCATTGCTCCGGTCCCACCTAACAAATACGAAAAGCAAGACCCAGCAGGATCAGACCGTTTCCAAGTAACTTAACTATGTCCCAGAACAATGTTCACGGATATTGATAGGAATACAAACATATCCGGCCTCCAACCAGGCAAAACATACAATGTTTGTCATCCAATCAAAAATTACCAGACTTGCTAAGAAGCAAGAAAATATGACTGGTAATGAGGAGAAAAGGTACTCGTTTAGACCTAGTACAGGCCGTGGAGCACGGTCAAAGGTGGTGCAGCTGGGGATTCAAGCTGTGTTCAGCACCCGTGGTGCTGTGGTCCAGACGCCATTGTTGCCCCTTCTCTGAGGAACAGACACCGAACCCTATGGTTTAGATCTGAAAGCGACATTAATGTTGACACTTCCTCAGTCTGCAAGCCATTAAAAATGGGCTTACCAAGCACACTTAGCACCCAGATTTGGATTCTAATGCCATTTTTCAACAAAAAGAACCCAGGATCCTTGGAGGAATGGCTGATTCTAGGACTAGGTCAGGAAATATACAAGATGAGCCCGAGCACCTTGTAAAGCCGGAAAGAAAGCAGGGGGTACTAAACACATAAACACACAAAATGATAGGAAAATGTCAAAGGAACTCAAGAGCCAATGGCCAAAGCTGGAAACAGCTGAGCAACAAAGTAAATAGGGTAATATCAGATTATAATCCCAAGTATAAAACAAATATCTGCGAGTCCATACTGCTTTAAATAAATGATTGAACTAAATCAATAAATGGGGGAAAAGAGGCAAATCTCCCATGTGGAAGAATTTGGAAGAATTTAGATTAGATGCCTAGCACTCAAGGAGGTGGAGCTTAACTCCCCCTAACATGTGGGCTTCACACAATGACTTCCTTCCAAAGAATAATGACTTCATAGTGGAGAAATCAGAAAAACACTCTCTTCACCAGGTAATCAAGGTTAATATTTTCAGTGATGAATCATGTTGATGGCATGTGCCCTTGATACGATGTGATGAGAATGGCGCTTGAGCTCTGTGATCTTCTGCCCAAAAAACCATAACCCCAGTATAATCACAAGAAAAAAATCAGACAAAACCCCATTGATGTTCAACAAATGATGCTGGGACAACTGGATACTAATGGCAAAAGAATGAATTTGGACCCTGCAATATTGTGATTTATAAGCAATATATATTTGGTCATTCAGATGACCAAAATATGTTTCTCATATACACTTGGTCTTCATCCACAGTTCCTGGCACACAGCGCTGGAAACCCTGGTAATTTCCCAAGTGCTGAGAGTGATAAAGGTGCTTTTTATTATGTTAATGAGGTAAATTTTGGACTCACCTAGGGATGGGAGCTGGTTGCCAGGAGAACCAACCATGTGACCAGAAGATTTTCAGTCCCACTCCCTGACCTGCAGGGACGGGAGAGGGGCTTGAAGTTCCATTGGTCACCAATGCCAATTCATAACCAATCATGACTACGTAATGAAGTCTTCATAAAAACCCAAAAAGGACAGGGTTCAGAGAGCTTCCAAGTTGGCGAACACATAGAAATGTGGGGAGACTGGTGCTCCTTCAGTGTCCTTCCCCCATCTTGCCTATGCAGTTCTTCCTGAGTTCCATCCTTTCAAAATAAATTGGTAATCTCTTATGAGTAAAAAGTAAAATGTTTCTCTGAGTTCTGTGAGCCACTCCAGCAAGTTAATTAATTAACTCACAGAGGAGGTCCAGGAACTTCTGATCTATAGCTGGTGGGTCAGAAGTACAGGTAATAACCTGGGCTTGCAACTGGAGTCTGAAAGGGGAAAGCAATCTTGTGGGACAGAGCCCTTATCCTGTGGGATCTGATGCTCTCTCCACGTAGTGTTAGAACTAGCTGAATTGTAGGACACTCAGCTGATGTCCCAAGAACTGTTTGTTGGTGTGAAGGAATGCCCCCAACGTTGGAATTGGGTCCAGGAATCCCAAAGAGACCCCTACCTCACACCATATAGAAAACTAACTCAAAACGGACCCAAGTTCTAAATACAAGAGCTAAAACTACATAAGTCTTAGAAGAAAACACAGGTGTAAATCTTTGTGACCTTGGCTTAGGTAAAGGTTTCTTAGGTAAGACACCTAAAGCACAAGCAGCCAAAGAAAAAAAACAATAGATTAATTTGAATTAATCAGAATTAAAAGCTTTTATGATTCAAAGGACATTCTCAAGAAAATGAAAAAAACAGCCCACAGAATGGGAGGAAATATTTGTAAATCAGACATATGATAAGGTCCTAGTATCCAGAATATATAAAGAACTCTCACAACTCAACGATAAAAAGACAATCCAATTTCCAAGTGGACAAAGGATTTGAATAGATATTTCTCCAAAGAAGATACACAAATGGCCAATAAGCACATGAAAATTTGATCAACATCATTAGCGGTGGAAAAAATGCAAAACAAAAGCACAATGAAATACCACCTCACCCACTGGGATAGTTATAAAAAAAAAGAAGAAGAACAATAACAATCATTGGTAAGGGTAGAGAGAAATTAGAATTCTCATACATTGCTGTGGAAATGTTAAATGGTATAGCTGCTTTCGAAAATGGTCTGATGGTTCCTCAAGAAATTAAACAAGAAATTTGAAAACATTTATTCAAGCAAAACTTATACACAAATGTTTATTTTTTTTCTGCTTAATTTTTATTTTAAGTAGGCTCCATGCCCAGCACAGAGCCCAACGTGGGGCTTGAACTCACAACCCTGAGATCAAGACCTGAGCTGAGATCAAGAATCGGAAGCCCAACCGACTAAGCCACCAGGTGCCCCACAACACAAATGTTTGTATTAACATTATTAATAATTGCCAAAAAGAGAAACAACCCAAATGTCCATCAAGTGCTGAATGAAGAAAATGTGATGTATTTATTCAATTGAATATTACTCAGCCATAAAAAGGAATGCCGTCTTCCCATCCATTAGGACGGCCACTAACAAAACCTAACAAAGAAACAAGGAAAAAATAACAAGTACTGGCGACGATGGGGAGGAATTGGAATCCCTTTGTTCTGTTGATGGGGATAAAAAATGGTGCAGCCACTATGGAACACAGTATGGCAGTTCCTCGAAAAAGGAAAGATGGAATCACCAGATGATCCAGCAATTCGGCTTTTAGATACTTACCGAAAAGAATTGAAGGCAGGATCTCAAAGAAATATCTGTAGACCCATGTTCAGAGCAGCATTATTCATAATAGCCAAGAGGGGGGGGCAATCCGTGTGCTCCCTGGGGATGAGTGGATACACACACTGTTCTATACATACAGTGGAATAGTATTCCGCCTTCGAAAGGACGGGAATTCTAAAAGATGATACAACGCGGATAAACCTTGAGGACATTATACTAAAGAAAATAGGCCATTCACAAAAAAGACAGATTCTGTGTGATTCCATTTCCGTGAGGCATCCAGAGTAACCAAACTCATTGAAACAGAAAGCAGAATGGTGGTTGCCAGGGTCTGGGGGAGGGGCCGGGGGGGTTGCTGTTGAACGGGTACAGAGTTTCAGTTTTGCAAGATGAAAAAGCTCTGCCTATCAGTTGCACAGCAATGTGAATGCACTTAACGCTCCCATACACGTAAAAATGGCTAAGAAAAATTTTATATTATGTGTATATTACCACAGATAACAATTTTTTTAAATGAAGTACCATACGTGCTACACCATGGGTGAACTTTGGCGACATGAGGCTGAATGAAAGAAGTCAGTCACAAAAGGCAACATAATTGCATGACCGATTATATAAAATGTCCAGAATGGGCAAAGCCTTAGAAACAGAAAGGAGCGTAGTGGTTGCCAGGGGCTGGGGGAGGAGGGAATGGAGAGTGATGGCTGATGGGTACCGGGGTGTTTTGTGGGGTGATGAAAATGTTCTGGAATTAGCGGGGATGGTTTCGCAATCTGTGAATATACGGAAAACCACTGAATTGTACGCTTAAGAGAGTGGATCTTATGGTACGTGAATTATATCTCAGTTTTTCACAATCCCACTGGAGAGACATCCTACAAATTATCTGAGCAGTCATCTTCAAAACCATTAAGTTCATCAAAATGAGGAATGCCAGGGGCGCCTGGGTGGCTCAGCTCGTTAAGTGGCTGCCTTCAGCTCAGGTCATGATCCCAGGGTCCTGGGATGGAGTCCAGCGTCTTTGGGCTCCCGGCTCAGCCGGGGTCTACTCCTCCCTCTCCCTCTGCCCCTCCCCCGGCTTATGCTCTCTCTCGCTCACTCTAGCTCTCAAATGAATAAATAAATTCTTTTTAAAAAATGAGGAATGTTGCAACCAAGAGAACACAAGTAGCCATGGTGACGAAATGTAATATGGTATCATCTATGGGATCCTGGAACAGTAGAAAGGACACTAGGTAAAAACGAAGGAAATCCCAACAAAGTATAGATGCTAGTTAATAATAAAATATCAATATTCATTATTTGTAGCAAATATACTATTTGGAAGATGTTAATAATGGAGAAATTGGGTCAGAAGTAATGGGGAACTCTTTGTACTATCTGCAACTTTCCCGTAAATCGAAATCTATTGCAAAATAGAAATGTTATTTATTTATAAAATCAATGTATCCTATCAGGCAAGCGTGGCAGCCTGGTGGGAGGGAGCTTGCTGGGAACTTCCCACACGACTGGAATTTAAGCCCGACTGCCTCCAAAGCACTGCCTGGAAAAGCCCGCTGGGCTTCTCCCTCTGGGCCCCATCCATCCTGAGCTCTTGACTCTGGCGGGTACCACTGGATTCCACCCAGAAGGTTTGCCAAGTAGATGCCCATTGCTTTCATTCCCACAAGTGCTCCTCCCTGGGGGAGCAGGACAACAAGGGCAACCTGATGGACCCCGGGACCCCAGAGACCACCGGGCCAGGTGTGAATCCTGGTGCTGTTGCCTCTTCTCTGTGTGTTGCTGGAGGAGAGCCTGTCTTCCTGGGCTCAGGGTACATGGGGCCAAGGGCAGCAGCAGCACCCAGGGTCGCGGCTGGGCCACTGGCTGTACTTGAATCTGTATTTGTCTCTGCCAGCTTGTGTGGTCTTTGGACTCAGCCTGGCGTCTGCCCGGATTTGCCGTGGCCTCCTGACATTGCCCTGACAGGGAGCTGCTGTCTGCTCCCGCTCAGCAGCTCTGACCTCATGCTGGTCCCCTTGCGGAGCTACTGAGAACTGCCAGAACCTTCCTGGAGCCCTCGCACCTCTTCCTCCACTGGACAGCTCCCCCTTGAGCTGTCAGCTCAGCTTCCAGAAAGAGCATATGTAATCCTTAGCCTCCCCAGCCCTGCTTTTGGAGGTCCTGAGAGTTCTCTGAGCAGGAGACAATTCTCTCTTGAAATCTGAGCACATGCTTTATGTGTCCACTCAGCCACCTCTTTCAGATCCTCTTTCCACCAATGCTACCTTACACGTCCTGGTCCAAGCACTCCCACCAAGGCAGACGAAAGTCAGGGCAAGCCCCGCTCTTATTGGCTTCTTCTTTCCTCAAGAAGCTGCCCCCAGCTTTGGGGACTCCAGGGAGGTCTGACTTACAGTGAATTCTGTGGGCTGTCTGTGGGCATTCACCATGTGCCAACAATGGACTGGGCATTTCTCATGCCTTGTCTCATTTAACGATCACAATACCTCTCTTGGATAGTAATGATTTTCTCATCTGCCATTGGTGAAAATTGTGTTTGGAAAGGTCTAGTAACCTTCCTAAAAACACACAGCCAGAAAGGGGCAGATCTGGGATTTAAACTCAAGCAGGTCTTAATCCAGAGTCTCTGCTCTTCATCACCACGTCACACGGTTTCCCTAGAGCTGTTTTGTGAAACCAAAAAAGCCCTCCCGATAGAAGAGAGTTGGGAAGTGTGGCTGCTTCCATTCTCCTTGTGAAGATTCACAATGGGCCTTAGTGTGTTTGAACTCCTGAAATGTCCTGCAGGGAACAGACCTGTTTAATTTTGGTTAAACCAGAATTTTCCAAATTCAGGGACGCTTGGGTGGCTCAGCCAGGTAAGCGTCTGCCTTCGGCTCAGGTCATGATCCCGGGGTCCTGGGATCGAGTCCTGCATCGGGCTCCCTGCTCAGTGGGGAGCCTGCTTCTCCCTCTCCCTCTGCCCCTCCCCCTGCTTGTGCTCTCTCTCTCTCTCTCTGTCAAATAAATAAAATCTTAAAAAAAAAAAAGAATTTTCCAAATTCCTTTTTTGTAAAGGAGCGTGTATTCATTTTGTTTCTTTTGTAGATGGACCACCCCCTCATCGTCTTGTGGAACTCATGTTCTCCGGAAGAAGCTCTGGGACGCTGCAGTGGACAAGTCACTTCTTTCCGAGCCTCTGTGGAGCTTCTGGTCACAATGGGCTAACAGGTGGCTTCCTTCCTTCCCACTGTAAGCAACTAAAAATATAGCACAATACAGCACAAAATATATGAAAAACTGTTTTCAGGTCTGGGACAACAGGCAGCTCAGGACTGTGATTTCTGAGAAGAAAAACAACATGAGTTGAGTCCTGTGGTTGCATGAGCGAGGGTCCAGAGGCGGGTGTGACTGAGTGGGGCACTTTGCTCCGTCCCAGGGCCCGATCTGGGTGACCAGGGTGGGATGTCCTTGGGGATGCTGACCAGAAGAGCGGGTAGCAGGAAGCAGGTGCGCCTGGAGGGTGGGGCTAGTTTTCCGTGTGTGTGTGTGTGTGTGTGTGTGTGTGTGTGTGTGTGTGTGTCACTGTGAACCTCTCGACGTGCTTCCCCATTGGCTGAGGCGGCTGCATGGGCTGACAATGGAAATGCTTGCGCAGGAGAAACGCTGCTATTCAGGTGCCTCCCGTTAATCTGTGGAGGGGGTGGTGGCAGCAGCTAATTTCGGGATTTGCTTGTCTTTGAATGGGGGTAATTACTGGGAGTTGCCAATTGTTCCAGATTGTTCTCTGGAAGACGGGGAGAAAAGGGGACTGGCTCTCATGGGTTCTGCTGAGTGCTGCCCCTGCAGGCAGTGTGGTGAAGTCACAGAGGGGTGGTCCAGGCTGGGGAGCAACAGGATGGAGTCAGGGGACCCCAGGATCACAGCAGGGCCAGAAGGGCTGGGCCGGAAGGGCCCTCAGAGACCACGTGACCCAACTCGCTCGTGTTACAGACGGAAAAACAGATGCAGAAGGGCAGGGACTTGCCCAGGGGCACACCAGGTGGGCCCAGCCAGGCTGCTTGGGTCCAGGGAACAACCCCCTCTTGGCCATGCTCCCCTCCCCCTCCGGCCTAGTCCGTCTGGGACGCCCCAGACTGGGGGGCGGTGTGCGTGAGGAACCCCCTTTCCTCTCTCTGACTGCAGGAGACCAGCGCAGTGGTGGGGTCACTGAGGCCAGCAGCCAGCTGGGGGCTCACCGCGGCGTCCCTGTGGCCGGAAGAGCTCCCCGTATCACACGGGGCAGCTGCATCCCGCGGTGCGCGTGGCCGACCTCCTGCAGCACATCAGCCAGATGAAGACGGCCGAGGGCTATGGCTTCAAGCAGGAGTACGAGGTGCGGGGCCCGTCCGGCCAGGACCCCTCGCCAGCGCCTCGCCTGGCTCCTGCTTGCTGCGGCCCCTGACCCTGGTCTGACCTCACCCCCTACTCTGATCACCTCATTCCTTTTGGCCTTCACCCTGAACCCTCAGCCCCATCCCAAACTGACCTGGACTCTGACTCTCATGCTCAGGCCGTTTTGAACTCTGACCTTGGATCTCAACCCAGTCTCCAGGAGAATGTCAACCGTGACCCCTAGTTATACTAATCCTAATGTGACCCTGACTGTACCTTGTGGATTTTAACCTGAAACCTCATTCTAATACTCACCTGATTTTGACTCTAATCCTAAACCTGGCCCTTAGCTGATAATTTCTCTGAACTTGACCTTCCTCCCAACCCCATCACTTCCCTCTCTGACTCTCTACCTTGGTTTTGAACCCCACTTCCTTGCTGGTTAAAGGTAAATGCAGTCATTTGCCTCAAGCCCCAGTGTGGGCCCTGACCCAGCCTTCACCATGACTCAGGCCTCCAGCCTACCCACTTGATCCCAGAGGAGGAGTTGACCACAGCTTTTTTTCTGTGCAGGACTTCTGTCAAGGCTGGGATGGCATGAGGAAGATGCCAGCTCGGAGGCCCATGCCTGAGAGTCCTGACAGAGGGCCTAGAGCCTGGGGAGCCGACTGGAGGCAGTCAGCAGGGGGCTTGGCAGGGAGACCCAGGGTTCAAGCTCCACCCAGCCATGAAGAGCCATCCAACCAGACGGTCTCTAGGGTCCCGGAGAAACTGTGATTCTGGAAGGGAGGCCAGCAGGCTCTGGAAGCCGGGAGCTGGGCAGCCTGGGTTCCTGCAGTCACTCTCACACTGTGAGCTTGCCCAAGGCCTCTCTTTCTGGACCTTGATTTCTCCATCCATGAGACAAAGCTAATAGCCCCGGTGGGGCATCCCTCATGAGGCTGTTAAGAGGCCTATAAGTTTCATTCCTCCCCCAAGTCCTGGGAGACGCTTGGTCATGCCAGCGCTGGATGGGGAAGGGCGGCATGGCCCCCTTCCCCAGAACCTCAACAAGGACACGGCATCGATGTCCTGCCACCTGAGCACTGCCAGCCTTTCCTTAGCTCCGTCAGTGAGGACCCCAACATCTATATCAACATGGCCCTGGCAGATGGGAGGGCTGCAGGCAAAGCACACCGTCCAGGAAAATCCCCAGGCACTGAGGGTGGAGAGCTGAAGACTCTGGGAGGGTCCCCTCTGTGCCCCTGCCCGTTTTCCTGGGAACCAGGCCTATGGGATAATCCCCTCCCCTCCAGGGCTCCTCTATTCAGGGCATCAAGGCCAGTGCTCCTCCTCTGTGTGCCCATGTGCACACTTGGGGGCCTGGAGAGGAGGCTGTCTGGGGGTCCTTCCAGCCCTGCGAGTCTCTGAGCTGGGAAGGGTCATGTTGGGGCTCCCTGGTGCTGGGTAGAGAAGCTGCTGGGACAGCCCCACCCCCTCCTGGGATCCTTGACACCTGATCCCAGCCCTTGGGATCAGCCTAGAAACCGGAAGGCCCTGAGTCTCAGACCATGCTGAACTTACCAGGAGCTAGAGGGGTCTGTTTGGAGTTTGAATCTGCAGAGAACCCCATCAGGTACCCGGGCCTGAGTTCTAGAGTCTGGCTGTGACTGGCCTCGAGGAGCTGCTGCTCAGGCCCCATCTGAGCCTTCAGGAAGTTCCAGGGAGAGGAGCTGGTGAACTGGGGAGGGACCCCTCCCTTTCTCTGCACTTTCCCTTGCAGGATGACAAAGGGCAAGTTCAGGTTTGGTCAGGGTATAAATCAGGGTCAAGGCCAGAAGAAGCAAGACACGTGCCAAGGCTCCAAGAGCCTCTGCCAGCTGCTGGGGTCAGGTCAGGGAACTGGGTTTTAGGAGAAGAGCATCAGGAGAGGGAGACAGGGCACAGGTGAAACAAGGCAGGACACCAGGAGGAGACTTGAGGCTGGAGCACAGATGGGGAAAAGGCCAGGTGCCAGCCCACCTGGCAGGTCAAGGTCAGGAGCAGGGAGCAGAGTCAGTGCCCATCACTGTACAGGGAGCCGGGGTTGGGGCCCCTGATTCTCTTGTTCACGGAATTGAAAGGAATTCAAAAGATTCATTCATTCATTTAAATATATTATTGAGACCCTGCCATACAGTGGGCACTGGGGATACTGGAGTGGACAACACAGGCAGAGCGCCCTGCGTTCCTAGACCTCACATCGGGGGTGGGCATTAATCCGGCAAGTGTGCGCTGGGATGTCAGCAGCTGGCCAGCGCTATAAAAAGCCATCAGGCAGGAGAAGTGGGTAAGGGGACTCTCACTCCCCAGCTGCGGGACTCTGGGCAAGTCAGCTCCCTCTCTGGGCCTCAGTTCCCGTCTGTAAAATAGGGATGACCCTGGTAGGATCAGATGCAATCGTGGTGAAGTGACTTGGGTGGCGCCAGGCGTGCCGAAGGGGCTCCGTTTACAAACACCAGCAGAGAAGCACATACCCCGGCTGGGATGACCCGGAGGCCCCAGCCCAGCCCGTTCCCCACCTCGGGCTTCCACAAGTAGAGAAGTGGGAGGAGGAGTGGGCTGGCTAGTAGGGATCCCAGCCATTCCTGGCTCTCTCACAAACTTGCTGTGTCCCTGGGTAAGACACTTTCTGCTTCTGGGCCTCAGTTTCTCCACATGAAAACTGACTGTGATTTGTACTGACTCTGGTCGCACCCTCGCTGACTCTCCGTGCCTCAGTCTCTCCATTGGCCAGAGAATACAACCTATTCCAGTGACTTCCCAGCCCAACATCCTTTAATCTGAATGACGAAGTCAGGGGACATTATTACCCCCCAGCTCATGCTGTTGACACATCACTTCAATCTGGGGATGCCCCTCGGGGCCGGGCCTGGGGCTTCCTGCGGGAGCATCTACTGAAGTGGCAGCTACAGTCCCTGCCTGCCAGGAGCCTTCAGTCCACCAGGGAGCAAGAGACCCACAGCATCATTCGCAGTCGCTCCGCTGGGGAGGGGGCGAGCTCTTAGTTTTGCAGATGACAGGCGCTTGGAAGGAAAGCAAGCGTGTTGGACCAAGGTGGGAAAGAACATCTCTACGGGCCAGAGCTGAGGATTGAGACTCACATGATGGGATTTAACATGCACTAGTGAATTACACATGCAAAATAAATCAGCAGCTTGGGGACAGGGGAGGAAGACAGGCCCTGCGATGAGACCAACAAAGAAGGGCTCAGGACGAGCCCATGAAATGACACATCTCTCATGTCACCTGCCCCTTCACTGCTCTCCCCACACATGCTGCCCCCATCCAGTCCAGTCCCAACCAAGGTTTCTCCTGCAAGATGGAGGGAGGGCCCAAACCTGGTCAGTGTACTAACAATAACAACGTAGTAATAGCCTGTAGCTCCCATACGCTTGCTCTGTACTGGGTACTCACATTATCTCTCTCTCCTAGCAAGTCCAGTGGTTGGTATTATTAGCACCATTTTACACCAAAGAAAATGGACGTTCAGAAAAGAGAAGTAATGAAGAGCCAGTAAGAGACAGAGCTGAGATTTGAACCCCATTCTCTCTGACTCTAAAGGCAACACACCTCTGCGCATATCGTGTTGGTTTTTTAGGCCATGTAAATAGAGATATGGAATCTAGCCAAAAGGAGGAGAGAAACCTGTTCAACTGGGAGGCTCAGGCCCTTGTACCATCAGAGTCACACCTCAAGAGGCTCATGGATAAGCCAGACACGGCCTAAAGGCAGGACCTCCAAGCTGAGAAGGGCATGGGAACAAGGTCATATTGATTGATCAACTAATTAATTTGAGAAGTATTTTTAGAATCCTACTAACTGTTAAGCCCTCTTCTAAGTGCTTGAAGATACAGAGGCAAAAAGGGGGTACAAAATCCCTGTATTCCTGGAGCTTGCATTCCAGTAGGGAAGACAGATAATAATAATCAAACAATTACATATTAGGAAGTAATGAGCATAGAAAGAGACTAGAGACAAGGGGACTGCTCTAGAGTGGGTGGTGAGGGAAGGCCTCTCTGAGGAGGTGATATTTGAGCAGACAGCTGAATAAAGTGAGGGAATGACTGTTGTGATAATGGTCAGGAGAATGAACCAGTCACAGGGAGCAGCAGATGCAGAGGCCCTGGAACAGAAGTGACTATGATGGGTGGAGGACAATGGAGAGGTCCGTGTGCTGGAGTGGGGAGACAGGAGGGGACAGGTGTGAAGAGTCAGGGGAGGGAAGACAACTTAGGGTTGACAGGCCATGGGAAAGTTGGGTTTTATTTTCAGCATTGAGGGAATTCATTGCAACTTTGAGCAGGAGAGCGGTGAGATCTCATTTGTGCTTTCAGATCGCTGTAGCTGCTGGGGGGCACAGAGGCTGCTGGGGAGAAGGGATCACAGAAGTTCAGGAGTACCGGGTGGAGGTCAAGCGGGGCATGAGAAGTTAGTGGTCATTCACACATGGAGTTATTGAAGAAATGGAATGCTTATCCTAAAAAAGAGGAGGCCTGGGTAGATACGAGAGCCCACTTCCAACTTCAGAAAGGCTGTCATGTGGACTTGAAAATTGGGCACACCCTGCATCCCCCAGAAGGTCAGAACCAGGACCAACAAGTGAGGCCACGGGACAGCTGTTGGCAACGGCTAAAGATGGAGTGGCTCCCTGGCAGCTCCTGTGAACAGCAGAGGTCAGCTCTCAGAGAAGCGAGGTGGAGCAGACAGAGGTCAACTTTTGGAATCAGGCAAATCTGAATTCAGACAATCCTCCTTTTTCTGCTTATTATCTGTGCTGCCTTAGGCCACTTTACCTTTCTGGCCTTCAATTTCCTCATCTGTAAATTAGAACCAACACCCATCTCCTTGGATTCTTCAATAGATATGTGAAGTACCCAGCACTATCCCTAGCACATAGAAGATGCTCAATAAGTGGCAGTGATGATGATGGTGATGGTGATAATGATGGTAGTGATGATGGGTGATGGTGGTGATGATGGTGATGTGATGATGATGGTGGTGATTATGATGGTGACTATGATGGTGGTCATGATGATGGCGAAGATGATGATGGTGGTGGTGGAAATGAGGGTGGTGATGAGAAGGAGAATGGTGATGATGGTGATAGTGTTGATGATGGTGGTGGTGGAAATGACGGTGGTGATGAGGAGAATGGTGATGATGGTGATGGTGTTGATGGTGGTGGTGGAAATGATGGTGGTGATGAGGAGAATAGTGATGATGATGATGATGATGATGATGATGATGATGATGATGATGGTGATGTGATGATGGTGGTGGTGATGATGGTGATGATGATGGTGGTCATGATGATGGTGATGATGATGGTGGTGGTGGAAATGATGGTGGTGATGGAGTTGATGGTGATGATGAGAAGAAGAATGGTGATGATGATGATTTACCAATATTAATCACAGTAAAACTATTTTTATGGTTGACAATGGTTGTGTGGAAAGAATCCCAGCACCAAGCAAGGGATAGAGGTAGAAGGCCACTAAGTTCTCTTCAAATCCAAATTGATGAGAAAATGAAATACAAGGTAGCTCACTCCCTCCATTGACATCACTACCCTCTCTGTTGATTCTCCCGCCATGGGAGGGTTAGACAGAGACAGTGCTAGAGACAGTGGTTTGGAGACTTTCATGCCACCAGGCACAGCTTCTGCACAGGGAAGCCCCGACCCAGCTGGGGGTTGACACTGTGCTGCCCATGTTCTGGGTAGCTACAGAGTCAGGAGGCAGTGGATAGTCAGTTTGGGGGAAGCTCTTCTGTCAACATTTCTGGGCCTCCCACATACCACAACTGCCCACACAGTCATCATCAGGGGTCCTTAGATCAGAAGGAAACAGACACCCTCTCACCCAACTCCTCTCATTTAGCACATAGGAAACTGAGGCCGAGGAAGGAAAGGGACTAGCTTAAGGTCATAGGTGAAGTCCAGGCACCCGGACTTCCCATCTTACTCTTTCTACTTCAGTAAAGTGGAGCTACTGTGTCAGGTATCAGTCGATTGCCTCTCAGCTCCAGGTTCATTCTTCAGCACCTGATCTATAATAATAGGTTGAATTCCTTTAGCTATTTCTCCTCTACAGTGATCATAACATTAAGCTTTCTCAGTAGAAAGTGCTGGAGGAACACTGCAGGAGGAAGGGGCTTCTCCCACTAGTTCCAGCAGCCTCACAGTCAGTCAGCAGGATGGGTCTGAGGACATCTGGCCATACCTGGCCCCAGCCATGGCCCCAAACATGCATTCTTTGGTGACCTTGCAGCCCCATCCTGACCTGGTGATCACCCTCTGGTGACCCTCCCCCACCCACACCAGCACCCAGATTCCCTCTGCATGCCTTCCTGCCCAGACCCCAGCTGCAGCTTGCTGCCGCAGAGGCTCGCTTGCTGCTTGCCTGGGGACTGCAGACCAGCTCTGACCTGGGCAAACCACTGAAAGTCTCCGCCAGCCAGTGATCTACAACTCCTCCTTGAGGAGCTGGACCTCTTCCAAGGTTGTCCTTCCTTGGGTACTCTTCCTCAGTCCTAGGGGACCACATAGAGTTTCCTTTATCTTACAGTCACCCTTTATTATAGCTTAATCATATTTTATATTACACTTGCCCTGCCTAAATCACTGTGTGGTTTCCATCTCCTGATTAGATCCAAGTTAACACACTGTCAACACTTGTGTTCTAGATGGTAATTGAGAGCAAACCTCTTGGCCCCATTGTCCTGACAAACCCCTCATGCCATGTTGCACATTTATAAGTATACAGCCTGGCTACAAAGGCAAGCTCCCATCCAACTAACTCTTATTTTATAGAAATCTTTTATTTAGAGGTCTTTGCTCAGTTCATCTTAGGCCTATCCTACTTTCCCTTGCACTAAGAGAAGTTGGTACTTTCTTACCAATTCTATTAAAGTTCCTGTGGATTATCTGGGGTTTTACCTTATCTTGGCCAACCTTGACACTGCCCCAGTGTTAGAAAATGCATTCAGCTGCTAGAAACAAGGATTCAGAAAATAAGGTCTTAAGCCAATTAAAAAATGATTTTTCACTCAAATAAGAGAAGTCTGGGTGCAGAAAGTCCAGGGCTGCTATGGTTATGTCAACCTTAAAAGTAAAACAGCCAGTTATTTTACGAAGAAAATTTATTTTTATTCGGTTTATTCAGAAATAGCAGGGGAATTGCAATTCAGGACATGCAAGCTAGGGCAAACAGGAGCTCAAAGGAGAGGAACAGTACTTGACCGACTAAAGAAGGAAGTTGGAGGGGCTGCTTTGAATGACAGACCTCATTGGAGGAAAACAAGAGTTCAGGGTGGTGACAGTTTCTCATTGGCTAAGACGTGGTATTTTCTTATTGGCCAAACTTGTTGCTGGGCAAAGAGAAATTCTTCCTTCCTCCTGCTTGAGGGGCAAAGTAGGCTTCTTCCTGTTGTAATGCAACATACTTCTCTTCCCCTTGGAGTCTGCAATTAAGGGCTAGTGGTATGGTGTGAGAGCTCTCCCTTCAGGGCTTCCCAGCCCCGTTTGTAAAAAGATTTCTTTTATTCAGTTTCACAGTATATACACAAAGTTGTCAAATCCCCAGCTTCCCTCGCAATTTTGCTCCACCATCCACAGTGGCACATGACGTTATCCTGAAGATTACCTCGTGGTTACATGTTGGTTGCTGGAGACCCAGCCCTTGAGAGCTGCATTTTGGGGGGGAAAGGGGAAAGGGACTCCCTCCAGGTGAAAAAAAACCCCATTGAAGAACTTTCCTGGAAGCTCCATCCACCACATCCACTCATATTTCATTGGTCCCCCCACCTGCAAGGCAAAGCCACCCACAACAGCACTGGCCTCTTGTTACTAATGAAGAAGGGAAGACTAGCTTCTGGGCAGTGGGCCAGCACCTTCTCCCACAACCAGCAACAAGGAAATTTAAATACAGACAGAGCCTGAGGTTAGAGTTCCAATGATAGAACGTCCTCCAGAAATCCCCTCCATAAGAGGAAAGAATCCCTTCTCACTCAAATCTGCTTTTTAAAATAGTTAAAACTAATAAAATAGTAATAGATGTTCATTGCAGAACAATTTTTTTTAAATAGAAAAAAGCCAAAATCCCTCTTAATCCCACCATCCAGCGTGATATTGTGGTTTATAATAAAAAAATATGTATTTGTTCTTCATCCACGGTTCCAGGCACAGAGTTTCTAAAACGTTTGTCATTTCCTCTATAAGAGCCAAAGGGGTATCTTCTGTTACAATATTTAGTTCCATTCCCAGTTCCTGAAATAGCTCCAGAGCTTAAAGGTGAAATGGGTGTCTTTTGTTATTCATAACAAGCCCCTTTCGACCACACCAGAGTTTATGTTAATGAGGTGATTTTCCGAAAGCCCCTCAGGGTGGGGGCAGGTTGCCAAGGGAACCAACCACAAAATTAGAGGGTTGGAACTTTCAGTCCCACCTCCAACCTCCTGGGAGGGGGAAGGGCTGAATGTTGATTTGGTCACCAATAGCCAATAATTTAATAAACCCTGTCTGCATAATGGTCCCGGGACAAAAATCCCAGAATTAACAGGGTTCTGAGAACTTCTGGGCTGGCAAACAGAAATGCAACCAAGTGCCGGGAGGG
Source organism: Ursus americanus (assembly GCF_024610735.1). Taxonomy (NCBI): domain Eukaryota; kingdom Metazoa; phylum Chordata; class Mammalia; order Carnivora; family Ursidae; genus Ursus; species Ursus americanus. The sequence continues at coordinate 9,011,633 of NC_142159.1, forward strand.
TGGTATGCTGTGAGCTCCCCAGAGACGGAAGTGCCTGTGCTTGAGACCGTAACAGACTTTACCCCACGTATCTCTTCATCCAGCTCTTCATATCCTTTAATATCCTTTGTAATAAACCAGTAATCGAATGAGTAAACTGTGTTTCCTGAGTTCTGTAAGCTGCTGTAGCAAGGTAATCAAATCCACGGAAGGGGTTATGGGAACCTCTGATTTATAGCCAGTCATCGGATACACAGGGGACCCCCTGGATTTAGGACTAGCATCTGAAGTGGAGGGAGTGGTTGGGGAGTGGCAGGCAGGCTTCTGGATTTGAGCCTTTAACCTGTAAGATCTGATGTTGTCTCCAGGTAGATAGTGTCGGAATTGACTTACATGGTAAGACGCCCAGCTGGTTGATGGGGAAGAACCGCTTGGTGTGGGAAAACCCCGCACGTCGGTGTCAGAAGCAAAGCCGGGCTGTAGCGGAGGGTGCTTTCCCCTTAAGTTAAAAATGGATTCAGAGCTGTTGGTATTCTTGCACACTTCCTCCCGGGATTTCTTTTGCTCCATGTATATTTAGAAAGTACTTTATATCCAGATCAGCTATATGTTGTTTTTTTCTCTCAACCCCTGTTTTATCAGTATCTTCCCAGCATGAATTACTTTTTGACTGTCGTGTTTTTAATGCCTGCAATGACATTCCATCATGGGGTTGTTCTAACTGACGTAGCTAATTCCCCATTGTGAGGTCTAGGTGGGTTCCATCTGAACGTGTCTGTTAGAAATGATGCTGGATGACTGACTCTTCGCATAGATTTTTGCCTCCCTCCGATTATTTCCTTATAATAGATTTGTGGACTTATTGGGACAATAGGTATGGGTATTTTTCCTTCTTTTTTATTGAAGTAAAATTGAAATACGGTATCATATTAGCTTCAGGTGTACAACATGGTGATTCGACATTTATATACATTGGAAAGTGATCCCCATGGTAAGTCTAGGCACCATCTGTCACCATACAATGTTAACACGATATTATTGGCTATATTCTATTCCCCAGGCTATGAGATATACACCCATGACTTATTTATTTTATAACTGGGTGTTTGTAGGTGAGTCTTTTTAAGGCTTTGGATTTGTTCGGTCAAATTGCGGTCCCAGAGGCTGACGGGGGTTCCACTTCCCATGGAGTCTAAGAATGTCCTCAGATGGGTTTCTGAGGCCCTCCTCCCCTCCTGGGGCATCCGCTCTCCGACTCCAGCCTCAGCCCCCTCTCCCCTGTTTCTCTAAGGAAACACAATGGAAAAGTTTATATTCTGAAATATCTAATCAGGTATTTATCTCTAAATACTTTAAAAAGTCAACATAATTACTCTAGTCCCATTAAGTTTAATTTGCAGCAAATTAAGCACTGAGCGGGAAGAGGGGGTTGCTTAGCTGGTTGCCGTGGGGCTAGGGTCTGGCTGTTTACAGCGGGAGCCGTGATGCCTACCCAGGCTGGGGCGTGGGGAGGCGCAGCCTGGGGGCCTTTCTTAGAAAGGTGTTATTCCCAGGGTGGGGGTGGGGGGAGCCTCAGTGCCTTGGATGCCCTGCCCCCGTCTCCTGAGCAGCTCTCATCACCTGCCCCAGATAAACATAGTAGTGGGTGGTTCTGCTTCTCCTCCTGGGGGTTCCCCAGTGCTTGGGGATTTCTCCAGTGTGGGGGGCTTGACCAGCCATGTGCAGGGCAGCCTGGAAATGCCAGGGACTTAACACCCCAGGGGCACCCTACAACCAGTGAGGGATGGAAGTGAGTAGATATATACCCAGCTTCCCTCAGGAGGGATGAGTTTGAGGCACATCCCACACCCTTCCCCAGAGGGTCCCCAGAAGGACCGGGCCCACGGTATGGCCTGCTCTCTGATTCAGCCTTTGGGGCTTTTCTCCCTCCTGGCCCCCGGCCCCTCCTCACTGTGTCTCCTGGGATCGCCTGGACATCAGCCACCTGCATTTTCAGAGGAAGCCAAACCCAGACAGCGCTGGGTCACTGCAGAGCAGCGACAGCAGGGGATGCGGAGAGTGGAGGGTGCAGAGGACAGGACAGAGGGCAGGACAGTGATGGGCACAATGGAGAAGGGTGACACCAGATTTTTCCCCATTCGAGCCTTTGGAGACCCTAAGCAGAGGGTCAGCTAACCAGTGCCTGGACCCCTGAGCTGTGGAGACAGCACTCGTTTACCACCTCACAGCTGTGGCTGTAGGTCTGTCCTCCCACAGCCTCACTCCCAGTCTAGCCACTGGACACCTGCCTTCTCCCGAGGGCACGTTGTGCCTCCTAACTAGTGTCTGAGGCCCTTCTCACCCCCATGCCCACAGTTCTTTTACCTCCCAGGCCTCCTTCTGGGCCCAAAGCATACTGGGAAGTCTGCCTGATGTGACCTTCCAGCCAGGTGGCTGGGCCTGACAGTGGCCACGTCTCACCCATTCCTTGGCCAGGCACCAGGTCCTCTTGGGCAATTTTCTACCCCCTGTCCTGGGCTGACCTTCCTTCTCCTGCTTTTAAGGCTCCTGCCCCGTATTTCCTACTGTGATGGTTCATTTCATGTGTCAGCTTGGAGGGTGATTTGGGTGAGATTAATGTTTAAAGCAGGAAACTTGGGGCACCTGGGTGGCACAGCGGTTAAGCGTCTGCCTTCGGCTCAGGGCGTGATCCCAGCATCCTGGGATCGAGCCCCACATCGGGCTCCTCTGCTGGGAGCCTGCTTCTCCCTCTCCCACTCCCCCTGCTTGTGTTCCTTCTCTCGCTGGCTGTCTCTCTCTCTGTCAAATAAATAAATAAAATCTTTAAAAAAAAAAAAGCAGGAAACTTTGAGCAAGCAGATTGCCCTCCAAAATATGGGTGGGCCTCATCCAGTCAGCTGAAGGTCTGAATGGAATAGAAAGACTGGCCTCCCCAAGCAAGAAGGAATTCTCCATCAGACTGCCTGTCCAGGCTGCTGGTCCCCATGGCAGATTTTGAATTTACCAGCTTCCATAATTGCACGAGCCAATTCTTTATGATAAATCTCTTTCTGCATACATATACATAGCCTATTGATTTTGTTTCTCTGAAAAGCCTAACTAATACACCTGCCCAGACCAAACCCCAGGGTCCCCAGGGCTGTCCTGATATTGAGCACGCAGCCTCCCAAAGCCAGCTGTCCTGGCTCCAGAGGCCACGTCTTTGCTTAGCTCCTTCCCCTGTCCCAGAATTCTCCCTTCAGTCCCCTCCTCCCAGTGAGCCACTTTCTCAAGAATCCTCATCTCAGGCTCTGCTTCTAGGGAACCCAATGCAAGCTCATTGGTAGTAGGAATATCCTAGGAAGCAGATTCTCAGATGAAACTGTGACAATGTCAGTGAGGACCCTGTCATTGGTGACAGGCGGTGTAGCAAGAGCCCCTGACCTGTGGTAGCAGTGCCGTGACTAAGACATCCCCCCATCAGGAACAGGGATACAGGTGGAGGGGGTGTGCTGGCTGGGGGCAAGGTCTCTGGCACCAAGAAGTGTGGGAGGGAAAGTGATTAGAAGGAAATTGGAATTGTCAGCTGTTACATACATGAAGACTGAGAACTATAGACTCAGATTTATTAGTCTGCAATTTGAAGCAAAATGTTCATCGGAAAATCTACGTGGCAACATATAAGAGACTCCAGCTCTGTAGCCAGAGACGGGGCGAGGGGTGTCATCGTAGGAGTGGCTGAGCTTGCAAGAAGGACAAACTCTCTACCCAGGAAAGTCTTCTGTGCCAAAGTCAGGGCCCTGATAGGCCGGGAGTAAGTCCCCGACACTTGGGGTGACAATATCCGGATGGATGGACTTGAGAACCTGGACTCCCCTGACCCTCTGGGGCTGCAAAGTGACCTCTTCTGCCCTGTTGAGGGCAGAGAGGAAAGCCCCCTCGCTGGAGACTGTGCAAGGCCTCAGGTGAGGAGGGGCCCAACCCCTCCTCTTCTTCAGGATTGACCCCCTCCCTTCCCTTTGGCCGCCAAACCCATAACCAGGCTCAAATCTGAGCATAATTTATCTGCTGAAGTACCAGCCTGCCAGGAGAGGAGAGGGATTATAGATCCAAGGAGCAGCAAGGCTTGGCTACAAGACCAGGAGGAACTAGGGAAATGGCCTGGAAATGGATTGGGGAGGTGCTGGATCCAGAAGGGCCAAATACAAAGCTGGATAGGGCAACGTGTTGATATAGGGACTGCCCTGTGACGCTGGATTTAACATTCCGGGAAGGGCCTGTTCTGGAACAGGCTGCTATGGGGATGCTAGGAACCCACGATGGCAGATGCCGTAATTATCGTAGTGGACAGCGAGTTTGGATGGCAGCCTCATTACATTTAAAAACTTCTGAGCATTAAGACACTGGTAAGAGATTGAAAAAACAAGTCACAGACTAGGAGAAAAAGATGTGCAAATTATACATCTGATAAAGGACTTGTTTCCGGAATATATAAAGAACGTTCGAAACTCAATAACAAGAAAATAAACAACCTGATTTTTTAAGGGGGCAAAAGACTTGAACAGATACGGGTGGCAAGTGTGTACGTGGAAACACGGCTGGAAGCCACAGTAGATGCCACTGCACACGTGGAGTGGTGGCCGTCACAGACCGTGGACGTGCAGAACCACAGCTCCACGCACTGCAGGCGGAGACGGGAAATGGTGCAAGGGCTCTGGAAACCAGTTCAGCAGTTTCTTAAAAAGTTAAACATGCCTCCTACCACGTGACCCGTCAGTCCACTCCTAGGTATTTACTCAAGAAAAATAAAAACATGAGTTCACTGAAGACGCTTCCACAAATGTTCAGAACAACTTTATTTGTTAACATCAAAAAACTGAAACAACCCAATGCCCATCACTGAGTGAAGGGATTAACAAATTGTGGTCTACCCGTATAATGGATTACTACTCAGCGATAAAAAGGAACGAACTATTTATTCACCTACCAACAATGGATGAAGCTAAAAATAATTGGGCTGAATGAAAGAAACCAGACAACAGAGTCCATGCTCTATAATTCTAGTTATATAAAAGTCTGGAAAATGTGAAGTACAGTGACAGAAAGCAGAGAAGGGGAACAAAAAAAGGAAAAGGTAGATGAAGGCAGATGGCTGTCGACTTGTGGTCCACTGGGACCGGGAGCTCTCTCTCCTGTTGAGCTGAGCCTCTGTCTGCCTCAATGTCTTTCCAGACTATCCTTTCCTGGAGTGAGTGTCAGAAGCACCAGGCAGGATTTTCTGGTGGCAGAGAGGAGAGGACCCCTCCTCCACTCAGGCAGATCTCCAGGAAAATGACTCCAGCTGCCAGCCCAGGGCCATCCTGGGTAATGGACAGCCTCTCTTCTATATCAGCTGAGAGATGGGCCCCTCCTTAATCTGGGGCAGTGTCATTAAGACAGAAAACGTTTGCTCTCTGGAGCTCCTGATGGCCTTTAGAAACCGCCAATTAAACACCAACAAGGAAGGGCTGCTCCGGCTTAACACTTACCTTCCTAGCGCAGGCCCAGGCCTTGGCCAATGGGGCCACAGATTACTGGCCTGGACTCTCAGGAGCCCCGGGGTCTCATTTCCTGCTCTGCTCAGCCTGGAAGTGAGTGGGTGCACGTGAAGGCAGAGGGAGGACAAAGGGAGAAGAGGAATCCTTGAGGCTCTCCACTCGGGTGTTTGTACATGGAGGACCCTCCCCCAGGCTGGCCAGAGAGCAGAGCACTGGGGAACCCACCCTGGAGGCTGGGTGACTTTGGGCCACTCCCTGAACCTCTCTGTGCTGGGTTCATACAGGGTGGAGGGGCTGGATGCACCTCCCAGCTCGGAGGTTCTAGGCCCTGTGTTTCACGGCAAGCAGAGCCTGGTGGTGTTCCCCGAGAGGACTGACGTGTCCATGTACCCCAGGTCACCGCACTGAAGCCTGCTCCCCACTGGGACACATGTGACAGGTGGTGAGGCCAGCCCTGGGGATGGAGGAGAGCAGGTGATCTGGGTGGGCTGACAGAGGGGAGGGAGCCCCTGTTACCCAGCACCCCCTGGGAGCCCAGCACTGTGCTGGGACTCCCCCTACCACACACACACACAGCCTCACAACACGAGGGAGAGAGGTCTCACCTTGACCCCTTGCCTCCCACCTCCCTGCTTTTGCACAAGCAGTCTCCCCACCTCTCATGCCTTCCCCTCCTCTAGCCAAATCCTACACAGCCCAAGGCCTGCCTCCTCCAGGAAGTCTTCCAGCCAAACCCCTCATGGCTCCACCCAGCTGACCCTCTGGTTGTTTCACTGCCCAACCCAGTTTTAGATTTTGTGCTGTGAGGCCCAGACCCAAACATCGGCTCATCCCATTATCTCTCCAGGTTAGTCGATATTTACGGGGCGCTGGCTTGGGGCAGGCACTGTAGGGGCCACAGAGAGGATGAGAATAAACACCCACCGAGCACCTGCGGAAGCCCCCGGGGCCCAGTCAGCCCACGTGGGGTCCAGGCAAGCTCCTCACCCTATTGGGGGGATGGGGACCCCAGGCCCAAAGACAGGAGAGGCGGCTCAGGTCCCACAGTGAGTCGGTGGCTGGGACGCAAACCCAGGCCAGATGCCACCCTCACCCCCACTTCCTGCTCCCAGAACTCTCTCTTTAAATTATTAATTAATTGTTTTTTATTCATTTGTTATCCATTAATTCATTCCTTCATTTGGTCAACTCATACGCATAGAACTCCATCATCATACCGCAGGTGACGGGAAAGACTCCACATGAATAAAGTTGGTGTGGTGTTTTTTTGTGTGTGTGTGGTTTGCATTTTTTAAGTAGATAACTTTGACAAGAAACACTGTCTACATTTAAGGTATACATCTTGTTGCTTTGACACATTTATATATTGTAATATGGTTGCCATTGTAATGATACTTATCACACTTCATATTTATGGTATGATATTGTTGTCTGTGTTCAAAAAACTGTACATGAAATCTCTGGCTATTTTAGTAACTCATTATGGTTTTGTAACCGTAAACACCATCCACGCTGGACCCGCAGCCCCAAGCCCCAGGAGCCACCATTTCACTCCCTGCTCTTGTTCTGGTTTTCACGTTTGATTTTTTTTCTTTTTTCTTTTCTTTTTTTTTTTTTTTTTTTATTTCAAATATAAGTGATACCGTTCAGTACTTGGCTATCTATCTCTGGCTTATCTCCCATAAACATAATGTGCTCAGGTCCATCCACGTGGCCGCAAGGGGCACACAGCCTCCTTTCTCGCGGCTGATTAATATTCCTCCGCGCATCTGTACCGCGTCTTTTGTAGCCATTACCCCCCCGCCCCCCGCCCCGGCCACTGGGTGTTCGGGCTACTTCCCCAGCTCGGCTATTGTGAATAACGCTGCGATAACCGTGGGGGGCGCGTACTGCTCGTCGGATTCCTGTCTTCATTCTCTTTGGGTACATTCCCAGAAGGGGAATTGCTGGATCATATGTATGGTAGATCTATTTTTAATTTTTTTTTTTTTTTTTTTGAGAAAACTCCATATTGTTTTCCATGGTGGTGGGACTGATTTGCATTCCCACCAACAGTACACGAGGGCTCCCTTTGCTCCACAGCCTGGCCAACCTTAGGTATTTCTCATCTTTTTGCTACTGGCCATTCTGACGGGTGGGAGGTGCGATCTCGCGGTGGTTTTGGTTTTCCTTTCCTCCACCGATGGTAACAGGTGTTGAGCCTCTTCTGTGGAACACCACCTGTTGACCCTGGTGATGTCCTTTTTGGGAAAATGTGCAGAACTCCTTAAAACCCCTCCGCTGGGGCAGGGTTGGTCCTGGCACCTGGATCTATCTGGTCATACAGATGGGGGTCAGGTGGCCACAGCGGCACAGAGAAGGGGGGAACACAGAGCAGCAAGGCAGGGTCCCTTGAAAGGACCAGGATGGGGAGTTCAAACTTTTAAGGGGGTGCTCACTCTCAGGGCATGCAAGGGCCAGCCTGCTTCTCATTGTCACCCCTCTGTAGGCTCTCCAGTAACCCACCAGGGATTCCAGGCCCCCTGGCTGTAGACTTGCCTGTCCCCTTTCTCCAAACTGTCTCCAGGACCTATCTGTAGCCACAGGACAGGATTAACCTGTCTTTAGGCTTCGGGTTCCAGACCTTCTTTTCTCTCGCCTTCCTGGGCTGGTCCCCCTCACCAGCGAATTTTTCAGAGAAATACTAAAGGAACAGATGCAGAGGGTGGTCATTGATCCCAGGTGGTGGGAGGGCCAGGCCTGGCTCCAGGCCTGGCTCTGGATGGTAAATCCCATCGCTTGGAGAAGGTCATGACTTTTCCCACAGATGTGTCCCAGCGTGAGAGCAGAGCGCGCTCGTGCGTCTGTGTGCGCGCATGCAGGGGCAGTAAAGCGCGCTCGTGCGTCTGTGTGCACGCGCGTCTGTGTGCGCGCATGCAGGGGCAGTAAAGCCCTGAGCTCGCAGACCCGGACTCTGTCTCAGGCTCTGTCCTGGGGCTCCTAGGGTGAGCGGCCAGTTTGCTGATGAAGGCTAATCATGACTGACAGCTTATGACCCCACTCTGTGCTGCCCCTGGGTGAGAGAGAGAGAGATGAAAGAGAAAATTAAACCCCAAGATGCCACAGGCAGAAGGGTCCCAAAGAAACAGAATCTAACTCCCTTGTTCAGATGGGGAAAGTGAAGGCGCCCAGATATTTGCACATCTGGGCAGTGCTGGGATTAGCACGCAGGGCTCCTGAGTGTCGGTGCATCTGTGTGGGATGGTGTGCGTGCGCGTGCACACGTGGCTGCCCTCTGCGTGTGTGTTCAGGCTTTATTAGACATGTGCGTGTACTGTCTCAAGTTGTGTGTATGTGACAGTGTCTAGGTACACGTGTGTGGGTCACTAACAAGGATGTGTGTGCACTGGTGTCGGGGTGTGTTACACATGAGCATGACGGTGTGAGCAAGAGGCAGGACCGTGCGGTCCCTGCAGTGAAAGTGTGGTCTCGGGATAGCAAGACTCTTTCGGAGCATGTGGGTGCTTGTCTCAGCGGGGCCGCACAGAGTGGGATGCAGTGAGCATTTGCAGGACGCTGGGAAAACTACAAGGGGGAGATCAGTGACAGTGCGTGTAAGCTGCCTGGCACGGAGGCCGAAGCCCCAAGTCCAGGACTTGGTGCTGAGCCGCAGGGGTGCAGCTGACCCCCACCCTCTCCTGCTACCCAGAGCCTATTCAGGGCTTGGACATTGAGCCTCCAAGTGGGGCCAAGTGACCCCAGCTCTAGTGAGGTCGGGGACCAGCCTGCCGAGCTCAGGGGGAAGCAGCTCAAATGGCTCAGGTGGTGACCAACATGCCCAGAGGCAGATCGCAGGTGCCCAGGGTGAGTGGGAGCAAGGGCCAGGTGCCTCCCGGCATCTCTCTCAGTTCCTTGGCCAGCAACTCCGCAGCACTCTTGCACTCTCCCTGGCATTTTGCCTTCTCTGGTTTCCTAGGATCATTCCCCATCCTTGTGTGTGGTGAAAGGGACTCGGTGATTTAGGACATAGACGGGACCCACCATCAGAGAGATGTGAGGAAGGGTTTGTCCAGGAGACCAGCACAGGGAGGCCTAACCTGACCCCAGCTCTGAACGCCTCCCTGGGACCCGTGATGCTGGGGAGGGTACAGCCCACTGATCCCAAACCCAGGAGGGAAGAAAAGGGCAGATGGTCTAGGTGAGACCAATAGTGTGATGGTTAAGAGTTAGGGTTCCAGAATCAGACCCGGGTTCAACTTGCTTATGGTGTGACCTTGGGCAAGTCCCTCCACCACTCAGAGGACAGACATCGTATCTGAGCAGCACCCCCCCACCAGGCTCTGGGGCATTGGGGCTGTTCCATTCACATTCCCAGAGAAAAGAAATTATTCTCCATCTAATTAATCTAATTAGAAGTAATCAAGTTCTGGAGACGTGTGCAGCAGGGTAAGTGATTAGGAAAAATTACCTCCCTGCAAACAGTTTAAATGTAATTTTTTTGGTTCCACAATCTAAAAACCAAATAAAGAAGAATAAGCTCTCTGTCCCAAAACCCTCTGGCAGAGAGCTCCCTGAGTGGAAGCACCAGCCCAGGGAGAGGGCGAAGTTACCACCAGATTGGCAGGGGGCGTGTTAGACCAGCTGAGACAGTCCCCCACACCCTCTGGAAGAGCTGTACCATCTTAAGACCACCACCCACACCTTTGGGGACAACCCCAGTCACGCCTCAGGTCAGGCCTCTCCCATACACCCAGTCATGTTCATACACACTCATATCCTGAGACAAATGACACTTTTGTCCTTGAGTTTCAAAGTATTGTTATATTCTACTTCAAACCAGAATTCTTAGGAGCCAGAGAGAGATGGTTATATCATGTGTGTGTGTGTGTGTGTGTGTGTGTGTGTGTGTGTGTGTGTGTGTGTGTTGGGGGAAGAATTGCATTAACTTTACTGCCTCCTGTCTCTGTTGGGTTTTTCTCAGATGGAACAAAGTGTGTAGGCAGCAGTACCAGTGGCCTTCATCAGAAGAAGCTGGGGACAGCAGCCTGAGGGACGACACCAGGGTAGGGCAATGCTTAATCCAAAGGGGTAACTCCCTGACAGTGGGCAGTGCCTTTAAGGGTCCCTTAAATCACACTGCCTCCTTCTCCTTCTTCACTAAGGAGTAAGTCCTCAGGTTACTTCAGGACTCGGGACCTCTTTACTGAGAGCAGCACCCTGTCCTGGCCATCCATCACTTAGGGAAGAGCAGAGCCTAGAGATAATTATTTTTAGCCCTGCTGAGTCAGGTAGACTGGCCCTTCCATCCACACCTTTCTCAACCTGCCCCAATCTACATAGGGAACCTCATTAGGAGCAGACAAACTGGGAAGAGGACTGTAGAGCAGGGTGGGAAGGGGGGGGTTCTCTTGGCCAGTTGTCTTTTGGTGGGGAGAGGGAGACAACAACATTCTTCAGAGGAGCTGGAAGGATGTCAGGACCTCGTCTTCCCCAACGTGTGCCTTTGGGTTTAAAGAAGAATAATCATGACAGTACTAAGAACCATAAAGCCCAGAACCCAGAATCCAGAAATATATAAATCAGAACCAAGACTGTAGAATCCTAGACCCCAGAGCTACAGATTGTAAAACCTAGAACCACAGAACCTAGAGGCAGAGATCCCAGATTCACAGAATTCTAAACCCAGAAATTTAGAACCTAGAGTCACAGAATCCAAAGCCATGGAATCCAGAATCACAGAACCCATGGCCCAGAATCACAGACCCTAGAGCACTAGAACTAGGACTTTTATTCTCTCTAAAATGCTCTCTGCATCCAGTACCATCTAAAATTCTTCAGTGCCCCACTCAAATTCTCTTTCCCATGGGAAGCCTCTCTAGTGCCCTCAGCTTTGGCAGGTCCTCCTTCCTCTGAGTTGTCCAGGCCTCTCTGATCCTGTGATGCCATCCTTGCCTATCCTTTCCTCAGGTCTGATTCTGCTCTGCATCCATTCCATCCCTACACTGGATCTGACCCCACTCCTGGCTCATGGTAGACACTCTAGGCATGTTTGTGGAAAGAGTGAATTCTTGAACCACTTGGCCTGAACTCCCTCATGTTCCAGAGGAAATGCCTGAAGCCCAGAGAGAATATATTTTCCCGTGGTCACTATATTTGGGAAATCCCAGGGAAGATCCTAGTTTTCTTCATTCTAAGCCTAGGACTCCTTCTCTTCCCCAGATTGGATCTAAAGGACTGGAGTGTTGGCATGGAATTCCACCATATTTAATTGCTTTTTAATATCCCACTGTTGTTAGTTTCACCCTCAAAAGTTTAGGATAAACTACTTAGTCTAGTGGAGGTGGCGATGGTGGTAGGGATGACAGTAGGCTTCCTGGAGGAGGTGGCACCTGAGCTCAGCAAGCATGTGGGAAACTATGCCCGTCAAAGAGCAGTATGTGAAAAGGTCCAGTGGTGGGAGATGCATCCTGTGCTCAGAGACTATATGTGGAAAGCAGTCACAGAAACAAAAAGTCTTGTTAAAGGAGACACTGTAGGGTTGTCTGCCATCCTAGGATGTTTAGGCCTTACCTAATGTATATCTTATATACATTATATCCCTAGATTGCCTATGGCTCCTTGAGGGCAGGAACTTCTTCCCTAAAGCCCAAGCATAAACACAGATTTGACCAAGAGAAAAAAGCAAAAACCGTTGTAGCTTGGGAATACCACTTGCCTAAGGTTCAGCTTGGCAGCTTATAAGAAAAGGAATGAACCAAGTTAAACCAAGTGGGTGTAATCAAGAATAGCCTGAACATGCTGGAGAGTGGGAGATGAGTCAGAGAGTGAGAGAAGGTGGGTGGAGGTCAGGAGAGTGAACAGAAGGTGAAGAAGAGTCCCATATCTGTTATTTTCCACATACGCTTCAGAACCACGGACAGGTCCCAGGGCAGCTAGATGGCTTTTCTCTTCAGACTCCTGGGATCACTTACCTCTGTCTTTTAGAGGGAATTATCTGGATTGCTACCAAGAACAAAGGGATGGGCTCTAGAGCCAAACTGCCTGAATTCATATCATGGTCTGCCCCTTGCTAATTAGATAATCTTGGACAATTTTCTTAACTTCTCTGGGCCATGGCTGCCTTATCTGTCAAATAAGGATAATATGGTACCTACCTCATAGGGCTGTGGTGAAGAATAAATAAAAAATAATGAAAGTAATAGCTTCGCATTGTGGTTGGACATAGGTGGTGCTAAAAGAAATGTGTCACTATTATCCTAAGATATCTCAGCACAAGATGGGGATTCTTGGACTTGGTTTCCATTCTTTAAAATGAGGCCATTTGCTTCATCCGTATTATTAGACTTTTTTACCATAATGATATATTTTTACATTATTTGGTCAATTATTTAAAATAAAACAATATAAGGATACTGGACTAAGAAGTACTTATGTTCCATAACTGTCCAGTCATAATGGTCCCTGGGTCTTTGATTCATGACTTCCCAAGTGGATAAAGAGTTGAGCATGAGCCATAATGAGAAGTGAAGCCTTCGGAACAGGTCATGGGGTACACCAGTTGTAAAGAATTAGAAGTTCTTACTAATATTTTTAGCCTCTACATTGTCCCTCTCCACTTTCCTCAGTGTATGCTCAGGTTTCTTGGCACTCTGAGCCATGATATGTACGTGTTCACCACTCTCCCCTCACATACCACACTTCAGTCCCACTGGCATTCTTTGGATTTCTTGAATAGACTGTGACCCTTCTCTCCTCTAAGGCTTCTCACATGCTTTTTCCTTTGTCAGGAAGCTGTGCAAAATATACAGGATTCTTTGCAAGTCGCAAAACCCCAATTCAAACTCAACTCAGCCTGGCTTCAACAAACTAACAAAAAAGGGAAATTAATTAGGACATTTCCCTGAAAACTCCAGGAATTGATGGCTTCAGGCATAGCTGGATCCAGGAACTTAAATGATGTCATCAGGATGTTGTATTTCTACCAACTGCATTGGTGTCATTCACAATCACGCTTTCCACTCTAAGTGAGAAATGAGAATTGTTAGCATTAGAATTACATGACACTATTTTAACGTCTCTCCTGATTAGCAGAAGTTCCTATATGATTCTCATTGGTCTGGTTTAGGTCATCTTCCCATGACTGAAGTGATTATTACAACCAGGAAGTAAAATTAACTTAGTGGCCGGGCCTTAGTAGCAGGAGTCAGGAGATGGGTCAGCCCCACCTGGATGGGCTGAAAGCAACACTGGGGAGTTGTCCTACCAGAAGAGGAATGAGCTCTAGACAGGCAAAAAAAGGGGGGGGCTATTACCACATTGTCTCCTTCTTCTTGACATATAGATCACCTTTCAGATCTCAGCTTAAGACACATCCCTTCAGAAAAGACTGTCCTGACCCCTGAGCTAAACCACAGCCATCCAATCCTTTGCTTTACTTTTTAGCTCTTTTATATTCAAAGTTGGAATTTTTTAAGTACTGTCAGAGAACCAGAGCCAAACACAAAGTGGTACAGACAGATGTTATTCAGAAACTACAGCAATAGGGAAAAAGAGACTTCACTATAGAACTGAGCACAATTCCAAAGACAACCAGGACAGGTGGGGATTTATATAGCCAAGGAGCTGGGTGAGGGTGTCGTGGAGACACCAACCTTAGGGGAATTTTTGCTAAACTGACCGAATAAGATTCTTACTGATCAGATATCAAGGATGAGAGATGCTCTCGAAACTGACTTAGCAGGATTCTTGCTAAAATTGAACTTGGGGAGGATGAATATGCAAGTTCAAGGTCAAGATCTGGTGAGAAGAGGGCTTAGAGAAACCTGTCCAAAGTTCAGTCAAGGGGAATCTGTCATTACTTCCTAGGCACCAAGCACTTTCTAAGTGATTTAGACACATTACCTAATTTAATCCTCTCAACTTCCCTATGAAATACATACCCTAATCTCCATTTTAAAAATGAGGAAACTGAGGCCCAGAGGTTAAGTAACTTGCTCAAGCTCCCACAGTCAGAATGTGACAAGGCTGGGATGCAAACCCGGCCATTCGTTCTTCAGAGCCCACTTCCTCAACTACTCCGCCACAGTCCTTCTTCTAAACATAGTCACGCAAATAATCACAAGCTCAACAGTCCTTCCATGTATTCTTGATGTGATTATTTACTGTTTAATCCACTAGACTGGGAACCCCACAGAGGAAGAGACATTATCTGCCTTGTCCATTTTTGGATCCTGACCGAATTGTCCATCTCCTAACACAGTGTGTAATACATAGGAGAACTCTGGTGTCCTCACTTTTCCAGTGGGAATCATGAGCCCACCCAATGTTCTCCTCCCTACAAGGGGGATTTGGAGAGTCAAATCCAAACTGAGATCCCATCTTGCCTCTTCCCCCTTCTTAGCTTACCCCTTTCCTTCCCTCACCCTCTTCCCTCTTTTCTGCCTTACCTCATCCTCTCTGCCCCTCCCCTACACCTGTCTCCCAGACCCTCAAGTTCTCCCCTTCCTCTGTCTTTGTCCCATACTTTCTCCTCCCTCTCCTCATTGCTGCCCCCAGCTAGTTAAATAATACTGTGGAATGTGTTTCATTTGCATTTGGCTCTGGGGCCTATGAGGAGGGTGGGCAGCCATGTGTTCATTAAGCAACTGTGTAGAGGAGTGTGATGTACCAGTTTTACTGAAACTGTTGTCTCATCTTGGCTTATCCTATGAGACAACTACATATCCATTGGGGGGTAGAGGACCCACAAACCTCAGCCATGACTTGGGAATGAACTGAGGAGAGGAGGGCCCAGCTGTGAATCCAGGAAGGATTCACCAGCTTGCAGGGCAGAGTGGGGGAGGGATGCAGGGGAGGAGACTAAGCTGGACCCAGAAGACTCCCAAACTTGTTATTGCAACACTGTCATCACTAAGCAGGTCAGAGATCCCCCTTGGCTTTGACTTGATCCAGGTCAAAATGTAGTTATTAAATTCCTGGGGGTGGTTATTGCAAGGTGTCCCCAAATCCATCTGTTGTGTACCTACCACCCAACAGCACCAAGCACTGCATGTACATGGAATACATGGCTTAGCACACAGCAAACCACATATTTTATTGTACTGTGTGCTACTGCTATTATAGTAATGGAGAAATTCATGGAAAGCATTTCTGAATTCCTGGTAGCTTTTGCGCATTCTGCATTCCCTCAGTCACTGGTATTGAACAGTAGCAGTTGTAGTGGTGACAAAGGCAGCCACCATCTATTGAGCACTTAGTGAATACAGGCATTGGCCTTAGTGATTTAGTAGACTATCTCATTTATCCCCACAGCCTGGTTGGGGGGGGGGTAGTTATTGTTATCATTCCCCTTTTGTGGTTAAGTAAACTGAGGCTCAGCAGTAAAGTACCAAGACGAAAATGATGAACATTAGACAATGGAAGACAGTGATCCCTGAGAGATGGGGCACAAAACGGTGAGACCAGGGAGTCCCCAGCTTCCCATCTAGAGAGAATTCTAGGCCATGATGGAGGAGAAGGAACCAGGTGGAGCTAAGGTGAAGAGACAGAGATGAGAAAACAGGAAGAACAAATAAGACAGAGTTCATACGACAGAGTGGCAAGAGGAGAGAGAGGAAAACAGAAAGAACTCTGAAGATCTGCAGAGGGTCCCTCTCAAGTATTCAGCTGAGTAGTGATGAATGCCCCCATTTCAGGAAACTGTCAATACTGGGGAAAGAACCACCTAAAAGGATGAAGTTAAGACTGCCAACATGCACATAGCGCTGGAAATAGAGTCTGTTCCCACTAGCCAGACTGGAAAACCTCACGGTTCACAGGGCTTTGAGAAAAGTACACAGAAGGGTCTTTGCCTAGACAATGGGCAGTAAATAGCCCTAGATTAAAGACTACTTCAGTTCCTCCTTGCTTTTAATTCTTTAAAAGCAAGACCTGAAAAGATCAAAACTGTTAACGAATAACGACACCCCAAAATATAGCTTGAGAAATTTTATAGAAATACGAAACTATCCAGCATCCAGCAAGGTAGAAGTCGAGATGCCTTGGATTCAAATACAAATTAGCAGGCATTCAAAGAAGTGGGGAAATGTAACCCATAATGAGGAGATAAATGAATCAATCAAAACCAACTCAGAAGTGACACAGATAATAGAATTTGCAGACGAGTTATTATAATTGTATTCCATATGTTTGCAAAATGAAGTAGAGACATGGAAGATATTAAAAAGATCAAGTGGAACATTGAGAGGTGAAAACTATAATGTGTGAAATGGAATACACACTGGATGGAATTGATAGCAGATTAGAAATTGCAGAAGAAAAGATTAATGAACTTGACACCATAGTGGTCGAAACTGCTCACACTGAAGCAGAAGAAAAGAATTTTTTTTTTTAAATGAACAGAGCAGCGGTGAGTTGTGGAACAAATTCAAACTCTCTAATGTACATATAGAATTGGGTCCCCAAAGGAGGGCAGGGGGAGGCAAAATATTCGAAACAATAATAGCAGAAAATTTTCCAAATTTAATGAGAACTATAATCCCACAGATCAAAGGAGTGCCACAAAACTAAGCACCAGAATTATGAAGAAAGCTATAGGCTTTTTTGTAGAAATTGACAAATCGATTCTGAAATTCATAGGGAAACAAAAAGAATCTATAATAACTAAAACAACCTTGAAAAAAAAGAACAACATTAGAGGATTAACACTCCGTGATGTCGAGACTTATCATAAAACAACAGTAATTAGGACAATGCGCTGTTGGCATAAAAAGAAATAAAAAATAGATCAGTGGAACAGAATGAAAAAGTCCAGAAATAGATCCACAAACATACAAAGACAATTGATCTTTGACAAAAGAGCAAAGGCAATTCAGTGGAGAATGGACAGTCTTTTCATCAAAGGGTGCTGGAGCAACTCAATGTCTACACGCAAAAAAACAAACTTCAATCCATATCTCACACCGTACATAAAAATTAACTTTAAATGGACCATAGACCTAAATGTAAAACCCGAAACTATAGAACTTCCTTAAGAAAACATACGAGAAAACTTCCGTGATCTTGGCTTAGGCAAAATATTTCTTAGATGTAACATCAAAAGCAAAATCTATCAAAGAACTAATTGATAAGTTGACCAACAACATTACGCATTTCTGCTTTTCAAAAGACCCTGGTAAGAGAATAAAAAGACAAGCCACTTCTGGGAGAGAATATTTGTAAATCATACTCTGATAAAGATTATATAGAACTCTTATAACTCCATAATTCAAAGAACCCAATTTATAAATAGGCAAAATACAAAAAAAAAAAAAAGACATTTATCCAATGATATACAAATGGCCAGTAAATACAGGAAAAGATGCTCAACACCATTAGTCATTAGGTAAATGGGAAACGCAGACCAAAACCACAATGAGCTATCATCCCGCACCTATTAGGAGGACAAAAAGTCAAAAGACTGACCTTAACAAGTGTTGCAAGAGTGTAGGGGAACAGGGGCTCTCACACTGCTGATGGAGTGTGAAATGGTGCACGCACTTGGAAAACAATTTCCGAGCATCTGTTAAGCATACGATCCAGCCATTCCACGCCTAGGAATTTGCCGAGAGAAATGAAAATCTATGTCTATGCAAAGACTTGTACACAGATGTCCATAGCAGCTTTATATGGAATACCCCAAAACCGGGAACAACCCAAATGTCCATCCACAGGTGACTGCATTAACAAATTCTGCTATATCCATACAGAATACGCCCCAGCAGTAAAAACGAATGAACTACTGTACTGATACAGGCAACACCATGGAAGAATCTCGAGATAATTACATAGAGTGAAAGAGGGCAGACAAAAACAAGTAAATACTATGTGTTTCCATTTACATACAAATCTAGAAGATTTTTGGCAACATCAAGCAGATCAGTTGTTGCTTGAGGATAGAGCAGGGAGTGTGAGGATGGGTTGGGAGGGAAGGATTAAAAAGGGGCACAAGAGAACTTTTGGGGTGATGGGTATGTTCTTTATCTTGATTTTGATGAAGGTGGTATGCACATGTCGACTCATCAAAATACACATTTTAAGTACAGTTGACCCTTGAGCAACATGGCTTTGAACAGGACGGGTCCGCTTACATGTGGATTTTTTTTCCCGATATATACAGTACTGTAAATGTACTTTCTCTTCCCTATGATTTTCTCAAGAATATTTTCTTTTCCCTAGCTTACTTTATTGTAAAAATTCAGTATATATCACATATAACATACAAAATATGTGTTACTCAACTGTTTACGTTGTTGGTAAGACTTCCCATCAATAGTAGGCTTTAGTAAGGTTTGGGGGAGTCAAACATTATATGCAGATTTTTCACTGGGCCAGGGATTGGTGCCCCTCACCTCTGTGATGTTCAAGGGTCGAGTGTATATGAAGCTTACTATAGGTCAATTATACTTCATTAAAGCTGTTAAAAAAAAAAGATAGCTGATAGCACATTAGGTCCCATATTTTTTTGTTCATGATAAAAGAAATTTTAAACAGCTGTCCTCATACTCAAAATGTCCTGGTGATAAGTGGTCATTTCTGCAGAAGGCTCACCTTCCTCTCCAGGATTAACTTGGAATGAGCTAAAAAGCATCTGAGTTGATTGAGACAATAAACATGAATGTGTATAAAAAAGAGGACATTTGAGGGTCAGGCACCTTGTTTTGGAATCTGATAGTTACAGAAAATCAGCTGAGGCTAGAAGATGTAGGTCTGAGCCCAGGCTTTGCCTCCAACTCACAGAATGACAGCAAATTCAACATGTAGCCAAAGCTTATCGGTCACGTGCCATGTGCCAAACACTATTCTGGACACAGAGGACACTTCGGTGGACCCGGACAAGCAGTTCCTGCCCTGGAGAAGCTGACATTCCAGTGTGGGCAGAGGACATTCCCTGGCCATATGTGGCCTCATTTTACTCATCTGTACAGAGACCAGGCCAGGGTCTCTGGGGCTCAGTCACACACTAAAATGTCATCAGGTACCAAGCAGGTAATGAGCATGACTCACATCGGCCAGCGGGGACCCCAGAGACCCTGGGCCCCCAGCTACGGGGGCAGTTGCTCCTAGCGCCTGCTGATTTCTTTGTGAATGCCAACCCAGTATCTACACTGACTTCCAAGGCAAACCAGAAGTCCGGATTTTTTTTTTATGAAAGCTTCAAATTGTTAGCTATTCACAACTAGTTCAAAATTTTTAGGGGACGCCTGGGTGGCTCAGTCGTTAAGCGTCTGCCTTCGGCTCAGGGCGTGATCCCAGCGTTCTGGGATCAAGCCCCACATCAGGCTCCTCTGCTGGGAGCCTGCTTCTTCCTCTCCCACTCCCTCTGCTTGTCCCTCTCTCACTGGCTGTCTCTCTCACTGGCTGTCTCTGTGTCAAACAAATAAATAAAATCTTAAAAAAAAAATTTTTTTAAAGCCACCATGAATCCCCTCTCCCTTAAGGGCTGGATGCCCTTCGCCGCAGGTCCAAATTCAGTGAAAAGATGAGGAAGCTCCAGGAGAGATGCGCCAGGGGGAGAACCTGCCCCCCCACGCCCCTGTGGATGCCCACGCTGCTGTGAGAATGGGTGCCCTGGCCTGAAGAGGGAGAGGGGCCTCCCTGTACTTTGTCAATGGGATGAACTTGAAAGACAGAGTCCTGGGCCCCCTGAGTCATGTGGTTGAGGGACAGGTATGTGCGCGCACACGGCTAAGAGGCTGGACGGTGACCATTGTCAACACAGCAACCAGACCCTTGACCTGGTGCTGATTTGTGCCCAGCTCTGTCCCAAACTATCTCATTTATTCCTCACAAAGATACTGAGGAGGGTATATTATTATCCTATTTTACGGATGAGGAAACTGAGGCAGGGAAAGACGAGGCCCCTTCCTGAAATGCCAGCACCGGTACAGGCCAGGCAGGGATGGAAGCCAGCGGTTGGACTCCCGAGTCCACACCGGCCCCCCTTCCATGGAGTGGGATATGGCTGCACCCTCATCACGGCTGTCCTCCGTGGAGGACCTACTATAGGTCAACGTCTGTACTCACATGACTTCCTCTGCATGCCCTCGTTACAGCCCCCCACTTCCTGACACTGTACCCCACAGGCTGCAATAGCAACTTTGAGAATGGAAGCCGTGTTTTGGGGTCCCTGGAGATCCCTTCAGAGCGAGTGGAGCTGCCTTCACACCTACCATCTCCAGGGGTCCAACCCCCACCCTGTCAGACCCTGGGTCCTCGGCCCTAATAAGGCCAGTGCCGCCCCTCCCTCCTTCCTGCTCAGAATTCAGACCAGCTAACAAATTCTGCTGACCCCTTAGATCAGCAGAACTTTGGACCCCGGAGGCCCCTTACTCTGCCGAGGGCCCTCTCCAGACAAGATTTGTTAACTCATTAGCAAGGAAACAGCCGCACCACTAATAATCCCAGGACATTGGAACCATCTGTGCCTGGCGCCCTGGCACGGGGCCAGTGCAGTCCTGCCAGTAGGACTGTGTTCTTCTCTCTCCTGAGCCACACGGAGGCAGAACCGGCCAAACTGACAGGGCCTGCTCTCCCTGAGGGCAGAGTCTGCTGGCGGGGTACTTAGAGGAAATCTAGGTGGGAGACCCAGAGGAGGTGATCTAGGCAGGAAAAGGGAGACCTCGAGTGGGCTAGAGGGGAGAATTCAACTTTTCTGAGCACGTACTACGTGCCAGGTATTTATCCAAACCTCCTCACCTTGGGGGCAGATGTCACCAACCCTACTATGTGATTATGCCCGTTTTGCAGATAAGAACATAGAGGGCCAGAGAACTTAAGTGACCTGCCCAAGACACACAGCTTAACCATGGAGAGACAGGGCCCTGGTGACTCCTAAGTTCCATCTTCTCCCTCCTACCCACCATCTAGGTTTGCTCTTCACTGCACGGGGCTCCCCTGGGCTCCTCTACCTCTGTGGCCTCACCAAAGCCTCCTGGGGAAGAGAAGCCTTCAAAGAGGAGGGGCCAAGAAGATCCCTCCTGAGAAGCAAACATTTCCCGGCAGAGTAAATCACCGGGTGCAGCAGCCTCCCTCCCTCCGTCCCCAGCAAGTTTGTAAATCAAACCTTAGACCTGGGTTTGCAGCCTCTGCTTCTGGGAAGTGAGGCCGGAAGCAGGGGGAGAAATGTAGGGAGAAGAGCAGAGCCTCTAGTCAGGCCCTGGGGGGTTTCTGGGCTGGAGGGAGATGCACAGCGTGGCCAGTGAGGGACCATTGCCCTTACCTGTGCCCCAGGGGAATGGACCAGATACCTCCTGGGGCCCCTGCCAGCCCCGACATTCTGTGGGTCCCTGACCCTCTGTCAGGGGCAGCAGGAGCAAAGGGTCTGGGCTCAGGGATAAGGCTGGTCAGGGCACGTGGGGTCAACGGCATCACTGAGCTAAGCCCTGGGTGGGGGCGATTGGGAAGAGGGGGCTGGTGACCGCTGAGGACAGGCCCAGGGGTTGGTGTACCCATCTGGGGTCCTGGGCCAGGGCAGCAGGAAGGAAGCCAGAGGGGCAGGACTCCGCACCCTGGGGCGGGAGTCAGAGCCTGGGTCGGTTCTGGTTCTGGGGCTGACCCATTGTGTGACCTTGAGCAAGTCACATGGCCTCTCTGGGCCTCAGCTGCCTCACCTGCACAGTGGAGATGACTATTCCTGCCCTGGATGAGGGGCGCTGTGGGGACGGACGGAGGTTCCTGGAGGGAAGAGCCAGTCGGGAAGGTCCCTCGTGAGCACATGGGGCCAGGCCCGGCCCTGCTCTACCTGCCTCTGCTCCCAGCCTCCTGGTGATTGGCCAGGCCCTGGAGTCCCCCCCCCCCTCCGTCCCTGAGCGCCCAGCTGATTGGAGGAGGCGGAGCCTTTACGCAAAAGAGGCTGCTCCCTCCCTGCTCCCGTCTCTCCCCCAAGGCCACCACCACTGGGACCTAACACGCGCTGGCTTGACTCCCCAAGAATGGCCAGACCCTGGTAAAATGGTGGCTTTATTGTCTAAATGCAGGATTTCTCTGGCTGTGTTTCCCCAGGACCCATGCTGCTCCCCACCCCCTGCCCCACCATCACCCTCCCCTCCTCTCCCGACCTCCTCACCAGCCCTGTGACTTTGGGCAAGTCCTTCCTGTCTCTGAGCCTCAGTCTCCTCCTCTGTTGAATGGGGATATGCACGCCCACCCCATGGATTTGTGCTGGGCATGGACACAGCCCTGTGGTCCTTAAACACACGTTCCTCTGGAGCCTCCTGGACGCCAGGTCCTGTTCTGGGCGCTGAGGACAGGGAGGGGGGCAGTGGAGTTGAGGCTCTGCTGTCAGAGCTTCCATCATGGTGGGTTGGCAGGAGGCGGTGGGGAGGAGCTGGCCAGGAAATTGTCTGTAGGTGGCCAAGAGCCGGGGCCATGCAGGGTGGGAGGGTGACACACCCAGAGTCACAGGGTGGGTCATGGGCAGAGCCCAGGCCAGGCTGGCAGCAGAGCAGACAGGTGACTCACCCCTGGCAGGGGCCCCGCAGGTGGATTTCCAGACCCGCAACCCAGTGAGGACGCCCCCTAGTGCAGGGACAGCCGGGTCCCAGGGCAAGCATCAGCTCAGGGTGGAGGCTGAGAGGCCTGGGTCCCCTTGCCTCCTCCAGTCCAGACACGGGCTCTCAGGCCGTACAGGGGAGGGTTGTCTGGTCATGTGGGTCCCCCTGGAAGAATGACCCACAGCTTCCCCTTCCTGAACTCTGTCACCCTGTCCAGTAGCACCAGAATGTCCAGCAGTCTTATCTTGGGACTTGAGGAGGTTTGGAACTGGATCTTTTTTTTTTTTAATTTATTCGACAGAGATAGAGACAGCCAGCGAGAGAGGGAACACAAGCAGGGGGAGTGGGAGAGGAAGAAGCAGGCTCCCAGCGGAGGAGCCTGATGTGGGGCTCGATCTCATAATGCCAGGATCATGCCCTGAGCCTAAGGCAGACGCTTAACCGCTATGCCACCCAGGCGCCCCATGGAACTGGATCTTACCAGAACATTCTGCCAGATCATCAAGCCGCAGCTGGCTGTGCGGGCAGCACCTTCCTCCCCACCAACGACAACAGATTTTTTAATTATTATAATTATCACTTGAAATATTGCTTTGTTGGCACTGATAAATGAAATGGAATTTGGCTCCTCTGCCTCTCTCTCTCTTCCTCTTTAAATCTGATGGAGAGTTTCATAACATACCCAGAAACAGGGCTTGGTAAAAGGAGGTTCCTGAGGGGACTTCATGCAGGAAGGAGTCCGGGGTAAGCGGGTGTGAATGTGGACATGGAGACACCTCTGGAGGGGGAGGGGGAGCTCGTGCGTGTGTGAGCGTGCACAAGTGTGCGTGCAAGCATGTGTTCGTGTGCATGGGCACCAATGGGGGGGCCACAAGGGGCAGGAGGCACCTCCCTGGGGGCAGGGCATGGGGAGCGGGGTCAGCTGAAGGTACTGGGGGGGCCAGTGACCAGGCAGGTGCAGGTCTGTGCCTGGGGGTGACAGCCAGGGCCCTGGAGGCACGTGGACCCATGCGCCTGCCCCCTCCTCATTTACCTCCTCTCTGCTCCCCGCTTTTCCTCATCTCCAGCCAGGCACACAGCCGGCTCCTCCCGCGTCGGACCATTAGCTGTCAGAGTTAAGTGTGAGGGGCGCCTGTGTGGCTCAGACGGTTAAGCGTCCAACTCTTGATCTCAGCTCAGGTCTTGATCTCAGGGTCCTGGGTTCAAGCCCCACATTGGGTTCCATGCTGGGAGTGGAGCCTACTTAAAAAATAAAGAAAAGAATGAAATGCGCTCAGTGCACACAGGATGAGTGCTCAGGGAGGGGTAGTTGTATTTCAGGCAGGGTGCAGGGACAGGTGGTGACGGCACAGGTGACAGGGAGTGACCATGGGCAATGAGGACTCAGGTCCGAGGGTCCAGGCGGCAGGGCCCAGGCAGCAGGCTTGCCTTGGTCGGAGACCCAGCTGCCCTCTCTAGAGAGACCTGTCCATCCTCCCAAGAGGTGGCTGGCGGGCTATGGTGGCTTGCAGCCCAGCCTCTTCTCCTGCCCCCAGCATCCCCCAGTGGGAGCTTAGGACCCCACTGAGGGGACCATGAGGCCCCAGTGCTGGGCTCTGCCAGAGCCTCAGTCTCGAGGGGGGGATGGGAAGGCACAGCCATCCCTGAGCACCTACTGTGGGCTAAACTCCTGTGCCTGCCTCGGCCTCCATCTTCCCAACAAGCTGTCACTGCCCCCATTTTACAGAGGAGGAAACTGAGGCCTAGAGCAGCTGAGTGACTGGCCCAGGGCCACAAGCCACTGAGTGGCCAAGGAGGAACAGGAGCCTAGGTCTGCCAGAGAACAGAAACCCACTGCTCTCCCAGGGCTCCCCCCACTCAGGTGGAACCCTGAGCACCCTCTCCCTCTAGGGCTGGAGCGGTAGAGAGACTGCAAAGAGGGCAGGTACCCCTTCCCCATCCGGGGGACTTTCCAGCGTGACCTGGGGTGGGTCCTTCCCCTCCTCTTAGCCTGGATCTCCTCACCTGTCCCACAAGGATGAGGACCCCCACCCTGGGGGACAGAGGGGGCTCCTCGGACACCATAGAGTGCAGTGCTTACCGCCAACAGCCTGGTCTCAGAGCCGGCCCTCAGCACCTGTGGGTAAATTGCTTAACCACACAATTCTCTTGTCCAGAAAGTAGGAGGACCATAATAAAATCATAGACGTCTCGCAGCAGTGTCACGAGGATCAGATCGTCTGGGGGCTTTAGGAAAGCTACAGCAGCGCCCGGCGCAAGGTAAAAGCTCAATGAATGGGAGCCATTTTAATTTGATGCTGGACGATGGTGGAGAGGAAGCATAAAGGTAACAGCAAACACGTAAATAGCATTTGCAAAAGATACCATGCGGGCGAGCATTGTATGCAGAACGAACTCAGTGACTGTCACTGTCGCTGTCACTCCCTGCCCACCTCTGCTGACCTCCTGGCCTCCACGCAGCCCACCCACCAAGCCCGTCACAGGATCCCACCCACACGCCCAGGCTGAAGCTCCGTCCTCCTCCTCCGGGGCCCCACACCCCGAATCCTGGAAACAAGCACCTTTCAGTGTAATCTGCTCTCCAGCCCCACGCGCGTCCCAGAGGTCTAATTACTCAGAACTTCAGGGTTCCTACCGCCTATGGACGGCCGCTCTGCAGCATCTCTGAGCCCTGCGGCGCAGCGGCTGAGGGCTGAGCTTCCTCTCCAGGGCTGACTCCTCTCCCACTGCACAGCCCCCATCAAGGGGGGCGGGGGAGGCCCTGGCTCCCAGAGATGGAATGTTTGCTTTAGAATGAAGCATCTTAGGTGACTGAATTCAGCCCCCACTCGCCTTCCCATTTTTCAGATGGGGAAACTGAGGCCCAGAGAGGGCAAGAAACTCCCCACTCTAAATCAGCTGAAAGCAGAAACCAGAACTCTGGTTCCCTCTCCAGCCAGAGCTCTTCAGACCACTCTGAGAGGGATTAAAAGACTTGTTTAAGGGGGAACAAACAGATCAGTTTGCTGCTGTATGGGGAAGATGACTAGGAAGGGAGGCTTCTAATGTCAGGGCGAGAACATTGGACTGGGTTACGTAGGCAACGGGGAGCCATGGGGGGTTCTTGAGCGGGATAGTGACACAGTCAGAGCTTGCTTTAGGAAGCTGTCTCTGGAAGCACTATTGGAGATGATGAGACTAGAAGCAGGAAGACTGGCAAAGAGCCTGGAACAGTGTCAGGAGGGTAGTGACGAGGTGTGTGATGTCACACGAGCCACCATATATTGAACACTTAGGGAATCCCAGGAAATTCACATGTTCCATCTTATTCAGTCTTCAAAACCGTCCCATCATGATTCCACTTTTCAGAACCTGAAGCTCAGAGAGGTAAGGTTAGTCCCTGAGAGTCACACGTCGATAAAGTGTTGTGCGTAGGCTTGAGTCCAGCACCGCCGGCTCCACAGGGGGCTGGCATGTCTGGGACTGTGGTGGTGGGTGTGGGGAGGAGGGACACTCGCACAGAAAATTGAGATGACAAACTGACAGGGGAGGGAAGTAGCAAAGTTGGATGCAAGTTGGAGAATCAGCCTGGGAGTCTGAGCTTTTGAGGGGATGTTGGGTTGGAGCCTGAGTTTGGGGAGAAGGTAGTGAGCCTGCTGGACTGTGTATAGCAGGAGGCAGAGACCATGAGAGCCATGTGTCTCCCTTCTCTCTCTCACAGTGTCTTCTAATCTGAAGGGGTTTTACATCAATGACTGATGACCCCCAGAATTCCATAAGCACTCCTCTGAGTTCCAGACTCTGAGCTTTTATCAGTCAGGTTAGGCGAGGCTCTGCTGTGTAACAGATATTCCCCTAAATCTCAGGCACTTCTTTTTTTTTTTTTTTAAGATTTTATTTATTTATTTATTTGACAGAGAGACAATGAGAGAGGGAACAAGCGTGAGAGAGAGAAGCAGGCTTCCCGCTGAGCAAGGAGCCCGATGCAGGGCTCGATCCCAGGACCCCGGGATCATGACCTGAGCTGAAGGCAAATGCCTAATGACTGAGCCACCCAGGCTCAGTCTTCCTTGCTCACGCTACCTGTCTTTCTTGTTGGCTGGGCCCTCTGGTCCACATTATTCTCTCTCTCCAAGCTTCAGGCTCATGGGTCCGAATGGGTCTGGTGGGTCTGGCCATTCGGGCAGAGAGAAAAAGGAGCCAAAGGGGAATCCTGCACAGACTCCTAATTCAGTCTGCCCACGTTACTTCCACTCACACTTCACTGAGCAAAGCACTTGCTTGATCCAATTTCGGGTGGGCAGAGAAGTGCAATCCACCACAGGTCTGGGAGGTAAAAAGGAAAATTTGGTGCACAGAACAAGTGTCGATGGCACTTCCATATCCCCAGGTATGCCCCCCGAGAGGCGGCTGAAACTTAGCATATCCAGAAGAGAACTTCCTCTTCCTCAAACCTACCTGCTCCAAGCCTTTCCTGTGCCTACAAATGGCACCTCCCTCTATCCGGTCAATCAATCTGAGCACCCAGAGTCATTCTTGACTCTCCCCTTCTCCCACCACATCAAAGCCACCACCAAGTTCCTTCGATTCAACCACCATCGTGTGTCTGCCTTTCATCTGCTTCTTTCCACCTGCTTGCCCGCACCCTGGTCCTGGCCACCCACTCTCCCTTGGACACCTGCCGTGGCTCCTGCCAGGTCCCCCTGCTCCTTCTTGCCCCTGCACACTCCATTACCCGCAGCAGCAAGTGTGACTTTTAGAAACATACACAAAGGTCACTTTTCTGCTCAAAACCTTCCAGGGGTTCCCGCTGCTCCCAGAATAAACCACAGAGTCCTCACCATGGCCACGGGGTTGTGTGTGAGCCCACAGCCGTCTCCAGCCATGTCTACACCCTCCTCCTGTCCCACAGTCCCTCGGGTACCCTGGCTCACCGCCCCCCCCCCCGGCATTTTGGAACATCCCTAGATCGTGCCGAGGACTTCATATTCACCATCCCGATGCCTGGGATGACCATCTCATCCACAGACCTCAGCCTGGAGTCAAAGCCCTCCCAGACCCCCTGGCAGAAGGACCCCAGCCCCGGGACCCTTCACCTCCTCATCGTGCATTATCTCCGTCACAGCATCTACCACTTTCGGAAATGATCCCTTCACTGGTGGGTTCTGATCCGTCACCCCCAGGAGGCTGCAAGCTCCATGGGATGGGGACCTTGTCTGTGCCGTGCCCTGCTGTGTCCCCAGTGCCCTGCACGGGGCCAGGCACTTAGTCGGTGCTCACCACACTTGTTGGCTGGATGGATGGATGATGGATGGATGATGGATGGATGATGGATGGATGGATGGATGGATAGATGGATGGATGATGGATGATGGATGATGGATGGAGGAGCGAGCTGGACTGGAGCCCAGACTTCCTGCCTCTGGGGCTGGGCTCTCCCTGTTCCACACTTATCTGGAAGAAGGGGTGTAAGCATGGTGAGGGGTGTTCCTGGCCCTGCCTGGTCCATCCTAGGCTGGACAACACAGTGGGGTCCTGTCCACATGATCCCTGAGCCCTAGTCCTCCTGACAAAGACCTTCCCTGTATCCAAAGGGTTTGAGAGTCAGTATGTGGCCCCCCTCCATCTCCAGCTTCCTGCCTATCCCCCCTCCGCAGAGCCAGCCAGCCCAGTGGGGCTTGCCCGGACTGCCCACCCCAGCCCTGTGAAGAGGCCGAGGAGAGGGTGTGCAATGGGGGAGGCCTCAGGCTGGTAGGGGAGGGGCCGTCCTGACTTTAGGTGACCCTAGTCTAGGGAGGGGACACACTCTGTTCTTGGAGAGAAATTTGGAGCCCCCCGTCTAGTGAGGGGAGTCCTGCCCTCAGTCCTGCCTCGACATTCAGTCAAATGGGGGAGTCTTGTTTCTGATGAGAGTCAAGAGCTGTCCTACTAGGAAGCCCCTAGTCCCTGCAGACTCACAGAGGCGTGAGCTCACATTGTATTGACAGAGACCACTGGTAAGTGGCCCCTCGTAGGTAGACACCCCACCCCTGTCCCGAGGCAGAGGAACAGCCTGGGGGCAGACAGAGGCCACCCTCCCCAGATGAGTGGACCCTGGGGCAGAGCTGACAAGAGCATCCCTCTCCTGGGAGGCCAAACTCCCACATCCCCTAGCCTGGTGGAGGGAGGAGAGAGGCTGGACCACAGCCCCATGTGCCCCCAGAAGCCTGTGTCACCATGGACAGGCCCCTGCCCCTCCCCAGGCCCATCTTCTCTTCTGTGACCCGGGCTGGGCCGGGTGACACTGGACGCCGCCTCCACCTCCACGCGGGAATCTCTCTCCTCTCCTCGTTTCGCGTCTCACGTCCCCTTGCACCCAGCCCTCTCACCCCATCTTCCCCGGCTCCTGATCCTGCGACTGTGGGACCACAACTTGGCCAATTTCTGGGGCCCGCGAATTGCCCAATGGGGAGGCCAGTGGGCGGCCCCACTTCCAGTCCATCACCCACACTAATGCATCGTCCAACACTTTCAATTTATTTTTCAATTCCTTTACCATCAGAAGTGACGATTAAATTTCCAGCGTAAATACTGCTTTACCAAACTGAATTAATCACGGGTGAGGAGGGGCAGACAGGCTCCAGCAGCCATGAGAGCAGCTCAGACTTTAACCCTCGGTCCTCACCGAGGCCCTGCAGGGAGGGCCGAGTCTGCCGCGCAGACCTCACTGGGGTCACCTGACCCGGACCCCTCTGCCCTCTTGCAGCCTGTCTCCTGCGGGCAGTCTGGGAGACGAGTCTTGCCCAAGGTCACCTTTCCCATCAGGGCAGAGTCAGGGGACGCCCACCCCTCATCCCCCAGACCTGCTCCTTCCTGAGCCGCCTCCAGCCCGAGCCGGATGGGGCCGCACGGCTGAGCAAGGGCATGACGTGGGGAGGGTCCAGGGCTTGGGATTCTCCAGGCCACCTGTGAGGCGGGGCTCCTGCAGGCATGAGGGTGGGGACCTCAGATGACCGCAGAACCTGGGCTGACAGGGGTCGTGGGGGATGGGGGTGGGGCAGCTTCCAATCCCCTCGCCCACAAACTTCACCATCGCGCCCCTACGATGTGGCCACTGATACCAGCCCAACCAACAGCTGCGTTGACATCCATCTCCCCCTGTCCTCCATCTCCCGACCCCGACCACGGTCTCCTCACTGGCCTCCCCACTTCCACGGCTGCCCCCAAGTCACTCCCCATCCACGGGCAGAGTCATGGTCTCAAAGCGCAAATGTTGCCCCATCGTTTCCTGACCTGGAGCCCTTCTGCACAGCCCTCTGCTCTCGGGTCAGGCCCCCGCCCTCCGTGGCCACCGGGACCAGGAGGACCAGGCTCCTTCCCCCTCAGATGGTCCTCCCACCTGAAGGGTCCCCTCCCTTCCTGACACCAAATTAGATGTCATCACCTCAGATAACCCTCTCTGGCCATCGCTCCCCAATCCAAGTTAGTTTCTACCTCCTACAATTCTTTCTTGAGGTGTCTATTTCCTTCCTTCAGAGCACTTAACACAAATGATAATTAGGTATTTATTTATGGTTTAGTTGTTTAATAGACTCTTCAGTGAAAGGATGCAGTCTGACTCAATGAATGCTGCAGCTGAAGCCCCAGGAACAGGACCTGGAATGTGGCAGGTGCTTGGTGCGGGTGAAATCCCTCCTGCTGGCAGGCTGAGCTCTGATGCTGAGGTGGGCATAACCTCAGCGCTTGCACTCCTCACTGCCTTACAGGCTGTCAAGCATGTAACGACAGCCCAGCCCTGGGGATGCTGATGAGGGCTTCAAAGAGAACCTAAAACCTCACTGGGCTCTGAGGGATGAGTAGGAGTTTGCTTAGCACTGAGGTCATGGAAGGGCATTTCTGGTTAAGGGAACAGAAGAGGCAAAGGGCAGGATTGTTTGGAGAGTAATGGGTTGAGTGAAGCTGAACATTAGGTGGTATGTGGGGGCAGGATAGCGGTCAAGGGTGGCCCCTTCCGTGGTGCTAGAGGGGCTGCAGGGGCCGGACCTAGAAGGACCTGGAGCACCAGGCTGAGGTATGCAGATTCTACCCTGAGGGTGATGGAAGGGGAGAGGTTCTTGGGAGAGTTTTCAACCGGGAAATAGTCAGACAGTGCAGGTGCAATGAATGGTTGTGATAGTCAAGACTACAGATGCAAATGCCTAAAATAGCACCTGACAGAGCAGGGCATCAGGGAATAGCAGCTTCCCCAAATGATGTGCAAGAGGCCATCCCGGCAACTCTAAAGCCCTCAGACACACTCTGCCCCACCTCCGGGCCTTTGCACATGCAGTTCCCTCTGCCTGGAATACTCCTCCCTCCTTATAGCCTTGCTAATGTCTTCGCATATTTCAGGTCCCAGCTCTGCTGTCACGTCCCCAGGAAATCTCTCCTCCATCCCTCCTCCCTGTGACTCCTCTCCCTGCATCCTCTCTATTTCTTGGTGGGCAATGATCTACTTGGGTGATAGTTTCATTCACATCCATCCCCTGCTGGATTCTGACCTCCAGGAGGGCTGTGGTGGTGTCTGCTCTGCTGTCCACACTGTCCAGCACCCAGCACAGTGCCTGGAACACAGAAAAAGATGGTCAGTAAGTATTGGTCCAGTGAGTGGAGCAGAGAGATCAAGAAGCTCCCTTGAGAAAGGGAGGTTCCCAAAGAGCATTGACACACACACACCCCACCCCAGCCAAGGCGGTGAGCAGACCCCAACTCCTGGCTCCTACTGGCACTGCCTCCCACTCCCCATTTGCACACAACTGGCCCTGCTAAGTGACCAGCTGACGCAGGAGTTAATGGCCCAAGTCGCCAGATGCATTCCGAGGGGCCTGCCTGGTGGGCTGAGCCCTGTAATGCATTCTGTGGAGGGCCGGAGCGAGCCTCTTTCCTCCAGGAGCCCCAGCACTGGCACCAAGCGCCCCCTCCTCCCTTGCCTGCCTGCAGCGGGCGTTGGGCTGTTCTGCTCGTGTGCACACATGAAGGCCCAGGGAGGGGAGGTTGCAGGCCGGAGGTCCTGCAGCTGCTTGGTGGTGGAGGTGGGACCAGGTCCTGTTCTCTGAGTCATACTGCATGTTTCACCTTCCCCCCCTACCCAGCACTGCTGGTGGTTGAACCCCGTGATTTCAAGCACTTCCCCCATCCTCCCCACCGCCCTCCAGGGCACCCTGCCTGCCAGTCCCCCAGTCCGCTTCCCAAACTGAACAGCTCATCCCCAGGCCCCACTCCCCGCTCCCCAAAGATTCCTCTAAGAGCTGTCACCTCAGCAAAGCCCCTAGAGAGGAGACATAACTCCTGTCCCAGTTCCTCCACTCAGTAACTTTCGTTAATTCATTCCCATGACTGCCCACCCACCCCCATCCTCCCGCCCTCCCATCACTCGATGGCCAGCTACTCTGGGCACTGCTCGAGGCACAGGAGGGGCAGGCAGTGGACAGAAGACACCCAGCCCCTCCTCACGGCCCACGCGGTCCTGGGGAGAGGTGACAGGCACCCAATGACTGACCAACTCCATGACAGGCCAGCTGGTGAGGAGAGTGTGGGGAGGACTCTGACGGAGAAGAGCCCTGTGGACAGGACGGGGACATGGAATAGTGTGGGGGTCACTGCGTGGCCGGAGGGGCCACGACCTCAGGGAGAGGTCAGGGGGGCCTGGGGGCGGGGCACTGAGCTGAGATGGGAAGTGGAGGAGCCAACCTGCCCGGGAGCCTGGGGCAGTGAGGGGGCATGGGGGTGTCATTATTGACAGAGCCCCTCGCTCTCCCAAGTGTCCCAGGTATGACATAAGTCAGGAGGTCACCTTTGCCAATAGGGTTAGCCGAGCTCATGTGCACAAATTGGACCCTGGGATGGCACGCGGCCAGTTTATGTCAGGACATGAATCTGTGACGTCCTCACTGCTGTCACCGCCACACCTTGCTTCCATCTGTCTGAACACACACGGGCTTCCGGGCCACCTTCTGTTTCAAAGTCTCAGAAACCGGCAACAAGGGGTGTTTGGGGTGAGCACTGCCTCCCCTGGACCGAGCTGCCCCCACCCCGGGCTGTGGGGGAAGCCTGAGCGCCCCGAGCTCCCACCCGCGGGGGTGCCCCCAGGTGCGCGGGGTCCGTCCCCGTCCCCATCCCCGCAGACCAGGCAGGTGGCTCCTGCTGACACACCATCCTGTCGGGAATCTGGGGACGGGCTAATTAATTATGATCACTGACACCTTCGCCAGATGTCTACCATGTGACGCCTGCCCTGATGGTAGAAGGTTCGGGTAATTGTTTGAACAGCACTTTCCAAGAAATACGCTTTCACTCAGCTCGCCAGGAAACTGGGTTTATTTTTGAGGACACTGCCTGGGGTGGGCTGGCCGGCCACTTGCTCACCTCCTAGAGGGGTCAGAGGGTGCCTGGGCATCTGATCTGTCTCACTCAGGGCACAGGGATGTCTGCTGGGAGAAGCACGTTCTGCCCAGGACCTCCGAGCAGCTCAGCTCGGGAACTCTCCCATCTCCCCTCTGCCTTGTTTTTCTCTGGTCTGCAAAATCACGTACCGTGGGGCGGACTTCACCAGCTTTCAACCCCTTTCCTCCGTCCCTTGCCCCCCATCACATGGATCTTGGTCTCTTTTGTTCCTGATGTGCCCCCAAGCTCCTGGAACAGGGCCTGGCACATAGTAGGTGCTCAATCAATGAGCACAACCTTCATAATGACGGCACAGGTGCCCAAGGCTTGCTAGGTTACTAGTCGGGGCTACGTGCTGGCATTTCCATTCGAAGTTCTAAGCACTTCTAATGGATTGACCACATAATCCTCACAAAGCCCCATGGGCAGGGTGCTATGATCAGCTTCCATTCTATACATGAGTTAAGTCCCTTGACCAAAGCCGCATGGCTGCAGAGTGGCAGAGCTGAACCTTGAACGTGATGTCCTCTGGACATGCCGGAGACCGCCTCTGCCCAGCGTGCTGTGTTACTGCCACATTCTACAGATGGAACCCAAGACTCAGTGTTCTGATTCTCTACCACTGTGAAACAACCCACTCTAAGACCTGGTGGCTATAAATAGCCCATTATATTACATTTTGCTCATATCTTCCGAGTTAGGATTTTGGCACATGGAGGACAGTTTGTGTCTGCTCCACAGTGACAGGCCTTAGCAGGGTGGCCCACAGGACTGGCACGGTGATGGCACAATGGGGCCATTTGTTTGGGTCTCAGTTCTAGTTGTTAGCTGGCTCCTGGGTCCTTCCCCCGTCACACCTGCTGGGGCTGTGATGTCCCTCCCATGCATGCCCCCTGGGCTGGCTCAGCTGTCACCACAGCGGTTAGTGGGCATTGCTCTCCCCGTGGCGTCTTGGCTTCCTCGAGGCCAGACAATCTTACCTGTTCCACTGGCCTCCCCCGGGAGACTGGAAGGGGGGGCTGCCACTAGTTGAACTCCCGTCCCCAGAAACCCGCACACCATCATTGCCACCACCTTCTATTGGCCAAAGCCAAAGACCGCCCCCTCCAGATGCAAGGGGACAGACCACGGGACTGCAGCCATGAAAACATGCACCCTGAAGTCCATGCGAATTCTGAGGGACAGACACGACCCAGAGGCAGGTCCCATGTGTCCCCAGAGTCTTGAACACCCATGCTGTCCCATCTGCCTTTCCAATAAAGCCCTCTTCTCCCCACTCTGTGAAATTTCCACACCTTCACCGGTCACCTGCCTTGGTCCTTGGCCACTCAGTGTCCTCCAATTCCAGCCCTAGGCCTGAGATGACCCTCGGGGCCCCCAAAGTGTGGTTGACCGCCTCCTGAATGGGGGAGGGGCTTGTTAACATGCTGACCCCCAGAACCCTCCCCAGACCCCAGAACTAGGACCCTGGAGGCAGGGGGGCGGGGATCTGTATTCAACCTCCTCCCCGGGGAGTCTGATGCTCTCCAGCATCTGGAACCATTGTCTGAGTTTGCTGCCTCCTTGCCCACCTCCCCCCGACCCCCCTGCACCTGTGCCAGGTCCAGGCTGACCTCTGCCCCACGCTGGCCCACACCATCCCCCCAGCAGCGCTGGGCCCAAACCACCACGCCCTTCTGTAGGGTGTCAGATGGGGCTCAGGGCAGAAGGACCCATCCAGTCTCTGCCCTTGGCTCCAGCCCCATCACCCTGTCCCTCCTCCTAGAACTCCAACCCCCAGGCCCGAGGGCACAGGTGGGTGCAGCTTCTGGGGGCCCTGGGTGGGGAGGCCCTGCCAGCTCTCACATCGGCTCCCCAGGAGCCCACCCGGCGCCTCTTCCTCCCATTGTCTCTCCCAGATCTCACTTCAGGCTCCGGATTTGCAGTTCAGTGAGAGACAAAGTTAACTGTCCTATTTGCCTCCGCACTGTCTGCTACCAGAAGACTGGGGTCTCATGGAAAGATCTGGAACTCTTGAGTTTGAGATCCCTGAAAGCTGGCTTTGTGCCAGGTACACAGACTTCCTCTGCCTCCCCTCACCCAACTGTCACAACCACCCCCCCACCCCGGGTATTGCTACCTGCCCACGCTGTAGATGAGGAAACTGAGGCAGGAGAGGTCTGGATCCTGGCATCCCGCCAGCAGGCCCTGGCTCCCGCCCCCCCAGCGCCACCCCGGTGCCACCTCCTCTGTGGGCCTGGAGCCACCAGATCCAGGGCAGTGACTTCAGGGCTCCATCTGGAGCACACCTGCGAACGAGAGATCACGTCCAACAGCCCCATGCAGATGTGACTGCACCTGGGGTCCTGGCGCCGGACAAGCTCGGGTGAACGTCATTTCCGACAGAGCCACTAACTGGGATCCATGAGCGCTGGTCCGAACCGGTAACTTACTCTAAGGCTGAGTCCGGCCCATGGTGTGCTCTGTGAATGTTGAGCGGCCTTTGGCCAAAAGCAATAAAATTCCGACCTAGAAACATGAAAAGGACCTTGAAGTTATGAGCCCCGAGCCAGGACCTGCGGTCTGGCTGAGAACAGGATGAGGTCACAGAAGGGAAA
Source organism: Ursus americanus (assembly GCF_024610735.1). Lineage (NCBI taxonomy): Eukaryota > Metazoa > Chordata > Mammalia > Carnivora > Ursidae > Ursus > Ursus americanus. Next base: position 9,047,615 of record NC_142159.1, read on the forward strand.
GCAGAAAAGTGTACAGTGATTTCCCCTGTGCTCCTCCCTCCCGGCTTCCAGGAACCTCTGGAATGGAGAACAAAGTAAAGGGCCGCTCAGGAGGGCGCCCACCACGGGGAGGGGCCTGCGCTGGGTCACCTTGCCCTTGAGGACTTCCAGGCCCCTCCAGTGGGGCAGCCCAGGGAGGAGGAGCAAAGGGGCTGCTGTGACCTTGCCAAAGTCACTGTGCCTCCTACACTCTTGGATAGAATTTTCTAGCTTACGCTCAAAGCTGAGATGGGGCCTCCTACTCCAGTCTTATATGAGTTTTGAGATTGGCTCACCTCTGGCTGACCTTAAGGAGGAAAGCATTTCAAGAAGGGAAACAGAGAGCCATAGGGCCGAGCTTGCAGTCTCTGGCCTAACTCGCCCACCCAGTGGTTTTTTTGGACAAAGTGAGAAAGAAGAGGCAAGTCCTGTCTGCATGTGCCCACAATGCAGAAAATGTTAGGGTTTGGAGCCCACAGCCAAGAAAGAATTCTTCAGATGTCTTTGGTGCAAAAAGGTGGTCTTATTAAAGCATGGGGACAGGACCCGTGGGCGGACAGGGCTGCACTGGGCTTGTGACGGGTGACTGACTATATACTTTCAAGTTGGGAGGGGGTCGGGGAGAACAAGCCTCCCAGGTATTTTGCAAACAAGGTTTCCAGGACCTGGAGGGGCTAGTTATTGTTAGGGAAAGGTCATTCATCACTGTCTGGTCCCACCCTAGTCACGGGACCCTTCAGAAGTATATCGGTGGGTCCTATGCTTGGAGGACAATTACCAACATGTATCTTGGGGGTAGAGATAAAGGAAGTTTCCGAAGGAATTTTTATATGTTAAAGACGACTTCCACTTCCGAGATCCTGGAGGTAGGGATAATGTTAAGCTAAGACTGCCTTTAGCCTTTAGCAAACTATTAACATCGAGGTAGCTGAGTTCCTAGAGGAATGTCACTCTTCCCGTTTCAAGGACTTGTCAGTGGGCTGTAAGTAGTAAGGAAATTTAATTTTTTCTTTTGCTTTTGTTTCCCACATCACTGACCGCATGTCAGTGGCAGAAAGCATAGGAGAAAGCCTGTACGGGCTCCGGCCTTATAGCACAGTGACCCTGGCCCCCAGTAACCACGGCTCTGATAAATTAGTTCAGAGTTCCTCCTCCTTTGGGGGCTGGGGCCCGGGAGGGGGGGCGGGGCAGGAAGGCAGAGGTGGGCAAGGTGGGAAACAAGGGAGAAGGCTCCCTCTCCCTCTGTCAATCATACACATGGCAGATACTGTCCAGGTCCCAGGCATAGCACCCCCCCAACACTCCCCATCCCAGACCGTGCCACTAGAATATTCCAGCAAGTGCCCGTGAGTCTCCATCTGAGGCCTCCTTTTGGGCTGCAGGCCGTACAGACAGCCTTCAGCCAATGATGGGGAAGGACCCAGTAAGGACCTGCGGGACACCTACCACAGCTCCCTGGCCCATTGGTGGAATAGCTGGGAGGGGTTTTCTAGAAAGTCTCCTAGCATTCCCCACTGGGAGTGAGCCCCAGTTGCCCTCAGTGGTAAGTGTTCAAAAAACGCACTTTGGCAGGCTGACTTGGAACCCTTCCTCGCTGGGTGGCCTTAGGTCTGTCACCTCAAGTCCTGACTTCAATTTCCTCCTCTGTGAGGTGCTCGCCTACCCGGCAGTTGCTAGGGAGATTTGTGACCATCGGGGTCAGGTGCTCAGACCAGCATCTGTGTGCAGTAGGTGCTCCATCCAGCATGTGTAGTCTGGGGGTTCTTTGCCTCCCCAGTACCCATGTCCTCTTATTTCAGCAACAGCCCTTGATTTGGGAAAGGATCAAAGAAAGATACCCCCAACTCTTCCACCCCTTGTCTGTGGTTCTGGGTGAGGCTTTAGCCCAAGCCCCAGCTAGGCAAGGCATGACATTAACCTGGCCATGGTTACTGGCTCAGGGACGGTCACATAGCCCAATAAGAACAAACAAGGTACAATGAAACACTGGCCGGGAAAGCTGGGACTGAGGTATATACACTTTGCCTCCGGAATTGAACCTGAGGGGACAAAAAGCCTGCAGGTAACCTCTTCCCAGCACGCAGTATCTGAGGATGGAGCCAATGGAACAGAACCAAAGCAAAGAATGAGAGAGACTCAGATCCGGGGACATTGTCTTAGCTCCTTCCTGAACAAGCCATTCCTGAAGCCCCACTCTTCGACTTTTCAGTCACCTAGGCCAATACCTCCCCTTTGCACCAAAGCCAGTTTGATGTGGATTTTCTTCTTATCACCTGCAACTGAAAGTATTGACGTAGACAGTTATTATTACTAATATTATTGTTGCCATCATTTACGGTCAGGCCTGTTTCCCCATCAGGCTGAGCCTGATGACATCCTAGAATCCAGCTCTGACATGCTGGGGTTCTAAGGAACCTGAGGGCCTGACAAGGCTTGGAGCTCCCAGAGGCACGAATGGATTTTCTTTGCTCAGTCTACGGGGAGGACAGCGAGCAGCGGGAGGGATATTGATGAAGACAAGTCAATCATAGCTTTCACTTACTCCCCCGCTGGGGGATATGGTTCAAGAAAAATGCTGTCAGGGAGGGAAGAAGAGCTTCTTGCTGGGTCCCAGGATTGCTAGAAAACAGGAGGAGGCCCTGGTGACAATGATACCCACAGGCTCACCATAGCCTCCCCCACCTCTCCCGTTTGTAAAATGTGTCCATGTCCGTTTGAACCTTCTCATTGCCTCAGAGTCCAGGAGAAAAACGCAGCTCAGAGAGGTTAAGTGGCTTGCCTGAGGTCACACATCCCTCAGAGGGCTAAGGCTTGAACCCATCTCCACATGCTCAGTCCTCAGTCTCCCCAGACAGCTCTACGGCCCCCTGACGCGGGTGTCCAAGTGTGGCTAAGCTGACCGTGGACACTTCCAGCTGACCACACACAGCTGCTGGGTGGACGCTTCCTGCTGTCACTGTATGACCCCCCAGGGGCTTGTTAGGTGGGAGGAGGCAGGAAGAGGGTGACGGTGGTGGCCTTTGCATGCAACAGCGCGGTGGCTTCCTGAGGCTAAGAACTTAGGCATTGGAACCACAGAGATCCTGGCTCCACCACTCAGAACAATAGCACCCAGGACCCGTGACTTACCCTCTCCATACCTTATGCCCCTCCCCTGTAAAGTGGGCACTAAGAAGAGTCCCCACCTAATCAGTTAGCTCGTATGTACAGAGGGGCTCGGTGGCGCCAGGCCCACGGTGGGTGCTATGTCAGGGTCCATGAGTGACCTATTTGTAGAGAGAACGGGCCCCAGGACAGATAAGTCCCCTCGGGGCTCAGTCATCATCTAAAACCTTGGCCCTGACTCTGAAGCCCCCTCCCTACTCTCGAATACTCTGCACAGCCCAGATGGAAAACAACCTTCTTTTCTCTTGGCCTTTGTACCTGTGCTTGGCTCAGCCCTCAGGTCTGGCCTCCTTTCTCACCAAGCCCCATCCTTCCGGTCCTCTTCAGCCAGCCGCTGGGCCTGCCTCTTTAAGGGAGCCCTCCCTGATTCACCCCTGAGCCTGAGTCCCTTCCTTCAGCTTCTCTCCAGTGTTCAGGAGCTCTGAGGCCAAGCCTCCAGTCCTGCCTCCACCATTAGACCCCCCCTACACACACTGGCTCCAGTTAAGTCACTGCCCCTCTCTGGGCCTCAGTTTCTTCATCTGACCAGTGAACATGACCGTCGCTGCCTGACTCATCTTACAGGATTTGAATGAAAAACAAATGAACGAGTGGCTGGGCGGGAAACTGCTCCGAAATGCCAGGAACATGTGGGGACTGTGGTCGCGGTAAGTTCTTGTGGGGCTGAGGGTCCTGGGAGCAGACCCGCCCCATGGTCAAGGCTGGGTGAGCTTCAGGCTGGTCTGGGGTGCATCTGGCCTCTGGGCTGCAAGACGCTGGGTGAGTCACATCCGTTGCCTCTGAGAGATCATTTCTCATCTGTGCGAGAGGGAGAGGCTGTCACCCGTCTCTCGGGGGAGGTCCAGGGGTGGGGAATGAGGGGAAGTCTGTACTGAACCCATGGAGGGGGACAGGGAAGGGCCTGGGCCGAGCGGCAGAGCAGTGGCATGGGGAGTGTTTGAGGTTTCTGCAGCCAGTCTGGCTGTAGCCAGCACTGTGGGAAGAGAAGCAGGGCCAGAGAGGAAGGTTTAAGTCTGGTTACTCAAGCTCTGAGTGCCAGGACAAGGCATTCGGGCCTGGAGCAGGAAACCGGGAGCCTGGGAAGGGAGCTTTCTGGCACGTTCACTCCATACTCCACCCTGTCCTCCCTCTCCATCTAGGGCAGGAGAGGCAAAGCTGAGGTCAGGGACTAGTGCAATGCAAAGATTTTCATCCAGCTAGCCACCTAGCACCCCTGCGTCTGTGCAAAAGTGACGCGGCTGTCAAGGAGGACATTCCCAGGAGTGCTGGGGACATGTGTTTCTCCCCAGGGCTCCCCACATTTCTGCTTCTCAGGACAGCGCGGCCCCAACTTCCATCTGCCACGGCCTGGGATGGAGGAGGGCCCAGGAGCCGGCTGCCTGGCCTGGATGTGCCAGAGAACATACGGGAAGGTGTGAGGGTGTGCTAGAACCTGCCTGGCCCTGCAGCACCTCAGCACCTCCCACTCACCCGGCTCCGGCCTCCTCTCCAGCCTCCCACCTCCCTCCTCCACCAGGTGGCCAGGGCAATGTCTGAAAACATAGATCAGATCACATCCCTCCCCGCCGCCCCCCCGCCCCCCCCCCCCCCCGGCTCAAAACCCTCCCATGGCTTCTGGCCGCACTTGGGGAAAAAATTGGCCACTTCCGCCTGTCTGCCAGCAGTCTAGAATGCCCTTCCCCAACTCTCCTGCCACTGGCTTGCCCCCATCTTTGATGTCTCCACTGAACTGGAGTCAGCCCCCACGGGGCACCCACTGTTCTCCACCTGTGCCGCTGGGATCTGGCTCCCTGGCTCCCTGGGGGGACAGGGACTCTGTCTACCAGGGAATCTCTGGTGCCCACTGCAGGGCTTAGTGGGTGTTTGATAAAGATTTATTTAATATGCAAGTGAAGGAATGAGTCAAGGGATCCATGCACCAGAGCAATCCTGTTTTACGGAGCCGGCCTTACGGGCCGTCACGGGACGGGGACTCAAATTCCTGTCTCCCAGGCCAGCCTCTGACTCGCAGTTGCTCCTACTTTCACTAGGAACACTGGGGACAGGGTGGTGAGAAAGAGAGGGGCCAGAAGAGAGACACCCAATCCACCGATCTCTTCCTAGGTGAAGCTCCCCCAGCCCAGCCCTCTCCAGCATAAGAAGAGTGGAAGGCCGTCAGACAGATGGAGGGTGGGAGACATGCTGGGGATCTTGGTCTTTGATAAGTAAGCCCACAGCCTCTGGAGCCAGCTGACCAGGTTCAAATGCCTTGTCTTCCAGTTACTAGCTGTGTGACCTGGGGCAAGTCACCCAACCTCTCTGTTAGACTGAGAGCAAGAGGAGCCCAGGGAAGGTCTTCAGCAGGTAGGAGCAGACTGATACAACTGGCTTACAAAGGAATGAACGGGAAGGAGCAAGGTGGATGGAAGGAGCCCAGTTGCCATCAGTAATAATAGTCCAGACCCAAATGGACCTGTAGGGAATGACAGCTAAGTTGGAGTCCGAGAGTCCCATCCCTCGTCCCATACCTGGATGGCCAAGATGGGGGTGTTAGGGCACCCTGCACCCTGCCCTGTTCCTCCCCTCTAAACAACATTTGCTACTCATCCCAGAGGTCCCATCACAGCTTTTCCTCCTTGCGACCCTCTGATATCATCCTGTATTTTTTTGCAAAGATAGCCCCCAGCACCCCACTTTCATCAAAATCCAGATTGGGGCTCATTGAACAAGACACGATCTGAGATCTGACTGACACCACTGAAATAATTTAAAAATAATGAATTTTAATTTTGTAAAAATGAATTTTAGTTTTGTAAAAAATGGCAAATGTGTAGTGTAAAATATTCAAGCAATGCTGAATGTTACCAAGAAAAAGTTCAATATTTGGTGAATCTCATTCTAGGCACCTCTCCACGCACATATGTAGCATAGAAGGAAAGATAGACGAGGAAAAATGAAATTATACATGCTATTTTTAATTAAAAAGTATTGGAAGTAATTTTACTTAAATTTCACAGGATTAAAAATTACAGTGAAATAAAATATTAACTTCAGATAAATGTATTTCCACAAGAGATTTTTTTCTTAAAAAATATAGTTAAGAAGAAAGCTTGTAAAATATTAAGTGTTGTGGTTATGCTTTTAAAAAAAACTGGTTTTATTATTATGTTTTACTTCTAGATTGAATGTATTGACTCCTTGGTAATAAGGTTGGAAATTAGCACACTTACACTGTTCCTTAAAGCATTATTATTACCTTGTCAGGGTTCATAACACTTCATGCTGTTCTGGAAGCACAATTATCATGGCAACTTAGAGCGAGCTCTGCATTTAACGAGAATCCATTCTCACCCCTAGTCCTTCCTTTCTTCTGATTTATCTTAACTTTTAACCTTACCTTTCCCTTTCCTTTGTTCTTTTTTCATTTCAAATTTTTGTTAATAGAATTTTTTTCCCCAAAGACTCATCAGTGTTGTTTCCTGAGCTCTGTACACTTGTGAATGTCTCTGTTGCCTTTTCACTTGAAAGACAACTTGGCTGGGTATAAAATTCAGGGTTGTACTTTCTTTGCTTTGGAACTTTGCAGACATTGTTCCACTGTCTCCTAGCATTACCATGGAGATATTTGTGCCAGCCTGATTTTCTCGTATGTTGTGATTTCAACTTTTTAACCTGGACAACCAGATGAATCTTTTCTTTTTGAAGCCCAGTGATTTCATTCAGACTTGTCACAGAGCTGATACTTCTTTGGCAATTTTTCCTGCAGGACCATGTGCACTTTAGACCTAGAAATTCATATCTTTATATCAAGGCTTTTGTTTTAGTGTGTCTTTGAATATTTTTAGGCCGTTTGTCCCAGACAAGGTTGGCTTGTTGGATAACCTTTGTTTGTCTTTTATGCCTCTCGTCATTCTTATCTTTGACCCAAAAAAAGGTCTTCTTTTCTATGTAATGTTGTATCACTTTCTCTAGCTTATCCACGATGTTCCTTATTGTAGCTTTAGCCCTACTCATTTTATTTGTTGGTTTTTCTAACGTGGTTTTAATCTCTTCTGTTTCTTTTCTCTCTCTGTCTCTCTGTTTCATTCATAAGGACAGCCAGCTTGATTTTCATCTCATGATGGTATTTTATAATCACTTCTTTCAATCCTCTTACTTCTTGTTTGAGTCTTTTTAAAGAAACACTATGTCCTTTGAAATTAAAGAAAAAGGCATTTTCCCCCATTTCTTTGGGCAACTCCTCTTGTGATGTATTTTCTCATCTGCCTTTGCTTATGTTCCCTTTCTCCTTTCCTGCAACATCCATGCACAGTTCCTGTGTCGGTTTCTTCTTAGCTTATTTTGGATGGGACCAGCTTTTTGTGGAAGGGTAGCATGGGAAGGGGTGGGAGGACAGCCTCAAGAAGACTGCAGCTTCCCTTTGGGTTTGTTGTCTTAGACTCTCCCTCACAGTAGCCTGTGTTGTGGGAACACAGCTCAGTGTTTGACACCCAGCAGTCAGTGTGACCCCAGAAAAGCCCCTGGGGAGGCTGTGTCTGCATCTCAGTGCTCTAAGCCAAGGATTTCTGGATAAAGTTCTCAGGTCTGGAATACTTCCTTTGGGATGTGTCCCATAAAGCCTCAACTTTTCCAGTCTACAAAACACACTGGGGAAATTTGCATGGATTCTCAGTTTCCTCTGTGTGCTGGCCTAGATTTCACAGTATTGGGGCAGAAAGCCTTTAGGGTTCATGTTTTGGGGCTGTGATAATTTCTGATTTCAATAAAAATTCAGGGGAAAAAACAGCTTCCCCTATCTACCATTTGTTGTTGGTGACTTTCATGGATTTCAAGAGAGGAATGGGATTCAAATGTCCTTATGTCATCATTTTTACCTGGAAACTAAATATTTTCTCATCCATTCTCTTTCTCAGTCCTGACACCAGCCCTAAGAGGTGAGCAATGCTGTGTCACTCTGGGCTGGATAGCGGTGGCAGCTGGACTGATAGCTAGAGGACCCAGGGCTCAAGCATAAAGCAAGCACGCATGGTCATTTTAGGTAAGAGCAGATGGTGCTCACCATCACCCTGCTCTGCCTCGGTGACAAATCTTGATATGTTAGCCAAAATTCTCTCATACTTTAGGTCTTGGTAGACTCAAGATCTACATGGTAAATGGATAGCACTCACTATGCTGCTCCCACATTCACCACAGATGGCAGACATCACTAATCAACCACAGTACTCTTTTTTGTTCCCCTGCATCTTTTCAGCACCACATTACAAGCAGACATTACCAAGTGAAATAAAACCTATTTGCCACTCCCGTATTAGAGATTCATCAGCCACATGAAACATTGACAGAAAGTCAGAAAGACATGGGTTGAATATTAGCTCTGTGACCTAAGCAAGGTGACCTCAAGCAAGGCTTTACTTCTCTGAGTCTCAGCTTTCCCATCTGTAAAATAGAGAGCCTTGTTATCACATAAAATTACTGAAGTGGGGGCGCCTGGGTGGCTGTCAGTTGAGCATCCAACTCTTGGTTTCTGCTCAGGTCATGATCTCATGGGTGATGGAATCAAGCCCCACAACAGGCTCCAGGCTCCATGCTTGGTGGGGAGTCTGCTTGAGATTCTCTCCCTCTGCCCCTCTTTCCCTAAAATAAATAATTTTTTTACATGATTGAAAGGAATACATTAGCTGTATTAGTCATGGCTGCATTAAAAAAAAAAAACAAAACCTCCAAAAGCTAGCATCTTAAAACCATATGCACTTATTTGGTTCATGAGTCTGCAACATAGCTGGGGGATTCTTTTGGTCTCGACAGACTTGGCTCATCTCACCTGGACTTACTCACCTGTCTGTGGTCAGCTGGCAGGTCAGCTGGCATTGGCCAATCTTTGATGGCCTTACTCAAATGAATGACAGTTCTTTGGCTGTCCTCTGGGGTGATGGAAGTGATTACACCACAGTCTCTCATCTTCCATCAGGCTAGCCCAGGCTTATTCCCAGAGCAGTGGTGGCATTCCATGGGATCAGGTAGAAGAATGCAGGGTCTCTTGGGGCCCAGGCTCTACACTGTCATACTATCAGTTCCATTCTGCTCTATTGGACAAAGGAAGTCACAAAGCCAGCCCAGGTATGGGAAGTAAGGGACAGGAAACAAATTCCACCACTTAATGAAAGGAGCTGCAAAGTCATATTGCAAAGGACTTGATTACCAGACGTGGTGAGGATTGTGGCCATTCTTGTAACAAGTCTGGCGTGGCACTTTTACACACTAACAGCCATGGCTGATACTCCATAGTGGGTTTTAGGAAAAAATTAAAAGTCACAAATTGCCTACTTTTTCTCTTGGTTGATGGAGCTTGTAAAGACTAAGAATGGCAAATAGTTTTCATCTCATGAATTAACTCCAGTATTGAATGAGATGGCAAGGTCCACTCTTGGTGGGAACCGTGCTGAAATCAATCCAGTCTGCCATCAGTCTGTGATGGGGTGTGGTGATAAGTGTGCCACTGTGTGCATGCTGGACAGTGAGACAAGAACTTCGAGGAGCCAGGCCCTGCCTCATCACGCCCTCCCCACTGCTTCTCATGGATCACACAGCACGTGAAAAGACAGATCTTCTTTTGATAACAGAGCATTTTTTGGCGATCCTATGACAATCTGGTTCCCCACATTTTTTTTCACCAAAGCTGATAAGGACCAGGATTAATTCATGCAATGGGAAGGTCACTGAACATAGCATCAGAAAGACTGGATTCTGGTCCTGGGCTGCCAGGGAGCAGCTATGTGATGTCAGGCAAGTCTCTTCCTTCCTGGGGGTGGAAGTAGTAGGGAAGGGATGGTGAGAAGATATGTTGTCTGATCTGGAAAATGAGGTTCACCCAGATGAACTCTGAGATGTATAGAATCAGTTTGTTAAAGAGAAGCTGCCCCCAAATCACCATACTTGGCCTTCACCCCTTCACCTTCTTCTTGGTCTCCTAAACAGACCCCAGAAGGTCGCTGTCTGTCCCCATGCAGTTAATGGGCACAGACCTGCCTCCTAATTTCGTGCAAATCCCAGCCCACCTTATCGTGCAGGGGTTTCGGTTCATCTGTACTTTCTTGGTGACACAATCCATCCCTGTCTCCAGCCGAGTCTCTAATCCCTGCAATTTCCATGGTGCTAGTAATTAGGAAAAAAGTCTGAAGTGCAGAAATTTTTCACCCTGTCTATGAGATTACACACTTTAATGGAGTTTATTAAATTTATTTTGCAGTTACTCAGGAGATTAAGCTCACTGTGGAGCTCCAGAGGGCAAAGCTAGGACCGTTGGGAGAATCTTCCAGGGTGTAGACTAGAATTCAAAGGGAAGAAGCACTTTCTGATGTCAGAGCCAGTTGGCTGCAAGTGAATTGTCCCCAGAAGGCTAGGGACCAAGCCAGCAGGGTAGAGAGCCTGGTGTGGTCAGTGTGGGGGACAGTGAAGGAGAGCAGTGGGTCATATCTGGGTCCATTTCCCAACTTGCCCCTCTCAAGGGTTTGGACCAGTGAGTTCACTTTTCTAAGCCCTGGCTCCCCGTTTCCTCCTCTGTGAGCTGGTGCAGGCGTTCCTAGCACAGGGCGAGGCTCAGCATGTGGTCATGCCATGATTTCGATATTTAGAGTTGGGAGTGGTCTTCTTTCTACTCCAAGTTTCCCTGTTAACAGTTGTGGAAACTGAGGCAGAGAGAGGTTAGGTAAATTACCAAAGGTCACACAGCCATTAAGTGGTGGAACAGGGATTTGAACCGGGCACTCAGGTTCTGGAATCCTAAGTGTCTGTAGCCATTCCACTGTTCTTCAGAGACAGAGCGGTGGGTCACTTGACTTTAGAAAGAGTCCTCTACTGGCTAGTCTAGGAGGTTAATTCAGAGACACAAAACATGAGCGTGGTGATAGATTTAGAAGCATATGACCATCATCCAGTGAAGAATGACCCAGTGACACTGATCACATCTACTGGATTGGGACTAGCTCTGGAGCATTTGCTTGGCACCATCTCAGGACTCACATCAATGTGTCCAATGTCCATACTGGCCTTAGATCAAACTACTGGAGAAATTGGCATGGAAAACCCCCAAGCCAGTGGTTAGTGACAGATAGGTCACAGGGGACCAATGTGCTCCTCGGGACCGCTGTTGACAAAGACTCAGATTTAGGGCAAATGCTAGAAAGGCCTATGTTAGAGGGAAGTGACATCAGGAGACAGAGTAGTATGAGCAGAAGCAGCACGACTCTCAGAAGCGAGGACACATGGAACCTGAGCCAGACAAGAAGAAAGGTAATGGAGACCTTCCTTGGAGGCAGAGCTCAGTGAAGGATTGTCACTGGTTGCCTAGTGAGGAAACATCGGAAATCCGAAGACTTCATCCCGTCATTCATCAGAGAATTCTTTAGCAGCATCTGCACGTTCCTTATGTGCTGATGTCACAGGGGCGAACAAGACAAGACCTTGCCCACAGAGGGTCCAGAGCTTCCATCGTCACGGTAATGAATGCTGGCCGCTGCCATAGACACACCCCAAAATCTCAATGGCTTAACGGAGTAAAAACTTCCTTCTCACTCACATCACAGTCTGATGTGGGTCTTTGGCTCTTCTCCATCTTGTAGCTAAGCTGTCTGGAACACGTGGGCCCTGAGGTTCCCTGAGTGGGAAGAGAAAGATGGAAGAGTCACGTTAGCTCTTCGTCCCTCAGTGACACCTGCTACTTCTGCTCATGATCCCTTGGTCAGAATGAGTCGCGTGGTGTGACCTCAACCACACGGGAGGCTGGGAAATGTAGGACAGCACACAGACTATTTGGTGAATAATGTCTTGGCCACAGGCTCCACTGAGATCATTCAAGTTACATTTCGTCTTAAATCCCCTATACAATGATTGCCAATAGCTCTCTTCTTATAGGTTGATAAGAAGGAATGTTCTCAAGGAAATATCCAGTCAACATCCTAAAGCTGTGAGTCTAGGAGCTTCTGCAGGCAATGCCACACAGCCCAGTGGATGGGGATAGTCCCACAGGACAAGTCAAGGGCCAAGCCAGAAAGACTGCCCCTTAGAGAATTTCCCCTCTGCAAGGCTTAGCATGTCCTCCGGCTAACAGACAACGTGAACGCCACCTTTCTCTGGGATGTGACAGGAAGGGAAAGAGAAACAAGATTGGGGTGAGGACTGGAGTCCCTGAGAAGAGCCTCATTCATGGGAGGGATCCAGGAGCCGGCTCTGAGTGGGAAGTTCGATGACAGTGACTGAGGAGCTAGGCTCAGAGCCTGAGTCAAACGTGACAGCAAACAAACCAAGAGACACAGCCCCTTCATCATGTCCCCTGACGTGCGGGGTGTTCATGTTTCTGAGAGACCAGAGCCACCTTCCCAGGAGGCTTCTGGGCCTGACGGACACCAGAACAGTGGCCCATCCAGGCTCCTCATCTCAACAACGGCCCCCGACTATGCTGTGCTCTCACATTCATTACATCAGGAACCTATGTCAAGGACAAAGGGGTTGGCAGTGGTGGGGTGAGGGGTGGGGTTAGCTCTTGTTGTCCTCACATGTCAGAAGCAAAAACTGAGCCACAGAAAGGGCAGTGCCCAGTCTCAGGCCACATATCTGGTGTGTGGAAGAATGGGCTGTGGCAACCAGGTTCTGTGGGCCTCCACATTGCCATATTCCTCTCCAGGAACCAGAGAAGCGACGAGGCCTGAATTCAAACAGCCACAGCGATTTTGAGGTTGACACGAGAAGAAAGCCTGAGGCCTGAGGTTATTGAACACAACACCAGCACAGACACTGCTCGGGAGAACAAGGAAAGGCTGGGCCCACTGCTCACAGCCCACTAAGGCCCATCTACGGGGCTGGAGGCCTGTGGGGCCAAGCTGTACTGAACACACTCATTAACAAAGATCTAAAGAGAAAGTGTAGGCAGACAAGCCTGGGGACCTACTAAAGCCAAGTGCAGACATCGACCCGAGGAAACAAGGGGAGTCATCTAAACCGGGCAGCAGCCAGAGGGAACGTTCACCAGGACTCACTGGAATAGCCAGAGCAATTGCTGCAATGCAGAAACGTGTCCTTATTGGTTGGTATGGTTTGCCAACCTGAGCTCCAGGTGTTACCACACTGCGTCAGCCCCTCTCCCCATACCCTCCCACCTCCTCAATGTCCAGCCCAGCGGGGGCCTCTGGGGCTCTGCCCACCTCCAACCTGATTGGTTAGTGCCCTTGGTGCACTGGTAGGTAAATATTTTCAGTCCTACCCCTGCTCAAGAGACTATCTTACCCGCTTGAAACCCATATCCTCTTTCACTAGAATACCATCTCCTCCATTTTTCTTTGAAGACCCACCACCACCACCTCCTAGGACCTCAGTGCTTTGGGTTCCAGAAGATGGGCTCATGACATTGGTCTGGTCGATTAGTAATTGGAAATACTGCACATAACGTCTGGCCATAGTAATTAGCTAAAGGATGAGCATATAACTCAGAATTGACCAATGAAATTCTATCCTGAGACTTTTTCTGGAATTACTGGACCAGTGAAGCTGTTTCTTCTGTTGGAACTTCTAGGAGCTTCCAAGAAGAAAGAAGCCATGTAGTAGAGAAGTGAGAAGGAGAAAAACAAAAACCATGTGACTGGGAGAGAAGGATTCCTGAAGATCTCATCTGATCACCTGGATCCGGCCATACCTGAAATTCTCCCAGACTTTGCACTTAACAAACCTATATTCCCTCTTTTGCATTCCTTTCCCTTATAATAAAAAGGGTCCTGACTAACACAATTATTATTCCCATGAAATACTGTTCCCATAACGTAACTTATCTAGTCACACACCTGGTCAAGCACAGGGATTCAAGCCCAAATCCAGTTGTCTCTAACAGCAAAGGTCTTTGAGGAAAGCATTAAGACTTGAAGCCAACGGAAGCAAAGAAACAAGCTCTGTTCAGGATGCAATTTGCAGAGTCTGAAACCACTCAGCAAGGCAATCTAATTTGAGGTGGTCCAAATTGCAGGCAATCTCCACAATTTCCTGGAATTCTCACTGCTTACCTCCCAGGGCCGGGCTATCCACAGACCATGACAGTTCTGTTATCAGGCTTGGCAGGACACAAGCTGTCGCTGTGACTACCAGTCCAAAGAGGTAGTGAGGTGCAGTAGAAAGTAATTTTCCTCCCTCTCCCTTGCTGGGGAGCAGCTCCTCAGTGACCATCAAGACAGTCTGGTGGGGGTTGGGAGAGTCTCCAGGAGGCCAAGGGCTCAAATGAACCTTGACAGGTAATCATTCCCCAGAGTAGCAAGTGAATCGTGATTAGCACTCCTGACAAGAGAAAGAAGTGGCCTTGTCTCCACCAGCTCCCTAGGACTCCAGCCCGGAAGTTGTTCAAACCAGTGCAGCTTGAAGCCTCCAGGTGCTGTGGGAAACTCTTTCTGTTATAGTTCAATATCCACCACCAAAAAAGCCCTTCTCGATTGCTCTCTGCTTGTGGACTGGGGGTTAAAAGTCAAATGAAGCATAGACCATGATCCCTGAATGGTCCCATCACTTCTATACGGTGATGCCCTTGAAGATGGGAAGGGTCCCATGTGCCACCGTTGGCTCACCAAGCCCTGGCATGGTGGCAGCACCTTGAACAGCTTTGTTATCTGTTTGTTGAATGGTCAAGAAATGAAAACATAACTGAACTGAACTGAGCTCACAGCTGGGGAAACCGAGGCCCACAGAGAACTCATAGCTCATTTGTGGTCTGGACTTTGGAGCAGCCACCCCTGGCTAAGAAGCCAACGGGTAGGGTCACCTTATGCCCCACTTTGCCTAGGATGGTACGGTTTATGCCTTTTTCCCTAGTATCATCACTAATAGTACTTCCTCTAGTCTCAGAGGTGTCCCCATTTGGATGATTTTTCAGGATGACCAGGGGGTGGTCTCTGGAGACAAAGGGGAACCACCATCAACTAGTAACCAACAAACATTGACTGGGCTCACCTTCCGTCAGTTAGTCCTCACAACCAGCCTCCACTCTCTGTGGCTCTCCCCACAGCGTGAGCTTTCAGGCATTAATAGTTGCTCCATGACGAGGATGTCTTATGACCACGTAAGTTTTGGAAAGCCTGAGTTAAACAGCAATAAAATGGTTTCCTCACCACAGCGTTCGTCGTGCCCTTGCTATGCTAATAAGAGCAGCAGCAAGAAAGAAAAGTCTCCCCCAACACCACAACTCCAGGAAGGAACTGGTGTGGGATAAATCTTTATACTTTTTCCCTCTGGTTTATTCCTTTACCCAGACAGATAGTTTACTGTGCTTCAGAGTGTTATTGAGTTAACAGGAAGAAAAAAAATATACGCAAGTATTTTATGATGCTAAAGAGAAGCTCAGAATGATGCTTTTTGTTCAGTCAAGCAAGGCAAGGGGTTTAGATTATGCAAACATGAGCTCTAAGCTTAGTGTGGAGAGGTAGAGGAGAGGAGAATGGGCATAGGAAGGCGATGGATAAATTTAGCAGGAAAAGGAAACCAGAAGAAGCAGCAATCAGGAGACCCTCAGACCTGGGGAATTTGTGGATCCCTTAGGAGTCCCCTGGACTTTGCACAGGGCATGGGATGGGGCTCCAGCCAGTTTACAAGACACTAAAGGGGAGGGTGACACCAGTCATCCAGAGGACTTGGGCCAATCCAGCTGGAGCTCTCGGAGGTGTGGGTGTTCTGTGATTCTGAGTCTGCAGTGTTACAATGGTAGGTTGGGTTTTTGTTCCCAACCCTTCACTCCCTTCTGCCTTTGCCATGTGGCCTTGCAGAGCACTGGAACAGGTAGAATGTGTTTGCCAGCCTCACTGATCTTGGGCTCGCCCATACGACTTGCTTTGGCCAACGGAACATGGGTGGCAATGGGAGTGGCAGTTGCAAACTGAGGCCTTAAGAAGTAAGGGGACTCCTGGGAGTCAGAGAGTACAGGAGAAAAGCAGAGGGAAAGGGGAGCTTGAGCCATTCAACAAAGCTGTGAATGAAGTCCTGGACACATCCCCAAGCTGTGCATGTATGACACTGACCCAAAACAACATACTAAAGGCTTTGAGAACTGAATCACAATGGTGTGTGTCTTGGGGAATATTCTAATAGGACTGCAAAGTCTTTGAAAATTTCACTGAAACTGAAACCACAGTCCACAGAAGATGGAAGAACACTTGTGGCCCAGGCCTTACCAAGCTGGCTGCCTACTTAAAGAAAAAAAAAATCTCCACAAAATTTCAAAAGAACCCAAAGTTTCAAAACGCTTAGGATATAATCCAAAATTACTCAATATAAAAAGAGTCAGGAAAATTTCAACAACTTGCAAGAGAAAAGACTATCACTAGATGCCAACTCCAAGATAACAGATATGTTGAAATTATCAAAGATTTTTAAAGCAGCTATGGTAACAATGTTCCATGAAATAAGGGAAAATAATCTTAAAACAAATGGAAAGATAGAAATTCTCAGCAGAGAAATAGAAGCTATAAAAAGAACCAAATTATATTGGCCTTAAAAAGGAAGAAAATTCTGACATATCTACAACATGGATGGACCCTAAGGACTTATGCTAAGCAAGATAAACCAGTCACAAAGAGACAAATACTGTCAATCCACTTACATGGGGTACTTAGAGTAGTTGATATCATAGAGACAGAAAGTAAAATGCTAGGGGCTGGGGGGAGGGAGAAGTGAGCAATTATTATGTAGTGTACAGAGTTCTACAAGATGAAAACAGTTACAGAGGTAGGTGGTGGGGACAGTTCCACAACCTTGTAAGTGTATTTAATTCCACTGATGTACATTTTAAAATGTTACGAGGGTAAATATTAGGTTATGTGTGCTATACAATAAGAAAAATGGGGAGAAAAATAACCAAAGGGCAATTTTAGGAAAAGGGTAACAAGACACAAATTACTGATAATAAATGAAAGCAGGGGCTTCACTACTGGAATAAATAAATACTGCAAACAACTCTATGCCCATAGATGAAATGGACCAATTTCTTGAAAGGGACTACCAAAGCTCACTCAAGAGGAAGTCAACAACCTGAGTAGCCCTACATCTATTAAGAAATGAAATTTGTAGTCAGAAAACCTTCCAAAAAGGAAAATTCCAGGCACAGATGGTTTCACTAGCATATTCTACCAACGTTTAAGGGACATAATAATAACACTTCTACATAATCTTTTCCACAACATAGAATAGGAGGGAATGCTTCCTAACACACTTTATGAGTCAGCATTGCCACAAAAACAGAACCAGATAAAGACCATATAAGAAAACAGAAAATTAATATTCCTTGTGAATATAGATGCAAAAATCCTCAACAATTCAAATCCAAACATATATAATAAAAATAATACATCATGTCCAGTTTTGTTTATTCCAGGGATGTAAGACTGACTGAAATTTGAGAATCAATCAATGGAATCCACTATATCAACAGACTAAAGAAGAAAAAACAATATGATCAGATCAATCTATGTGGAAAAGACATTTCACAAAATTCAATATCTTCTCATGTTTAGAAAGAAAAACTGTTGACAAACTGGGAATAAAAAAGGAACTGCCCTAACTTGGTCAAAGGGCATCTGCAGAAAATGTACAAACTAACATCATACCTGATGGTTAAACACTGATGGCGTTTCTGCTAAGATGCGGAACGAGACAGGGATGTCCTCCCTCACTGGTTTTATTCAGCAACATACCAAAAGCCCTCGCCAGGGCAATAAGAAAAAGGGAAGACACGGGGCGCCTGGGTGGCACAGCGGTTGAGCATCTGCCTTCGGCTCAGGGCGTGATCCCTGCGTTCTGGGATCGAGTCCCACATCAGGCTCCTCCGTTATGAGCCTGCTTCTTCCTCTCCCATTCCCCCTGCTTGTGTTCCCTCTCTCGCTGGCTGTCTCTCTCTCTGTCAAATAAATAAATAAATAAAATCTTTAAAAAAAAAAAAGAAAAGAAAAAGGGAAGACACACAGATTGCATAATTTCACGAGGTATACATATATCAAAGCTTCAGGCAGTACACTTTTAATATACACAATTTCGGTTTGCCAATTATACCTCAATAGAGCTTTAAAAAAGATAAAATTATGCCTATCACAGGTGACATTGCCTATGTTGAAAATCCCAAAGAATCTATAAAAATTGGCTCCTAGAACAAACAAGTTCTATGAAAGCCGTAGGATAGAAAGTCAACATACACAAATCTCTACAAATTACCCTGAACGGCTGGAAATCAAAATCTTAAAAACAGTAAAAAAATAAAATTTACAAAACCTCAAAAAAAATTAAAAATATTTAAGTATAGATGTAACAAAGTATGTATGGGATATATATGCTGAAAACTACCTCCCCCCCCCCAAAAAAAACAGTGAAAGAAATCAAAGAAGACTTAATGAAATGGAAAGACAGATCATACTCATGATGGGAAGGTACTCAACTGTTACCATGTCGATGCTCCCCAAATTAATCTACAGACTTAACACAACTACAATCAGAATTGTAACAAATATGTTGTCAGATATAGACAAAGCAATTCTAAAAGTTACATGAAAAGACAAATGCACTGGAGTAGTCAAAACAACTTTGTAAAGTAAGAACAAAATTCTTAAGGATCCAACCTTGCTGATTTTAAGACTTACTATAAAAGTACAGTAATCGACACTGTGCTCTTGGTGAGAGGATAAGCATCAGATCAATGGAACAGAAGAGACAGTCCAAAAATACACCCACACAAATATGGTCAATTGATTTTTTGACAAAAGTGCAAAGGCGATTCAATGGCTAAAGGATCATCTTTTTAATAAAGGACGCTGGAACAATTAGACATCATGTGCAAAAAAACAAAAAAACGCAAAAAACAAAAAAACCTTAAAAGGTACCTCACACTTTACATAAAAATTAACTCAAAATGCCTCATACACTTACATGTAAAATGTAAACCTATAAACTTTAAAAAAAGACATAAGAGAAAATCTTTGTGAACTTGAATTAGGCAGCGTTCTTAGATGTAACATCAAAAGCACGGTCCCTCAAAGAAAACGTTAATAAATTGGACTTCATCCGGATGAAAAACTCCTGCTCAGAGCCAACGAAGAACCCTGCAAACACAACAGTGTGAAAACCAACAACCCAAAGAAAAAACAGGCAAAGGATTGGAACAGATGCTTCTCCGAGGAAGGCGTAGGGGTGGAAGAGCAGCCCAGGCGCCACGTCCTCAGCCCCTTACTGCAGCGTCCTTAGGGAAATGCGTCCTACACGCACAACAGAGCAGCACCACCCATCTATTAGAACGGCTGTTCACTTTTTAAATCGTGGTACTATCGGGTGCTGACAAGCACGTAGAGCAACCGGACCTCCCCTACAATTCCAGGTGGAATCCAAGTAAATGGAATGCAAAGTGGTTGGAACGCAAAGGGGAAAATAGCTACGCAGGTGTTTCTGGAGTTACACATCCCCTTAGCATGTGACCCAGCAACCCAGCAAAGTGATGCTTTACGTCACTGGCCACGTAAAGACTTGGCTTCACGCAAAACCTGTCTACGACGTCTACGACAGCGTGATTTACAACAGCCCCAAACTGGAAACAACCCAAATGTCCTTCAACAGGTGAGTGGATAGAAAGCCCAGTAGAGGGGCTCCTGGGTGGCACAGCGGTTAAGCGTCTGCCTTCGGCTCAGGGCGTGATCCCGGCGTTATGGGATCGAGCCCCACATCAGGCTCCTCTGCTATGAGCCTGCTTCTTCCTCTCCCACTCCCCCTGCTTGTGTTCCCTCTCTCGCTGGCTGTCTCTATCTCTGTCGAATAAATAAATAAAAAAAAAATCTTTAAAAAAAAAAAGAAAGCCCTGTAGAACCAGTCAGTGGCACAGCGCTCAGGAAGACCAAACCCCTGACCCACGCTCGCCGTGGGTACGGGTCGGACTATGATGAGGGGAAGAAGCCAGACGCAAAGGGCTTCCTGCTGTGTGTGTCCGTGTGAGTGACATGGACAGCAGGCCAGCGGCTGGCAGGCTTAGAGCTGGGACAAGAGGGTGACCACAGAGCGGGGCACAAGGGCGTTTGGGGATGATGGGAGTGTTTTGTCCTGATCATGGTGGTAGGGACATGAATCCCACAGGGATCACACCTCAGAAAGCTGTATACCACAGAAAGGTGGATTTCACTGTATGAAAATTTAAATGAATTTTTAAGACAAAGTGATATTTAAAACAGAGGCATTGAGTTCCTCTTATGCTGTTGTCATTGGTCATGGAAGAGCACGTCCCGGGGGAGCTGCTGGCTCAAGGGGAGATCTGAGGACAGACCCCCTCCCTGAAGAAGGGCTCCCTCACCTGCCACGAGCAAGAAAAATATGTTTGCTATCATAATGAGTTTGAGTTTGAGATGACTAATTATGTAGCAAGAAAACTGACTAATACAGTTATACAATCTGATTTGATTACGGAAAACACCTGTTAGCATCTCTTGGCGCACCGCGTCCCTCGCAGCCGGCTGCTCTGCGAAGAAGAGATTCTTCTTCTGGAATCAGAATGTCTCCGAGCGAGACATAAAGGGGCCTGGTTAACGTCAGATGACATCCCCTCACCCCCCTGAGGAGCCCAGACCCTCACTCCCTGCTCAGGTCTCTCCCATTATCTGTGAGCATCTAGGGGCGCGGGACTCACGCTCAGGCCTCCGTTCACCCTCAGCCGTCCACACTGCCCTCTTCGTGGACCGCCAACTCCTCCAGGCCTTCAGGGGGGCCTGCCAACCCTGCCGCCGATGCCCAGGGCTCTCCCTGTCAGAGAGCGAGGGACCCCAGAAGGCCCAGCCGGTGCTGGATCGGTGGCTTGCTCTGGGGAGAAGTCCCCATCTCTGCCCTGGATGTGACCTGGGCCCCTACGCAGCAGTGCCTGGGTGCTGGGCCTCACACAACGTCTCCCGACACAGCCAGGCTCCGTTCTCACCCTTCTGTCCAGGGGATCGGAACCCTGTCCCGAGGATGGGAAGGGAAAGAGCATGATGCAGACATCCCCGCCCCCATCAGTTCCCTCTTTCCACCCAGGCATCTGCCTCCTGAAATAATCTCCTCTCTCCTTTCATCCCAACCATTTAACTCAGACCAACAAATACTCAGGAGGTTGCCTAACTACGCGCCGAGAGAACCGGGGGCCAGTCCTCTCCACCCAGAACACCTCTGCCCACTTAACAGATGGAGAAACTGATGCTCAGGGAGGTGCCCCAGTTGCCCAAGGCTGCACAGCTGCTGAGGGGTAGAGACCGGGGTGAGCCCCTGCCCCTGAGCTTCCAAAGATCTTTTCCACATGGAAAGCCCAGGGGGTGAGGTCAAGAGGTAGGGGCAGAGCCTAGTGAATCAGGGGCAAGTGGAAAGTCCTTTGCACTCAGGTGTTTATCTTAAAAATGCATGTGACTCCATGATATCTCTATCTTGGTTTTAATAAAAAGTATTTTATATTTGCCATAAAGATAAGTTAGGGTTTATATCTGCTCATTCGTGTTCCTCTCTCACGGTACAGATCCTCAGAGGGGAGCCTCCCCAGAGTACATACCCAACACCCTACCATCCCCCTCTGGGGATGAGGGAGAATGTGCCAGGGGCAGGGGGTGGGGGGCAACTGACCTGCTGTTAGAGGCTCGGGAGGAGGAGGCTTAGGGGGAAGGGAGAGTGTCAGGGTGTCCCCTGCCAGCACCAGGGGCAGAGACCCGGAAATTCAACCTAAAAAAACAAGGAACATATCCTGGATTCTGATGCCTCCATTTTCTAGATGAAGAAACTGAGCCTGAAGGGGGGGGTGACCTGCTCAGTCACCCAGAGAAGTGGCACTTGAATGTGGGCCCGAGTCTTGTCTCCTCATGCCCCCTCCAGGAATCCCGAGTCCACAGAGTCCAGAGTGTGGAAGCCACCCTCCCTTGGCCCCCAGCCCCTGCCCTGTGCCTCGGTGGCCTCGCTGGTGCTGGTGTTGACCCGAGGTGGATGGGTACAGGCTCTGTTCCCCAGGAGCCCGCGGGTGAGGGGCGTGAGGGAGGGGACTGGGCCACTTCCCCAGGCCCTACTCAGCCACCTCCAGGCTGTGTGACCATGGGCAGCAACGACCTCTCTGAGCCTGGGTCGCATCAGCTCTGACACAGGGACAGCAAAAGACGTGTATGGTGAGGAGTGAGTGAGATGAGCCAGAAGGGCCCTGAGCACGGTGCCCAGGGGAGTGACCGCTCTGCCTAGGTCACCCCTTATTTTCCTTCTGATCATGACTGTTGTCATCACGGTCATTCCTGGAGCCAGATTTGGGCTGCAGGGTGTTCCGAACAGAGCTTCAGAGGCAGGCAAGCTCACCTGCTGGGAGCCCGGGGGGCTGTGTCTGAGGCAGGTCCCGGAGCACCGGGGGCAGGAACAGAATCTCAGCGCCAAGGGCAGAGGGGCCCAGCGTGGGCTTTGAACGTGGCAGGCTGGGAACAGACACAGCCAGGGAACCGGCAAAGATGCCGACGTGACCCGGTATGGATACGGGTCCAGCACCTGTCATGTGCAGGCCATGATCCCGCTCCCTGCTGAGAGCAGCTCCTTGAGGCAAGGGTCACATGTGAGAAAACTGAGGCTTCGAGAGGGGAAGTCCATGTATAAACTTGAGCTTGCGTCTGTTTGCCTCCAAATCTTGGCCCTCTCTCTTTGCCCAGAGATTGCAAATCAGCAGCCTTGAGCAGAATCCTGCTCCCAGATGGAATTTGTTTGACACCTACAGTGTAATAAAAATCTGGAAATTTCATAGAAAAAAGAAATCTCTGATTTTTCTTGAAAAAGCAGGAAATCGGGACACTGCATTCCAAAGTCCCAGATGGCAACCATTACTGGGAGCCAAGCTCAGCTTCAAGAATAGCTCAGGCTTTGGAGCCAGAGGCCTGAGTGGCCTTGGGCAAGTGACAACCAGCCTGAGGCCCCAGTAGCATCATCTGTATGATGGGTGTTTCCCTAGCACCTACCTCGAGGGTCACAACAAGCAACAGAAGAGTCTGACACACGTCAAGTACATAGAGCCCCCAGCAAGGGCTATCATTGCATTCGCTCTGGTTCTCCTCTGGAAGCTGCCCTCCCCTGCTGCCCACGGCTTCCTCCTCTGCCTACTATCTGGCCTGCCTTCGCCCACCCCAGCCATTAAAGCTTCTGACCCCTGAACTCCAAGATTTGGGCTGGAAAGGAACAGGACTCAGTTGTGAGTCACAAGTATCCAGAAAATTCTCAATGTGAGTTCCAACCTGGATTCTGCCCTCACTGTGCATATATGAAACTGTCCACCCACCTGCATCCATAGGATGCTGCCCTCACCAGCCCATAAATGTATCCACAGGTGGCATGGAGGCTCCCAGGGCAATGGGATACAGAGAAGAGTCTGAAAGGGGCAGAGACCCTGGAGGACCCACCAGTATCCTGGAGTGACATCAATGTGACCACAAGGACAAATGTATGTCCCCTCCCATGTGCTCCCACTGAGCACCTCTGGGGCTCCCGGCTGCTCTCCCCAAGCAATAGCCAGGCCTTCCCTGAGCTCCCAGCAGGAGCTCCAGGCCAGTGGAGGAAGAAGACCCACCCCTGCTCCACTGTCCTGAAAAACACCTGTCACCACCGACAGGACGGCCTGAACGTTCCATCGGCTCCCACGGACACTGTCAGTGGAGCCAAGCAGGGCGCCTGGGTGAACTTGGAGGCAGAGAGAGAGATTGATTTTCAGATTATCTCCCAATCCATAGTTGTCAAGGAAGAAAAAAGACCTAAACAATCGTGAAATTAAATCAAATGAGTTTCTAGATTCTCTTGCCCGCCCACAGACGCCTTCTACGTGTCCCCAGGGAGGGGACGATGAACGGGTTCACTCTGTGTTTGTTCCCCCAGCAGTCTCTCTGACCATCTATGCATCACTGCGGTCAGCAGGGACTTATTGTGCTCCTACTGTGTGCCCAGCCCTGCTCTTGGTGCCAAGAATCGGGGGTTGAACAGGCAAACAGAGCCCCTTCTTCATGGACCCACTGACCAGGGAGCAGGCAGACCCTCAAAGAGCAGTTACCACCCAGGACTAAGTGCTGTGCTGGGGGGAGCACAGGGTTCTGTGGAACGCTCCAAACTGGCAGGGTTGGGGTGGGTGCAAAGGCAAGGAGAACTTCCTGGAGGAGGCTGAGCTCCGCACTTTGAATGACAGCAAGCCGGGTCAAGGCAGGGCCAGATATTAGGCGGCTCCATTTAGCAATTTATCAAGACTTGGGACTTCGTTCTAAGGGCAGTGGAGGATCGTGGGAAGTTTTAATCAGCCAAGTGACACCTGAGCAGATTCGTGTCAAATCTTCACTCCGGCTGCTGTGAGGAGGATGGATTGGAGGGGAGAGGTGCAGGGGTGGGGGGTCAGACGGGACAGTCTGCATCCTTCAGCCTCGAGGAGATGGAGGCCTGTGTTCACGTGGCAGCGAAGAGTCGCCACGTAGCCAGAAGTGCTCCCTCTCTTCCTGCGAGCGTGCCCCCCAGTCTCGCAGTGAGCCTGCCCCGACCACCCCACTTCACACTGCAGCCCCTCCCCCGGCTCTTCTGACCCTCCCCCTTATCTTTGCTCTTATCATCTTTGAACATATGGTATCATTTCCTTGCTCGTGAACGGTTTGTTGTCTGTAACACACACACACACACACGAATGTAAGCTCTGGGGCAACAAAGCCTTTGCTGGGACTTCTCGGACGCCTCCCCTGCACCACCATGGTGCCTGGCACATAGGAGGGCTCAGTAAATGATTGTTGAATGAATAAATGATCACGGACCTAGACCCCGTTTTTTTTTTAAGATTTTATTTATTTATTTGACAGAGAGAGACAGCCAGCGAGAGAGGGAACACAGGCAAGGGGAGTGGAAGAGGAAGCAGCAGGCTTCCAGGGGAACAGGGAGCCCGATGTGGGGCTCCATCCCAGGACCCTGGGATCGCGCCCTGAGCCGAAGGCAGACGCTTCACGACTGAGCCACCCAGGCGCCCCTAGACCCCATTATTGTTCCCCACCAGCACCATGACAGCCCTGAGACCGGTGGCCTGAGCTCAGCCCAGAAGTGGGTGCCACCTTTCTCAGTTGCCACTGGGGGTCAGTGGTGGATGGAGTTTGCAGCTGCGGGGGGTGGGGGTGAAACCGCAGTGCCAATGCATTAGAATGAGGGTGGGGTGACCCTGGGGCAGAGGTGGAAGAGGAGAGCCCACGTGCTGCACCTGGGGCTCTTGGTCTGTTAGCCCCAGCGTCTTGGAAGCCACAAGGCCAGGATGTTGAAAGGTCTTAGAAGCCACCAAGTCAGGATTTGTGCCCCCGGGGCTTCTAACATGTAACGTCTCTATCACTGCTCTTGCCCCCAGCTCACTTCTAACTCACTGCCTCCTCCATCAGGTCTCCAACAGGTGCTGGCCACGGGCTCCAAACAGCATCCTCGGGCCGCAGATGCTTTAAGTATCATCAGCTCTGTTGTATCATAAAGCCAAAGGCCGAGAGCAGTTTGCACTCAGCCCGGGGTTACTGCAGACCTCTCTTCCTAGGTTCCCACTCAAAGCTGGCAGCTTCACGGGTGACCCTGCTGTTGGGTGGAATTGGACCAGGGTGACGTTTTGTGGCTTGTCAAGGCAGCCGCAACTACATTACGAGTGGTTACGAGCAGGAGACTAGCCATGCCCCTTCGGTAAGATTCTGACAGCATAGTCGGCCCTGCCAGGTCACAGAAAACTGCCTCTGGCAGTCCCTACAAAATTGGTTTAGAGAAAAAGGCACCGGCCAGGTCCCGTTGCCAGGGACCATATTGATTTGCTCCGGTGAAAAGAATACCTCTGGAAAAACAGCTGCAATTGGAGTGAGCACCCGACTGTTCGCAGTAATCCAGTCATTCTCGGAGATCCATCTAACTTCCGGACAATTCATCGGGTTGGCTAGCTGCCCATCTGGAAGCACCCTTGTTGGGGCGCCTGGGGGGCGCAGTCGTGAAGCGTCTGCCTTCGGCTCAGGGCGCAATCCCAGGGTCCCGGGATCGAGCCCCACATCGGGCTCCCTGCTCAGTGGGGAGCCTGCTTCTCCCTCTGCCTCTGCCTGCTGCTCCCCCTGCTTGTGCTCTCTCTCTGTGTCAAATAAACCTTTAAAAATAAGATCTTCAAAAAAAAAAGACGCACCCTTGTTTCTCTCAAGTTTTGATGGTGGCATTAATCCTTATAATCCCCCCCACACACATACACAAATATACCCTTACAAGGAATCATTATCACATTGGCTTCATCACCTTACCAGGGAGGGGGGATTCCAGGGACTTCTCCTTCGCCCTCCCGGGGCCAGAGAGCCCAAGTGGGAATCCTACCAGCTGCTCTTTACGCCCACGCCAATTATACTTTCGGAGCTAGGGAAATAACACGTGGCTCACTGCAAGATGATCCTGAAATAAGACTCCATCTATCCCCTGGCCACGATAGAGCCCCACGTTGGTGGGCCACAGTGGGGTGTTGGGTCCCCAGGATTTTGCATCCATTCATAGCTGGTATCCGGTAGTCTCTACAAGGTCTGGGTCTGGCCTCTTCTCCAGCAGACAGTCCCTCTAGTACAGGGATTGGCAAGCTAGGACCTGTGGGCCAAGTCTGGCCCATGGCCTGTCTCTGCACGGCCCACGAGCTAAAAATGGTTTTTAGATTTTGAAAGGCTGTTCAAAAGAAAATACCATCTTCACTGGCCTCTATCCTGGGACCGGTTCCGGGACCCATTCTCTATCAGCCAGGATCTAGACAGAAAATAGGATCACAGAGTAGTTTTAGCAGGAAAGGTTGACATAAAGAAGGATTGGCTGGTCATGGGATGAACGGCTAAGAAGTAAAGAGAACGTCTAAATTCAACAGAAATCGCTCATATATGGAGTTGAGACGACATACCCTCAGGGAGTAAACAATCGAAAGAGCCGCTGGCCCTTCTGCAGAGATTCAGACCTCGTTGGAGAGGGTGTGGCTGGATGGTTTGGTGGGAAGTCCGCTGGGGTCCCACGGGCTGGGGAAGCAGCAAACAGCCTGCCTTAGGGCCAAACCAACTCGCCAGGCATCTGCTCTCGGAGATGCTACCCAGCCTCGCTGGGAAATCCGCCTCCTAAGCGAGAGGGAGATGAGAGTCAACAAGCTGGTATGTACGGAAATCCTAAAACAGGTGGTGTTCCTCCTCTACGTGTACTGAAGTGTCGGGCAGCCCCCAGGAAGTGTCCGTCCTCACACCGTCACCAGCGTCCATCACCATCATCATCGGCATTACCTTTGTGACCCCTATGCCCGCGGGGAGGAAACTGACCTTCAGAAGTGACTGCCTGAGGCCACCCCAGGACACAGTCACAGCTCTGCATTGGCTACATGGAGAAACAGGTGCAGAGAGGAGAAGGCACGTGGCTGGAGTCCCGCAGCGAGAAGGGCCAGAATCAGGCCCAAGCGCCCCTCAGCCTTCTCTGGGCAGAAGCCAGGTGGCAGCAGTAACTGGGCTCACCTGCACAAACATGCACCCCCTCGGCTAGCATTTCCTGCAGCTCCTGTCCCTCCCCCTCCTCCTCTCTGAAGCTGCTTTAACCTGTGGTTTTATGCTTAATCGTCTCATAGTAAATCTCTGTCTTAATCTCCCATGGGCCACCCAAGCTGTCTTTTTATTAGGAAATAGCGCAGGCAGTCCGAGACACACTGCGGCCAACACAGGGAGCTCGGCAGTGGGAGAAGAGGCTGTGCGAGTCTGGAGGAGCCTGGGGGCCCTGGAGACAAAGAGAATATGAGAATAATTACAAGACGGTAGGTGTGTGGGCATGGTTTGCGCAAGACACAAAAGCTGTAATAAAATCGGCTTTGGCTCCAAAGCTCTAGGTGAGGTTTTAAATGAGGACCCGGTCAGGGGTGCTGGCTTGGGCTTGGACAGTCTTCGCCTTAAGTCCCTGCACTGTCGCTTCCGTGCTGTGCTACCTGAGGCCAGCCGGGACCTCTCTGGGCTTCAGCCTCCGTGTCCCGGGGGGTGACCCAGCCACGGTAAGAATGGCCCACCTTGGAAGGAAGGCTCCACCCACAGAGCCCTGGGCTTCCTCTCTCAGGGCCTGAGATACTGTGATTGATAAGAAATATACTTTTGGTCTTTATCCACTGTTTCTGGCACAAGGCTACAAAAACCTTTGGAGTTTCCGACTTTGAAAGCAACCGGGGTGTCTTTTGCTGTGTTAATGAGTTGACTTTCAGAAAGCCCCTCGGTTAACCCAAGGACAGGGCTGGTTGCCAGGAGAAGCAATCTTGTGATTACAGGGTTAGAACTTCCAGTCCCTTTCCCAGCCAACCTCCCGGGAGGGGAGAGGGGTGGGGGAGGCAGTGCCGGAATCGAGTTAATTTCTCGGTGATGTGGAAAAACCCCACACCATCGGAGGGCCTCATCTGTCAAAGAGGAATATGCTGGACACCCGTGTTCTTTCCAATGCCCCCGGTTTTGGAGATCTGCCCCAGGCTGGTCCACTCACTCCATGGGAGGAAGGTATGGGGGCCCTGGATGGGGCCTCTCTGCCCAGCTGCCTGCCACCTCACCCCTGCTGCTGCGGCTCCTCCTCCACGCCCCTCCTCTTCCTTCTCTTCTCTCTGGGGGCCCCCATATGGCGCCGTCCTCATTCCTGCTCCCCAGATGCCGATGGAAATATTTCAGTGTGTCTCAGTCGGATGCAGAGAACGGAGTCTCTCCCTCCAGATGGCGATGTCCTCTCCTGCTCCAAGCCCTAAACTTAGCGGTGTTAAAGATGAAAAACAGAGGCTCTAACAACTCCTTCCCATCGCTGTCATCCTGCAAACTGTGCTCCAAAGAGCAGTGCCATCAAAGAACCAAAAGCGGGGTCTGGAAGAAATATCTGCACACCCATGTTCAGAGCAGCATTATCTGCAAGAGCTAAAACGTGGACGCAAGCCAAACATCTATTGACGGATGAATGGATAAGCAAGATGCAGGGTAGACACACCTTGGAATATGATTCAGCCTTATAAGGAAGGAAATTCTGACACACGCTACAGCCTGGATGGACCTTGAAGACATGCTAAGTGAAGTAAGCCAGCCACACCAAGACAAAGAGTGAATGGTTCCACTTAGATGGGCTGCTTAGAGTAGCCATAGTCATAGAGACAAAACGTAGGATGGGGGTTGCCAGGCCTGGGGAGATGCTGTGTAATGGGGATCGAGTTTTGTTTAATGAATGGTTTACCAGATGGTGGTGGTGATGGTTGCAGAACAATAAAAATGTATTCATCACCACTGAATTGTACACTTAAAAATGGTCAAGACGGCAAATATTGTATGTATTGTAGGGGAGGAAAACTTTTCCCTTCCTGCCTTCTAGGTTCTTCCCTTCACTGGTCTAATAACCAAATTAACAGAAGAGAGATTAACAGAAGAAAAACATATTTAATTTCATACGTATAGGAGCCTATAAAAATACAAGACACGAAGATGTGACCAAAGCAGACAGTTTTTATACCTTTTAGACAAAGAAATAATAAATTTGTGAAGGATGGACGAGACAAAGGGTTTGGGCTCGAGTAGCAGATTAGTGAGGGAGGAACAAGTTTTGTTTCCACAGCCTTCTCTGCCTTAAAGTCTCTATTTCTGGTGATAAGGGAAGGCACCTTTCACCTGCAAGATTTATTTCCTGCTTTCGAGGAGGTCAGAGAGTCCTTCTTACGCCAGCTGTTTCTTAAGGAACTTTAATTCAAAATAATCAGTATGCCAAAGTGGCACATTTTGAGATGGCACATTCTGCTCCCCTTCAGTATGTTACCACAATTTTAAAAATTGAAAAGAAAAAGCAGCACCAAATAATAACAGCTTCTACTCTGTTGATTAGTGAACACTTACCCGTAAGTACCAGGCACCGCTTTAAGCTATTCACGTGTGGGAATTCATCTACCACCACTCTCAACAAGCCTCTGAGAAACGATTACCCCCATTTTCCAGATGTGGAAACTGAGGCACAGAGAAGCTAAGTAACTTGTCCAAGGTCACACAGCTGGTAATGGTGAAGCCAGAACTGGACTAGACACACTGGTCTTTGAATGTTCAACACTGTTACACCAAACTGGGTTCACCTCTTGGGGGGTGTGGAGCCAGAAGACGCACCCAAGCCAGAAACAATAGGAGAAGGAAGGGTTTTACTTGCAACAAGTAATAGAGAACACCGGGTGTATTGCCCAAAGCGGTGTCTCCGCAAACAACAAAGCTGGGGGAGTTTGAAGCTAAGGGGGCACACATACTAACGACAGGGCTTGCACAATGGGGATACAGGGTGGAATCAGGGCAGGAGTCACCTTGAGGTGACAGAGCCCAGGTCGACATCACGAGGGTGGCAAGGGTCAGCACCAGGAATTCTCTGGCTTTAGTTGGCCCAGGATCTGAGTGCTCAGATGGAGTTTAAATCCTACGAAGATAACTCACCACAAATGGGCAGCAGGTCAGTCTTTATGTTTGAACCGGCACTGGGAGTTTTACCGCTGATTTGTCGTCCCTGATATGAGGAGGCTGCCTCCTGGCCCCAGAGCAGCTCTTCGTTCTTACCTGCTTTCACAAGGGGCCCAGGGCCCAAGATGACTTTTCTTATGTCAAGAAAGCTACATCCGTCTTTCTTTTCTGGGGACCCCTCTTTCTGCTTACAATAATGACCCATGTGACAGGTCTTATTAGGCCCGATTTCCTGGACTTTTGATGGACTTGCCCAATGAGACCCCAGAGGAAGTCTCTGGGGAGGCCGGGGTTAGCCGAGAGTTCCACTGGAGGGCAAGGACTGTCCCCCATCGGCCCCTTCTGTGCAGACCCCAGAGCCTCCAGAAGGCCATCCCTATGAAGAATGAGCCACACTCGGCCCTTGGGGAGCCACCAGGCCTCCTGCAGTGGGTGCTGGGCTCATCCACGGGTGTAGAAGTGCGTTCTGAACCAGGGGTGGGAGGGCTGGACCAGGAGCAGACTGAAGACTCTGTGACCCCTTGTTACCGAACCGGGCCCTTGGGCTCTCAAGCGATAGAAGTTGACAGGAGGTCGAACGGGAGGTTTGGGCAAGGCTTTACTGGGGCTTATGCTCACACACAAAGGAGACAGCACAAGAGAAAGCATCCTCAAGCTGATGCCCCGTGGAGAAGTCGGGAGAGTTTCTTCAAGAAACTTGAGCGGGGAAAGGGGGACACGTGCCGATGTAGAGGCGAATGTATTAGCACCTGCCCACTTAAAGGTCCTGCTTCTGCATGTGCCACACGTCTAATTGGCAATTAAATCTCCCCCCGCCCCGGCACATGACTGTTAGTAGTTAATGAGGGGGGAAGTGGGGGAAAGGTCAGCCCTGGGGTCCATCATGGCGCAGACTGGTTGGTCTTTACCAGTCTTCCTCCTCCAGTCCCTCCTGTGGGTAAGCATCCTGCCCCCACATTCCCGCCACTCAAGGGCATAGAGTTTTAGCTTTTTTTTTCCTTAGGGAGGCAACCAAAGAATGCTGGACTTTGTGGTCAGGGTAGAGGGGACCCAAGTCCAGTCCCTGCTCTGTCTCACACTGAGAAGCAAAATCACTGAGAGATTCAGAAATTTCCTACTCTCAGCAAAGGGAGCAGCCAGGACTGTCTGGGTAAGAGAAAGTTCTAGAGTTTGCTCACCCTCCAGGAGGCTGGAAACAGCTCTGGCTGAGCCCACGGAAGGCAGAGGTCCACTCTTTATCTTGCCTGTCTTCCTTAGGCGGGTCATGACCCCAGAGCTAGTCACTACCACCTTCCAGAAGTGACCATGGCAGGGACTGGCTGCCTTCCCTGTGCCTGGCTGGTCCCCTGGGGATCTCCCCAACTAGCTTCACAAATTAGCACTGTCCTAAAAGATCAAAAAATGTAGAGCTGATTTTGGAGCTGTCAAGGGACGAAGGGGAAAGAGGATGGGCTGGGGGACAGGCAAGTGTGGGGCACTTATGGGTACAATGCACTTGTGCCCTCACACAATTCACCAGCCACCTCAGAGCCTTGGTTCTCTTGGCAGTAAATGGGGACAATGACCTGAACTCACAGGCCTCTCAGGAGGATTAAGTGTGATTACGTTGGTGGGGTTTGACACTCACAACTGTTCCATCACCTCTTTGCTCTTGATGGAATGGCTTTTCTTTCTGTCCTTGTTGAACTGTCTTTTCTCTGTGCTCTTGATGGAATGTCTTTTAAGTGACCTGGGAAGGGAGGGAGGTACCAGCCAGCGAGAGGGAACAAGAAGACATCTAAAAGTAAAACATTCAGCAAGCCTAAGCTTTGAAAATCAGACCTTCCCTCCAGGCTCAGGCCCAGCCCCTCCTGCTGGGTCCTGCTCTGAGCCCCCTCTTCCCGCCTTCAGGGGCTCCCATTCGGCTTCTGCGCCTGGGCCAGAGCGAAACCGACACCCCGGCAGTCATCCTCAGAGCTGCTGCCCAGAGAAGGGCCCTGAGCCCAGGCAGCGGGAAGGAGCTGGGAGAGAGGCCAGAAGCCAGGGGGGAAGGGAAAGAGAGAGGGAAGGAGGGTGGGAGGGAGGGGGAGAGAGAGAGAGAAAGAGAGAGAGGGAGAGAGAGAGAGTCAGAGATAGGAGGGTGTGCGTCAAAGAGAAAGAAACAGGGAGAGAGACGAGAAGGAAAATGAGCTGTGTGAATCCCTTTGCCTGGAACCCTTCCTCTTCCCCATCGCCTTTGTTCCCTGTCCCTACCGCCCACCCCACCTCTTCTGTGACTCTGCTGCTCTCCAGTAAACGGAGGCTGTGTGATCACAGCCCGGCCCCAGGGGACTCAGTGAGTCTGCACAGTGAAAGCTGGCTCCTACATCCCCTACTCTCAGGGAAAGTTTGATCAGAAGGAACGTGGTCTGTGCCCAGTGGGGCCTGAGGGAAGCATCCAGAGGAATCAGGGTCCATCTGACAGCTCCATCAGCTCATCCAGAAAACCGGGACTGCTTTCAGTTGTAATTTCTTATAAACATTTTGATGTTTCATTTATGAAATAGGGTTTTCCCGAGGCCTTTTGAAATACAGAGACCGGAGTGAAGAAGTTAATGAGGACTCAGGCCTGTGGTTCCTGAACAGCACTAAGGACCCTGTGCCCCGGAAGCTGTGTCTGCTCTCAGAGCAGGAATCCCACTCCCGCAGGTCACAGAGGGGAGGGACGGCCCTCAGCTGTGGGATGGGAGCAGGGGTCACGGCCTCACGGCACAGGAGGGCAACGTGAAGTTGCCCCAACGTATATAAACACACACAATAGCTGGAATGGGGATGATCGTTCAGACTTTTCAAAGCGCTTAGTAGGTACGTTATGAAGATTTATGGAATGAATGAAGGACATTCCCTTCACAGATATGACTTGGTGGCAGGGATGGTGAAGGTGATGGTGGTAAGAATGAGGATGAAGATGATGATGATGATGACATTACGATGATGGCGGGGGACAGTGGTGACGATGATGGTGAGGATGAGGATGGCGACAATGACCATGGAGGTGGTGGTGGCGATGGTGAGGACGGTGACGGTGACCGCAGTAGTGCGGACAGCAGCGAGGACGACTGTATCAGGCAGTGACACAGCATGTCCAGGCGGTGTTTGCAGCACTCTACAAACATTAATGCATTCACTCTTCCCAACAACTCTAAAAAGTTGGTAGCAATATTATCCCCATTTTGTAGATGAGAAAACTGAGGCCTTGAGAGGTTAAGTAACCTGCCCAAGGTCATGTGGTTGGTAAGCGATGGTGTTGGGATTCCAACCAATCTGGCTCAAGTCTACATGTTTACCCTCAGCGCTATGGTAATAACGAGAGTAGAGTAAGGGCGTTAGCAAGAGCGCCCAATCACTAGCAGATGCTGACAATGTACCCAGAGCTGTTCTCAGCACTTAGCATCATCTCATTTGATTTTCACTATATTCCTGCAACAAAGATAATATGTCATGACAGATGGAAAATTGAGGCTCAGAGAGGCAAAATAAGTGGTCCAGGGACCCAGCGATGGAGCTGGGACTTGACCATAGCTCTGTCGGACTCCAGAGCCTGTGCTTTTAATAATTGGAGAAGGCATAGGGTGCAGTGGGGCATCCTTCCCTGGATTTGGGACTTGGGATCAGGCTCAGCTTTGCTCCTCACTCACTGTGTGACCTTGGGCCAGCTGCTTGCCCTCTCTGATCCCCATCCCATCCCTCCCAATTGGCACTCTCCCACTTTACAGCTGCCATGTGGATTCTCTCCCCTCCCACTCCCCCATATGCCACAGGTCCCTCGAACCCACTCATCCAAAGCCAACTCCCTGGATGCTTACCCCCACCCCCACTCCAGGAAACTGTCTACCTGAGTCCTCAGGTCCTCAGGTCTTGTGAAACATCCAGCCTCCCTCCCAGTAATCAGAGTAGAAACCATGGTACTGGTACCAGGCCTGCCTTTTTCTCTCTTGTCCTCCCCCGCCCCATATACACAATCATTGAGCCAATTCTTCCAGCATAGCAGAGACCGGAAGCACGGGCGCTGGATAGTAGCAGACCCAGCCTTGAGACTCTCAGCTTTGCTGCTTTCTGCGTGACCTTGGACAAGTTTCTTCACCTCTCTGAGCCTCAGAAATATGCCTACCCATTGTGGATAGCAACACTACCAAACTCATGGAGTGGCTGTAAGGATTAAGTATAATAATGTAGGATGAAGTGCCAGAGTGGGAGAAACTCCCGGTTAATGCTGTCTATAGCATAATTATTGTCTGCCCCTCCGCCACATTCAGCCACCCCCACCCTGGTTCAGGCTCCCATCTCAACTCTGTCCTCGCCTAACGACATGACCCAGGGCCTCTGCCTGAGATGACCCTCCCACCCCGCCCTCTCTTTGTCTGTCTTGCTCAGTGCTGACCTTCCTCTGCTTCAAGACCCAGGGCTCCCACTGCAAAGACTTAACCCGGCGTTTGAGGCCCTGCCTCTTTGCCCCGCCAGCTCCCACCAGCCACGGCTCACATCAATCCTCTCCTGGCCACCAGTGCTCCAAGGGACCATGGCCCCACGATCCCTCACGGGGCTTTCCCACTGCCAACCCTTTGCTCAGCATGTTTCCTGGGCTGAGAATGCTCTTGTCTTATCTCCACAGCCCATGTCAATTTCAAGAGCCAGCTTGAGTCTCCTCCAGGAAGTCTGCTCGGATTTCCTACCTTACTCCTGAGCCCTACCACATTCTCTCACTGAGTCAGAGTCCTTCCTTCCTCGGTTTCCCCATTCCGATGCCCAGAACAATTGCCTGGCCTGTGCTCATTTATAGTAATTATCACAGTCTGTTCAGATTTTCAGTTTATATGCACGCGCTGTATTATTCTCTGCTTCAGATGTCCTTCCAGCAGGACGGGGGCCCTGTGCTCCATCCCCTTGAACGTGGAGTGGCCTGTCCGTGCCTCGACTGTGGAGCATGGCCGAGGTGACGCCATGCCAGTTTAGAGCTGAGCCTGGGAGGGGTCTGGCAGCTTCTGCGCTGGTCTCGTGGAGCCCTGAGCCCCCGTGTCGGAGCTCCGACTAGCGGGATGCCGCCATCCCGGGAGGAAGCCCCGGCGTGTGGAGAGGTTCTGGAGGGGAAGGTGCCGTGGGAGAGAGAAGAGCCGAGAGCACCAGCATGCCAGCCAGGCGGGGAAGAGGCCAGCTGGGAAGGAATGCTGCTACCCAGCAGACACCTAGTGGCCCAGCTGAGTCCTCTCAAATTCCTGACCCACAAGATGGCCAGCAAAGTAAAATGGTTGTTTTAAGCACTAAGTTTTGTGGTAGTCTGTTACGCAGCAATAAAAGCTAGGACAGAATTCTCCTTCCCGCTCAGAAGAGCTCAGCTCCTTCTCATCCTTCACACGCTCATCTCCAACATCACCTCCTCAGGGAAGCCCACCTTGACTTCCAGGTGAGGGCAGACCCAGGGTTCTGTGCGCTCCTCATCCAACTCCTCCCTCATGGTGGGCAGTCACCCACGTGCCCTGTGTGTGTTTGAATCACCTCCGGCTCCCCCTCTAGGCTGAGCTGCCCTGCTGCATCGTGGGGCTGGCACACATCAAGGATCAGTAAATGCTTGTGAAGGGAATGAGCCTGCCTGTCGGAGAGGTGGTGCCCTCTGTCCCAGCCCCACATGCAGGGTGTGGGCAGGATAATGGGCCCAGCCCTGCCTCCCTGTTCCCTCCTAATGACGGCATTCAAGTGGCTTGGTCCCTCTGCCAGCCCTAAGGCTCCACCTCCAGAGCCTGGGGGTGGCCTTTCCGGGGGAGGGCACTGGCGGGACTGGGCTGCCGAGGCTTCAACCTCCAGATGCCCTCCCCGCCAGCCCCCGTTGACTCCGTACCGTCTCCTGGAAGCCTGAGGGCCTTTGAATCTTGCCTCCTGCCCTGTTTATTGTGCCCCCCACGTGCCCTAGGCTTTCAGTTCTACAGCAACTAACTCGTTTCATCTTTGCAACGGCCCCGTTTTACTAATGGGGAAACAGAGGGTCAGAGAGGTTGAGTGACTCACCCAAGGTCACACAAGAAGTTAAAGAGGCAGGACTGAGCCTTGGTCCTCTGGCTCTGGGTCCAGTGTTTCTCCTGTTACAACGAGCAAGGTGACCCA
Organism: Ursus americanus; assembly: GCF_024610735.1. NCBI lineage: Eukaryota > Metazoa > Chordata > Mammalia > Carnivora > Ursidae > Ursus > Ursus americanus. Next base: position 9,084,376 of record NC_142159.1, read on the forward strand.
GGGTCCCCCTTGGATTCGCAACATGTCCCATCCCCAAGGATCAGCTGGGAGCTGCCTTCCTGCCAGAAAACTGATTTATCCTTCCTCAGAACTTGGGGACCCCAGATCTGAGTCTCCCTGATCCCCGTGTTGGTATCAGCAGCAAATATGGGGTGGAGGGGAGTGAGCGAGTTTGAGAAATAGAGACTGAGACATCGAGACAGCCTTGGCGAACACGCGGCCAGCAGTCCCGCACACACACAAGCACACGTATGCTCGCAGAAGGAAAGAGAGATGCACACGCACGGTGGGAGATGGGGCGTGGAGACGAGATGGAGAGAGAAAGGAGAGAGGGGAAAGAAAAAGGAAGGTGAAGCAAATTCACACAGAGAAGGAAAAACAAAGAACCAGAAATATCCAGAGGGAGATAAGACAGAAAAATACAGAAACAGACTGAAAGACACAAAATCACACACGTGTACAAAGACCCAGGGAGACAGGCGCATGAAGAGAGCCATAGTGAGAGGGGGTGAAATTCAGAAAGAGACAGAGGCTCAGAGAGAGAGAGTTAGAGACGCACACGCCCTGGAGACAGCAAAGGCCGAAGCCAGACGGAGGCGGGGTGGGGGCGGGGAGAAGAGAGAGAGCGAGGGCGACAGGCCACGAGAGAGAGCCGCAGAGACTGGGGCTCGCACCCCTCTCCTCCCACCCCCGCCGCACCCCGCTTTCCTCCACCACCTGCTGACCCGGCTGACGTGCCAGCCCCAGGAGAGGCGAGGGGTCCCAGGCCCAGCCCTCCAGCCGCGGTCCGCCCTCCACCCCGGCGCCCCTGACGCAGAGCGTGTTGAGGCGTCATCTGCACTGAGCGGGGCTGCTTCACCTTGAACCCGACACACGGATGGAAGGAGAGACACCCGCCCACCGCTGATCACCCGACCCAGGCCTCAGAGCCGCTTGGTTCTCCCCACTGACTTCTGAGCCACGGCGGCTGGAGGTGGGCACAACCCGCAAGCCCTCAGCGGGCCTCCGCCAGACACCCCCTGCCCCAGGGAGTACCCACCTGGGAGGCAGGCAGGCCGCCCCCCGCCCCCGCTCAGATGCCCCTTCCTGGCTGCGTGGCTGTGGTGAGTCACCCGGCCTCTCTAAGCCTCAACGTTCACCTCTGTGAAATGGGGATAATCGTGCGTACCTCTCAGGTTGACGAGAAAATAAAAAATGGGTGCTGGTAAAACTTTACACCTGACACAAAATCTGACTACGGAACATGCTCAACAACCACGGGCTTTCTCGCAGTGGGAAAGCCTGCGAAAGACAGAGATAGAGGCAGAAAGTGAGGCCCAGCCAGCAGGGGTCAGAGGGCGTGGGAAGGGCGAGGGCCTTCCAGCTGCATCGGGGCAGACTTTGGGGGCTTTGGAGGAGCACAGGGCGTACTTAGAAGTAGAGACAGAGATGGGCGGAGGGGGCGGGCACTCCTGGCAGCGGGAATGGCACGCGCCAAGGCAGGGAGGCAGGGATTGCCTCCAGAGTAGAGACCCACTCCGCTCGGCCCAAGTGTGGGACATGGGTGGGGCATGGCACGATCGCCTGGTGCAGTACTCACATTTCACAGATGGGGAAACCGAGGCTACCAAGGTTAGGTGACCTCTCTAAGCTCACATAGCTGGTGAGTGACAGACCCAGCATGTGACACCAGGCCTGGGCAACTCGGGAATTCTCCCTTTGCCAGGACACAGGTCAGCCCCGTGCAGGTGAAAGCAGAGACTTGGCTGAGGACATCTTAGGGCTTCAGGAGGTCGGTGTCTTCCTACCAGCTGAAGTCCCCAAAACCAAACCTCAGGTAGGAGAGTAAGTTCCCAACTACAAGGGTCCATGTCCGCTGGAGAAACAGGTGGAAGTCATAGTGAAAAGCCCAAGATTTGGCTGTCAATGTCACTGGGGTGGGTAAGGGGGTCCCATCAGGCCTGGGGGCTTGAGGGTGAGGCCCAGCCCGTGACTGTGAAATCCTCTCCGTGTCCTGCAGGAGGCATGTGGGAGGTCCTGGGAAATCCCAGAGCCCTGGGGAATCATCTGGCCTTAGAGCTGGCGTTATTAACCTCCGGTTTGAGAATGAGAGGGTGAGGCTTAGGAGACCAACCCCCCCTGAAATTTGGTCAAACTTAACACAACAAATACAGACACAGACAATTCCAAACTCTATAACCCTAATTATGTACCCATGTGCCACCTACAGGGGGTAGATGCTGATAAACCAGGGGCTCCAGTCTCCTGACCAGCTGGCTGCGTTTGGACCCACACAGGCGGGGCAGAAGCAGGGAGCTGGATTGTTCTGCCTGAGGAAGAGAGAACTGGAGGCTGCCAACAGCCACCAGTGAAGGGGGGCAGGGGAAAGCAGGAGGGATAGGAGGGGAAGGCCGCCACTGTCACAAATCAGGTCACAGAGCATGCCACGGGCAGGGACTTGAGCCAATCGTTTGTAGAGCTGAGGGGGAAAACGGGACCCTGGAAAGGTAGCCCAAATCTTGTAATTATACAAGTGTACATTTTCCTAAGGAGAAAATCCATAATTTCGAGCAGATTCTCAAAGGGGTCTGCATTCGTCAGGATAGGCTAGAAGGATGCTTAGTAACAAACATCCCCAAATCTCTCCAGCTAGGAGTTTCTCTCTGTCTCTTTATCTCTCACAAACTGCACTGAGGGCCAGACGACGCCAACACCACCGTCTCCCATGTGTTGCCCTACACTGGTCCAGGCTGCTTGGAGCCTATGTCTCAACCATCTCGACGTGCTGCCTCCATGATCTCCGACAAAGAAGAAAGAGCTGGAAAATCTTGCAGGGGCTCTTCACTGCTGCGGCCCGCAAGTGACACACATCACTTCCACTGACCGTTCACCAGCCATAAACAGTTGTGTGGTGCGCTTACCCGTGAGGAAAGCTGGGAAGCCTTCCACATGCCCAGAAAGGGGAGGAGAACTGGCTATTGATGAGTCCCAGTCATGTTGGGGAGCCCCCAAAATGTTAGAACATCAGGATTAGAGCAGTGAGTCCCAAACTCTGATTTATAGACCCCCTTTATCAGCTCTCTCCTGAAAGCTTTCGGGAAATGCAGATCCCGGACCACCATCTCAGTTACATTCTAGTGTCCCAGAATCTGTATTTTTAACAAATCTCACAGGTACAGAACAGGTGCAGAACGGGTTTGGTAATGCCTGCAGTGGAGGGTCTTCTGACCACAGGGCTGGGCGTTGCCTCCGAGGTCACCCCAATTTGCATCTTAAAAAACCTCCAGCAGGGGTGCCTGGGTGGCTCAGTCATTGGGCGTCTGCCTTCGGCTCAGGGCGTGATCCCGGAGTCCTGGGATCGAGCCCCACATCGGGCTCCTCCACTGGGAGCCTGCTTCTCCCTCTCCCACTCCCCCTGCCTGTGTTCCCTCTTTTGCTGGCTGTCTCTCTGTCAAATAAATAAATAAAATCTTTAAAAAAAAAAAAAAAACCTCCAGCTGACTTGCTTTCCTCTCTCTACATCCTTCATCCTGCCATGGAATTACAAAATGGAATTACAAAGCTCTCTGCAAGGATGACACCAGCTATCACTTGAAATTCCAGAACCTAGGCCTACGTTCCTCCTACCAACACTAGGATTGGGCCCATTTTATTGGTGGGACAACTGAGGCACAGAATGCTGTACTAGGCCTGAGATTGGCTGACTCTCATCCATGTCTGGTTGAAGGAAGAAGCAAATCTCTTGCCCTGAATGCCCCGAAGTCCATCCCCAGGAGATCTGTTTGCCTGGTATTTTCCAGGGCGGTGGTCCTTTAAGACAGAGGTGCTCAAAAGCTCTCAAATATCCCCTATTCTGGCTGGTCCTCTCTTTGCGGTTGTTGTTTAATTCCTCTGGAGAACAAGATTGGAAAGACAGTGCTAATTTAATTTCCCAGAATGAATAAAGATAAGACAGTAACAGAGGGTGATGAAGCCCTGGGAGCACGTAATTCACATCCCGAGACCAGGCTCCTCGCATCACGACGGCCCTCCCCGCGCTGGAGCTGATTAAGCCGGAATGACTGCAGCTAATTATCTTCCTCTGTCTCCAAGGGAGGCTGGCTTCCCCTCCTCGCAGTGGGCATGAGCGGGTTAGTTTGCAACTGGGTGAATGAGGTTAAGGGAAGGAGGGAGCCGGGGTTTGTAGACCCCTCCGGGGTTCACAGATCACCATCAGGGTGGGGGTGCAGGTGGGCATATGGAGAACACGTTCATTAGTCCATGGGTCACCAATGAACCTCCACCACTTGGCATCCAGTATTCCTGGAGGTTGTTTATGGGTCTCCCTGAAAGTGGGTTCACCACTGAGCCCAACGAGAGGCCATCAGGCTGGGCTGGATCCAGACAGCAGGCAGCAATATCTGCTGTGTTCACAGGACAGCATCACTGTGCACGTGGGGGCATTCATCTCCCTGAGCACAGGAGGCTTTCATGCCTGCACACAGGAAAGTCACCCATCAGCAAAGCGAGGAGTCTTTCCATGATACCTGTTGGGGTACACGCTGGTGGAGGGGCATGCGGGAATACTTAGGGGCTGGTTTAGCTCTATACACATGGGTGTGACGTAGTTCGAAGCACCCATATTCATACAGCCCAGGGGGTAATTCCCTGCCCCACAGCTAACTAGTTGTGTGACCTTGACAAAGTTTCTTCTCTAAGGGGGACAGTAATAGCGCCCCCGTTAGAGAGTTCTGGTGAGGACTTGACAGATAGTGCCTGGAAAGAGCCCAGCCAGGCCCCCCGGCCCACAGGAAGGGCTCCCTGATCACGAACTGCTATCAACGTCAATACGGTGAGGATCCCACGGCTCCCTCCCGGGCGAACACAGGGGGTGCCTTTACCCACGATCGCAGAGAGTGGGCTCACGGTGCCGGTTCATCACCACAGCGGCATCTGCGGCCACAGGGAGAGACCTTTCTGTTGCATCCCAGGCCCCGTCCCACCTCCCTTTGTGGCCCCAACGATGAGGACTCGGTCTCTGGCCGGGAGGGAGGGAAAGCAGGTGGAAAGCTGCTCCTCCAGGGCCAGAGACTCTGGACGTTTTGCAAAGCCAGAGACACTTTGCTGGAACTGAGAATGGTTTGTGACAACAGGAAAGGAGGCATCAGGGAGAGAGCAGGAGTCCCAGCACTGACGGGGGCTGACGGTGGAAAGTGATTGAAAGGCAGCCGAAGCCTGAACACACCTGCCGGGGAGCGGGCTGCCCTTCTCACAGATGAAGAATCTGCTGGCGGGGAGGGAGGCAAGTCCCCACCGTCCTGAGACGTCCTGGCTGGCTTTTAATGTCCTTTTTTGTGGAGACTAAAATGAAGACAGCTGGTCTGGGGGCCTGGAAGGGAGGGATCCCGGGCTCTGGGTCATACAGAGCTGGAATTTTTCTGGGGGTGAGGGAAAGGATGGAATCACGAAGATGAAAAGGATTTGGGGCTAGGAAGGCTGGACCAGGTTTGGGCTCAAGAAGTGACCTTGGCCATGAGGGGGGGGTTTCGGGGAGCAGGAGCAGGTGGGACTGAGGAGAGCAAGGTGGTGCTAAGCAAAGGCTCAGGGTCAGACTATGAACAGGGGACAGTGGAAGGTGGTGCAACCGTGTGAGGGGCCCAACCCCAGGGTCACTGTTGGGTTCCATGGCCCCTCGGAAGTCTGGGCAGTTCTGGATTGAGGAGATGGGATGAAAATGTACCGTCTCGGAGTCAGAGAATCACAGAGAGTTGGGGATGAGAAAGGTCCTGAGAAGAGCCAGCCCCATCAGTGGATAGAAGGATTCCCAGGTCTAAAGACGGGAGTGATGGGCCCAACACCTCTTGAACCGTTGGATTCTTTCCAGCAAATATTCGCAGACCTCAGTCCTTAGGCAGAGTGCCGTTCTCCACCCCGCTGATGTAAAGCTTGGCCACGTGGCTTGTGCTGGCCAAGACAGTGAGAGGGGACATGACGTCACTGAGTCTGAGCCAAGTCCTTAAGAAGGCGTCCTGTGCTTCTGCTTACCCTCTTGTGTTTGTGCCATTTTGGATAAGAGCGCGTCTCAGGAGCCACCGATCCACGGAGGATGAGAGACACATGGAGCAGACCGGAGCCCCACCCAAGCACATCCGACTCGTGCCCTGGAACAGGCTGCTCCACTGAGTCCCCAGGCCCAAGAATAGGACAGACAACCGCCTGGTGCTCTAAGTGACTGCACTTCGGGTGGTTGCACATGTCATCACGCTGGCGATAGCTGTGGGGTATTTTGATTTATGATGTATATCTTTTTGGTCTTCAGCCCCATTCCTGGCACAAAACTCCTAAAACTCTTGAAATCGCATAAGCAAAAGATAAATGTGACTTTTGTTATGCTTCAGGTGACTTTGGGAACACATCTCAGGATGGGGGCTGGTGGCCAAGAGAGCCAACCACGTGACGAGAGGATTGACACTGTCAGTCCCACCCTCCTGACCTCTGCGAGTAAAGAGGGCCTGAAGGTTGAGTCAGTCGCCCATGATTTAATCAAGTATGCCTAGATCGTGAAGGCTCCGTGAAAACCCGGAAGAACAGGCTCTGGAGAGCTTCCAGGTTGGTGAACGCCCTGACAGCTGGGGACAGGGCGTGGAAGCTCCGTGTCCTTCCCACACACCTTGCTCTCTGCGTCTCTTCCAGCCGGCTGTCCCTGAGTTATATCCTCTTACGATAAGCCAGGACTCGAGTAGTACGATGTTTCCGATGAGTTCTGCGAGCCGCTCTAGCAGATGAAGTGAACCCGCAGAGGGGGTCACGGGAAGCTCTAATCTACAGCAGTTTGGCCAGAAGCTCAGGTGACAACCTGTACTTGAGACAGCATCGGAGGTGGGGGGCGGGGAGCAGGGCTGTGGACGCCATGTCCAGATAAAGCCGAGTTGCAGGACATCCGGCAGGTATTGGGGAATTGCTTACAGTGGGGACAACACCACACGCGTCGGAACGGGGAGCAGAAGCTGACAGACAGCTCGCGCAGCAAGGCAGGGGCTGAGCTGGACCAAACCGCAGGCCCCCCACAGGAACAAAGGACACCTCTGACACCTCGGTCCCACCAGGACATTAGCCTCTGACAACATCATAGCTCAGGTCTCACCCCTAAGAGGCGGTGTTGGCCAATCATGTGAGGTGTGTCGTCTCAGGAGGCCCCCGCTGAAGGCTCAGTGCTCCCTGGAAGGGTGTGTGCTGGCCGCTCCCCATTAGCCCCTGTGGGAGTCCCGCTCAGACCCGGGGCCGCGACCTTGCATGACGGTGGCAGGGCCAGCAGGCCACTGGGAGGCAGTGCAAGCCCGGGGGGAGGGCTGGGCAGCAGCACGGGATGAGGGGCGCCCGAGGGCTGGTAGGTCACGTGAGCGAGAGAGGGGCAGGTGTGTGGTGGCCACTGCCCCCTCAGGACCACTCCTCTGCGGGGACAAGCTCTGATGTAGAGTGAGCAGTGGGAACCGCTCTGCTGCACGCACACTTCTCCGTGACCCCGGGCGGGTTGTCTCACTGCTCTGAGCCGGGGAGAGTGACACGGCTCCCAGGGCCGCAGTGCGGAGGGACACCGCCTGAATCATGCCCCGTGCCTGGCCCAGAGCCTGGCGTATGAAGGTCCCAGGTAGACGGGGCTCCCTCCTGCCCTCCCTCCACCCCAGGCCCAGACACCCCAGACCAGGAACAGGGGCTCCACAGTCACATTCGTGTTCTGCTCCACTGCCCCCTGTCTATGGGACCCTGGGCAAGCCCCTGCCTTCCCCCGGACCTCAGTTTCCCCATCAGCAAAGTGAGGATAATCACAGCACCCCCTTCCAAATCAAGGTGAAGACAGAAAATCCTCATGAAGTCCCTGGCACAGGGATCGAAGACTGCATCAGAGGGAGCAGGCGTCACCCCGAGCTGGGGGGTCTGCAGGGGCCCTTTAAACAGTGAAGCCCTGAACCCACGAAAGGGCTGTTATTCCCACAACTATGGTTCACCCCAAGTGCCCCCTCCAGAATTTCACATGGGAGGTTTGTGGCTGCCCAGCTCCTGCCGCTGACACCGTCTCTCTCCCACCTCATCCAGCTTTGACAGAGCGGGTCTAGCTCTCTGTGGAAATGGATTCTCTGCTCATACAAAAATCTCATGGAAAACAGTAGTATCTTCAACCTGATTAATGACAAAAACCAAAAAACTTCAGTATTCTTCCACTGTGTCTTTGCAAACAAGCTGTCCCTCTGTGTAAGAAGCTCATTAAAAACTATTTGGCAAGGGGCAGCCGGGTGGCTCAGTGGGTCGAGCATCTGACTCTTGATCTCAACTCAAGTCTTGGTCTTGGGGTGGTGAGTTCAAGCCCCTGCTCTGGGTGTGGAGCCTGCTTTAATAAACAAAACAAAACTGTTTGGCAACACGTCTCCTCCTTTTAAGCCACATTATGTTAAAAGCAGTTTCCTCTCCGCTACCTGTTACCTTCTGCCTTTCTCTTCTTTTAAATGAGAGAAGAGAGACACCCGGCTCTCTTCGGGGGTAAAGTCTCTGGTCCTTTGCTCTGCAAGCTGGGGGCTAGCGTCTTTCTCCCCACGAGCACACACACACACACACACACACACACCTGTGGCACAGATGTGGCGGCAGCCCTCAGAAGTCCTGCAGGGAGACACAGGAAACAAGATGGCCCGGGAGCCAAGGACCTGGAAGTGGGGCTTTCAGGATGAGAGTCCCGGTACCCAGCGGCCTCCATCTCTGCTCTGAGCAGAAGCAGGTGCTGGCATCCCCGCTTGTCTGGTGGTCAGGCTTGGCTCATGGCTGTAGAGTTGGAAGCAGCTGAGAGGCATTGGCTGGGAGGCATGGCTTTTAGCTCCTCCCCGCTCCCCTGAGGTCTGACATCTTAAAATTCATGGCATCCCAGCATCTCAGGGCTGCTGGGACTTCCCTAGGCACTTACCGATAACCTGCCGTGGCAGGAACAGGATTTATTACGGTGTGTGTACTTGCGACCATTCACACACACACACACACACACACACACACACACACACACGAGAATGTTATCTTTACCCAGCCAGCTTCTCCCCTTCCCCTGCCCTCCAAACAAGAATGTTCTCTGTGCGAGACGGTTTCTGATGTGTGTGTACACGCGTGTGCATGACGCCCCGTCAGGAGAATCGGCAACGGAGAGAGAAACAAAGGGGAAACCAAGAAGACTGTAGTGATCGTTCCCATAATGAAATCGGGGTGGCGACAGGGAGCAGAACACAGGGCACGGCTCCGCAAGTCTGTGGTCCGGGGAGATTTGTGCGAGGCTCCGCAGCACCCTGATGCCGGGGGACAGGGTCCCGATGCCCGGGGACGGGCCCTGAGAAACTATTGTGCGCGATGCACACGGCGTCTCCGTCTGTTCTTTTCAGCCAATGGAAGCAAAACATGAATTCCTTTTTAAATGACTGCTGGTTACCGGACCGTTGGTTTGGCGACGCCCCTGAGTTGAGACTGGGCCGCCCAGAACCCCTTAGCCCTCTATGAGGTCATGAACGATCCAGAGCTTTCCCCAAGTGCGCGTTGGGGCTGGGTGCTGGATGTGTCACCCCGGTGCCCAGGACCTGGCCTGTGCAGTTGGGGGAGGGGGAGGGGGAGGGGGCCACTCAGCCAGGAATCGCCCAACAAACGGAGAAAGGGGAACAAAGAAGAGTCTACTTTTAGGAGTTCATTTTCTAGTCGGAGAGTGTGGGGGACAGAAGTGATGAATAAAAGACGGTCCTGAGGGGAGTGAGCAAGTTCACGCTCCCTGGGCGCCGCACCGACAGCCTGGCCTGAAGAGGACTCGCTCCACCTCCATTTTGACCTCAGACTTTCTAACTGACTCAAGTTCTTGCCAGCCCATCTTTTAACTCCGGGGGGGGGGGGGATGACAACCCCGCAGGCAAAGCATCCTGTGAAGGGAACCGAAACTCCCCCCTAGAGCAATAAGGATGAGCCTGACCCCCGCAAGACCCCACGTGACTGACCCCAAGCCAGTGAACAACTTGACCTTGACTGTCCACCGGCTCGGACCCACTGGCCTCTGTCCCACGTTCGCCTAATATAAACCTGGAGGCCTTCTCAGCACTTTGGAGACAGTCTTTGGGACACTAGTCCCCTGTCCTCCCAGTGTCGGCCTCACTGAAATAAATCCCTCTCTTGTCCCACCACCGCTTGTCCCTCTGCCTTTGGATTTTGTCAGCGGCGAGTGGCCAAACCTGGTCTGTTTGGGACCCTGGAGCCACCCTTGGGCCACAGTTACGTGGCTGCAGTCTGGTCAGTGGATGTCACCTCCCCCACCCCACAAATGAAAAAACAGACTCACCCAAGGTCACGCAGCCAGGCAGGCTGGAGCGGGGGTGCGCACTCCACCGGCTCTACAGCCAGGTCTCTCTACCCACCCTTGGGGGCAGAGGACGGAGAGGTAATGTCCAGCTCCGGGGGGTCTGGGCAGGCTTGACGGGAAGGTCACATGAGCTGAACTTGGAAGGAAGCTAAGGATTCTGACAGGCAGAGGTGACAGGACTCAGGTCATAGGGGAGGGAGGGACATTCCAGGTGGAAGAAGCCAGGAAGTGAGGAAGCCTAGAGCGGCTTGGGGCATAGACAGGATCGGCTTGGCAGGGTCAGCAAGGGGAGACTTAACTGGAAAAGCAGGGAGGGGACAAGTCCCTCCAAGGTCAAGGCCCTACACAACTCCCCGCCTTAGTCAAATGTACTGACTCAGTTTGAATCTGAATGCTCAGATCTGTCCTTTCAGCCCTTCAGACTCTAGTTACTTCCCCTGCTCTGTCAACTAGTAACCAACTCTAGGCTCTCCCCTGGGGCCCTGACTTCTCCTCTAGGCCCCGAAACGGGCACATCCAACCTTCGCAGGCCCTGCAGACTCCACCTGGGCCTCCCTTAAGCCTATCACTCAGCCTCCTCTGGCTCTGCGCCCTGGACTGCTCTGAGCCAAGGCAGGGCTGGGGTCAGTGACAACAGTGGCTATTTTCAATTTTTTTTTCATTTTTTCAAATATTTTTTTTAAAGATTTTATTTATTTATTTGACAGAGAGACAGCCAGCAGCAGGGGAGTGGGAGAGGAAGTAGCAGGCTCCCAGCAGAGGAGCCCGATGTGGGACTTGATCCCGGTATGCCGGGATCACACCCTGAGCCAAAGGCAGACGCTTAACGACTGCGCTACCCAGGCACCCCAAGAGTGGCTATTTTCAGATGCTCACCCCTCCTGCCCATTGTCCAGATTAAAGCCACATCTTCCCACACACCAACAGAACGAGTCACTTCCCTGCTCCCCATCCACCAACGGCTTGCCATCCCACCATCCGCGGCCAGCAAAGCTGTCCATGCTTCCCTACCGCCCACCACCACCACGTCTCTCCTGGCATTTCCACCACAGGAAGAAACACAGTTCAAGCTGTGTGGGCGTTGACCTACCACGCCTAAGCTACCCACCAGCCCCCACCACTGGGCACAGGCTGAGGCTGCAAACAAACCTGGGCATGTCCTCATCTGCTCCCCCAGCCACAGCCCGTGTCGCCGTCATTTGCTCGCAGCCTACGCTCTCTCATGGAAGTAGGGCCTCGTGCTTTCCTTTAGAGCACCCACTGGGCATGACCAGTACTCCCGCTCTGAGACCCAGCTCAGGGCACTCCATCTCTGTCTGTGCCTGAGTGAGAGGGAGCACCCATGTCCGTGAGGGGGCACGCTCAGCACGTCTGGGAGGAGGAGGGCGGTTTCCGGCTGGCTGGCAGCCAGCACCGGCCAGACGCCTGGGTTTCCACCATGAGCCCGCTGAGCCGTGGGGTCAGCATTGCCCTGGGCAGAGCAGCGCTTCTGGAATGGAGATCCCCGTGAAAGGAAGCACATCGTGCTTCCAACATTCTCCAGTTTCCTTCCCAATCACCTGGGGGTGCTGAGCCCTGGCCTCAGGCCTTGTCACCGGGCTCAGGTGCTGACGTTACACACCGCACAGACTCCGGATCCAGAGGGGCCTGAGTTCAAGTCCTGTCTCTGCCACTCACACCCTGAGTGAGCTGGAGCACGTCCTTGATCGCTCTGGACCTCGGCCTCCCACGTGTTCCTGGGGCAAAAGACGGGAGCGAAAAACGGTCTCCTGGGAGGGAGAAGAGGATTCAGCTACTGTTTCCTGAGGGCCTACTATGTGCCAGGCACTGTGATAAAGGCTTTCTGTGCATCCTCTTATTTCCGTCTCACTAGAGAGGGAGCCCAGCGCTACGATGGGCCTCAATCTGCAGATGAACAAGGGGGTCAGATAGTGGCGCGGAGGAGAGGAGTCAGGCTCCATAGTCAGGCTGACATGCAGCTGGAATCCCTGCTCCGGCCCTGGACAGTTGCGAGGGTCCAAGTGAGTTCTTCAGTCGCTCAGAGGCTTGGTTTCCTCATTTATAAAATGGGGAGTAGCGATCTTGCCGAGCTCTTCTGAGAATCCCAAGAACAAATGGGTCGGTGTCTGGCATATAGTAACTACCCAGCAAGTGGTGGCCTTGGTTATCCACGGTCTCAAGGGTTAAGCATTATTCCTACATCATTTCCTTGCCCTGTGCTGTGGAGAGCCATGGAGCCGAAACCAGCCAGAAAAAGAGCCCTGGGGTCCTCATGAACTTCAGGTGGTTACAGAGAGTCAAGACTTCCCCGCCGAGGGTCAACCCACAGACACATGGTCACAGTCACATACACACACATGCACATACTTTCCCTCCTGCCGGAAGAGGTGAGGTGCGAGCTCTTTGCCAACGGTCACACACCCAGGTTCCTGGTGTGTTGCTCTGTCTGGGCATGGGACCCTATTTGCTGGCACTGGGAAGAGGGCGCATGAAGCCTGGGCAGGCAGGGGGTCCTCACTCAGCCTGAGAGGCCTGCCTGGCTATAGCCTCCTCTTCCTGTTCTTCTGGCCTCCACTCCAGCCCATTCTCACCCTGACAGCTAAGAACCCTCTCAGCACAGGGCCTGGCACGAAGGGGACATGCAGAAGTACTTACTGAACGAATGTACAGATACAAAGATTCTGTCATTCTAGGTGTCTAAGACTGTGAATTCTAAGATTCCATGGCTCAGCAATTCGAGAATCTTAAGCTGCTATTACTTTTAACCAGGGTCGCCATCCTGAATGCCCACAGAGGCCAGGCAGGGAACGTGCGTGAGTGACCAGAGCCGGATGTAATGTAAACACACACACCGTGTGAGTGGGACAGGCTAGGAGGGCCTGGGGGCCCAACCCCCATCACATCTGCGGCCTGTTCAGAGCCCAATGTGGCCGAATCTTCAAGTTTTCAGGACATGACGGATATCTAGATTTTTTTTTTACTTTCTTTTTTTTCTTTCTTTCTTTTCCTTCTTTTTTTCTTTCTTTCTTTCTTTTAATTGTTGTTGAATGCCTTCATTTTTAAAAACGGGCATATTTTTTAAAGATTTATTTATTTTAGAGAGAGAGAGCATGGGCAAGCAGGGGGGGGGGGGGAGGGACAGGAAGAGAGAGAATTTCAAGCAGACTCTCGCTGAGCATGGAGCCTGACTCAGGGCTGGATCTCACGACCCGGAGATCATGACCTGAGCCTAAGTCAAGAGTCTGATACTTAGCCGACTGAGCCACTCCGGTGTCCCAAAGCTGGCATGTTTTTAGAAATAATAATAGGGAAAACTATATGTGGGGTTTATGGGAACTTTCTGGACCATCTTTGCAATTTTCTGCAGATCTAATTCTCTTTTAAAATAAAAATTTTTGGTAAAGAAAAAAACCCACTAGGGCCAAAGAAAGAGAAAGGAGCTCAATCGGCATAGCGGGCAGCTGTTCGCAAGCTCTGTTCTCAATCCCATAGACACTAAGGCTGCGCACAGCCAATGCCCAGGGTCTGAGCACCTGCTCCCTCACACTTCCTGGTCCAGCGGGTGGAGGAGGGGCCCACGCCTGGAGGCGGGGCTGCAGAAGACCGAGGGGGAAAGCAGAGCAGAGCAGAAGTGCCGTGGTGTGCAGCAGGGTGGTTCTGGGCAGACATGCTAGGTTGACTGGCTTACAGACTAGGAGAAACAGGAGCCCCAGTACACTATACATGGGAATGTAAATTGGTTCAGCAGTCACTGAAAACAGGATGGACGGGCATCTGGGTGGCTCAGTTGGTTAAGTGTCCAACTTTTGGTTTTGGCTCCGGTCATGATCTCAGAGTCATGAGATCCAGCCCTGCCTCAGGCTCTGTGCTCATCGGGGAGTCTGCCCTTCCCCCCACCCATACTCTCTCTCTCTCTCTCAAATAAGTAAATAAATCTTTAAAAGAAAGGAAGAAAGAAAGCAAATAAGCAGGATGGAGTTTCCTCAACAACTTAAAAATAGAGCTACCCTACGATCCAGCCATCCTACCTCTGGGTGTATGTCTGAAGGAAATAAAATCGCTATCTTCAAGAGCTCTCTGCACACCCATGTTCGCAGCAGCATTCTTCACAATAGCCAAGACAAAAACACCACCTACGTGTCCACGAATGGTTGAATGGATAAAGAAAATGGGGTATATATATATCACAAGGCATATAACGAATATTATTCAGCTATAAAAATTTTAAAAAAGGAAATCCTGCCCTTTGCAACAATATGGATGGACCTTGAGGACATTATGCTAAGTGAAATAAGTCAGACAGAGACAAAGACTGTATGATCTCATTTATGAGTAGAATCTAAAAAGAAACAAACAAACCAAACTCATCGCAATAGAGTAACATTGTGGTTGCCAGGGGGTGGGGGGTGCAGGAATGGGGAGATGTTGGCCAAAGTGTACAGACTTCTACTTAGGAGATGAGTAAGTCTGGGGATCTAAGGTACCCACCCGGTGACTATAGTTAATTATATGCTTGAAAGTTGAGAGGAGAATAGATCTTAAATATTCTCACTGTGCAGGCAAAAAAAAAAAAACAAAACAAAACACCCTGTAATTATGTGAGGTGATGGACGTGTTAACTAACCTTATTGTGGTAATCATTTTGAAATACATATGGTTTATCAAATCATCCCATTGTACACCTTAAGGTTACACGGTGTTACATGTCAATTGCATCTCAATGAAGCTGGGGGGGGCGGTGGGGACAGAAGGTTGAGGCCTATCGGGCATCCAAGTGGAGAAGTACAGTTGGCAGTTGGTGTATGAGCTGTGTCCAGGGGAGAGGGGCTATTCAGGGAGTCGTCAAAGTGTACGTGGTATTTCTATGGGACTGGATGGTCTCCCTTTAGCGGAAACATCGACAGAGGGGAGCAAAGGGCAAAGCGGAGCCCTGGGCTCTCCGTTATTGAGAGGACAGGAAGGTAGGAAGGATCCAGCTAAGGAGAATTAAAAAGGACAAGTCGGAGGGGTAGTGGGGAAGCCCAGGGTGTGTGCCCTGGACACACAGGTGACGGTGTGGGGTAGATTTTGCCATCCTGGGACCCTCTTTTATCAGATGAGCACGAATTCTGAGATTATTCTGAGTCTCTGACTCCAGAGACTAGAGAGCAATGATTAGGGCCTTGGGCTTAGAGTCAGACACATCCTGACTCTGCCCCTTTCATAAGCTGTGTGACTTCAGGAAAATCACTTCCCCTCTTTAGAGCTCAGTTTCCTGATCTGTGAGGTAATAATTACTTTGCCTCACCTCACGGACCCCAGAATCTACCTGGTCCCCGTCACGTCAGGACAGAGGGCACACGGCATCTCTGACTCCAGCCCTGCGGACAGCCAGCTGCCCTCAGCGGGGACACGACCCACATTACGGGCGGCTCAGCTCTGCGGCTTCTCTGCTTCTCGGTTCCGGGCCTGGCTTCCCTTCTGCCGTTTGATTCTGCCCCTTGGTTGCAGCTCGTTGTGGGCAGAACGTTTTACTGCAAGGAGCAGAACACAGATAGTTAAAGCAAAAGGTATAATGACTTGTTGGCCCACATAACTGGGAAATCAAGTGGGCGGACTGACTTCAGGGATGGCTGGAGGCAGAGGCTCAAACCGTCCTCCCCAGGATAGATCTTCTTCCTCCTTCTCTTAGCTCTGCATCCCTCTGTTGACGCCCTTCACAGGCTGGCTTTCTCCTCACTGTGGGGAAGATGGCCACCAGCAACTCCAGGTTTAGATGATCCTTATAGCTTTCCACGCCAGAGAAAGAAGGCCTATCTCTCTCCCAGGGTCCATACGAATAATCAGAAGGCTGTGTTAATAAAAGAGAAGGGGAGGGTCTGGACAAACACCTCAGAGGTCCCCTAGGTGACCTGATGCCCCCTTTACCTCATAGGCCCCTGGGAGAACAAGGGTCTCTCCCTGGTGTGACTGTAGCCCCACACAGAACGTGAGAGTGACGTCCGTGGGGTCAGCAAGGCAGGGTGGGGCTACATCAAAAGGCTTAGAAGACACACTGGAAAATTCAAGCAAGCACAAATCTGCTCCTGGGCTGTCTGGTCGGAAGCAGAAGAGATGGGAAGACAGCAAGGACTCGACCCCTTATCACAGTCCCCACTGTCCCCACACTCCCCAAGGCCTTGTTAGAGGCCAGGCTGCCAGTGTTCTCCGGTGTTCTCCGAGGCTGTGGGCCTGGCCAAGCTGCCTCCTGCAGCTGGGGGCAGAGTGAATAAACAACATGGAAGCGGATGCCTTAGAACACGGCAACAGGGCGGAGAAAAGTATTCATCAAGGAAGCAAATCACAAGAGGAACCAATCAGCAGGACCTTCACTCAGCTGGACCAATCAGCAGGGACCCCCAGTGAGGAGGACTAATTAGATGAATTCATCTGTTCGGCCAATCACGTGTTGACTGCTGCTATGGGCTCCTATTAAACGACAGGTGGGCTGGCATTGCCTCCAGGCTCCCAAAGACCTAGGACTTCCGGGGGCGTCTCCCCACCTCCCCCAGCAGGGGGCACACCCTTCCCCCCACAGGAAGGGAAAAAAACGGCCTCGGACTGGGTGGCCGCCTTTAGAGACATGGAGGGAGGGGGACTCTCGCCTGACACTCAGTGACGTGTGGATACCCTGGCATCTCCAGGCTCCTGAAGATGTCACAATGTTATGATCTTCCTGGGAGAAGTAATGAGCGGAACCAGGTGGAAGTAAATATAAGCCTGACTGGAGAGATGGGCTGCTAAATATGTCGCCATGGTGACCGCATCCCTGCTGTCTTCTCTACTCACCAAGGGGGACAGCAGCAGTTAGAGGAGAAGGTGCCTGCCTGGTCCTCCTGGGGGGCCCACTCCCCAATTTCGGTCTCATTCAGGAGACTGAAGACCTTCAACTCTGTTCATTCGTTCCCTCCCTCATCCCATATATTTACCCAGCATTGTTCTGCTTTGAACGTCAGGGGACGTTCCCTGTCCTCAGAGAGCTTAAAGTCGAGGGGAGGAGGGAGACATAAAGAAACAATTGAATATAATTTGAAGTCAGGATGCTTATTGTGAAGCGAAAGAATGAGAAAACACGAGGGAGGAGAAAAAAAAGAGGACACGATTTGGGGGTCCAGGGAGGTTCCCCTGATGAACCATTTGAACCAAGACCAGAGGCGTCAGGAGCCAATCAGGCTAAAAGGAAGGAGAGGAGCTTTCTCCGTGGCAGGAACTGCCCGTGCAGAGGCCCTGAGGCAGGAAGGAGCTTGGGCCTCCCAGGAGCAGAGGCTACTGGCGTGGCTAGAGGGAAGCTAGAAACGGACAAGGACCCAGTCAGGTGGGACCCCGCGGCTGTACCAAGGTCTAGTGGCTTATCCCAGGGCGGTAGGGACCGTGGGAGAGATTTAAGTGGGTTGTGATGCCACTGGCAAGTTTATTTTTTTTTTTTAAAGATTTTATTTATTTATTCGACAGAGATAGAGACAGCCAGCGAGAGAGGGAACACAAGCAGGGCGAGTGGGAGAGGAAGAAGCAGGCTCATAGCGGAGGAGCCTGATGTGGGGCTCGATCCCATAACGCCGGGATCACGCCCTGAGCCGAAGGCAGACGCTTAACCGCTATGCCACCCAGGCGCCCCGACTGGCAAGTTTTTAAAGCTCTTTTGTCTGCACTGTGGGGAGTGGACTGGGGGAGGAGAAGGAAGGGAGAAGAACGTTCTAAGAAGGAGGAGAAGCTCAAAAGTAGACCAGACCTCAAGAACCAGACATGTTCTAGGAACTGCCAGAAACTGGTGGCAGGCAGCATGGAGGGAGGGAGAGATGCTGAAGATGAGGGTGGGGATTTGGGGCATGATGGCCGCAGCTCTGTCCTTCCCAGCTATGTGGCCTTGGGGAGCTCCTGAACCTCTCTGAGCCTCAGAGCTCCAAAGAAGGGAAGTGACTCTCCCAAGTGTGGCAGATGGTGGCGGCACACGGCACCTGGGAGACTGAGAGCTGAGGATGGTGGGCATGAGGGTTGGCGCTCTCTGGAGCCCCATGGGCATGGGTTCGAATCCCATCTCCCACTCATCAGCTGGGTGCCTTGGTCAGGCAGCCTAACCTCCCTGGGCCTCCTGTCACCCCATCTGTAAAACAGGGTTGTCCTCACCCTGCCTCCCTCGTGGGGTCACTGTGAGAGTTGCGGCAGATGGTACTGGTGAGGCCGCATTGTTTCTGGCACCTTCATTTCGTGCTCAGTAAATGGTGATGGTGGCGCTGGAATCTGGGACTTTCTCGGCCAGGCAGTGGGTTTGGAGTGACTGAGCCCACCCCACGTGTGGAGTCCAGGACTGCACAGATGCTGCTTAATGAACTGGCCGAAAAGAAGAGCATTAGGGCAAGATGGTGAGGCACTACCTGGGGAGAATCACTGCCTCTCTGACTTCATCCCCTTCCTTGCCCAACTCACAAAGCAACAACCACAGTGACCTCCTGCCATTCCTCAAACAAGCTATGCCTATCCCAGCCTCAGGACCTTTGCACGTGCTATTCCCTCTGCTTCTGCTTCTCTCAGCTGTAACTAGGTTCTTCCCTTCATTTCACTCAAGTCTCAGCTTAGACATCCTCCCAGCATTACCCACCCCAGCCTATCACTCTCTGACCCCCTGAATTTGTCCCCCCAAAATTCATGTGTGGAAACCCAAATCTCCAGTACCTCAGAATGTGACTATATTTGGAGATAGTGTCTTCAAAGAGGTAAGAAAATTAAAATGAGGCTATTAAGTGGCCCAAACCCAATCTGATGGGTGTCCTTTTAAGAAGAGGAGATGAGGACACGGAGAGACCCCAGGGTATGCACATGCAGAGAAAAGTCCTTTGAGGACACAGCAGGATGGCAGTCGTCTGCACGCCAAGGAGACAGGCCTCAAAGAAACCACATCTGCCAGCACTGTGATCTTGGATTTCTAGCCTCCAGAACTGTGAGAAACATGATGCTTGAGGTTTAGTGGGGGAGACAGACCAGGGGATCCGTAACTAAGGGTCACGGGCTTCCCAGAAAAATGGATGTTGGCTGGTGTCTCCTGGCTCATGCCCATGCTCCACATGGCTGGTGCAGAGCTGAGTTTGGATCATGACTTAAGGACACTGTGAAGCCTGGGAAGGGTTTCTTGGGTGAAGAGGGGTGGGGGGACCCAACCAGTTTTGTGCTACTTAGGATCATTCCGGGGCAGAGTGGTGAGTGGGCTGGAAGGGACTGGCTTGAGAATAGAGAGGCTGATGGTGCATTGAGCTGGGGCACTGCAGGGCTCGGCCAGAGGACCAGGGCAGGACCCAGTGGTCAGGACAGGCCCCAGGTCAGCTTAGAAGAACCAGCCAGGTGAGTAGGCTTGACATGGAAATGTCTGAGCTTCGCAGTGGGTTTCCACTGCCATGCAGAGCAGACCTGATGGGTAGGCCTTGGTGGCTGTGGGGTCAGAGAGCTGAAGAGGGTCAATCAAGGCATCATTTTCACAATTCACAAAGATGTCAGGAAGGAGTGTTCTGTCAACCAGAACCAGGGCAGAAAACCTGACAGGACTAGAGACGTTTCCTCCCACCTGAAAGCCAAAGAGAAACACATTTGTTTCCATGACACACTTACGTTTTCAGGAGACCACATGATTGTTTTTGCACTGGAAAGCTGTGAATGGAAAATTCCACTTGCCGTTCCTCCTCCAGGCGCTAAACAATGGAGGAAGTTTCTGTCCCCAGTTTACTGGTGCCTGAAATTTTACCACTGGAGCTTCATTCCTATGGCTTGAGGCTTTGTCCTTTATTTAAATGCAAACAACTGCACGGAAGTCATGTCTGCAACACAGACTTATTTTCATTAATTCAACAAATATTTATCGACTCTTTGGTCTAAACCAGGCAGTACCTAGAGGCTGGAAATAAAGAGATTAATTAAGGCTTGTCCAGTTTTTTACCTTTGTTTAAAAATGATTATAAAGAGGACAATTTAGGTGATACAAACTTTATTTAACACTTCATGAAGCAGGGAGTCTCTGTTCCCAAGGGTCCACAGAACTGCAAAATAGGGCAGAAGGCAGGAAGCTTTTATAGGATCAAGGATAAGGAATAAGAAAAAGAAAAAACAAAAAGTGAATAAGGAACAAGAAAATGAATGTAGAGCCCAGAGATGACTTGGCATTTGAGGCTTGGCTGACTGAACATACTGTATTTCCAGTCAAGGAAAGCTCTTACAGGCACATGAAAGTTTTCTGAGTTTCTGTTTGCTGACCTGGCATCCTGGTCTGGAACAGCTCCATCTTGGACCTGGAAATTCATTTCGACACCTTCAAGGAACTGGCAAACTCTGTGTATGGGGGCCGGGGTGGAGGATAATAGGAACCTTGACCTTGACAGTAATGGGGCAGTGCATGATGGTGTTGGGAGCCAGGTGCTGTGGGAGCCCCCAGCACAGGTGACCCAGTTCATTGTTGCAAAAGGTGGAGCTTGAGCTGCAATCTAACGGATGGAGGGCGGGTTGGGGGTGATTAAGAATCCCAGCGGAAGGGCACAGCCAGGGCAAATGAATAGGGTCATGAGCCAGTACGGTGGGGTACGGGGACTACGTGCCATTCAGCAGGCTTGGACATAAGGTAGGACATGGCAGGTGGGACCGGAGTGGCAGGGAGGGCTTCTCATTGATTGGATGCTACTTGTCATCTCAGGGGTGGCCTCTGTCACAACACTTTGCTGCCACCTCCGCTTCCCCCTCACCTCCTCCCACTAAGCCCACCAGACTCTCCTTTGGGGAACTGCCCTGTGCCCCTCTCAGTCACATATTCCGAATGACCCACTCCCAGCTCTAGGGGCGGGGCCTGATTGGTTTAAGTAGTCAGCCTACTCCCATCCTGCTGCTACCTGATTGGTTAAGGAAAGGGCACGTGGCCCAGCTCAGGCCAATGAAAGGCCAGATGTTTGCCAGGGGTTCTGGGAAAGGGATCCTCCCCTCTCCTTCAAGGGAGCTCCCAGATAACACTTGCACTTTTCGTCTGGCTCCGTGGAGCGAGGTGTTGGAGGCCAGGGGTTGAAGGTGACATGGGAGGAGGGCAGAAAGGAGAGAATGTCAAGAAATGGGGTCTGGGTAGACCTACCCCTGCTGTTCTCAGCTGAGCCAGCAAATTCCCATTTGCTCAGCCCATTTGTTGTTACTTTCAAGTGGAAAGTTCCTCACTGGTGCAGGGCCTTTCTGGGGGACTCTAGCACTGGGCGGAGCTGGAAAAGGAGCAGCCAGCAGATCCCTGGCCCTGGATGGAGCGGGGCTGGCCTGATACCTTTCCTGTGGATTCCACCTCCATGTACAGTTCTTATCACGAGGGAAGATCTTCCCCCAGGAAACATCTCCTGACCCCTAACACTGGCGTGACATTGGATGCAAGTCCCAGGTGGACAGCCCAGCGTTAGAGATCCTGTGTTCTATCCTAACCCAGCCCCCATCTGACTGTAAGGCCCAGAGGAATCACACACCCTTTCTGAGCCTCCGTTGGTGATCCACCCACCAGCCCCCAAACTGCGTTCCCCCAGGGCAGGGGTGATGACCATGCCAGCCCTGCAGCCCCAGAATCCAGGACAGGCCTGGCACAGAGCAAGTGTAGTAAGGCTGTTGACCAATTAATGCAGGAACTGTACCTTCCTGCCCTAACCTCCTATGGTCAGGACCATTTGTGATGCTGACAGGGACAAGCTGCTATCCACCCCAAGGGCCTCCTGGAGACCCGGCTCCATGTTCGTGCAGTAGGAGGAAGATATTTAGCATTTGGGGTGCATGGTGGAGGCCTCAGCTCACACAGAATCTCTAGTGCTTTTGAAGGTTCACTAAGCCACAATTATACTGCAGGGTAAGAAAAAAATTCCCCCCAAAGCTCAACTCTACTTTCCAACTGCAGCTGATCTGGACAGTCATGCTCTCCTCAGTCTGCTCATCACAAGCAATGATGAAGAGCCCATGCCTGAAGATAAGACTCAAAGAATAAAATAAATCAATTGGGGCCAGCCCAGGTTTAGTCCTTAAAATCAGCAGAGCCAGTGCCCTGCCGTGCTGGCTGGCATGAGCTGGCATGGGCTTCATCTCAGAGTGCAGGACACATGTCTGCATTCACAAGTAGAATCAGGGAAGGCAGTGGCTGAGGGACTCACCTCCCATGGAGATATGATACAACCCAGCGCACTGAAGGGTGAATCAAGGGCTCAGAAGGATGTATGTGTGGGATGTGTGTATATGTGTGTAGTTCTTGTGTGAGATGTAAGGTGGGTCAGCAGTGAAAGTGGGGAAGGAAAAGGGGGAAATGGATGATTATATGAATTCCAAGCTAAAGATTTGAACTTCGCCCCGTTGGCAGGGTACCCCACTGCACGCACCCGCAAACACACACACACACACACACACACACACACACACACACACACATCCCAGAGGAAACTGGCAGTGTGCCTAGCAGTACAAGAAGCCATATAATAGGCATAAAGCTTCCGTCCTCTGTGCCAATTTTACTCCAAAAACATGGAAAATATCTATTATTTTGTATTTCATGGATATATGATAGAAGACAAAATATGCATGGATTTGAAATATTAAATTGAAAAATTCAAAGAACTTGTGAACTTGTGGCCAGCGTTTAGATGAAGCATTGTCTGGATTCAGGTCGTTAGGTAACTTGGGTGTCCCCATGTCCTGACGCCATTAGCAGGAAGCTCCCATTTCTCCTTCCCTTTTTAAAAAAATTTTTATTTAAATTCAATTTAGTTAGCATATACTATACTATTAGTTTCAGGGGTAGAATTTAGTGATTTATCAGTTGCATATAACACCCAGTGCTCATTACATCAAGTGCCCTCCTTAATGCCCATCACCCAATTACCCCATCCCCCTACCCACCTCCCTTCCAGCAGCCCTCAGTTTGTTTCCTAGAGTTAAGAGTCTCTTATGATTTGTCTCCCTCTCTGTTTTCGTCTTATTTTATTTTTCCTTCCCTTCCTAAACTTACCAAAATCAAACTTGAGGCTCTTCCAAGATTGGATGTGCTCTGTCCGTGGTGCTGAACTAGGACAAAATCATCTCAACAGGTGAGTTCAGACCCTAGTGTTTCTATTCTGTCCCCATCTCTTGGGAGGATATGAAAGAGGTAGGCTCAGAGAAGACCCCAAGAAGCTAAGCACCTAAGAGTCAGGAGTGAATATTCCTTATTAGCTCCTCTTCAGTTCACGAGACAGAATCCTCTGGGCAGTCGGTTAAGCGTCTGCTTTTGGCTCAGGTCATGATCCCCAGGTCCTGGGATCGAATCCTATATCAGGTTCCCTGCTCAGCGGGGAGCCTGCTTCTCCTTCTGCCCCTCCCCCCCACTTGTGCACGCTCTTTCTCTCTCTCTCAAAAATAAATAAATAAGTACAATCTTTTAAAAAAATAGCCTCCCTTTGTGAGCATGTGTGTGTGTGTGTGTGTGTGTGTGCCTATGCATGCAATAGATTCTGTGGGTGATAATACGTCTCTCATATTTAAAAAACTATCATCTCATAATTCAATTACTCAAGAGGGAAAATCTAGGACAAATATTTAGCTGGCATTCTATCCCACTTCAAAAAGGTGTGCGTCCTAAGTTATTTCATCTCCACCCACAGCTCTGTGGTCAGAGCCACCGGGGCAAATATGTGAAGAAAAGAAACCTCTGGCATCCATGTGGAGGGGCTGTGCCCCTACTGAGGGTAACTGAGGGGAAACCTGCAAGGATTTCATAATCCCAGAGAGCTAGAAAGCCCATAGCTTGGCGCATCCATCCATCTGGCCTTACAGACATGGTCTATGGTTATACTTCCTATCCAGCCCACCAGGGCTGCAGGGAAGGTTTCCTCACCTCAGTCATGAAACTCCTCAGTTTATGGCTGCTCTGTCTCCCAATTCTGCTGGGCCACTTTCAAAGGTCTGGTAAGGTCCCGTCCAAAGACAGGGTGTTGGCCAACTTTGATGGCTGGTCAGAGCCTCAGCTTTAGACAGCTGGGTTGGAGTCTGGGCTCCATTCACCCATTGAGTGATTTGGGGGATGTTATTTCACCTGCTGTGCCCCATTTGATATCAGTTACCAATCCCAGTGAGCACCCCAGAGTGGCTGCTCACAGTCAGTGCCCCATCACTCCCTCTCCATCTCTCTAATGCCACACCCATTGCTTATACGCATGACAGTCACTTGATCATGGTTCTCCACTGACATTTCTTTGCAATTGATCTAGTGACATGAAGTTTGCCTTAATATTTTTTTTAAGTAGGCCCCACACCCAGCGTGGAGCTCAAAGTGAGGCTTGAGCTCACGATCCTGAGATCAAGACCTGCACTGAGATCAAGTGTAGGATGCTTAACCAACTGAGCGACCCAGGCACCCCTGGGTACCTTATTATTATAATCAATTTAACCACCATTAGCATGTGAATTGTGTACCTCACTAGCATAATTGCTGTTAGCCAGATAAGAATAATTTCTACTATAATCAACATAATAAAAATTTGTTAACTCTGTTCCTTTGTGTGATCTAAGTTTCCATGCCTCTCCAGGCTTCTCTCAACTTGGACAAACCCACCTTCTCTTCTGCATGAATAAGCCATCCCCCTCTAGATGTTCTTTCACCTCTTCCTTGTCCTGCTCTTCCTTTTCTTCCCCTCCCCTCACCCTCCTTTTTTTCCTCTCCATCCCCTTGTAAATCACCTCCTTCTCCCCTTCGCTCCCTCGGCTCTTACCCACAGCCTAGCTCTGCCAAGGTCCCTTCAGACAGGCAGCCTGAGATTTGACATTCCATGTCACTTGCTGGGACTGAAAGGGAGATATGGCTTCAGAGACACCCTCCCTTATGCGAAGGAAGTTCAGGATCTCTAGACTTAAACCTACCCTGAGACCCCTCCCCTGGCTCCAAAGTCACTTGGCTAGGAGATGACACACTGGTTTTCCCTTTACTCAAATATGCACGTAGGGCAACCCTGAGCATCACCTCGCTGCAGAGGCGTGAGCGATGACAACACTGTTTGCGGGGTAACTTTCACGGTTGTACCAAGGAGCATCTTTGGCCCTCACGTGACCCTCAGGGCATCATGAGAAGTAGAGCATTAGGCCCCTTGAATGGGGAAAGAGTCTCAGAGTGATTTTTGAAGCCAAAGGACGCTAGAGATCCTTCCTCCTCTCACTTACAGATAAAGAAGCTGAAACCCAGAGAGCAGAGCCCAGTGAGCACATGGCAGAACCAGTCCCCGATCCCAGGGACCCTCGTTCCCAGCCTGCAGCCTACACAGAATGGCAGGCACGACCCGCGAGTCAGTCTGGGATGTTGGTGATTTTTTATTTGGTTTTGTTTTTAGCTTGGGCACAGTTCCCAGTCTGCGAGCTCTTCTGAGAAGTTGGAGGGGTGGGGGCAGACCTGTCGGATTCCGCTCCAGGTCCGCCACGGCCTCGGGCTGTGTGACCTTGGGCAGCCCCTCCTTTGCCCCCACAGGCCGTGGTTTCCGGTCCGTGAAACCTCTCACAGAAGCAGGGAGCTGAGTTTGCGTCACTGGCGTCCTGGATGGGCCCTGAGCCTCCCGTTCCCCCAGGGCTTTCAAAGCTGGACGTGATCGACACAACTGCTTGGCTTGACAGCGACTGCCTCACTTCCCCAGCCATGAGTTTAATTCCTCCTGCTGGAAACTTTGGCTCTGCACACTTGGGCTGAATAAGTTGATTTGTAGAAATTACCATTTCCTGAGCTGCTCACCTCGGAAGCAGCAGGTGGGTGCGCCGAGTGCTTCTGAATGAGCCCCGGAGTCCAGCTGGGACAAATCTATCCCTCCAAAGCGACATCTGCTGGAAGGTGGCATTGAATTATGTCACATGGTAAAAGCATTTCACTCGGTTCCGGTAAGCTCTCTTTAACTGAAGGCGGATCTCCCCTCGAGAGGCCCACTCTCCTGTCTGGGCACTTTTCCTGGTAGAAGGGGTCCTGGGAGCCCTCGGGGTTAGAGGGGACAGAATGGGGGAGGATGGCAGTGAGGGGCCTCAGAGTGAGGGCAGGGAGCAGGGACTGGCTGAGAGGGCCACGCCGATGGGATGACGGGCTTTGCCGGGCCTGTCACCCAGTGTAGACACCCTGGAGATTGCTTGTTCTTCATGCATTCACTTCTTCACACACACACTCAACAAACACTTGTTGGCCAGGCATGGGCCAAGGACTGTGCCAGGTGAAGGGGATACAGAGGTGAATAAAACCTGGATTTTACCTTCAAGAGATTCACAGTCTGACACAAAAGACAGACTCTGTGTCAAGAACTACAATAACAGACACCAGGGCGCAGGAGGAAGGAGCATGAATTCCCTCGGGGCAGGAGTGGTGCAAGTGTGGGGCAGGTGGGACAGGTGTGAGGTACATGGGAAAGGTGTGGGGCAGGTGTGGGGCAGAAGGGAAAGGAGTGGGGCAGGTGGGAAAGGTGTAGGACAGGTAGGGAAGGCATGCACCTGAAGGTGGGTACCGAAAAGCAGACCCTGAGATGAGGGCTCTGGGGCTATAGTTTATCTGGGAGCTGAGCCCAGGGGAGGGCATGGAGAGACTGAGCAGGGAAGAGAGAAAAGCCAACAACACCTGGATCAATGAGTGAGTCAGAGCACTGGACAATTGGGCCTCAGTCCTGCTGGGGATGCTCTGAGGGCCATGTGGAAGACGATTCAGAACCAGCCTCCTGGATGAGGGGAAATGGCATTTATCCCCTGGGTCAGGGTATTAACTCCTCCTGTCCCCTGTACTTCTAGGTGGGACCTACTACACACACCTGTCACCCAGAAGAGCAAGTTCTCCAGGTGCTAGAGAAGGAAGAAAAGAAATGCAGGCATGTGAGGTGGGGAGCTGTCCGCATGCCCCGAGTCATCTGTAGTTATAGGAAAACTCAGAAAGTTGAGGGCAGATGGGGTAGGACATGAAAGCATCTGCTGTAGCATCTTAGAAAAGCTGACATTTGAGCTGGGTTGAAAAGTGGGTAGGAGTTTTCTAGCTGCAGTGGGCATGGGGATGGGCTAACCCAGGCAATTGGAACAGTATATGGACAGGAGGGGAAGAAAGGAAAGTGGCTCAAAGGGCCCAAGGATTTCGAGAAAATAATTTCGTTTAGAATTAATTAGCGGGGGGGCGCCTGGGTGGCACAGTCGTTAAGCGTCTGCCTTCGGCTCAGGGCGTGATCCCGGCGTTCTGGGATCGAGCCTCACATCAGGCTCCTCTGCTGGGAGCCTGCTTCTTCCTCTCCCACTCCCCCTGCTTGTGTTCCCTCTCTCGCTGGCTGTCTCTGTCAAATAAATAAATAAAATCTTTAAAAAAAAAAAAAAAGAATTAATTAGCGGGGAGATTTGAGCAGCCTTTATGCAGGGAAATCTTAGGTGGTAGAGTTGGAGGAGCTGACAAGTGGAAGAGAGATTGAGAGACAGAAAGAGAGAGAGAGAGGGTACTCATTAGGGACAGACCCCTGGACAGGCAGAAAGGAGTGGATCCAGAGGACAGGAAGAAGTTGGCCTTCCACCAGGAGAGAAGAATTCTATTCCTGAGCTGGTTGACGAGAGGTTTAACTGTAGGAGAAAAGGGAGTACTCAAGGAAATCAGTTACCTATTGAGAGTGAAGGAGTTGATGGTTGGTGGGAGAGGGCTTGGGGAGGGTGGAGGACTGGAATAGTCCTTGAAGGCAAGGGGAGAGGGAGCAGACTGCGGGAAGGTCAGAGGAAGGATGGACGATGGTGGAGACAGCTTAGGTTGGCACTTACTCCTTGGCAGTGCTGCCAGGACTCACTGAGCGCAGTGTTCTCAGCGGCTTCCCAGCAGCTCAGAACAGGAGTTGAGAAAGCAGATGGTTGTATTGGGAAATGGCCGGGGTTTGGCAGGACAGGTGTGGCAAGAGGAGAATGCCGTCCGCCTGCCAGCACAGTATTTCTGGGGGCAGGAAGCCTCATTGGCTTCCTCTCTCTTTTCTTACCCTTGCACCAGGGAGAAGAATGAGTGAGGGTAAGAGTTGAAAAGACCCCATCCCCGAGTTAAGGGACCTAGGCTCTCATCCAAGCTCTGATGCTCACTTTCTGTGTAACCCTGGGCAAGTCACTTCTGTCTTGCCCTTCTCTCTAAACCTACGAATTCAGGATGGCTCAACCACAGCGCTGCTGGTATCTGGAGCCAGATAATTCTCTAGTGTGGGGAGCTGCCCTGGGCAGTTTAGGGCATTTAGCAGCATGCCTGGCCTCTACCCACTAAATGCTAGTAGCACATAGACACACCCATTATGACAACCAAATGACCCCCAAGAAGCAAAATTGCTCCAAGCCAAGAACCACTGTATTAATTGGAATAATAGTAAGAAGCAGACCTACCCAGCCAACCCGGGAGAAAAAGGGGTCTCATGAGGAACGCATAAAAGAATGGGAACTAAGGCAGAGGGGACATTTGACCGCTGATTAGAGCAGTTTGGATATGAGTAGTTATTAATCACAACTTCTCTTCCATTTTCCCACTTGTAAAATACATGGGTCAGTGGCTGAGCGGGGTCTAGAATCCAGGCACCTGCTCTCAAGGTGCAGGCTCTTTCCACTCTACAAGCTTCATGAAATCCCAACTTTTTGCAAGACATCCTGAGAGGATGCCCCATCCTTGTCTTTGCCCAGTAACTGGATTGTTCCCAAGATGGATCTGAAGAGCAGAGGTGAGGAGAAAGGTCAAGATGAGAAGAACAAGAGGGAGCCCAAATCTTCCAAGCAAAAAGATGGAGTCTACAAAGGAGCCCAGACATCAATATGGAGAGTACTGAGTCAGGGTCCACTCAGGAAACAGCACACCAGTAAGTTGACCGTGGAACACTTAATATAAAGAAGTGATCATTAATAAAAAGGGGGTTAATTACTAAAGGGAGTAAAAGAGGACTCTAAAAAACACAAGAATAGCAAACGAAGGGAAAACTCACAACCCCTAGATATGCCTGAGGTTGTGGCTGAAGCTGGTCTGTAAAAGTGGCCGCTAGGTGAGGAGGGAATAGCCAGAGGGTACAGCAGAGCTTGTCCCTGATGGCTGCAGAGCTGAATGTCACTGGACAGCTCCCACACTGAATAAAAGAAAACAGGAGGTCCAACACCAGAAAGAAATGTGCCTTACGAGGCTTATCACCTTGCAGTATCCCTCCGGTGCCCTCTGTTGACAGATATCAACATTGCACCAGCTGGTGAGGAAGAAATGTTTGCAGGGTCCAGCTCCAGTATGGCTAAGCAAGGCAAAGAAGGGTAGACTGCGAGCTGAGAGACAATGAAGTGACAGTCGCCACAGTCCTTGCCTTTGGCTAATCAGCTTCCACGTACACCTTCTACACACTTTTGAACTTCCATTCACAACACAGCAACTCTAGTTTCCACCTGACAAGACACAGTTGTCCTTTGTACAAATAAAGAAGCTCTTGCACTTGCCTCGAAACGAGATACGTAGTTCCAACATCACTGTATCCATCACTGGCTATGTGAATGACTCCTCAAGTTCAGTAAAGTCAGGCTGACTATCTTGTCTACAAAGTTAACCTCGAATAACCTGTATATAAATAATAATGGGAAGGAGGACAGAGAAGAAAATGGTGAACATACAAATATAAATTTAAGAACGTAACAGAGAAAATATGCGAAGCTACTATAGTCCTCACTTCTGTAATTGGTCACAAAGCCGTTATTTCTATCTATGGCTTCCTTCCTCCACTCCCCATTCCACATTTCCCCCACTCTCAACCAGAGCCTCAGCTAGTTGGGGTTGTTTTGTTTTGTTTTGTTTTTTTTAACCAGGAACAGTGAGCCAAACCTTTACTCCTGAATCACACGAATCATCAACTATCCTGCTTTGTTGGGTTGCTGAAGTTTTCCACTAACCTTTACGATTGGACATGGAAGCACTAAGAGGTGCCCCAAAGAATCCTAAGTTCTAAACAAAGTCCTCTGGGCCCGCATTGTGCAGAAGCAGCCCAATTTCCCCTTGGCAAATCAGAGTCAATCATTCCATCCAGTAGAGTAACCCTTTTTTTCAGCTTCAATGTTTGTTCAATGAGACAGGGGCCTTAAATGACTAGATGGTAGTCTCATCCTTCCATTCATTGGAACCATCGTTGTGTCCTCTCATATGCCCCCCTTGGGAACAAAGGTCTCCAAGACAGCAGAGCTCAAATTTACTGAGACAAGAAGCTGAAATTCTGCAAGTGGGTGATAGAGAACAATAATGAGAGGGGCTTATGCCGTTTGTCATCTCTTGCTTCCCAGCTCCAAGCCCACCCTGCAGGGCCTGCTCGTGGTCCTGGAACATTTTTCCCTTGCAAGCTTGATGCTAATCTTTGTCAGTAGGTGGCAGTGGTGGACACTCGAGCTGATTCCAGAGTCCTTCTCTTCTGGCTCCTGCATTACTAGGTGTGTGCAGGGCACTCGGTGGAGCACACAGCTGGCTTCCCAAAGACAAGATCCTTGGGAGCCCTGGCTTCCTTCCAAGCATCTTCCGTATGAGGTCCCCTAGTCCCTGCCCTCCCCCCAACTCGGTGAGAAACTTCTTGAAGCCAGTACTCCAGCTGGCTTCCCAGAAAGTTCAACAGCAACCCCCTGAGCAGTTCCTGAATCTAATCGGCTCCTCGGCAGTTCTCTGCCCACTGACCTTGACCATCTCTGGCCTGGACAACCTAGTGAATTTCTCTGCCAGCCAATAGGCTGCACCCACACCCTCTCCAATGTTCTGTATCTCAACCATGGGGAGGATCCCCGCCTCCCATCCATGTCTCATTTCTTGCATACTCTCCTTCAATTCGTGGTATGCTTGAGAGTTCTCTTTTATTCCCCTCTAGTTGAGTTGATGTGGTTTTTGTCTACTGGTTGGACCTTGACTGACACAGAACCACTCCCATTTCCACATTTTGATTATTGAACCCATGCATTCTAATAATGAGGGAAAGAGCACTATACAATGGTGTCTGAGTCAAGCATATATTGCTAATATAGGGGTTTGTCTTCCAACTGGCACAATAAGGCTTTCCACCTTAAAATAGCCATCCATTTCCAGATAATGTGGTAAAACCAGTTAATTCCATAGCAATGAGCCCACTGCTGCACTTCTTTTGTTATGAAATTAGTTCTTTGAGAAGAGACAATTCTGGGTAAGATACCATAATGGTGGGTGAGGCATTCTGTAAATACATGGATGGTGGAATGGACGAAAGCGTTGCAGGTAGTAATAGCTAATCCATACTCAGAAGATGATTCTATCCCATAAAGGAAGAATCTCTGCCCCGTGCTTGTTGGAAGAGGTACAACGAACTCAACCAGCCACCGGGTAGATGTCTGGTCCATCCAGGGAACGGAGCCATATTGTAGGCTCATGTTGATCTTGTCTGTTGGAAGATTGGGCACCCAGCAGTGGTGGTATCCAAGGAAGCTCTTGGTAAGGGGAAATTCATGTTACTGAGCCCATGACTATCCTGCATCTTCACCACTATGGCCACTTTATTCATGGACCCATTGGATAAACACAAGGACAGCTGGGTGAAGAGGCTAACTGATAACCACAAAGCATGTCATATTGTTCACCTGATTATTGAAAGCCTGCACTGCAAGTGATTCCCTTTAGTGAGCATTCACATGGAACACAAGTCTTCACAGTCTATGATCATTCTGAAGAGTCCATCCACATACCTTTACCCAGACGTCCTTGTCACCAATCTTCTAATTATGTTTCCTTCAATTCCCTAACAATCTAGCCAAACCATCCCATTAATAACTGCTCATAAATAAGCATTGATCCATACTTTTGGCCATCTCTAATTCCAAAATGGACAACCAAATAGACTGCTTAAAATTTGGCCCACTGAAAAGATGTGTCTTTACCATTGTCCTTCAAGGTCACCCCTGATGGGGTTGTAATGCTGCAGTCTTCGATCTGGGGTAGTACTAGCACGTCACGCAGCACCATCTGTAAACCAGGCTTGAGTTTTTATTCCTCAGTCACCTGGTCATAAGGAACTCCTCATGAAGCCACAGGCATGATTTGAGAAATTGAAGGCAGTGAAGCAGGAGTGGCTCAGACAATTTACTCATACCTTCCGGACTTGCCCAAGCATGTTTTCTTTTCTACCACTCCCACCTGATGAGAGACTGCTGCTGCACCAAGATAAATTTATGGCCAGTGGTGTCAAGGGACTCCTAAGTGAAAATCTCAGGCTGCGTGGTCACCTGATGTCCTATAGTTAGGCATTCAGTCTCTACCACAGTCCAATAGCAAGCTAGAAACTGTTTCTCAGGGGGGGAAAGCGTTATCTGCATAAGAAGGAACATATTTACTCCAAAATCCTAGAGGTCTCCACTGTGGTGCCCCTTTGGGGTCTTGTCTGAGACTCTATACAACATTTCTATTTGCTATGAAACCTTCAAGAACCATTGGATCTACTGGATTGTAAGGACCATGTGGTAGGAGTTGTACTGAAACCTTTACTTGCTGCAGAGCCTTCTGGTGCTATGGTCCCCACTCCAAATTGACAGTCTTGTGGAGACTTTGCCAATGGATCAAAGTAGCACACACACAAATGTGAAGTTTCCTCCAAAATTCAAAAAATACCGAACAAGGGTTGTACTTCTTTTTTCAAGGTGGGTAATATACGGTGCAACGACTTGACTTTCCCCTTGAAGGGGATATCTCAACGTGTTCCATACCCTTGAGCCCTCAGAAACTTCACTGGGACAATAGATATGAGATTTTCTGGGATTTATTTCCCACTTCCTTGTTCCCATGTGTTGTAGTTGCTACTTTCTATCCATCAGATGCAATCAGCTTGTCATCATGGAGTACACCAGTGTGGTGCTGTGTAGAATGGCAAGACGATCACGTTATCTGTGGACGCTATAATGGCAGAAAGCAAGAGAACAGATTTAGCTCTGGAGCAAGACTCTGATGGTATACTGTTAGTCCTTCCAGGTAAAAGCAAACTGCTTTTGGTGATCTTTTGGGGTGGAGGCAACGGCAGCAGCTAGGTCAATGGCTACATACCAAGTCCTATACTAGGTTGCTTTGCTAAGGGTGCCATATTTGGGACAGCAGCTGCAACTGGAGTCACCACCTAGTGAGACATACGGTAATCTAGTCATTCCCCAAAGCCCATCCAACCTCTGCACAGGCCAGACAGGTAAACTAAATGAGAATGGGATAGGAATCATCACTTCTGTATACTGCAGCTTTCATCAATATCTGAAATGTCCTCACAGATAGAGAAGTGCTGGTTTACTATCGTGGTAGACAGAGAAAGTTTCAGGAACTTCCATTTAGTGCTTCCTTCCATAATTGTTTTCACTTTGAGAGCCAGAGATGCCAAATGGGGATTCTTCAGGTTGCCAAGTACGTCTCTTTCAATTATGTGTCCAGAAACAGGGTGAATGACCCACTGGACACACTTGGGCTAAATATCTATCCCCTGAATACCTAAGTCATCACTTTGACTGGCGGGCCATGGTGTTATTTTGCATCCCCAAGAATGATCATAAATTCAGAGCAGTGTCTAGTAATCTCCAAAGGTCTGGGTACCTTTTTTCCCCAAGGGCAGTCACTCTAGTAAATAGCCATGGGTCCCTTTGGTGAGGCTTCGAAGAATTTGTGGTGCATACTTACAGCACTGCTGCAGGAAACATCTTCAAGAGGCCTGGCCTCCTCTTCAACCAAGGGGCTCTGATCTGAGAATTGGCTTAGATCTGGAGACTGAAGAGAGGCCACAACTCTCCAGGTCTTGGCCACCGATCCCAGAGGTTGGTTGGTTGGTTGGTTTTTCTGCTCTATAGATCAAGCAATACTCTAGGAGGCTATCCACCTATTTCCTTCCTAGAAACACACTGATCAATTAGTCACCACTAAAGATTCCTATGAGCCAAAGCATTCTGATTTCTAGTACATCCCTGCGGCGTTTATGATACATGCACTCTCCTTGTCTTTGGCTATTAAGTACTGCCACTTAGCCTCTACCACTCCAGGATCCTATCATCCCCATAAAATCAGGGAGCCCATCTTAATGACAACATGCCCTTGGCAATACCTGGGCTACAAAGCTGAACATTAACAGAATATGTTAAGTATGTAATTTCTCATCTCACTAATGTATTTCTCAACACCTTAGTTAGGAAAGTGTCTGCTGGGAATTTTCATGGAACATAGTTTGGGGGGTGGCTGTGCAGGTCACATATGATAAATCCACTCCAATATACTATATGCTCCAGCCTTTGGGTTCCCTCTACCACATTATTCCATAGACGTTCTGGTATCTCCATTCATTAAACAAAAGCCACCTTCAGGTCCAAGTTTCAGTCAACCAACCAAGTAAACTGTTGGATCCACCTTCAGGTGCACAAGCTAACACATTAAATCCCAAATCCACGTCCATGAATTCAAAATAGTCTAGTATTATGTTCCACCCTCAGAATCAACTTCCATATACATTCCCCAGGATTATGTCAAAACTTGCCATTAGCAAAAAACCTTGCCATTCTTCTATTTGCATAAACTATCTCCTGGGTCACAGTGCATACGTGACCTCGTGGAACATGTTGAGATTTGACCTTTGCTATGGGTCTAACAGCAACACAGGGTGCTTGTGGCATGTCTCGAGGACCATGGTCATCCCCTTCAAGACACCTGCCCCATGGAAGGTTATCACAGGGTTTTCAAACAAAAGAAAACTAGTCTCCTCAGATACAAGAGGGAAAATTCTTTCCACGGATAAAAGGAGGCTCAGAGGGATTCTCCATTTCCTCTGACTCCAACCAAATGTCTCTAACTCAAGTTTCAGGATCCCATTCTTTCCTAATTTGTGCCCAAACTCTCGTGGGAGCAGATTGGTGATGCTGTAAACTTAACTGATGTTTAAATTCTGTGACCCACACATTTAAAATTTATGTTTGATTTTTGGCAATATCAGACCTGCAGCTACATGAAATGAGAGATTCTTGTAAGGATGCCGTGGAAGTTCCGTGGTTCTCAAACCATGATTTGAGCTAAGAATTAAGTGACCCGAACTTACCATTTTCTTCCTAGTAAGTGCTCCAGTACATTCAAGAATCCATCCCATGCTGCAGTCCTTGCAGGCATACTTACTGATGTGGTGGTCACCTGGGCCCCCAAGACAGTTGCTGCAGTGGGCGTTGCATCAAAATCCATCACAGGGGATAATATAATTATGATGCCACCATGCCGTGGATTACTAGCATCCCATGTCCAATTGACAAGGAGCTCAGCCCTATGTTCAAGCCCAAGGGCACACCAAGACCAATCAAAATCCTACATTCGAGAGTCTGCTTCCTGGGACTACCCCTACTTAGAATTCTATATCAATTATGACCCAGTCAGGAGAATTCATAATGCATACTTTGAACATGAAAATTTTAATATAAGTAATCGTCAACTAGCAAAGGGTAGTTAAGTACAATCTAAGGGACCCCCAAAGCAGCAAGAAAAGAAGCATCCAGAAGAATGTTCTGGGAGGGGGAGGAGGGACACAGCTACGTCTAGGCTGAGGGAGAGTGAATAACAAACGCACTAAAGACTGAGGAGAAGGTCTCCCCCAAGACTGACATTCAGACCTTTTCAATGAGGGAGTGGTGCCCACAAGAACATTCAGCCTCTAAGTAGCCAAGAAACTTGCCAAAGAGTGGGGGCTAGCGCTGGTCTATAGAAATGGAGAGTGGGGTCTGAGGGTACATCTGGTGCTGGGCCACGAGGGCCACTAAGGTCTTGGCTCTTGAGCTGAGGTTTTTGGGTTTCTGTTTTTTTTTTTTTAAAGAAGGAAGGAGGACCAGAGCTTGGAAGGGAAGGAATCACCTTACAGTGTCCCTCTAGCACCCTCTACTGACAAAGTCTAGCATTGCTCCAGCTGGCAAGAGAACTGTTTACAGGGTCCAGCTCCAGTATCACAAAGCAGGGCAAAGAAGGGCGTGTGTGGAGCTCAGAGACAATACGTCAGTAATTGCCATGGGCGCAAGGCAAGGGAACGAAGGGTTTGTTAGGGAAAGCAGCTAGAGGAGCAGGGGCTTCTCTGTCTGTTGTAGGGGTGGGGTGAGGGCAGGGACTGGAGCCCTGGAGCCCTGGAGAGAGAGATCTGTCCTCAGCTGTCTTCAGAAAGAGAATGCAGTCACATAAATAAACACAGCTCAAGAAAGCCCCATTGTTCAGCATTCAAATGAACAGAAAATAAAATTCCTGGGCAGGTTCCCTCTTCCCACCTCTGGGAATAAGTAGGAAGTGAGTTGAGATGCATTTCATTGTTCTCCAAGAGGCTTTCTCAACTCAGTGGCTCCCTCTGACTCAGGCCACCCCCCCCCCAGATTCAACAGATACTTAAACACTCGTTCAACAGCATTTTCTGCAGACCTACTAGGTGCCTGCCACTAAGTCTGGGAGGCTGTTTGACTGTGGGCCTCCGCCAAGCCAGTCTGCAGCTCTCTGTGGTTGAGCCAGGCGCAGTGTTAGGAAGGCAGACTGATCCACGGACAAGATAAGAGCTGATGTGGTTCAGAGTTGCCAGGATTTCTGTGATGATTAAGGAGCAAAGGCTTTGGAGTCAAGTGACACGGGTTCTAATCTTGTCTTGGTTCTATTCTAGCTGTGTGACCTTAAGCAATTTGCCTCACCTCTCTGAGCCTGTTTCCTCGTATCAAATGGTCTTGGTAATACCTACCTCTTGAGATTGCTGGGAAGATAAGGACAATGTCTACACTAAGTATAATGCAGGAACCTTCCAGCATAGGTGCCCAGACTCATCAGACTAAAGCCCAAACCACACCCAAGCTTTCACCAGACTCAGAGAGTGGAGCCTGGCACCCCTGAGCCATGTCAGCTCCAACATCACTGATGTGGGACTAATGGTGCCCCCTTAGGATGGGCTCTTAGAGAGCAACTAGTCCCTCGTCCTCACTGGACAGATCAGAAGACTGAACTCAGAGAGGGCAGAAGTTTGCTGAAGGCCACACAGCACAGTGAGGCTGAGCCAGGGTTGGAACCTGACTCCATGGCATTGAACCATTTGACCATCTGGAAGACTAAAAATAATATGCTAAGAGTATGGGCTTTGGAGGAAGACAGTTTGAGTGCTGGCTCTGCACCTGTCATTCACTCAACAAATAGTCACTGAATGCCCGGCATGCGAGGCACTGTCTCAGCGCAGGGGACCCAGGGCGACCAGATGCACATGGCCCCCGCCCTCTCACAGGCTGGCAGGGAACAACCCGCCAATGAAGAGCCAGCTAGTCACCCTCGGCGAGAAGGCCACAAGGGGCCTATACGGGGCAGGGCCCTGAGAGTGACACGGACAGTGGGGCGGGAGGCCACCTCAGCGCATTCAGGGAGGGCCTCTCGAGGACACGCCATCTGAGCTGGACCTGGACACCCAGAAGGACCAGCCACACAGAGAGTGGCAAAGGGCATTCAGACAGAGAGCCCGGATGGCTGAGAAGAAATGAGGCCAGCGCGGGGCGCCTGGGTAGCGCAGTCGTTAAGCGTCTGCCTTCGGCTCAGGGTGTGATCCCGGCGTTCCGGGATCGAGTCCCACATTGGGCTCCTCTGCTGGGAGCCTGCTGCTTCCTCTCCCACTCCCCTGCTGTGTTCCCTCTCTGGCTGGCTGTCTCTCTGTCAAATAAATAAATAAAATCTTATAAAAAAAAAAAAAAAAAGAAATGAGGCCAGCGCGAGCAAAGGAGCAGGCAGGAGAGCCACGGGCAGAGGCAGGGCCGGGGCCACGTCGGGCAGGGCCTTGCAGGTCATGACCAGGCGCTCAGCCTTTACTTACAGAGCAATAGGTCACCAGAGGGTGAGTGATCTGGCTTATCTTTTCCCAAATGGTCGTTGTGGCTGCTGCAGTTTGTGTGACACTTGGTGGCTCTGTGACTTTGGGCAAGTCATAGGCTCCCTGAGCCTCAAGTCTCTTCATCTGTAAAATGGGGATGACAGTACCTACCTCACCGGCTTCATTGGAAGCTGAGTCGTGACAGTCCACACGGAGCTCTCGGCAACGCGCCCCAGGCCTGGTGAGTACCCTCACCCTGTCCGAAGCCCCGGTCCGCCACCCCCGGGATGTAGCCCAGCCGACACCCATGGAAACCGTAGCTCCCTGCCCCCGTCCACGCCACCCAGCCTCCCTGGCCCTGGAAGCACCACAGTCCGTGGCTTTTTCTTCTCCCACATCTCAGGTGAGGCACGGAGGCCCCCCAAAGTCAGGACGGCCCCCGTGTCCCCGCGAAGTGGAGACCCTCAGGCCCAGGCCTCAGATGCCAGACCCCTGCTCCCTGCACCATGTGGCAAAGCGGGCTCTGTCCCAGCACTGACACCAGGATTCCGGCCCGACCCTGGGCCCCGGTGCGTCTGCTGAGCTCCAGCGCATCAGAAGAAGTCGGCGGGGGCCATGACGGGCGGCTCTCAGGGAGGGCCTGGCGGTCACCTTCACATCCATCAAAGCCATGGCTCCGTCTCCCCGGCGCCCGGGATGTATAGCATCTTCCAATCAGCGGCCGCCGCAGAGGTCGTGAGAAATAATCATTGCTCGGCCGGCTCGGACAGCTGGATTTACAACGATCCAAGAAGCAAATTCAGCCTCTGGTCTTAGTAGACGGCCGGCCCGTCTGCACTTCTAGAAACCCTTTCTGCGGGGATCTGGGGTGGGGGGTTCTACTGTCCACCGCAAGGCCAGCGGCCCCGGGCAGAGCCAGGCTGGGCCATCCGTCTTCTCCTGCCACGGGTCACCTTGTCTAAGAGGCCACCCACCCTGACATGTTTCTGAGCATTTGAAAATCAGTGTCCAGGCCACAGATTAGCCATTTGGGGCTGCATCAAGGGATCCTCCAGCTTCCAACACCACCCAGGCCTGCCACGGAGCAGAGCAGTGAGAGGGCATGCTTTGGAGTCAGCCTAACGTGGGGCCAAGCTGGAGCCCCAGCTCAGCTGTATAATAGCTGTGACCCTGAATGAGTCCAGTGCCTTCCTGGGCCTCCATTTCCTAGTCCTGGAAGCTCTTGCATGGTTTAAGGAGGAGGTCAGGGTGCTGAATGAAAGGTCAAGCCGGCCGTGTTTATTAGCTGGGAACTTCAGTATCACGTGATCGCATGTACTGAGGGCGAGTCAGGTCGGCACCGGAATATGCTAGTTCTTTTAAACATTTTATCTCTAGACTTCCTACAAGTAGGTATCATTAGGTTGATTTTCTAGACTAGGAAACTGAGCCTGCGGTGGTCCTGAACAGGTGCAAGGTCACCAGCTGGTGGCTATGCAGAGCCGGAGGTGAGACCTTGGCTCATCCTGGAGCTGGCCTTCCTCTAATACACGGTCTGCCTTCCCAGTTCCTCTGAAAAGCCATGTAAGGCCAATGATCAGACAAACAGACCCACACTTTCTCCTTCCTCCCCTCTCTCATGCCAACATTTCCAGAGCACCAGCTACAAGACCAGCCCTTGGCTGGGCAACGCATACAAGAGGATGAATGCAGAAACACTTCCCACCCTTTAGGAGCTCAGTACTTGATGGGGCAAAGAGTAAAGCTGCATCCACACCACCCAGAACATATATGTATCAGTTTGCTTTCACTGCATAAGAAACAATCCTAAAACTTTGGTTTAAAAGAAAGAACTTATCATCTCTTCCAGTTCTGGGGTTGGTTGGGCTGTTTTTGCTAAGCTCAGTCATATGGCTGTACTCACCTGAGAGGTCCGCCAGGCTGGAAGGCCCAAGATGGCCCCATTCGCAGGGCTGGTAGTTGGTATTGCCATTCATAGGATGTGTTCTTTTGGTTCTTCCATGTGCCCTCAAATCTTCCAGTAGGCTAGATAGGCTTCCTTACATGGCAGAGTTCCAAGAGGACAAAAGCAAAAGCCACAATGCCCCTTGAGGCTTAAGATCCAGAACTCACTTGACATCACTTCTGCCATTTTGTGTTGGTCAAAGCAAGTCACATTCTATTGCTTAGCCAGTATCTGACATACACTTGTGATCCATCAGGTAAGGATTAGTAGTCAATGCAGACTGAGTGTGTGGGGTGGGGGGGTCATCATATATCATAATAAGTTTTTAATTCAGATTAAAAGATGTTAGATCCTGAAGTCCTTGGAATAGGTTGTATTCTCTTGCCAATGGAGAAACTGAGGCACAGGAGTCCGCCAGTGTGAGAACAGAATCAGTACATCAAGGGGCCAGCTTCCATATGAAGAAACTGAGGCCCAGAAACACGACTTTTCTTGCCCAAGATGACACAAGTTTATGATAGCCAGGAGTGACTGGGATCCCTACCAGCTAGCCCACTCCTCCTCCCCTCCACCCCTAGCAGAAGCCCGAGGCTGGCAATGGCTGGGCTGACCGACCATCACAGAGACAGGGTGTGTCTCTGTTGTGTTTGTAAACGAAGCCCTTTCAGCACACCTGGTACCATGCAAGGCCCTTAATCATGACCTCTTCTGATCCTACCAGGGTCATCCCCATTTTACAGATGGGAACCGAGGTCCAGAGAGGTTGCTGACTTACCCAGGGTCTCACAGCTGGTGAGGCCCATCCGCCTGATTCCAAAGCCTGAGCCTCCCATGCTGTCCCCAAAAGAGCTCAACCCAGATCCAGGCTCCTGGGGGTGAGAAGCGGCTCTGTGGACCTCAGGGGTCTCAGGATGAAGCCCACTGCCTGAGAAGCTGCTTCAGAGGCCCGGGTGGAGGCAGCAATAGACAGAGTTCTCTAGAATCTGCCCCCGCAAGAAGGCATCTGAGCAATGCTCTGGTCCGCACCCGACCATTTTCTGAGTGGGAAAACCAAGGCCTGACTGGACCCAGGCCTCTGCCTCCCAGCCCAGAGCCCTCCCACTGCACTAAGAGGCTGGGGGCAGGCGGGCAGGCCCTACTCAGGGTGGTCACACACACACACAGGCTGCTCTGTGGCATTCAGAGAGCACATTTATTTACAAAGCGCTTTACAAACATCAGCTTATGCCTCCCCACAGCCCCCTGCGAGGTAGGTCAGTAGTCATATCTACAGTTTACAGATGGGGAAATTGAGGCACGGAATGGGGGTGTGGCCTGCCCCATTTTAAAGAGATTTTCCCACCCACCCATCAAAAAAATCATAAAATTAACAAAAAAAGAATTGCTCCTCCAACCCCAAAATACATGTTCTTCCTCTGAACTGTGGAAGTTGCAAGCACCCCTGATGTAGCAGTGCCCCGTCCCCGGGGAGCAGCCTGACCAGGAGCCACAGAGACCTCAACCCCAAGGGCTGTTGTTCAACCTTGCAGATTGTCACTGGCCTAGGCTGAGCAGGACCCACCAGTGAGGCCTGAAAAGTACAGGAAGAGGGGCTCAGGTGCCTTCACTCTGCAGACATTGGGTCAGGCAGGGAAGAAGCCCCACAGAGAACAGGGCAAGGGATGGGCAGATCCCGCTTCAAGGAAGCTCAGAGCACACATCAAAGAAGTAATAGTGGGAGGGGTCATGAGCAAAATATCCCTGGGGCTGGGGGGGGCAGCAAGGTGGAGGAGGGGGCCATAGCCCCCTCTGGGGAGGACCAGTCTGATGTGCCCAGTCTCCCCAGGATCCTCAGGGGCCAGGCCAGGTGGGATTCCAGATGCCAAGCCCCAGTGCACCCTCTATCCGTGTCAAGAGGAAGCCACACGGGGTGGAAACCTTGGCCAGCCACAGGCTCTGCAGGGGCTCACTCATCCCCGCCCAGGGCTGGGACAGAGTCCGGGGCTTGAGCCTGGAGTCAAGGAGCTTGAGCCTGGGTCCTCCCGAGCTGGCAGTCCTGAGCCCCTGTCACTCCGCCAGGCAGTGCCAGACTCCCAGCTCAGACTTGCAGGACCTGGTGGAGGGGGGCTGGGCTGCCGTCTTGCTAAGCTCCTCCTTGGCCCACAGCCTGCCCGGCAGACAGGGTGAGAGGCCCCGGCCACAGTGGAAGGGGCACCAAGATGGCCCGGCGCCCACTCTAGTGCTTCCCCTGCAGGAGCTGTAGCGGAGCTGAGTCAGGGACCCAGGTCTTCCTCATCCGCGCCGGGCCTGGCCCTGAGTGCACAACGCGTGCCCCAGGCCAGGGGCCCCGCTATCTTGACTCCAGCCCCTCCAGGTACTCCAGCACCACATCATAGCAAAAGTGGTACTGATCCTGGGGAGAGGGAGAGAAGGAATCATGAGCCTGGTCCCTCTCTAGTACCGGGGACGGGGAGAATGGGGCGCCAGAGGGCAAGCATGGGCCCTGGGACATCTCTGGGGGGAAAGGGGCAAACGGATATAACTACCTTGGCACCACCGGATCAGAACCCGAAGCCCAACGGGAGAAAGCAGTTAGAGCACAGTGGTGTGGAGGGACCTGGCCGGGCGTGGCCTGGGACGCTGGAAGTGTTGGGCAGGGGGATGTGGCCTCTCACCAGGGTTTCCACCATATTGGGCTTGTAGTTCCTAAGCGTTTTGGCAGCAAAGAAAACATCCACCAGGCTGTGGCAGCGGATCATCTCCAGGACTGTGGCACAGGCGCAGAAGGTGCCACTGCGGCCGCCCCCGTTCCTAAATGAGACACACAGAAGGTTTGGGGTGGGGCTCAAGAGGGGGAGGCCTGGGGCTGGAACACCGAAAGTGACCGGCAGGACCAGGGAACCAACAGGGAGGAGGGTCACGGCCTGGGAGCCCACAGAAGAGGGGCGGAGCCAGGGAACCCCAGCAGGGAGGGACGGGGCTTAGGGAACCCAGGAGGGAGGGGTCTGGGAGCTCAGAAGGGCGGGGCTTAGGGGGACCCAGGAGGGAGGGGTCTGGGAGTTCAGAAGGGCGGGGCTTAGGGAACCCAGGAGGGAGGGGTCTGGGAGCTCAAAAGGGCGGGGCTTAGGGGACCCAGGAGGGAGGGGTCTGGGAGCTCAGAAGGGCGGGGCTTAGGGAACCCAGGAGGGAGGGGCTGGGAGCTCAGATGCCAAGACTGGCATCCCAAGCCTGTAGGGAACTAGGGAGACAGCCTCCAGGAGGAAGACAGCAGGTTCTGAGGGAAAGCAGGCTAGACACACTCCAAGAGAAAGCCACCGAGACAAAGACAGAGACGGAGGAGGGCAGCAGAGCAGCAAGCAAACCCCAGGCAGCAGGATGGAAAATGAACACTGAGAGCACCAGTCACCCCCAGCAACACAGACACGTGGCGAAAACACACACATACACGCCCACACTCCGAGGCAAACCTGCAGCCAAACACAGAGACGCTTCCTATCCCCTGTCCTCTCCCTCCTCTGTCCCCTGCAACATCGGGGTGTGGGGCTCCCCTGGGGAGGTGGGGGATGGACTAGGCCCTCAGCCCCCATTTGAGGGGTCTCTCCCACTAGAACCAAAGGCCCCGGAGGGCCAGGCCCTGCCCAACTCAACTCCGTATCCCTGTACCCGGAATGGCTAGGGGGGCACTGGAAGGGTCAGTAAGCGCTGAGAGCATGAGAAAGTGGGGGTCAAAGGAGGGACTACACCCAGACAGGAGTGAATACATGCATTTAGGAACGGGGGCATGTGAAGGAACGAATGACAAAAGTTGCATGCGTGCATGCATGAACAAAGACTGG
This sequence comes from Ursus americanus, assembly GCF_024610735.1. Taxonomy (NCBI): domain Eukaryota; kingdom Metazoa; phylum Chordata; class Mammalia; order Carnivora; family Ursidae; genus Ursus; species Ursus americanus. Next base: position 9,128,275 of record NC_142159.1, read on the forward strand.
AATTCTTTTGGCTTAAAGTGTGCTGCGGCCTCACGCAGTAAACAATTCTGACAGGACTGTAATTAAATTGGCAAAGTCAGACAGCACACAGAGGGTGCTGGGCAGTTGCCCAGGGTTGAGGCCACACCCTGGAAACGGACTGGGTTCCTCCAGGGAAGATGGGGCCATCCTTGCTTGGCCGTGCAGGGTCCAGGCCACGGCCATCCACAAGCCCCAGGGGGTTTTAGTCTCAGCCTGGGCCACCGCCTCTGGCCCCGAGACTCCCAGACCCTCTCCCCCGGCAGCAGGGCCCGTACTCACAGGCAGTGCACGACAGTGCGCCCGTCCCCACTCTCTGCCTGCCACTTGTCCACCTCGGCCAGCAGGTGCAGGAAGGCCTTCTTGGAGTCAGGCGTGTCCCGGTAAGCAGACCAGCGCAGGAACTGGAAATGCCGCACCAGCAGGTGCCCCTCCTGCAGCTGAGGGCACAGGCGGCCAGCGGCGGGGGGCGGGGGGTGGGGACATGAACCTTGGGGTAACCAGGCCTTGGGGTGACCTCAAGGGGGTCTCATGAGGTTGCCTCCCAGTCATCACCCAGGTTCTCACCATTGGGCACCCAGGTCACTCACCCGTGAGATGTTCTGCACCCGGAAGACACGGGCCACCAAGTCTTCGTCCACAGAGCCTGACACAAACTCCACCTCCATGAGGCCGTACTGCTGCCGGCCCGGCTCTGGCCAGTACTGCAGACAGGGCTAGGGATGCAGACACGGAGGGGAGCGCTGAGCTGAGCCAGGTTGCGGGGGCGGGGGGGACCTGCTGTTCTGCCCATCCCGGACCTCCACTCTGGCCCTGGGGCTCCCACACATCCTGACCCACTCACTCCCAGTCCACCTGCAGAGTCCCCCGAGCCGCCGCCACTCACCCGTCAGAGTGCAGCGCACACCCACCCCAACGTCTTCTGCACTGACCCGCTCAGCTCAGCAGAGACAAACCCTTCACAGGTGCACTGACAATCCTGGCTGGGCAGCTCCACAGCCACACCTAACACGCTCACACACACACACACACACACACACACACACACACACACACAGCCCTGCATGAGGCCACCTTCTTCTAGGGATAGGCCTCGGATCACCCCCACGCACCCCATCACCCCCGCCCCCTGGCCTTCTCTCTCACTGCCTTGCTCTCCAGCATCAGCTCACAGAGGTAGGGTGCCCCTGAAGCTGCAACACAGCTCAGAACCCCCACTCCTGCCCTAGGACCCAACCATGGAGTCAGGGTCCCACGTGCAGCCTCCCCTCCAGGCCAGACTGGAGACAGCGGAGGGATGAAGGGGGTGTCTCCCCCCGACACACACACAGACACACGTCCTCCAGGCCAGTAGGTCCGGAGCCCCAGCTTCTAGCCTCAGCTCTGCCTGGAGTCCAGGCAAAGCTCTTCTCCTCTGGGCCCCCGTTTCTGCATGTGTGAAATGGTCCCCAAGCTCCTCCCAGATGATTCCATGCTCCATTGGCTTCCCTCTCTGACCACGCCCACAAAGAGGGCACTACCTTCCTCTTCTCGCCTGGGGTCCCGGCAATTCCTTGTGTTCAGGCCTTCGCACATGCTGCCCCCTCTCCATGGATCATGCATCCTCCCCCGTCTTCACCTTCCTAGCTCTACCCTCCCTATACAGCTCAGCTCAGATACCACCTCCTCCAGAAGCCCTCCCTGATACACTATCCCCAGGCTTCTCTGCGTCCCAGCGCCAGCTCCATGACAGCCCCTTCCCTCTGTGCTGTCACTGTCGGGTGTTGTACCCTGCTTCCCCCTGGACCACGAGATCTGAGAGGGGTGCTGTGTTGCTTCCTCTGTCCCCCCACCTGCCTACTGCAGGGCCTGGCAGGGAGTGGCCAGTGGAGAAAGTGGCTGAATGACATCTCTGTGAGCCTCCCTCTGGGTCCCCCCCTCCCCCCGCCTTAGCAAGGGCAGGTTCTTCCCACACGGGACTCCTGCCCACATCCCGGGCAAGAGCCCACTACGCCGCAGTCCTTGGTCGTGTATGCCACATGCCTGCCTCGTAAAGGGCCCCGTGAGCAAGTCTTCTCAGCCTTTAAGAGACCATCAGGCTCATTTTACAGCAACTCTTCCCGGCCGCCAAGGACAGGGAAGTGCAGAGAGGCCCAGATCTGGGGGATATGGCCACGAGGGGCTGGAAGGCTGAACCCCTGCACTTCCTGGGAGCGCCAGCTTTGCGGGCCTCAAAAGGAAACGGGGCAGCCCCCAGGCGGAGGTCACTGAGCCAGTGTCCTGACCCACCTCAGGAGCAACTGCATCGTCTTCATCCCCGCCACACACTTAGCCTACTACGTGCTGGGCAGGGGGGAAACTGAGGCTCCAAGAGGCGAATGAACTTACCCAAAATCAGTCAAAAACTAAGGAGGCTGGAATTTTGCTCAGCCTCAAAGGCCCCCATGGTGGGCAGCTGAATCCACCCACAGGCTCTGGAAGAAGGCAGCCTGGGGGAGGGGCACAGCTCTGCCACTTGCCTGCTTTCCAGGTCTTAATCTTTTCACCCGAAGCCCGTGAGTGCAAAGCAGCGTCCTGGGCATACAGCAGGTGCTCAGGAAAAAGCACCTATTTCCCTCCAATCTGACAGCTTCCTTCTTATGGACGAGGAAACCAAGGCTCTGGGAGGGAGTGGGACCCATCTCAGGTCACTCGACAGACAGGGGGCACAGCTGGGATCCAGCCCTGGGCTTCGGGGACATGCCCTGGAGCACACGAGGCCCCGGACAGCGGGGCCTCACCCAGGCGGTGTTGGACTGGTGCAGCTGGTTGAGCATGACGATGGAGGTGCAGCCGTAGTCGTAGACGAGCCGCCAGAAGTCAGGCGTGGTGCTCTGCAGCGGGTGCAAGGTCACGATGAAGGCTGCGCTCCGTGTGTAGCTCTGCGGGGAAACCAGGCCTCAGCGAGGCCCGCGCACCGCCCGACAGGGCTGGAGCTCCCGCCACGGGCCGTCCCCCGCTCTGCCCACCCTGAGCGAGACAGCTCTCCCCTCAGGGCCGGGCTGCCTGCGGGGGTCCACTTCAGAGCTTGGTGGCACACGGAGGCCTGAGTTGGTAGGGGGAGCCCCCCTCCCCAGGCCCATGGTGCCCAAGCCCATGGCCCCTGGGACAAAACACGAAAGGTTCCCAAATGTATGGCTATGGGAAATTGGGCATGGTAGGTAGAGGCTCGCTAAGCTTGCTCCCTGCCTCAGGGCCTTAGCACCTGCTAGTCCTCTTGCCTAGAACAAATTTCCAAACGTTTACACAGTCCTGCCCCTCACTTCTTTCTGCTCTTGGACAGTCACCTCCTCCAAGGGGCCCTCCTTACCACCTCATCAAAAATAGCCACATACACACACTCCAAAGCCCACATTATATATTCCTCCTGCCTGGTCGCTTTCTGTAGAAATTACCAGCGTCTGACATACCACTGTATCGTTGTGTACTGACTGTCCCAACCCGTCACCCACATACAAGGTTCAGGAGAGCAGAGATTTGGGGATATGGCCTGTGCCCAGCACACGGTAGGGGTTCAATAAATATTTGTGAATAAATGCATCTCTCAGTCCCTTCCAGCTCCACAGAGGAAGGGTCTGAGAGCCCAGCCCAGGTCCCAGAGCAGTGACAGACACTGACTCTGCTCCCCGGTCCCAACCTTGTCCCAACCAGAGCCCTCGGCTCTGCCCTCCAGCTCCTGAGCCTTCCCGGATACTGCTGGCTGAGGGAATCCCCGAGCCCAGAGCCGCCCCAAGCCCTCACGTCCGTCAGGGCCGCGTTGATGTAGTTGTTAGGGTCCCCGTCGGTAGAGATGAGGAAAGGCAGGCAGCGGTCGGGCGGCAGGACGTCCATGCTGCGGTTCTTGTCCCGGTTCCGGGGTAGCAGGGCAATGCTGCACTCTTCCACATCCAGGGGCGGTGTGACTGAGTTCAGCGTCTACAGGGAGCAGAAGGAGCAATGGGATGGGGGGTGGGGGTGAGTGTGGACCTCCAGTGTTTGCTGGGTGGGCCTCCTCACGGCCCCATGAAGGACACTGAGCTGGGTTGTTAACCCCATTTCATGGATGGAGAACTGAGGTCCAGAAAGAAGGGGGTGAGGACAGGGACCCCAGGCTCCCTGTCTCCAGATCACACAGGTTCTGAACAGAGCTCTGGAGACTCAAGTCTGCCTCCTCACTCCCTGTGTAACCTTAGACAAGCCACTGTATCTCTCAGCATTATTCTTCTCAACTGTAAGGTGGGAGAATGAGACATCTGGCTCGAGGGGCTATTGGGAGGATTGAGTGAGATACTGCCAAAGTCCGAGCACTGCGCCTGACGCATGCAAGGCTCCATACATAAAACGCACAATGAGGATCCTTACTAACTTATCAGGTGTGTTCAGGCAGACAAGCCCTGAAGCCCCACATTGTCCACAAAGTGGACTCCGGGGGCCTGTGGAGGCGGTCAGCCCTGTCTGAAGAGAATGCAAGTCCAGGGCACGGTCACACCACAAGCCTGGGACTCTGGCCTATCTCCTCCTCCACCTCATGCCTCCTACAGCCTGATCCATGGGGTCTCAGCTTCCTTCTCTTGACCTGGCAGGAACCTGGAGTGTAGAGGACATCTGGAGCCTCTGTCTGCCCTCGGACCACTCTGGGACTTCTCTGGAGAACCAGCCTTCCCCCATCTCCGTCATGTGACATGCGGAGAGCAGCTCCACCCTCAGAACCAAGCCTGGGCTGGTTGATGTGTTCCTACTCTCTGGCCCCCGGGACTGGCTTGAGGATGGTACAGGATGATCTGGTCTAGGACTTCTGTTGGAGCTGCAGGGAGTCCTTTCTCCAGTCTCCTGACAGTAGGGATGACATGAGCCTGGCACTGCTGGGGGCCAGGGTATGGGTCTGAGAAAGATGCCAAAAACAGGAGAGCAGAACCAAAACGACAGAGACTACGTCTTGGCATCATCGTTTAAGCCCCTGGATCCAGCCATAACTGAAGCTGCACCATTCTTGGACTTTTCAGTTACAAGAGTCATTGAGCTGGATTTTTGTCACTTGTGACCCAAAGAATCCCGATGAATACAAACACTACAAGGGCAATATTGACTTTCCTTCCTGGATAAGAAACCCGAAGCTGGGGGAGGTAATGTGAGTGCTCAAGGCTACTCACAGCTCTTCACTGAGCCAGGACTTGACTCCGGGCTTCCTTGACTTCAAAGCATGGGCTCTCAGCCACTTGGAGGGACCACCTCCTCCACTGTCTCCAAGTCCTTCCCAGTAGCCCTACTCTGTCCCTGTGTCTTGACTCTCAATGACTCCTCTAGCACTGAGGACTTCCCAAGACACACACACACACACACACACACACACACACACACTCACAAACCACACCCACACACCTAGACACATGCATTCCTGCCCCACCTGGAACTCTTCCCGCAGCTGGGAGGAATTACTCTGAGGATCAATGCGGATCATCTCCTTGTAGGTGGCCTTGAACTCGCTGACAGGGATGGTGGTCTCCCCACACAGGCAGGCCTCCAGGATTGCATCATGAATGAAGATGTACTGCTCCTAGAACCGGAGGAGAGAATATGAGGAACCAGAAGGGGACTAGAACCTAGAGATTTCAGGGTGATGGCCACAGGAAGCAAGCCCAAAGTTGAGGCAGGGACGCTAGAGTCCAGCTAGGTATTAGTACAGGTCAGACCAACACCACTTGAAACAACCTTCACAGGTATGTTCACATACCTCACGTTTCATCCCTCTAATACCCTGTAAGAAGCTCTGAAGGTGAGGGGAGAGCCCAGGGTCACACATCTAATGAGGATACCAACACCAGTGGATCTTAACCTGCAAAACCTATGACTTTGGCCCCTTGGCTCTTTGACCTCCCCCAACGGAACACAGTGCAGCTGACTTTGGGGAGACCCTCAGAGGTTGGCAGGCCAAGTTCAGGGATCTCAGCTCTAAGGATGCCCCTCGGACACACTCCACCAGCTTTGAGTTCCTCCATGAGGGACCCAAGTCCCGGAGCGGGCAGGGAGGGAGGGCTGCGTCCCCCACCTCCGTCTGGATCATGTTGACGCGCCGGGAGCAGAGGGTCTTCACGCAGTTGTAAATGTCCACGACGCCCTCGCACTCCGCCATGTCCAGCATCACATCCAGAACAATGTAACAGCCTGTGCGGCCAGTGCCCGCGCTGGGGAGAGAGCAGCCAGGGGCCCCATCAGAGCCTGGGGAGGGAGCCCCGGGCCAAGAAAAAGGGAAGAGGGGGCCTGGGGTGCCTGGCCATGTCTACATCACACAGGGGCTGGGGGATGGAGAGATACCCCACCCCAGCGGCGAGGAGGAGCTGGGGAGAAGTCTGCAGCAGGAACTGTGGGAACGTGATGCAAGACCGAGCTGGGGATGGGCCTCGGGAAGGAGAGGTGGGCAAGGGTGACAAGTGAGCTGGGCGGAGGACAAAGGTGATGCTCAGAGCTTCACCCAAGAATGCTCTTGCCTCCTGGGTAGCCCCAAATCCACACAGCCTTCAAAGGCCCCCACACTCATACCTGCTCACATCCTCAGGGGAGCCTCCCGAGCCCTCCCAGCAGATGTCATTCTTCTGAGCTCCCAGAGGAATCCGGGCAGGCTCTTATCAAACACTCTTCCTGCTACATGATCACTGTTCATGTGGCTGTCTCCCTGACCCGACTGGGAGCTCGACCAGAGCTGGGCTGTGTTGGACCCACCTCTGGAACGCTCACGCTCAGCCCCAGGGTGAGCAGGGTCAAGGGGCAGAGAGAGGACCAAAAGGACTCCAAGGTTTCAAGCTTGAAAATGGTGGCAAGAAAGCGTAGTAGCGGGTCTCCCGCCCACCCCTGCCGGGCACTGGAATTACTACCACCACTCGGGGAGACTGGCAGCACCCGCCAAAGCTGGACGTGGTCCGGGCAGCCCTTCCACCCCTCTGTACACACCCCCCAGAAATGCACACACACGTGGCCCACAGACATGCCTTCGAACGTTCTTAGCAGCTCTATTCGTAACAGCTCAAAACTGGACAGAAGCCAAATACCTACCAATAGCAGGACGGATAAACATGCCGTGGTTGACGCATCAGTAGGTTATGGATGGGTCTTACAAACATAAGGTGGAGCGGAAGACACCCCCGCCAAGGAGTGCACGCTGTGTGACTCCGTTTACACAAAGTCCAAAACCACACAAAATGAACTCATGCTTTAGAAGTCAGGGTGGAGATTGCTCGGGGGGCAAGGAGGTGGGTACAGCCTGGAAGGGGGCTCAAGGGGCTTCTGGACGCTGTTCATGTTCTGTTTCTTGATCGGAGCAGTGTTGGTTATTTCACGGGTGTGTTTAATTTATGAAAATTGATAAAGTTCTATATATAGTTATTATGTGTGCACGCTGCTTTATGCATGTCATACCTCAATAAAATCTTATTTTAAAGACAGTATCTTAGGGGCAGCCTGCCTTCAGCTCAGATCATGATCCCAGGATCCTGGCATCGAGCCCCGCATCAGGCTCCCTGCTCAGTGGGAAGCCTGCTTCTCCCTCTCCCTCTGCTCTGCTCATGCTCTCTCTCGCTCTCTCTCTCAAATAAATCAATAAAATCTTTATTAAAAAATAAATAAAGACAGCATCTTAAAGAAGCCTAAAGAAACCAAAGAGAAGTGGTGGGGGAGGGGGCGGCGAGGGAGGGAGGGAGTCTGCCATGCGGCCTTTGGGAAGCTGAGAGGAATCCAAGCAGAGGAGCCAGGACCAGATACAGAAGCCAAGGACTTGTGGGCCCAGGGGAGTCAGTGAAACCCCGGGGTCAGAGGGAAGCTCCCCAGGAGAAGTGGGGGCAGGAACAGGACAGGGCCCTTCAGAGGCAAGAGAAAGCTGTGGAGACAGACAGGAAGGGCAAGTGGGGTTGCAGGAGCCCACCAAGGCAGCACTTGGCAGAGAAAGGGGTGACGGTCAGGAGCTGCTCGCGGTATGAAGGCCACACAGTGAGGAAAGCCCCTGGGTTGGGAGAAGGGAAGGCAAAATCCTTCCCAGCACCCGGGCCGAGCCCAGCACGCAGGGGTGCCATGCACACTTGCTGAACGGAAGCAAATGGAACCCAACCTGCCTGGAGCCTTGCCAACCCCCTCGCCCCCTCTGCCTCCAGTGCCTCCTCGAAGGGCCCTTGGGGGTCAGTCTCTCCTGTCCTCTGGGTCTGAGTAGGATGAACCCAAGCCTCCTCTCCTTCAGGGACCTGGAACCAGCCCCACGCCCAGTCTTCCTCCCCTTGGTATTCCCAGCGCCTCACCTGCAGTGGATGACAACGGGCCCGGCGTCAGGTGGGGTAGAGGCCTTTACGCGCCGGATGAAGGCCAGCAGCCCTGTGGCGTGGTAGGGGACGCCGTGCTCCGGCCACGCGGTGAAGTGGAACTGACGGACCTCGTGCCGGGCAGAGTACCCTCTCTGGGGAGACAGTCAGAGTCACTGCTGGCATCCCTAGACACCTGCAGGGTGCCAAGCAGCCGTGGGGAGGACCTCTTCGCGGGATTTCAATCAATTAATCCCAATCATAAACTGAGGGATGGCTATTAATGACTCATGGCACCTGCAAGAAAACCAGGGCCCAAACAGGAGAAACTGTGGGTCCGAGGTTAGACGAGACAAATACAACAGAGGAGTCGGCCGGGGCCCACCTGACACCTAACCCCGTCTGCCAATCACCTGCTTCTGCCTCCACGAGGCTGTGCAAGCCGAGATCACTGTGACTCTCTGATCTTAGCCTAAAGGGGCAAAGTGTCTCCTTCGAGGATTTTTACAGAGCATCAGATGGGATCACAGACAGGAGGACTGGGCCCGGCCCCAGCCATGTGGCCCCGGCCATGTGGCCTCGTGCGTGATGCCGCCACTCCACCTCGCTTTCTTTATTTGTACAACGGGACCAACAGAAACACCTAATCCCAGCACTTCCCAGGGCTTAACCGACACGTGCCACGGGCCCGGCACAGATGCAGGACTGGCACCGCCAGCCACCGTCTTCCTCTCCACCGTCTCGACGTCCTCTTGGAGTCACCAGCAAAGGCTATCCCCGTCCCATCCTCCCACAGCGCTCCGTGCAGTGATGGAGCCGCTGCCCTGCTGGGGAGGACAGCGGAGGCCTCCTCGCCCCTCCTGCTCCTGCCCTGGCCTCTTCAGGCACCCCTGCAGGGACCAGGTGACAGGAGACTCACCCGCTCCAGGGCGAAGGTGCGCACGACATACTCAGCTAGAGTCTCCGTCTTCACCAGCGTGATCTTGATGTCCCCGTACATGTCTGAGTCCTCCGGCCAGTACCGCGAGCATTTCACCTGGAGTCCCCACGGGCGGGCTCAGTGGGCTCTTTGCTGCCCCCCGTGGCCCGCCTTACCCCCTCACCCCAAGGCCCTGCTTACCCTGCCCACCTCCACCAGCTTGGTGATCATGACAATGCTGGAACAGTGCTCCTGCCACACCATGCGCCAGAAGTCGTAGACCATCTCGGGCTTCGGCCCTGGGGCGCAGAGGGTGCTAGTCTCTGAGGCCAGGTCTCCACCCAGGGCCAGCACACCTGCTGCCCAGCACCCCCACCCCAGGCCAGGAGGCTCCTAAGCCCAGATGAAGTCACCATGCTCACCCCGCACACACCCCACCCAATGCCAACTTGTGCCTGGAGGGCCCCGGGGGTGGGCAGGATCAGAGAGGGCCCAGCTGGAGACCCCAATCATCCCGAGTGGAACCCGGGAGGCACAGAGGGCTAGATCCTCAGTCTATGGCACCAGTCTCCCAGAGGAATGGACACATGAACGGCTGGGGCCAAAGACAGCCAGAGGGACCCAGGGAGCCCCCAGGCCCAGAGGCACAGTCCACACTTGGCAGGACCGAGCCTGCCTCCCCTCCTGCATGCACCACCTCAGAGACAGACAGATGGCCGAGGGAACCACAGACGCACTGAGCACATCGGGGAGACACGAACACAAAGACAGGCAGAGACTGGTGGCCAGATTCCAGACCAGCCAGACAATGGGAGAGAGACACCGGGGAAGCAGAGAGGGAGTCAAGCAGGTGAGAGGGAAGGCGGAGGGCGGACGGCATTCAGCAGCGGGCACACAGGGGCAAAGGTGCAAGTACCTTGAGTGGCTATGAAGTGGTTTGACCTGTGGTAACCCTGGAACAGGAGAAGAGGACTCGGTGAGACCCCAGGAGCGGCCCCTCGCTCCCTCTGATCTCACCTCCTCTGCCCTCCTCTCCCAGGCGCAGCACCCACCCCCACGGCCAGCTGCCCACCCTCTTCCCTGGGGCCTCCTAACCAGGGCGCCCCTGTCCTCCCAGTCCCCCAGTTAGGACGGAAGAGCAGCCGGGACACCAGTATCTCGGGTCCAAACCCATCTTTGCCGTGTGACCCCAGAGAAGACACGACTCCTATATGGGCCTAAAGGGTCTCCCCACCCATAAACTGGGGGGGATTAGACACAATCAGCTTACAGCCCAGCTGTTCGGATACAAATAAAGTCCACAGTGATCCTGCCCAGGTTACCAGGATGTCCCCGGACCCCAGACTGGGTCTCATCAGCCATCCCAGCCCCCTCGGGGCAACCAGGGGGCAGTACCCCCTCCCCACTACATGTCACCCAGAGCTTGGGGGACCCAAGGACCCAGATGAAGGCTTCAGGTTGGAAGCAAGTGAACACACGGGTTACTCACGGCCCTCAGATAAAATGGTTTTTAAATAATAATAATATTTTGAGACCCTATTATGATCCCATACTGTGCTAAGCACTTTACCTGCACCATCTCCCACAAAAGAGAGGGCAAGATCTACTTCACCCTCCATCCCCAGAGCCCTCAGGCTGCGAGGAGGACCCAGCCAGCCCCAACTCCCCCCCCCGGGGCCACAGCCAGGCCTGCCGTCCTGCCCGCACATGACACCCCTGCGGGCACCGCGGCCGGGGTCAAACGCGCTGCAGTACTGACGCAGGATAGAACCATCAAGTTCACGGCCGCAACCCAGCTCCCCACGCCTCGGTCACACTGCCAGGGTTCAAGTCCCAGCTCTACCTCTTGCTAGCCGTGCGCCCTCAGGCAGATTCCTTCATTTCTCTAGGCCTCGATTTTCACATCTACAAAATGGGAACGATGACGGTATTCACCTCCTCGGGCTGTTGTGAGGAGTCAACAAAGTAACACACCGTCAAGGGTCTGTCGCCACGGCCGGCACAGAGTCGGCACCTGATCAATGGTACCTATGATTACTGCTACCACGTTCAAGTTCAAAGAGCAGCCTCCAAGATTCAAACAGTGTGGCTGGCAAGAATTCCTAGGGCAGAGGTGGAGTTCGAGGGCTGAAGAATCCGAGCCTGGGGAGGCAGGTGGATGGGGGCTCCTATCGCAGCTCTACAGAGCAGCTAAGTGACTCCGGCCATGAAACGGGCACTCCTCAGTCTCTCATGTACACCCGCAGCTGCTAGGGATCTTGTTAAAAGGGAGATTCAGACTCAGAAGGTCTGGCGTGGGGCCCAGATTGCGCCTTTCCAACCAGCTCCCGGGAGGGACCAATGCTGGATCTGAAAACACACTGGATTGGCCAGACTCAGCCTCCCGGAGCCTCTGCTCCCTTCTGCAATGGGGGGAGAACAGCGAGAGACACAGACCTGGCAAGTGTGCTGTATACCCGCGTACAATGCCCAAAACCCAGTTCCAGTTACCAGCAGTGACGGGCGTCCCAGAGCCACTGGCCCCTCACTGGCGGAACTACTGCGGGGCTGGCCTAACTCCCCAGCCGCCGTCTCTGCCTCAAGTCCTCAGCTGAACTGCTGGGTGAATGCGGTCCCAGGGGAAGGCCCAGCAAAGGCACTGCCAGGGCGACCCTCCCACCTCCAGCGCCGGTGAAGCCGGGAACGGGCTCCTCCACCTAAAACCAGCTGGCCTGAGAATCCCACGTGAGAACAAGAGTCTCTTCGGATTCATCCAGCTCTGTCCCTCCGGTGCCGGCCCAGGGCCAGCACCCAAGCTAGTCAGCAAGTACAGTCCACCGCTGAACGAGTTTTTGACAGATCACCCTCCCTATCTGCGTATTAACTTCTTCGTGCATAGGGGCGTTCCTGCACAATCAGAGAACACTACAACGGAAAGTGTAACATGGCCAGGTGTTAAAGGAAGGTAAGCAGACCGATCACCTTGACCACACCCGTTTTAGGGCATCTAAGAGCGCACTGGTCCTCACCCCCCGGGCATCGGCTTGTCCCGGGCACCCTATCCTGGGGCACATCCCACATCTGCCTGGAGCCTCCCCTTGGCTGGCACTGGGGGACTGACCACTTGCATCATGGGTGAGCACCCCAGGGCCTCCTGATGCCCCCTACAGGGAGAGAGCCAGAGTCTAGGATGAGGGTCAAGGGCTCACGTGGGGCTTGAGGCCCATCTCCATGCAGCCACGAGCAAGTCACTGAACTTTCCTAAGGCTCCGTCGTCTCATCTGACAAATGCCGGTGCCTGCCTCTTGGAGAATGGGAGGGATGAAATGATGTGCTTAACATGTTGGCACAGAGCCGGGCACCCAGCCAATGACACTTTTGTTAACTGGCATTCGAAGACAGATTAAAGCCAAGTCTTCTATGGGCATCGAAGAGTGCTGACAATGAACCAAGTGGGTGGGATTATACATTGTATGGAGACTGGTATAAAGAAATATACCTGTATTCATCACCTCCTCGTGGGGGCACCAGGGCTGCGTGTATCCACCCATTTCATAGGCTTATTATTCCATTCAAATTTGGGAACTTTACAAACTGTTGAAGCACACTCAAAATAAGGGGGTGGTGATATCTGGGAGCACATCTGGGACAACCAGTCGTCTCCAGCAGCTGTGACTGTGGGGACCTTTCACTTCGTATATAGAGATGTGTATATTTCTGTATTGTCTGAAAGTTTGATAATGAACTGTATTTTTGCAATCTTTAAAAAACAAGAAATACATTGTTTTTTTAAAAAAGGAGATAAAATAGAAAGGAACCCACAAAATAGCAAACAATCCCATCAGACATCAAGTATTATAAAAATAATTTGCAGTACACCCTTGAATAACATGGGAGTTTGGGGTGCTGACCCGCTGGGGAAGTTGAAAATCCACACATAATTTTTGACTCCCCAAAAACGTAACTACTACTAATAGCCTGGTTAACTAGAAGCCTTACCGATAACGTGAGCAGTCAAGTAACACATATTTTCTATGTTATGTGGTATTATATATTGTATTCGCATAACAAAGTGAGCTAGAGAAAATATTATTTATTAAGAAAACCATAAGAGAAAATACAAATATAACTTATAAATAAAAAATAAATTAAATATAAATATAAAAACTATAAATTAAAAAATAAATTTAATAAAATAAAAAATAAATTTATTTTTTAAAAAATCCACAAGAAAGTGGACAGTGCAGTTCAAACCCATGCTGTTCAAACGTCGAATGTATATTAAAAACCAAATTAAAGGATCACTAGATGAATAGGACTTTTTAAAATATTCCTAGAAGGCCCAGGGATGGCACAATTTTAAGAAATAGAATACCCAAACTGCTCCCCCAAAATTAAACATTCAAAGTAGGGCTAAACTGAGGATAAAGTAGTTAGGGTTGAGTTTCAAGCAAACTGAGCACGAAGGGATTTGAACCCCAGAGAAACTAGTTTTCAGGGGACTGGCAGGGCCGTCATTGCTTCCTTGAAGACCCTGACCCCCAAGCAGCAGAGATGGGGACACCCAGAGCAGCTTCTCCCACCCACCCCTCCCCGCGCCCCCCAGAAGGTATGGCTAGTGAGACTCACTGGGCATGGGGAGCTGGGGGACAAAAGTGACAGAAGGTGGTGGCCGGTGAAGGGGGCCTATGGAAGCACCCCAACCCTGATGCCCCATCTCAGGGCAGTGGAGGACAGGAAGGAATTGTTTACAACAGGGGTCGTGTCAAATCTGCAGCCCCGGGTGGCCCCTGGCCAGGCTGCTGAAATGGACAGTTGGCAGTGGGCGCACGAGTGGAGGGGACGGAGGACAGAGACAGAGAGAGAAAGACAGCCAGAGACTATGAGAGAGTCTGAGATACAGCTGGTGAGAAGACAGGAGGAGGAGGAGGAGACGGGGAGAGAGATACTTACTTCACGGTTTATCCGAATCTTAATGATGCCAGTGAGGGAACAGTACAAAGCAAAAGAGACAGATATTAGGCCAGAGGCTGATGGAGGTGGACGGAGCATAGGAGTGGCCAGGATGGGCGATGTGAGGAGGGGAGGCAGAGCAGAGACGGGGGCCGGGCTGGGCCAGAAAGCAGGGAGTGGCATGAGCCTGCTGGGGCCCATGGGGAAGCCAACTGGGACACTGAGGAGACCCAGAAGAGGCCCCTGTCGTCGAAGTTGCCCGAGTCTGAGAGGCCAGGCCCAGCCCGTACCCCAGTCAAGGGAGAGCATGGGAGGTCGGGGAGAAGGTAAGGAATTCTGGAAAATATGGGGTAGCGTATTTTCTCGCCCCCAGGAGGTGAAGAAGGGGGACAGGAGAGGTCTCCTGAGTCCCTGACTATCCCACCTCCCAAGTACACACCTTCCTCCTCCTTCACTCCTGCTGCTCCCTACTATCCCCCCTTTCCTCTCCGGCCACACAAAGCCAGCTCAAGCCCCCGCCTCCACGCAGCCTGCCGCGGCTAAGCCTGGCCGTACCACTAACTTGCTGTGTGACACTGGCAAAGTCAGTCCTCGTTTCTGGCCTGTGCTTTCCCAGCTCATCTGAAATGATCTTACTTGTAGATACGTTTATGTGTCTCCCCGACTAGAATCCATACATTCAAGGAAGGCAGGGATGGTGTCTATGTCGTTCTTTGCTCTATCTCTGGTACCCAGCCTGGCACATGGTAGATGCTCGAAACAGATCCGATGAAGGGATAAATGATTCTCTCCCAAACTTGGCTTGCTGTCAGGGTGGGCGAGTCTGACCGGGGTCCCGGGGCCCGTCCCCTCTCGCCCTCCCTCACACCTGGGAAGCAGGTGATTCGCCACCTCTTCACGCCCCAGCCCGGGCCTCCTGGCTGCCTGCCCTGTCCCTAGCCCCCTCCTCGGCCCATCCGGACCCAGCTGCTGCACTGGCTGGCAGGAGAGCCCTGTGGTTAGCAACAAAGGCTCTGGAGACACAGACAAGCGGAGATCTGAGTCCCTTTGTGCCCACTCGCTAGCTCTGCGGCCTTGGACGAGCAGCTCCCCCTCTCTGAGTCTGCTGCCTCACCTGTAAAGTGAGGTGGCCGTGCTAACTACCTCGCAGCACGATTTCAGGGATTATAGAAGATGAAATCTTTGATATAAAGTGCTTAGCACAGCGCTTGGCACACAGTATCTGCTCAATAAACATGAGCTGTTATTCTTCAAGTACCACTCTGATCACGGTCCAAACACTCGTAGCAACTCCCCGGGACCCCTAGGGAAAAGCCCCACCTCCTCGGCCTGCCATCGGAGGCCTTCGCAGTCCAGCCCCTGCCTGCCTGCAGCCTTCCCGTGAGTCATGTGAATCCCAGCTCCAAGCCTCTTGGGCCCTCAGTGAGAGGGGCTCCTTCCTCAACTCCAGGCCTAGCTGTCTGCCCACTCCCCTTCTTTCTGCTTCACGGAAGCCCCCCATCTGTCCATCCCGCAGGAACTTTTCCTGACAGCTGTCGTCTGCCCTCCCCTCCTCTGAGCTCCCTGGCACTGACTGAAGGAGGTAGGGGCACCGTGAACCCCCACGTATTCCCTGTCAGGTTGCTGGCCTGCCTGGGCAGTGCACCTAGAGCGGGCAGGGCGAGGCCAGCAGAGATGACGGCGAGGCACTCACGTCTATGTAGTTGGCGTTAATGTAGTCGGCATCGGGGCCTCCCATCATCGGGGGCAGTTTCACTCGGTGCCGATCATCTGCAAACACAAAGCAGGGGGCCATGGGGTGGGCAGGCACTGAGCTGGGGAGCGCAGAGCTAGGGCAATGAGGGGAAGCTTCCAGAAGGCCAGAGATACGACACAGGCAGGAGAGCCAGGGAACCTCGAGGCTCAGGGCTGACCAGGAGGCTCTCCGCACCAGAGGGGGCAGGACAGGCCAGGGGTTAGAACTGGGCTGCTGCATCAAGGAGGCCCAAGGTCATGTGCTACTCAGGCGAGTATGAGCTGTGTGATATTGAGCAGGAAGTAAGCTCCCTCCCAAGCCTCAGCTTCCTTATCTGTAAAGTGGGGGTTATAATACATCCCACATCACTGGGCTATTGAGAGGAGTAAGTAAAATAATGGGCGTAATAATGAGCGCATGGCTTGGCACGTGGGAGGCCCTCAATAGGGGGCTCACTCCATCTGTTTTCCAACCCCACCCACGTTCCTCCCACCCACGGCCCCAGACCCAGACCCTTCCCCAGGACTCACAGGCAGGCATGGGCTCTTGCCGGCTGCCCTTGACCTTGTCTTTCTTCTTTGTGGCATCCCAGCCTTCAAAGAAACTCTGCCAGAAGGGAAAGTAAAGGGGTAGTCAGTGAGGGAGGGCAACCCCTCCCCTCATAAGACCCTGTCCCCTAACAGGATGGGAGTGGGACCACAGATAAGGGCTAGATTCAGGGTTCAACTTGGAGCCTGGGATCAAGTCACCATATATCCCTTTATCAGCAAGGGACTAAGTTCAAAACCAAGCAATGTGAGGGGAAGGAAGAGAGAAAAGCAGGGGGGTGGGTGTCAGAGTTCACAGACACTTCAGAGCAAGGGTCAGGTTTAGGGTAAACCCAGGTTTGAGTTGGAAAGAAAGCAAAAGCGAAGGTCAAATTAAGATTAGAATAAGGTGGAGTCAGAGTCCAGATGGACGGGGGATGGAATTCGAATCAGAGTTCCAGTGGAATTTAGAATGAGAGGCAGGGTCAAAGTCAAGACTGGGTGTTAGGGTAGAGGTCAGTGTCACTCTTGGTGGTCAGAGTCATATTAGGGAGAGGACGAGGATCACGATCAGGCTCTAGACGGAGACTGAGAGGAGACTTAAGGTCAGATTTCAAGTCAGGACCAGGAGGAGTGTGAGAAACCAGGTCAATCTGAGATGGGGTCAAAGTCAAGGCCAAAAACAAATTAGGTTGAGTTAGGGACTGTCAGAGCAAAGGTCCATCTAGGGCGAGGCTGAGGGTTGACCGGGGACAGGGTTCACAGCAAGCAGGAGCCAGGCGAGGCGCTGGCGAGGGGTCCTGGCCGGACGGGGCCCCGTACCTCGTACTCCTGCTTGAAGCCATAGCCCTCGGCCGTCTTCATCTGGCTGATGTGCTGCAGGAGGTCAGCCACGCGCACCGCGGGATGCAGCTGCCCCGTGTGATATGGGGAGCCCTTCCGGCCACAGGGACGCCGCGGTGAGCCCCCCAGCAGGCTGCTGGCCTCGGTGACCCCACCACTGCGCTGGTCTCCTGCAGTCAGAGAGAGGAAAGGGGGTTCCTGACGCACACCACCCCCCAGTCTGGGGCGTACCAGACGGACTGGGCCGGAGGGGGAGGGGAGCATGGCCAACAGGGGGGTTGTTCCCTGGACCCAAGCAGCCTGGCTGGGCCCACCTGGTGCACCCCTGGGCAAGTCCCTTCCCTTCTGCATCTGTTTTTCCATCTGTAACACGAACCAGTTGGGTCACGTGGTCTCTGAGGGCCCTTCCGGCCCAGCCCTTCTGGCCCTGCTGTGATCCTGGGGTCCCCTGACTCCATCCTGTTGCTCCCCAGCCTGGACCACCCCTTTGTAACTTTGCCGCACTGCCTGCAGGGGGCAGCGCTCAGCAGAGCCCATGAGAGCCGCTCCCCCTTCTCCCTCTCTTCCAGAGAACAATCTGGAACAATTGGCAACTCCCAGTAATTACCCCCATTCAAAGACAAGCAAATCCCGAAATTAGCTGCTGCCACCACCCCCTCCACAGATTAACGGGAGGCACCTGAATAGTAGCGTTTCTCCTGCGCAAGCATTTCCATTGTCAGCCCGTGCGGCGCCTCAGCCAATGGGGGAGCAGGTCGAGAGGTTCACAGTGACACACACACACACACACACACACACACACACACACACACACACACACGGAAAACTAGCCCCTCCCTCCAGGCGCACCTGCTCCCTGCTCCCCGCTCTTCTGGTCAGCATCCCCACCC
This sequence comes from Ursus americanus, assembly GCF_024610735.1. Taxonomy (NCBI): domain Eukaryota; kingdom Metazoa; phylum Chordata; class Mammalia; order Carnivora; family Ursidae; genus Ursus; species Ursus americanus. The sequence continues at coordinate 9,146,415 of NC_142159.1, forward strand.
TGGTCCCCCAGATCAGGCCCTGGGACAGAGCAAAGTGCCCCACCCAGTCACACCCGCCTCTGGACACTCGCCCTCACACACTTAACACTCATTTCTCTCCTCCTGTCCTGGGTACGATGCAGGGGCTCAGTCAAGGCCAGCCCTCCACATTTCTCAGGGCTCTTCTCTGCCCAGGTCCGAGCTGGCAGGGGCAGGGGGGAAACCCCCAATGGGACCCAGGTGCCAGCCCCCTCCCTTCCACCACCTCCAACACCCTTCTCTTTCTGTGTTTGCCTGGTGAACTCCTATCCATCCTTCAGACCTCAGCTGGAATGAGCCTTCTTAGGGAAACTTCTCCAGTGCCTGGCCTCTGACTCCTACTCATGGCTGACAGAATGAATTCATGACACCAGGACAGACTCCTGTGCTGCTCAACTCCCCAGGACTCCAAGCCCTGGCTCTTCCAATCAGGGGGACTTCTGTACCCTGCTTGGGTTCCCTGTGCCACAGTTTGAAAACCACCTCCAGGCAGACAGGCAGTGCAATGGCACAGCCCACCTCATCTGTTCCTCTTCTCTTGGGAATCAGTCCTGAGCTACCTGTTACCCAAAGTCTGAAGACAGTTCCTTCACAGTTGATCCAGATTTTCTAGTTTCTGACAGCTGGAGGGCCAGTCACGTGTCAGTTACACCACTGTGGCCAGATACCCCAAGCCCTTAATTCTTCACATGGAGAAACTGAGGCCCAAAGAAGAGAGACTTGCCTAATGTAGTGGTTGAGAACGTGCATTCCAGAAAACACCAATCATGACAGATGACTAAGTGCTATTCCATTAAAAAGGAGAAGAGAAGGAAGATGAGGAGGGGTTCTCTGTTTTAAAGGAATCTGTGAAATTCTGGTTGAAACCAAAAGAAGTATGTTTTTTCCCTATTAGACCTCCCAGGGCTTCCTACAAATTAGTGTGCATTTTCAATCTCCAAGAGTTGAGTAGAAACAGCAATGTTTCACCACCGTCTCTCAGCACGGAGAGCTTTTTTCGTTTGTTTCCTGAAACATCCTCAGGGGAAAACAGGGATGATTGTGGTGATTAAGACACAGGCTCTGGAGTCAGACAGGCCTGAGATCAAATCTCAGCTCTGCATGGGACGCTGGGGATGTTACTTACTCTCCCTAAACCTCCCTCTTCATGTGTCAAGGGAAGACAAAAACTGTTATTCTCCCATGTGATGATACAAACATTAAATAAGATAATGTATATAAAGCACCCAGCCCGGTGCCCGGCCCGTGGCGAGCACCTGCAGATGGGGCTGTGGACGTCACCAGTCCCAGAGAGCCAGGGCAGCTGGCTGACCCGAGGGGGCCTTCCTTCCTTGGTCCTTCTCCACTGCAGGATCCTGGTTCAGGACCTGACAATTCTGAAGAACGTGTACAAGAAATGCACAAGCACAAGGGTTTCAACACAGAGGCTATCTGCTGGCTCGACACACTGGGCGACGCAGGGGTCCCAGCGCTCTTTGTGGAAGCCACGCCGACAGCTCCCTGGAGGGCCCTCCACGTGGAGAAAGGGGCAAGGGAGGGTATGGGGAATCCAACAGCCCATCGCTGAGGACCTGAAGGGTCAGCCCTGAGGCAGCCTCACAGTACACACGGAATCAGCTTGCAATGGCTGAACACAAGCAAAAAATCCCACCTGGTCGGGGTCCTGATGGCAAGCCACAGCCGAATCCTGGGCTTCTGTCTGAGCCCAAGAAGGACATAAGATGTTCCACAAAGACCACCGGGAGGGGCCCCTGGGTGGCTCAGTCGGTTAAGTGTCTGCCTTCAGCGCAGGTCACAGTCCTGGGTTCCTGGGATTAAGCCCTGTGTCGGGCTCCCTGCTTGATGGGGAGTCTGCTTCTCCCTCTCCCTCTGCTCCCCTGTACAACACCCCCCCCCCCCGCTCTCTCTCTCTCTAGCGCTCTCTCTCTCAAGTAAGTAAATAAAATCTTTAAAAAAAAAAACCAAAGACCACCAGAAGACAACAGGGTGATGAGCAATGATGTTGCCAAGAGGCTCTTCCACTTCCTGGGCCCAGAGAAGACAGGTCTCTACTCTCCTTGTGCGTGAATTCCCCTGTGGGATGTGAGACACAGCCTCGCCCCCTCCCACGCCCCACCCCCACCCCAAGGACCAGCTTGGAGGAAGAGAGGAAGGAAGGTGAGAGCCAGCTCTCAGCTTCAAGGTTGCCACCTGGGGCTTCTTCCAGACTCTCCCCAGCTCCATCATGATTGTGGGACATCTTCTGCAACCACTGGACAGCTATAGTTTTGGGAGGGAGGGCTGAGGCCCAGAGGGGGGGAAAAGTAACACTGGGTCTGGGGTCAGAGAGACCTGAATTCAAATTCTGAGTCAAGTCACTTGACCTCTCTGGGCCTCAGTTTCCCCATCTGAAAATGAAAATCTTCAGACCTTCCTCAAAGATGGGCCCTTTTCCCAATTCCCATCCACCTCAGATGAAAACAGGCCCCCAGTTATATGATCTAGTAGCACTCCAGACTTTTCCTTCCCCAGTGCAATTAGGAAATTACTTTAAAGAAACATAGCTTGTAATAATAGCTAATAATATCTTACATATCAAGCACTTTCCTATGCGGGGCATGATACTTAGGTCACTTAATCCTTAGACTATTCCTATGATGTAAGCACTGGCCCATCGGACTCTGGGGCCCTGTTGTCTACCCTACCTTCCCTGTATCTTTCTTCCTGATAAAGGAGAAGTTGAGTAGAGGAAAAGAACCTGGCAGTTATTTGACAAACCATTTGGCAGGCGGAACCCACTGGCACCCCCAGGGGTCAAGAGCTCCAGATGGACAGGGCTCAGAAGGGGTTGAGGGTTTTCACAGGCAGAATTTCAGACACAACGGGGGCCCCTTCCCACATGCTGGGAACATCCCAGCCGTCTTCCTCGAGGCCAGCCTGCCACCATTTACTCAGCATGATAAGTCCCCGGTGTAAAATTCGTGGCTTTCTGTTCCCCACCACAAAAATCTGGGCTCCTCTGTTTGGAAAGCAACAAAGGAAGTGGAAGCTGGACCAGCGTGGGGCGTGGGGGGAGATAAAAGGGGCTGACCCGTGGCCCCAGTCTCCTGACCACACCTTCGCCGTACCCCACAGTGTGCCCGTGGTTCCCACTCCCTCCTCACCAGCGCCACATCTTGTCCAGCGCAGCCCAAACCCTGACCGCCTCTGCCCAAAGGCGCATCTTCTCGAACCTCTGGCAGCATTCATTGCTCCCACCATCCCCATGGCAATTAGCCTGGGCCTATCTTCCCTAGGCCATGTCTCCCCAGCTGTCAGCAACTGGGGTAGAGCCCATGCATCCTGCCTCTCTGGATCTTTCCAGACGACTCAGCAGCAGGGCATGCGCCCACACTGTCCCCACCTCCCACTCTCCCCACCGCCCACTGGAGTTTCCCGCCCAATTCACCTGCACAGGCTGTTCCCTCGCCCGTGCATGCCCTTCCTTTCCCATCTCTGCCTGTCCAAATCCTGCCCATGCCTCCCTGGAGGCCTAGCATGAGACAGTAGAAACAGCTGTTTGCAACTCAGTAAGACCTGCCTTTAAGTCTTGGCTCTGCCACTTTCTGCCTGTTTGACAAGTGACTTCCCCTCTCTGAGCCTCTCTGTTTCCTCTCTGCTTCCTCATTTGTAAGATGAGTTGATAATAGCTACCCTGTAGGCGGGGGAGATTATTTAATGAGGGAGGGGAGAAAATTTAATGAGGGAGATCACGAAGATCATGATAAATAAGGGCATGTCGGTGAATTTGAAAACCTAAATGAAACGGACAAATTCCTAGACAACAAATAACTTACTACAAATGGCTTGAAAAAAATTGGAAAGTCTCAATAGTCCTTTACTCTTTTAAGTAAACTGAATTACAAGTTTAAAATTTTTCCATCAAGAAAACAACAGAAAGAGATTGTTTTACAGGTGAATTCCACCAAACTCTCAAGGTGTCAATTATTCCAATCTATCATAATAAGGAAAAAAGAGAAGAGACCTCATTGATACCAGAAACCAGACAAGGATAGCACAAAAAAAGAAAAAATCATGGGCCAATCCCGCTCTTGAACACAGCTTTGAAATCTTGAACAATATTATACCTACACTGAGTCCAACAAGACATAAAAAATATACTGCATCATGACCAAGCTGAATTTACCCCAGGCACTGAAGGTTATTTTAACTTTAGAAAATCTGAAAATGTCACTCACCTTGTTGACAACAACTATATATTAAGTTTAATGCTCATTTAAATAAAACCTCTTAGCAAACTAAAAACTGAAAAGAACTTTGTTAACCAGATAAAACATTTCTACCAAAAACTGTAGCAAACTTCATTCTCAGTGTTTAATGTTAGAAGCATTCCTTTTAAAACCAGGAAAACAAGACAAGGATTTTTGCTATTACCACTTCCATCCAACCCAGTGCTGGAGGTCCGAGCCGGTGCCACGCAGAAAGACAAGGAAAAAAAAAAAAGGGAAATGAAACAGAAGAAACAGAACTGTCCGTATTTATAGATCCTCTGATCATACTTAGAAAACCTGAAAGATTCTACAAACAAACGAAAATTAATAAATAAGGTTATCAAGGACTAGGGATATAAGATCAAAATATACACAAAAAAATCAACTATATTTCTCAATATAAGCAATAATTAGAAATGCAATATTTTAAAAGTGTACCATTTGTGTTGGGAAAACTGGACATCCACATGCAAAAAAATGGAGTTGGACCCTTACCTCACACCATACACAAAAGTTAACTCAATCCAGATCAACGACCTCGATGTAAGACCTAACACTCTAAAACTCTTCGAAGAGGGGCACCTGGGTGGCTCAGTTGGTTGAGTGTCCGTCCAACTCTTGATTTCGGCTCAGGTCATGATCTCAGGGTCATGAGAACGAGCCCCATGTCGGGCTCTGCACTGAGCATGGAGCCTGCTTGAGATTCTCTCTCCCTCTCCCACTGCCCCTCCACCACCCTCACTCACGTGCTCTCTATCTCTAAAAAAATAATAATTGTTTTTAAAAATTAATTTAAAAAAACTTTTAGAAGAAAACACAGGGCAAAAACTCCATGACATAGGATTTGACAGTGATTTCTTGGCTATGATGCCAAAAACACAAGCAACAAGAGAAAAAAATAGACAAATGGGGCCTCATGAAAATTTTTAAAATTTTGTGCATCAAAAGACACAACCCACAGAGTAAAAAGGCAATCCGTAGAAGAGGAGAAAATATTTGCAAATCATGTATCTGATAAGAGATTAATATCTAGAGTCGAGAGAGAACTTCTAAAACTCTACAGCAAAAAACAAAAAAACCAATTCAAAAATGGGCAAAGGGCTTGAATAGATACTTCTCCAAAGACGATACACAAATGGCACCTGGCCAACGTGACATCATTCATCATTAGAGAAATGCAGACCAAACCTTCAGTGAGAGACTCCCTCACGCCCACTGAAATGTTTCCTATCAAAAACAAAAACAAAACAAACAGAAAATAACCACTGTTACAAGGATATCCATGCACTGTTGGAGGGACTGTCAGGCGGTACGGCCACTGTGGAAAACAGTCCGGTGGTTGCTCAAAAGATTAAAAATAGAATTAGCATATGATGCAGCAATTCCACTTATCAGTGTGTACCCAAAAGAACTGAATCAGGGTCTCGAACAGATGTGTGTGCACCCATGTTCACAACAGCATTCTTCACAATAACTAAAACACGGAAGCCACCTATGCGTCCGTGGGTGAATGTATGAATAAGCAAAACGCGGTACATACATGCCATGGAATATTCATCAGCCTTAAAAAGGAAGAAAATTCTGAAAGATGCTCGAGGATGAAAGAAGCTTGAAAATATTCAGCTAAGTGACATAAGCCAGTCACAGAAAGACAAATGCTCTGTGATTCCATGTATATGAGATAATTAGAGTAGTTGAATTCACAGACACGGCAAGGAGAACGGTGGTTGCCAGGGGCTGGGAAGAGGCAGGGATGGGGAGTTACTGCTCTGTGGGACAGAGTTTCAGTTTCGCAAGGGGAACAGCTATGGGGTTGGATGATGGTGATGGTCGCCTGTTATGCATGTGTTTAATACCCCCCCCCACTGCACACTTAAGAACAGTTTAGATGGTAAATTCTACATTACGTGTATTTTACCACACACACCCACACAACGTACCATTTGCAATGGAAATCAAAAATACAAGGGACCCGAGGGTACACCTAACAAAAGATGTGCAAAATTTTATGGAGAAATTTACTGAAAGACACTCAAGACCTAAATACATAGGGTGATAGACATCCCCCCGGGGATGCGAAGACAATTCCTAAGATGTCAGTTCTCCCCAAATTGATCTAAACATTTAATACAAATCCACCCAAAAAGTTTTCCGAGTAACTTGAAAAGATGATTCTGAAATGTATGAGAGAGAGGGGCACCGGGGTGGCTCAGTCGGTTAAGCATCCAACTCTTGATTTTGGCTCAGGTCATGATCTCAGGGTGGTGAGATCAAGCCCCACATCAGGCTCCACGCTGAGCATGGAGCCTGCTTAAGATTCTCTTTCCCGGATTAAGAAGTTGTGGTCCAAATATACAACGGAATATTACTCAGCTATCAGAAAGAACGAGTTCTCAACATTTGCTGCAACATGGACGGCACTGGAGGAGATAATGCTAAGTGAAATAAGTCAAGCAGAGAAAGACAACTATTATATGATTTCTCTCATCTATGGAACATAAGAACTAGGATGATCGGTAGGAGAAGAAAGGGATAAAGAAAGGGGGGGTAATCAGAAGGGGGAATGAAACATGAGAGACTATGGACTATGAGAAACAAACTGAGGGCCTCAGAGGGGAGGGGGAGGGGGGAATGGGATAGACCGGTGATGGGTAGTAAGGAGGGCACGTATTGCATGGTGCACTGGGTGTTATACGCAACTAATGAATCATCGAGCCTTACATCGGAAACCAGGATGTACTGTATGGTGACTAACATAATATAATAAAAAATCATTAATAAAAAAAAAAAAAGATTCTCTTTCCCGGGGCACCTGGGAGGCTCAGTCGGTTGAGCATCTGTCTTCAGCTCAGGTCATGATCTCAGGGTCCTGGGGTCGAGCCCCACATCGGGCCCCCTGCTCAGTGGAGAGCCTGCTTCTCCCTCTGCCCCTTACCCCGCTCATACTCTCTCTCTCTCTCTCAAATACATAAATAAAATCTTAAAAAAAAAAATCCTCTCTTTCCCTGTCCATCTACCCTTTCCCCGCCCCGCTTGCACGCAATCTCTCTCTCTCTAAATAAATAGATAAAATGAAATGAAATAAATGAAATGAAATGAAATGAAATGCATGAGAAGGACAAATACAGTCAAGACACCCCTGAAGAGGAGCAAAGCCGGAAGAACTTGATGTACCAGATACAAGATTTAGATAACTCTACTAATGAGGCAATCAGGTATGGACAGACATCGGAATCACCAAAGTGGCCAATCAAAGAGAACAAGGAGCCAAAAGACAATCCCCAAATAAATGGAAGCATGATCTCTGATGAGGGTGGGTCCACAATCAGTGGTGAAAATACAAACTGTAACAGAAGCTGGGACAGGAGTTACTACAGAAAAAATTTTAAAAAGAAAAGAAAATATAAAAAAAGAAAATCCTTCATTCCCATGACACACAAAAATCAATCACAGACGGGTGAAGATTGAAATGTGCAATGCAAAATATAAAAAGGCTTAGAAAAAAGTAAAAAATATTTTATGACCCTGCAAAGGAAGCATTCTCGAAGAAAACACAAAAAGTAGAAATCAGAAAGGAAAAGACTGATGAACTTGACTAAATTAAAATAAAAACTTGTTCCTTCAAAGACACTAAAAATAACCTGCAGAGATGAGCCAGAAATTGAGAGAAGATATTTGCAATTCATAAGTGAAAAGTGATTATCATCCTAAATATATAAAGAACTCCTAAAAACCACTAAGAAAGCAACAGAAAACCTAATAGAAAATTAGGTAAAAGGCATGAACAGGCATTTCATGGAAGAAGAACGCTGAATGGCCAATAATGATTCGAAAATATGCTCAACCTCATTAGTAATCAGAGAAATGCAAATTAAGACTCTAGAGAATTACCATTTTATACAAACTAGTTTGGCAAAAGTGAAGAAGCCTGGCAAATTCTGAGCTTGCCGGGGAGAGCAGAAGCTCGCACTCGCTGCTGCTGGCCGTGAGCACAGGCAAAGCCACTCTGGGACACAGCTCGTCACTGTCTTCCAAAGGGGAGCAGGCTCGCTCCGCAACCCGGCTGCTCTCCGTCTCTGATCTGCTGTGCGGATGCAGCTGGAGATCCATTCCAGAACATTCAGAGCAGCCTCGTTTGTAATAACCAGAAAAGTGGAAGCAAATCAGATGTCGCTGGATGGCAGGAGGAGAAATCAATCGCGATACATTCATATAACGGAAAACGACAAGTCAGAGAAAACAAAAGAAAACAGCGAACCATCCACCTGGGCAAAGATGAGAAACACAGCGCGGAGCGGAGGAACCGTGTGACCGCATTTGTATAAAGCTCAGACACGAGCCAAGTGACAGAACGCACTGTGTGGGGCTGCATGGACACAGGGTAAAACTACGCCCCGAACGGTAAGGAAATTACAGACACAAATTTCAGGGGGGTGTTGATGCATAAGAGGGGTGCAGGGCATATTCTTTGGGAGGGACACCCAGACAGCATCCCGGTGTTTGTTGTATTATCACTGCATGACTTCCAGAAACACTACATACTTTGTCTTGTACAAATCATCACTAAAGAGAATAAAAAGATGAGTGAGGCAGTGATTTATGACAAGCTCCGAGTACATTCGGCTGATCCACCGCCTTCTGCCGGCATGCGGGCCACGGCACTGACGACACGCATACACGTAATAGCCAACCTAGTCTTCCAGCAGACCTACCAGCAGAGATGATCACTAGCCCCATTTTGTACCTGAGGAAGCAGACATCCAGAGAGGTTAAGCAGCTTGCCCCAGCTCACACAGCTAAGGGGAAACTGAGATGCAAACCCAGGTCTGTCTGACTCCAGAGCCATCCTTCTTAGCCACCGGTCCCCTGCCTCTCCCACAGCAGCTGCTCAACCGGCTGGAGATGGATCTGGTCCCCTCTGATCACACAGCGTCACTCTTTTCTCTGAGTCCCCGGAGCCCTTCCCACAATCAACATGGGACGTCGCATGCCTCCACTATGAGTCTCTGTCGAAGTCCTCCATTTTCCTAAAGGTCCCCCAGGGCAAAAGTAATACCCATGCCTCTCCGGCATTGCCAGCGCCAGGGCTGGCACCCAGCGGGAGCATGACCGATGTTTCGTTTTGGCTCTAGGGTGCTACAGAACTCATCGGAGGGGCTCAGTCCTCCTGGCTCAGGTGTGGAATCCCAGAGCCACGGGGAAGGGCGGGCAGGCCAGGCACTCACCTCGGGGGCTATAGCCATGGGTGTCCATGAAGGAGAGGCCCAGCCGCTCGTCCTCCTGCAGGGTGCTCTGGTCCGTGAAGCTCCGGTCCACGGCACTCATCATGTGGGTCTTCTCCTGGCGGTAGTTGACAGTAGCCTTGGTCATGTTCACCGGCTTCCTGCAGAGAGGGGTCGACAAGAGACATGGATGCTGAGCTGGGCAGGACAATGCCCAGGGGTGGGTGGGGAGGCCCCACCATCAGGGGGCCTTGAGGCCAGGAGGCATTCTAGAAGCATCTCTAAATACTGAGAGGGCTCTGCCTCTATCCTTTGCTCAGCAAACCCAGAGCTGCAGCCTCCCCCACAAGGGACTGGGCAGAGTCCCTGTCCTGGGGACCTTTGCTGAGAACAAGGGATGAAGTCCAGTGGCCTCAGGCTGGGCCCTGGCCCCCGTCACTGGCCTGGAGGGCTCAGGAAATGGGAATGATAGTCGCTCTGGGACTATTTGGGTATCACAGGAGTCACCCCATCCAAACGAGGAAGATGACTGCCCCAGCTCCAGCCCCAGCTCGCCCTCCTCCTTTCCCCCATCCCCCAGAGCCATCCTCCCTTCCCCCGTCCTCACCGAACATATGACCTGAGAACCCCTTTTCCCTACAATGGGGGTGCACTACGCTTCTCCTTCATGGCAGAGAGTCTGGCCGCTGCTCAGCCAGTGCTCTGGAGTCTTCCTCTAGGCAGGGAACGAGCTCCAACTGGCTTCTTCCTATCCGCAGAACCCCCAGATGGTCCCACCATGGGCCACATGAGACGTGTAAAGAGATCCATACAAGGTCCATATTCCTGCCAAGACCCACCAGTCCATCCAGCCACTGGAAGCAGCGGAGGCAGAAAGCAAGAGGCCCAGTCCCTCCTGAGAGGCCTTGGGAAAAGGCCCCTAGACAAGGGCCCTGCACAGCCCAGGCCTCCAGCCCAGCTCTACAGAGGAGGATGGCAGTTTGTGACCCCAGAAGATTTGGAGAGAAGGGGGAAGAAGAGGGGGGACAGCTCCATGACTGAGGGGCTGAGCGAAAGGCAGAGGGAATGACTTGGGACCTGTTTTGAGACGGAAGCAGAGCCAGGGCCCCAATCACAGGGAGGAGGGCTCAGGATAATTTAGTCATTCACCCTGCGGGGCCCTACAGCATGCAGGATGTGGGGTAGTCTCAAGAGAGGACTTGCAGGTTAAGAGGGCTCAGGAACTTTGACCATCGGTGGAGATAAAGAGGCTAAGGAAGGGATCGTCCCAGACTGGCAAATTCTAATCAGTCCGTCCTAGTTCAAGAACTGTCTGGGGCAGGGGAAGACGGGGTGACCCCTACCGCCAAGCTCTGGGCATCACCCTCACCATGGCCCAGGGCACAGCCAAGGACTGCTTTGTGGGCCCATGAAAAGAAGCCTCTGTGGCTGTGGGCTTGACCATCAACATAAGAAAGAAGGGAGGGGGCAGGAGGAAGGAGAGGGAGGTGAGGAGGGAACAAGGGAATCAGGAAGATAAGAGAAGGAGGACAGGGAGAAGGAGAGACAATAAAGGGACCATGACAAGGAGAGATGGGGAAGGGGACAGAGAGGGAGGGACAGGCAGACACCAGCAAGCCACAGAGAGGACAGACAGAGGGCCGTGGACAGAGGACAGCAGTCACGCTGTGCCTAGAAGGCGGTCTCCAGGGGTGCACCCCAGGACTCCGCTCCCTGCCCAGGCCTCCCGGTTCACTTGGAAGAAGAACCACAAACAGCAGCGCCCCAGCTCCACAGAAGACAGAAGCCGGAGGGACGGCGAGCACCGCCGGCCGCCAGCGGACCTCAGGGTGAGAGTCGGCAGACAGCGTGTGAGCGGACACTTGGACAAGTTCTGCATTTAGGGTCAAACATGAACTGCACAGTAGAGAGGGCGGGACAACTGTCTTGTCCACGATTCCTGGAAAAGTCCTGCTGGAGGCCCCCCCTGAGCTGACGGGGGCGCGGTTGCTGGAAAAGCCGGTGCGACACTGGATGACGTGGATGCAAGTAGAGGGTCCAGGAGGACGAGGTGAGAGACCCCCGTCCTCGGGCTGTCCTGGGGCCACCTGAGCCTGGTCTGCGAGGAGGGAGAACGGGCACAGGTGCAGGGAATGTTCTGGAAGGCTTGTAGAATCAGAGAAGGCAGAGGCGGAACACAGAGTACCATCAGGAGACCAGGGAGTCAGACGGGGCCTGGGTGGTAACCCCAGCTCTGGACTTCCTGTGACCTCTGACCAGTCCCTTCACCTCTCTGAGCCTCCGTCTCCTCGTCAGTAACACGGGAGGGATCACAGTGCGTGTTTCTCAGGGTCTGAGCCCAGAGGAAGTGCCCAGAAATGGTGGGTCTGAAAAGCCTGGGGCCGCCCAGCCAGAGAAGGGGCTCCTGCTGACCTGAGAGCTGTATGCACCCGGGGGACAGCTGCCAGGGTGGGGACGGGCCCGCCCCTGACACGCACACACAGTGCACGGCTGTGGACCCCAGAGAGGGTCCTGCGCAAGGTCCTCCACACGAGGAGGACGACACAGGGCCCAAGGGGCTAGGCCGGGGCTACTTACGGGTAGTAGGAGTAGGCGTAGTGGTCCCTCCTGGCAGCGTGCAAAGAGAACAGCACAGTTGGGCCCGTGGTCCTGCCACAAGGTGGGCCGAGGGCAGCACCCAGCCGGCAGGGAGGGGCCTGCTGCTTTCTGTGCTGGGGAGGGCGCTGGCCAGGGGCTGGACAGGTCAGGAGGACCTTCCTTGTCCCAAGGGCTGGCTAGGCTCAGTCGTTGAAAACCAAGACCCGAGGCCCCTTCCAGAACCTTCCCCAAGCCTGCTGCTGGAGGGAGGAGGAGGTGGGGAAAGGGCCTGGGGAAGCAGAGCTTTCGAACAGTCACACACACACACACGGAGAGAGACATACACACACTTGCACATTCACACACAGACACACACGTGTGGATACACACTCACACACAGACACCCTCCCTCACATGCTCACAAGTGACTCGCTCTCCCCTACAGCTCCACCCCCTCAGTCCCAATGCCACTCACCCCTGCAGGCCCCTCTGCCCCTGAGGGGTCAGCCCTCTGCGTACACCTGTGCCTGGGAGGGGACCCTGGCTGGGGGTTGGGGGTGGGGGAGGTGGAGAGGGCTCCAGCTGGACTCCAGGGCAAAGGGGAGGCCTGCCCGCCCCGTCCCAGACTGCCCCCAAGTGTGGGGTCCATCAAAGGAGCCGGGCCACCCCCTCCGGGCACCCAAAGCATAGCTTGAGTCTGACCCCACTTCGCAGGTGGGGAAGCTGAGTCCCAGAGAGTCGTCTCTGCCCCCCACCCCAGCAACCTGTTCTTTTCATAATCTGTAATTACCCATTTGTCCTGTTTCTGGTTTAATGCCAGGCTCCACACTACCTACAAAGGGCAGTATTCTTGTCTCCTTTGCCTCCTGCCGGTTCCCAGGGCCCAGGACAGCGCCCAAGACATGGCAATCCCCCAATAAATATTTCATTGAATTGAGTAATCAATAAAGAGGGAAAATAAATAAAAGAACTCCAGCTCTATGAGCGTCCATATCCTCCTCCAAACGGGTGAGTAATAATGACCCCGCCCAAGGGGCCACTGTCAGCCCAGCTCCACCCTGCCTGCCTCCCCCTGCGGAGCTGGGAGCCGGGGGAGGGGGAGGTGCGGGAGGACCCCACTCCACGGGGCCAGGGCCTGGGGATGCACAGCCAACAGGACAGCAGGGAAGAAAAACAATTGAGCCAAGCACTCCAAGTAAGTAAAAGTGCAGGGAGAAGAAAGTACTACAAAGGAGAAGGATGGGAGTCTGGAAGCAGAACCAGAGCTACACCCGGCCCGGGGGGCCTGGGGGGCCTGGGAGTTCCCCCAGCGCAGAAGCATCCAGGCTCATTGTCCACCCTGGCAAGGCAGGATGGGAAGCCTGACTGCCCTCCGCCTGGCCTGGCCCCCACCCAGCGTCTCCCACAACCGCTCCCGCCCCAGGCCACCTCCTTCCTCCGACAAGGATGCATCGGGTGGCCACTGGGTATCAGCGTCCCTCAGCAACCTCCTGACCTGCCCATGACCTCCATCACTGCCAGACCTGCTCTGTCCCCTAAACCCCGCAATGCAGACCAGGGGAGCCCTGAGGAGCACAGTGGACCCTGAAGGCCAGAACAGGATTTAGGGGGATGCAATGAGGCGCTAGAGAATGGGACTGAATGGCTTTTAGAGGAAGGAAGGAAGGAAGGAAGGAAGGAAGGAAGGAAGGAAGGAAGGAAGGAAGGAAGGAAGGAAGGAAGGAAGGAAGGGAGGGAATGGGTGAGCCTGGGGGGATCCTGGGGGCTTCAGGTTAGCCTGGAAGGGTTTATGGGGTAGCAGTTGTGTAGACTGCAGGCTTTCCTAGCGAGGCTCCAGCAGCATCTCTGGTCCATCTTCTCCTGGGCCCAGTGCTCCCTGCAGAGGTGAGACCCTCCGCTTGGCCAATCCTCTCTCCTTGAGGGCAGATTTCTAAGGCCTCAAATACTACCTGCAACCCCCCAAAATCTGACCACTCCCCTACAGCCCTCACCATCTGCCTCACTCCCCACCCCACCCCATCCCACCCCAGAGTTAACTTCCAGGTCCCCCGCAGGGGAGGAGGACAGGAACTTGCTAATTCTGGGTACTTCCTGTGCGATAGCCGTGGTGAGGCCCTTCACATCCCCAGCCCTAAGGAGCACGGGTTTTGTAGTCAGGACTGGATTCAAACCAGCCCCTGTCACTTACCAGCAGAGTGACATGGTCAAGCCGCTCAGTTACAGTTTCCTCATCTGTGAGAAAAGGCTCAGACCTGCTTCATGGGTCAGGATCCAAGAAGGAAATGTTCGCTGGTGTACCCTGACTGCTAGAACAGTGCCTGGCACACAGTAGGTGCTCAATAACTAATGATCTAATGGATGGTGTGTGTAAAGCCCTGGGCACACAGTAATACTCGTTAAATGATGCAGTTTATCTCAAGTTGTGTGGGGACTAAAGAAGGGAAAAATCAGCTTCATGCCCTGGACAGGCCAACCCCACCTGGCTGGCACATCCTATCCCCAGACCCTCTGGGAGAGTCTCTCTCTGCCAGTGCCTGGCCTCAGGAAAGGCAGCCCTGGCCAGTTCTCTTCATCCCCCTTGATCCTACTTATCTGCTCCTGGCAGCCCTGAGATCCAGCACCAGCCCAGAAGCAGCTGTGCAGAGCCCAGGCAGGGACAGGGCAGGTGCGGACAGGGCTCCCTGGGTGACCTCGGGCAGGTCCATACGCCCCTTGGGGCCTCAACATCTCCATCCTTCAGTTAATGTGCTTGGACCAGTGTCCTGGGGCTGCCCGGTGGGGAATGAAGGGAGGGGGAGGGGAAGAAGGCGTGTGGGGAGCCAGCGTGGTCTCAGAAGCCTCCACCCCTGCTCTAACCAGAGGCTCGGCCTTCGTCTGCTCCATGTGCTGGGCCTCCCAGGGGAGGTTTATTTGGTGTTTTGAAAACAGGTTCTGTTGCTTTAAGACGATTTGAAAACCACTAGACTAGATGCCCTTGAACTACCAGGCAGCTCTCACCTTCTGGGCTCTGAGCCTCTACAATTCTAAACTCTGAGATTCTCAAATCCTGAATTTCTGAAACTCTGAAATTCTAAGTTCTGGATTCTAAGAGGTGCCAGGACGCATGCTGCTCACTGCAAAATGCCCTAGGAAAGGCACCCCTCAGAAACACGCCAGACCTTGGAGGCCAGGGGGGTGGGAGGGGCAGGAGCGAGGTCTCCTCTGAGTCATAGGCCCAGGAGGACTCCACACGGATCAACAGTAACAGGGTCCAGGGCCAGCTGAGCCCCAGGGAAGACAGGGCCCAGGAAGAACCATGGTTCAGGGTCCTTGGCGTGAAGGGGAGTGAGCACCACCCCACTGCTCAGGGTCAGCACCACGACCCCGTGGTCAGGGCAGACAAGTTGGCAGAAGGTCCGCAGGGGGCTGGAGGTTCAAAGTCAGGTTACCTCCACACCCTCCCCCTTGGAACAGCCCAGCAGACGCAGGAGGGCAGTGCCCACTTCCAGCACAGCTCCTTGGCAGCAGGCACGGAGCGCCCTTCCCTGGACAGTGGAACCTGGCACCAGCCAAGCCGCTCCAGCCCAGGTTCATTTGCAGAGGCTCTGGCTTCCCGTTGCCTGGCTTGGGCCCATGCTCAGGCCAGATGCCCAGGCTGGCAGCCCTCCACACTCACCAGGCAGCCGCCCTCCCAGGCCCCAGCCACTGCTCCTCTGTGCCCACCAGGCTTCGGAGGGAGCCTTGGGTGAGTCACGGCACCGGCCTCACTCACCCCTTACGGATGATGATAATGATGGCCCCCAGGAGAAGGATGAGGACAGCAAGTCCCCCCGCACAGATGCCCAGGATGAGCCCCATCTCCTCCGATCTCTGGGACACCTCCAGGGGTCGCTTGCTTTCCTTACAGGCAGCTGGGGAGAATAAAGCGGGACAAACGGTCAGAGGGGAGATAGGGACCACCTACCCACTGCCTGCAAGGGTCTGAGTCCCTAGGAATACACTAACACATGTGCACAAAGACAACGACCCCCACCCCGTCCTCAGCTCAGAGGCAGCCTTTCAGTCTCATCTGCCCCCTCACCATCCTTATAACTTCTGCACCCCCGTGGATCCCACCAGGAAGAGCTCCCCTTTCCTCTCTACTTTCTCAGATCCTCCCATCCTTCAGTGGACAGGGGATGGAGGATGCCTAGGGCCTTCAGACTCACCCTCCTGCCCTCCTGAGAGGCAATGGGGGGAGAGAAGCACACACCTAGGGCCCGCTGAGGGCATCTCAGGATGGGGGACCAACCACACTCCCTATCTACACTGCAGTCCAGCTCTCCCCCACCACAACAAAGGGGGCAGATACAGAACCCAGAACCAGCGCCCAGTGCCATCAGCCCCATGACCCAACCATAATGGCTCGCCCTCCACAGACCTGTCCCAGGCCCCTGCCAAAGCCACTTCTGTGACCATGACAAGAGAAAAAGAGGTTAGCTCTACTGTCCAGGCCGGGAGAAGGAGCCTTTCAGGTGGGACAAGTGGGGACCAGGAAAAGAAATGCTTCCTGACCCCAGGTCTGCCGGACCACCCTCCTCTGCTCCCACAGCTCTGGGAGCTCAGGGCCCACCCCCCAAGTGCCCAGAGGGGAGAAACCCACCGCTGAAGGCCAGGAAGGAACCCAGGGGGGGCTTACCTTTCCTAGCGATGCGGATGCAATTCAGCCGGGTCTCCTGGAGGCAAAGATGGGGGCTCTCAGCACCACCGCAGCCCTGACCTAACCCTCCCCAGGGGCATCCTTGGGGAGCTTGTCTTGGGCCTAGTCAGGGCTTGTCCGGTGCTCTCAGTAACTAGAGACACCCCTCCCGCAGGAAGGCCTAAAGGGGAAGCAGGGAGGGGAGGGAGGGGCCTGCAAAGAGGGCAATGACTTAGGAAAGGGGAATGAGTTCGGGAGAGCAGGGAAAGAAACAGTGTGGGAGGGGGTGGCCAAGGGGCTCACTAAGAGGGGAGCCGGGGGAGGAGAGAGCCCCCCCAAGGGAGGAGCTGGAGAAGGGCAGGGCTTCCAGGAGGAGGTGGGTGGTGGGCCTCAAGGTCTGGGGAAAGCAGAATGGGGAGATGGACCCCTGGGGAGAGAGGAGCCTGACACAGACTCTAGGGCTCAGGGAGGGGGCAGGGATAGATGGGGGGGTGCTTAGATGTCAGAGAGTATGGGGAAAAGGCTCAGAAAGGGAGATGCCCTAAGAGAAGGAACCTGAGGTCAGGAGGCTCAGGGAAGGAGGGTGGGGGTTCTGGAGAGGGGGCGGGGCCAGGGGAGGGTCTCTAGCCTCCGCTGGGGCTGCTCAGATGGCTCCGAGGTGTCCCCCGCCTATCCCCATCACAACCCCGGCCAGTCCCTCACCCCCTTCAGGTGGCTTGCTGCCTGGAAGTAGATGAGGTAGGACTTCCTGGGCTCAAGCGGCGGGTTCCAGAAGCCGCGATAGGTCTGGTTGTCACCCACAGTGAAGGGCATGGCTTCGGGCAGACTGCTGGCCGCCAGTTCTGCCCCGAAGTAGTGCACCAGGCCGCGGGCCAGCGCAGCGTCAAAGGTCAAGGGCACGGGGAAGCAGTCCTGGCTGCCCGGCTCCCGACGCAGCCTCCGCCCTCGCTCCTCCTCCACGATCACCTGGTACACACTGCACGAGGAGGGGACAGAGCGGTGACCCCCGGGCCAGGGACAGGGAGAGCCACCTGGTGGCCAAGGGCATGGGCTTGGGGGTCAGGCCTGGCCTGGGACTAATCACGGCTCTGTCTCGTACTCACTGGGCAACTCTCTTAACCTCCCTGAGCCTCAGTTTCCTCCTCTGTAAAGCAAGCATGATCACAGGACGGTTCCACCAGCTAAATGTAAGCAAGGAGGCAGGTTTCCGAAGCAGCCAGTGCCTTTCAGCTGTTAGGACTGTGACTAAGGCGGAAAGAACGTGGGCCCTGCTCAGTGGCACCAAGCCCTAGAGCCCCACCCGACTCTCCTCAACCCGAGCTCCTGTGCTTGCCACAGGACCTGGGGCCCCGAAGCCTCGGGCTCCACCCCGGCTACCTAAGGCTCCCTTTGGGCCTCCAGGAATGAGGGTCAGACACAAGGTGTTCATTCATTCATTCAGAAAGGGCGTGAGCGCAGACGCTGGGCCCGTGCCACACAGGCACCTGGGGATCCAGGCTTCCTGGAACTGACCTCCAGTGGGGGAGACAGTCACTGAGCAAGCAAGCGAGGCCACAGGAACCCTGCATCCGGGTACCCTCCCAACCTGGAGGTAGCCTCGAGTCTGCAACTCGGAGCCTGTCATCTCCGGGTCCTGACAGCTGATTTGCGCTCCCTCGTCTGCATTCCCTCTGATGTGTCTCCCGGTCCCGACTTGTGTGTTTTATTTATTTTTATCAGTTTACTGAATGGCCTTTTGCTGTGAGCTCCGCCAAACCCTCGGTGGAACAAAGCCGAGAGTAAATAAACGAGTGCTGACAAATTCAAATATTTCTAGTCACAGCCTCGGTCACGTCTTGGCGTGTGACACCCATCCTGACAGCTGCACTCTGGGAAGTAGAGATGCCTTTTCCCGGCTCTCCAGCTGTTTCTTTCGAGCTTCGGAGCTGTGGGGGAATCACCCCAGTGCCCAGGGATTGGGGCCACAGAGGTTCATCCCCTGTCACTAGTGCACTGCAAACACCAGCCCAGGCCCCTCTCGGCCTCCATCTCCCAGGCCAAGGTCAGGCCTCCGCTGGCCCCACGCCCCGCTGGGAGGTGATGACAATCAACACTGAATCTTGACTGGAAGGGTCCCCCTTATGCAGACAAGGAAAAGGAGAGATAAAGGGACATGCCCAAGGTCACACAGCCACTATGCCTTCCCCCTCTCACCATGTTCCAGCCCCCACCTTGTCATCATCATCCCTGAGGGACACTAAATGGGCCTGCTCACAGGATCTCTCAAGAGGACCGGGACAGGAGAAGGCGCTGCTGGGTTTCCCAGCTCCCAGACTCAGCTGCACACGGGCCCTGAGGCTCCTGGAAATGCAAAAGGCCCCTCAAACACCCTGACTTTGTCCTGGGTCTCCCCAGAGAGTCTGGGAAGCAGCCCGGGACAGGCTCTGCCGTAGCAAATACAGGGGAGGCAAAGCAGGAGAAGGGGGGTGGGGACGTGAGGGGGTGTCAAGGGCACATGGGCAACCCACTACCTTCTCAGAGGTTTAGCAGGATCTTCCCACACCCGAATACAGCCGTCACCCTCTCCCGGTGCACACATCTTTGTGGGAGGATGGGATGGACCAGAGGGGCAGGGAGGCTGGCTCTGTGGCTTCAAGAAAAGACACAGGCTGTGCAGCCAGACCTGGGTTCCAAACCCCAGCTCTGTCACCTTCCAGCTGTGTGACCTTGGGGGCAAGGGACTTAAGGCTGCTGAGCCTGTTTCCCAATGTGTGAAATAAGGGTAACTGTCCCCCCGCCACAGGCCACCATGAGGATAAAACGACTCGTGCGGGTGAAGTCAAACACAGCAACTGGCTGATAGCAGGCACGTACACACATCCCACAAACACCCTCACGCTCTCTCACATACACACACTCACACCTCCACACCACACATCGCACGTATGCAGTATGTGTCACACACACACACACACACACACACACCAGCTTGTCTCCAGCACCTTCTCTCCAGCAGAGGCAGCCCCAGCTTCATCTCGGGAGAAGAAAGTGGAGAAGCCAAGCTCTGGGCCCCTCCAGAGAGATGGCCCTGTCTGGTGGCTGCCCCAGCCTTCTAGAAGGCTGTGTCTCCCTGGTCAGGACCTTCTGGGGGAAAAGCTGGGAAGAAATAAGGCCCCAGAGTTTCACTTTTCCAAGATGTCTGAGGGAAGACCCTCAGGAGAGGCCTGGACAGTCACACCTCTCCAGGCTGGACACCGTCCAAGGATCTCATGGCAATCACATCAGACACCCATGGCTTCAGAGGCAAGTGGCTGCAGGCTTTCCACCTGCCCAGGATCACAGAACTCCCTCCTCCAGACACTCTGAGCCCTGAGTGGGAAACTGAGGGAGGATGAGGCTGAGCTGGCCCACGGTGGGGGGGCCCTGGATCAGAGGAGGGGCTTCTTCCCTATGGCCCTGACCTCCCACCTCTCCAACTAGACTTTCCCACCTGATGGGCGCGCCGCGGCCCTGTGCCGGCCTCAGCAGAACGGTGATGGTGTTCTCAGACTCGCCCAGGGGTGACGGCATGTCGGCATAATCAAAGCTGGGAGCTGGGAAAGGGGACAGGGACATAATCACAGAGCCTGGCCACTACACCAGAAAGGTTGGGCCCCTAGCCTCCTTGCCTCCTGTCCTCAGATCTCTTCCCCTTCAGGCTTGTTCCCTCTGACCTGAGCTTCCCCGACTCCTGATTCCTGAACTCCGCCCTCAGATTCCACAGTCTCCTGAACCCTCTGACTTAATCCTCCCTGACCCCTGAACTTAATTCCTAAATGGTACATGCATCTCAGCGGGGGCCCTCTATAAACACCCCTGGGGAGGGCCCCCACCCCTGCCATGCCCCCTCTGCCCACAGAACCCTGGGACTGGGGGCCACCTCTAAAGGGGTCAGGCCAGGGCCAGGTGGGCTTACCTGAGATGTTGGTGGTGATCTCGGTGAGTGCTGCCTGGCCAAAGCCTTTGCCTGTGCGGGCCCGCACGGAGAACAGGTAGGTGGTGCCTGGGTGCAAGTTGGAGAAGACGTGGTAGGTCTCATTGCGGAGCTTGGAGATAGTACGTCGTGGGCCCGGCACGTTCACCGCCGGGTCTGAGGACTCGATGCTCTG
Organism: Ursus americanus; assembly: GCF_024610735.1. Lineage (NCBI taxonomy): Eukaryota > Metazoa > Chordata > Mammalia > Carnivora > Ursidae > Ursus > Ursus americanus. Next base: position 9,167,266 of record NC_142159.1, read on the forward strand.
GTAGCTGATCTGGGGGCAGGACGGGCAGGAAGGCGGGCACAGGGATGGGGAAGGTCATCACTGGCCCCAGAGCCTCCCACCCATCACAGTTCAGGAGAGCGAGGGAGAAGGCTGGGCAAAGGGGACAGGTTCGGTGGGACTGTGGATGCCCATTAGCCCAGACCTCTGGGCATTTTCACCTCTCTTCTTTTGGGGCCCCTGTCCCCATAACCCACAGGGCACAGACCCTGACCAGTAGAAGGAACCTCAATGATCACTTGTGTCCCCCCATCATGCACCTCCCTCTCCGAGCTGTGTGTCCACCTGCCACCAGGGACCCCCACTGTAATGAAGCCCAAACCCACCTCATACTGAGTGATGAGGCCATTGGGTTCCTGGGGCTCCTCCCACTTGAGGAAGATCATGTCCTCCAGGGGAGTGAAGGTCAGGGACTCGGCCGCAATCCCGCCAGGCACTGCGAGGGGAAGGTGGCACAGGGCAGGGGAAAGGCAGCTTTAGAGCCAGGCACCTGAATTCAGATTCCAACCTTGCTATTTCCTAGCTGGCCTGCTCGGACCACTCACCCTCTCTTAGCCTCGGTTTCCTCGCCTGTGCCATGGGGATGAAAACAGCCCCTCCCTCACCAGAATTAAATGATGTGATGCACATAAAGCCCCAAGGTAAATATCAGGAATTTCCATTTGATTCCACCTGTTCGTTCCTAAGAACTCAAAAGGGGTAGCTGGCATTTTCATTATACTGTGCAGGCTGCATTCAGCCGAGAATGTTCCTATTTTGTTCCAGTTGAGTGGTTTTCAGGAAATATAGACCTTTGTCAGAGAAATGGAAACAATTGCGTTACACTGGCGGGATTATGGGTAGGAAACGTTTTCTTGCCTAAAAATTTCTGATTACACAAAAACGACGTTCAGTGTAGAAAATCGAAACGGGCGCCTACAACTCCATCCCCGGGAGACACCATTCACATTTTAGCATAAACCCTTTCAGGTCTGGCTTTGTTTGGCTCTGTTCTAATGCACCATCTTAACGGCAGTCACCAGGAATTTCCTCTAGGAAGAGAAGGGTCTTTGGGAAAACACCTTGATGAACCATTGGGGGGAAGCCGACATCCTAAGGCAGGGAAAAGCAGAGCCCCAAGGCGACCCTCGATGAGGCTAACGCGCTCTGGGTTAACATGAACAGTTCACAAGACAAGCCCGCCATCCATCTGCCGAACTGATAAAATGAAAAAGACAATTCCAAGTGTTGGTGAGGGTGCAGCGTCACTGAAATTTTCACACACTGCTAGTGGGCGTGTAAACTGTCACGAGCGCTTGGGGAAAACTTTCCGGATAGATCTACTTACCGTGAACACGCATCCTATAACCTCACCATTCTACTCCCAGGCGTTAGCCGATCAGAAATGTGTATATCTACATACCCCCCCCAAAAAAAAGAATCTACAAGGATTTTTCTTTGCAGCGCAATTTAAAAGAGGAAAAATAAACGTGGTAGATTCACGCAATGGACAACTCAGTAGTAAGAATGAATCCCCTGGAACTGTACGCACAACATGGCTAGCTCTCTCAAGCACAGGCAAGAGAAAGAAGCCAGTCATAAAAAGAACACACACTGTATGACCCCATTGACAGAAGGTTCAAGACCAAGCAGAAAAATGGGGCGCCTGGGTGGTACAGTGGTTAAGCGTCTGCCTTCGGCTCAGGGCGTGATCCCGGCGTTCTGGGATCGAGCCCCACATCAGGCTCTTCTGCTATGAGCCTGCTTCGTCCTCTCTCACTGTCCCTGCTTGTGTTCCCTCTCTCGCTGGCTGTCTCTATCTCTGTCAAATAAATAAATAAAATCTTTAAAAAAAAAAAAGAAATTAACATACTGCATTACAGGTTGGGGTAATGGTTACTCTTGGGAGGTTGTGAGAGGGAAGGTACATGAAGGGGGCTTCTGGGGAGCTGCTACTGCTATTTCGTGATCTGCGCAGGGGTTACCCGGGCGTGTCCAGTCTGTGAGAATTCACTGAGCTGCCCGCCCCAGGTAAGCGCGCTTCCTAGAAGAATTATACAAATGCTTCCATGAAAAATTTCAAAAATTTAGTCATGAACAGTTATTGGAGGAAGGAGGAGAGGGACAGAGAAAGAAGGCCAAGGAGCCCAAGCGAGGCCAGGTCAGAGAGGGACAAAGCAGCCACAACAACATACCTGGGGTGGGGGGTGGCAGGGACAGAAGTCACCAGACTTTAACAATGGAGGGCTCTGATGTTGAACTTGAGGCTGACTGTGAAGGGTAGTAGAAAAGGTCACCCCAAAATATACCACTTTGGCATAAGGATTATTTTGAGCTGAATTAAGAAGAAGCAGATACAAGAAAAGTTCTCTGCCCTCCCCATTTGCCTAAAAGCAGGACAGAAGTTTGTAAAAGTGCCCCTCTCCCCTTGCTACCAGGAAGGAAAGAAGGTAAGCACCAAGTCAATGCTAGACCCTTAGCAGCCCGGAAGAATCTACACAAACTTCATGAACTAGCCCTTACCTACCACTGGCTTCCCCATATATTTGCCTTCCCATAATCTGCTGTCCCTAGAATCTCTAAGTCCTTTTCCCGCCATGTTGCTTCCCTACAGATTCATTGTTCTTTTGTTGAGACACTACATAAGCCCACCTCCAGCCACTCCTTTGAGTTACTCATCACTGAGTACTCCCGTGTGTGTGTGTGTGTGTGTGTGTGTGTGTGTGTGTGTGACACACATGGTAATAAATTCCTATCTGTTTTTCTCTTGTTAATGTCTTTTCACAGGCTAATTTATAGAGCCCCAACAAATGAACCTAAGACAAGTAGAAGGGAAAAGATTAAGTTTTCCCCTCTCTGCATTTGCAATGCTTCAGGGTAAATCCAGCCAGTCCTCACTCCCACCCCCAGCAAAACCTCAGCACATCAGCACGGGGCATAGGGCAGACATACTGCCATGGGTAAGGGGGGCTTTGTGGAAATCAAGGAAGGAGCTGAATTTTGTGTCTGGGCCTCTGCTGTGCAGAACAGAAAAGTCCACATGTAGGGAGTCAAGAAAAATTATCAACCAAGGAGCCTAGAGTACCTGGAAATCTTCAGGAATCTGGGGGAAGGCTTTGGACCTGTGCTGGCATTACAGCACTGCTGTTAAGAATGAAAACTCTGAAGCAGATAGCCAGGTCTGAAATCCAGTTCGGCTGCCTATCTCCTAGCTATGTGACCTCACCTATAAAATGGGGATAGTATATAGTCGCCTACCACCTAGGCTTGTCATGGGGATTACAGGAAAAGCATTCACAATAGTCCTTGGCGTGAAACAAGTGCATAATCAGTATTGGTTTGACATAAGTAGAACACTGCCCCCAACAATAACCAAACACAATTTTTTCAGTTACACATGGAACATTTCCCAAAATTTAACCATATGCCGGGCCATAAAACAAGGATCAAATTTCAAAAGGCCAAAATCAGAGTATGTACTCTGACCACAGAGGAATTAAGCTAGAAATCCATCACAAAGAGATAATTATGGAAGTCTTAAAAATCAGGCAATGTGATTCTAACACTTGAGTCAAGAAATGACAACAGAAATTAGAAAATATTTTGAACTGAATAATAACAAAGACAGAACATATCAAATGAACCTAAAGGATGGTTCCCTTAGGAACCATGGGATGCAGCTAAAGCAGGGCTTCAAAGGAAATTTATAGCTTTAAATGCATATATAAGAAATGAAGAAAGGCTCAAAAATCAATGATCTTATAAGCTTCCATCTCAAAAAGCTAAAAGAACAGCTGAACAAATCTAAAGAAAGCATAAAAAAGGAAATAAAGAAAATAAATATACAATAAAGCAAATCAACTAAACCAAAAGTTGGCTGTTTGGGAAGATTAAAAATGTATACACCCCTAGCAAGAAAACAGTGAGAAGATACAAATCACCAAAATCAGGAAAGAAAAGGGGGACATACACTATTGATCCTACAGAAATTAAATAAATATAATCAGAGATTATTATAACCAACTTTATGTCAAGAAATGTGACAATTTAGGTGAAATGATCAAATTCCTTAAAGCCCAGCACACCAAACAGATACTAGAAGAGAAAATCTTAATATTGGGGCGCCTGGGTGGCTCAGTTGGTTAAGCATCTGCCTTCGGCTCAGGTCATGATCCCAGGGTCCTGGGATTGAGCCCCACATCAGGCTCCCTGCTCAGTGGGGAGTCTGCTTCTCTCTCTCCCTCTGCTGCCCCCCCCGCTTGAGCTTTCTCACTCTGTCTGTCAAATAAATAAATAAAATCTTCAAAAATAAATATCTTAAAAAAAAAAAGAAAATTTAATACTGTAATACCTATTTTAAAAAGTAAAACCGTGACTAAAAATCATAGCCACGAAGAAAACTCCAAGTCCAAATGACTTCATTGCTGAATTCTTTCAAACATATAAGGAAGAAATATACCAATCTAACCCAAAGTCTTCCAGAGAATAAATATTACCCATCATTACTTGTTGTTATAGTTGTTTTAATTGTAAGCAAAAAACTTTCCTATAAAAATTTTAGCCTGGGGGCGCCTGCATGGCTCAGTCGGTTGGGTGTCCGCCTCTTGACTTTGGCTCAGGTGGTGATCTTGGGGTTGTGAGATCGACCCCCGAGTTGGGCTCTGCACTGAGTGGGGAGTCTGCTTCAGATTCACTCTCTCCCTCTGCCTCTGCCCCTCCCCACCCCATGCTCTCTGCCCCCCCCCAACTTTCCCTCTCGAAAAAAATAAATAAATAAAATATTTTTAAAAAACATCTCAGCCTCACATAGGGCATCTGTGGGAGGCACTGAGTACGCCAGGAACCAGGGCTGGGACTCTTACCATCCTCGTCGGTCTGGAAAGTGACCTCCTTGCCCTCCTTGCGCCCCTCGGGGTTAGTGAGGATGAGCCGCACGTGAACGTTCCGGTAGGGCAGCAGGTCCTTGATGGTGTAGCGGCTGATGCCCCGCTCCATCTTCACACACTCCCGGACGGTCTGGTTGTGGCTGCTGCCCAGCGTGTAGTGATAACACAGAGACACCGCATACGTGTGGCAACGTGTCACGTTGTAGCCCAGAGGTTCCCACTGCAGGGTCAGCTGGCGGGCCTGGATCTCAGCGAAAGCCAGGCCTTTGGGGGCCCTCATGGGTTCTGAGGAACCCAGGAACCAAAGGGCAGAAGGTAGAGGCAACAGGAAGGGAAGAAGTGGGACAGGACAGAAAATATCAGTCAGCTGCTGAAATCCTCCCTCCTTTGTCCTCAAGGGTTCAAGAGACCACCCAGAACGTTGAACAGGGAGTAGAAGTGCGTGCGCTGGAGTCAGACGGGGCCACATCTGAATCCGAGCTCTGCCCCTTGCCGCTGGCAACCACTGGCTGAGTCCCTTTGCCCCTCGAGCCTTCGTGTCCTCCCCCACAAAATGGGATAATATGCTCTGCCTCACAGGATGGTTGTGAAGTTAAAGGTAATGTGTGCAAAGCACATATGACAATGGCTGATACACAACAGGCCCTCAAAAAAAAAAAAAAATGTTAGCTACAGTTTTTTTTTAAATAACATAGTTCACCTCCTATTTCAAGATCATCCCGGAGGGCATCGGGATAGTCTGAAACAACCAAATACTCTGTTTTTCCTAATTTATTAATGCCAACTTGTTCTAAAACAGCTTATAGTAATATATACAATACGGTAAGATATAGAAATCAGGATGATGGGGGAAATGACAACCAAATAAATAAGGCCAGAAAATGTTAGGGAAACAGAGTGCATTAGGTCCCATGCAGGTCTAAAGATAAGGTTCAGACTGGGTGGTGAGTTCCCTGGCTGCCAAAGCAAAAAGAGAAATACAATCTGTTATAGAAGGGTAATAATAATAGTGGCAGGGGGGCGCCTGGGTGGGTCAGTCAGTTAAGTGTCTGACTCTTGATTTCAGTTCAGGTTGTGATCTCAAGGTCATGGGACTGACTGCAGAGCCTGCTTGAGATTCTCTGTCTCTCCCTCTTCCTCTGCCCCTCCCCCCTGCACGCACTCCCTCTCTCCCTCTCTCTCTCTCTCTCTCTCTCTCAAATAAATAAATAAATCTTAAAATGATAATAACAACAACGACGACGACGACGACGACGGCAGTTAACACTGGGCGCTTTGTATGTGCCAAGCATTGCTCTGGAGGCTTGAAAACGCTTTACCTCATTGAAGCCGCACTGTAATTCCATAGACAGGTGCCATCGTTAGCCCGTGTCAAATAGATGCAGAAAAGGAGGCACAGAGAGATTAAGTTAAGTTGCCTCGAGTCAGTGACACAGTCGCGTGGAGAAGCTGGGGTGCAAACTTGGACAGGCTGGCTCCAAAATCCACACCCTTAACCACCACTACCCACCTCCCCATGCACAAGTGTCCAACAACAATCCCAAAACCACGCCAGTGCCTCAGGAGGGACAGCTCCCCCAACACGAGGGAGGAGCGTGCTGCCGCACTGTACAGATGCTTGATGAGCCTGTGAAGCCACTTACAAAACGGTAAAGAGCCCGAGGCTTCTGCAGCAAAGGCAGGATGGAGCCCAGGTGCTCAGCCTCCAGTCCTACATCTGCACTGACCAGCTGTGTGACCTTCCCATCTCTGGGCCTCAATTTCCTCATCTAGGAAATGAAGGAAGAAGCCAAGATTACTGACGATCTTCTCCTTCTCGTACCCTAACTCTGTGAGATGCAGTTTCATTACCCTCAAGTTCCATGAGCACCTGCAAGGCGTCCCCAGTTAGAGACTCTCAGGACACGCGTTAGGGAACAGACGAGAACGCACTGCAGCTTGGCTCCTTGAGATGATTAAGTATGACCCTATTCTCATTTCTATGTGATTCATTTGCAGGATGCTCTTTACAAAGAAAACGCAAAGGGACACCCCAGCCCAGGCTGCTCTGGACTGGGGACAACGCCGGCCCAAGCACAGCACAATACGAGGTTCATTTCCACCGGAGCTTTCCTTTCTTCCCCGAGCCACGGGCAAGTGGCAGCCTCCAGTCATACAGCAGGCCACCAAAGAGATATGTCAGCACCTGCTAGGAGCAAGGCCCACCTCTTGACTTCTTGCAGAGTCTGGCTCCCTTCTCCCCACAAGCAAGGCAGACCCGATCCCCACCCGCCAAGAACGGTGAGGGTCTGGTCCCATTGCTCACTGCAGTCCGAGGGCTGCTGGCTGCAAGCCCATTTACCACGCTTATGTTTCCTCTCCCACTCCTGGCCCCCAGAGATCTTCCTCGTGCTTCTCTATGTGGTTTTGTTTTAACCCACATTCTTAGGTGTTTGAAGTGGAGGGGGCGGATTTTGTGTGCACGCACTCTGCCATCTTGTTCAGAGATCCTTCCTTTATTCCCTGACTTCCAGGCCCTGGTCCTGGCTGCCCATGTGTACTGTCTGTCCCAGGGTGTCTACGGAGCCAAATGCCACTGCTTTATTTGTTGCCGGCAGCTCTGCTCACATCCCCGCCCCTGGGGACACTAGCCCCTTTCCATCCTTGCTGGGTTGGCTGGCGTGCGCGGCTTCCTTTGCCCTCCTATAGCGTTTAGAGAAAGGCACAAGAAGTTACGTGTCAACTGGGGACACAGGCTGGGCTGGGACTATGACCAACAGGACAGTAAGTGTCCCATCCAAAAGGGACAGCTGCTCCTCAGCTCCAGGCAATGTTCCCATGAAGGACTATAGACTCGGGATGGCCAGATCCTCCCTTTTTTTTTTTTTAAAGATTCTATTTTTAAGTAATCTCTACACCCAATGTGGGGCTCAAACCCACAACCTGGAGATCAAGAGTTGTACACTCCACCGACAGAGCCAATCGGGCGCCCGAGATCCTCCCATTTTTTAAGAAAAGCCAGGAATTCAGATTTTTATGTGAAACCTCCAGATTTTTAAATACTGGCAACCGACTCAGGTTTTGGTAAAAATCACTTCCTGTGGCACAAAATAACAACCTCTAACCTGGAGGATGAAACTGCCACCCTCACACTTGGGTACCTCACCCTTCAAAGCCACGTTAGCCCCCATCGACCTCACTGGATTGAGGGGTCTTTGAAAAGAAAGCTCACTTTCCTCTTCTCTGCCCCCCCCCCCCCGCAACCGATCAAATCTGGGCAGATCTAGAGGCTCAAATAGTTTGTTGACTACAGACTGATATGTTGATTGAGGGGTGTGAATTCATGAGTCTCTCTGTTTCCAAAAACCATCTGGCACCCAGACGTACTCTCTTCAGCTGCCAGCACACACTGGCAAAACAGGACTTGGGGACCTTGAAGGCCCATCCCTCTAAATTCCATAGGGCTGCCAGGCCACTCAGAGATCAAAGGTCAAAATGGGGGGGGAGACATGCGAACAAGGAGGCTCATAGTTAACACCAGTTAGATTACACCAAAATGTGTTGCTTTTAATAATTCTAATAGGATGCAATAACCCTGAACCATTCACCTGTTTCTCCTGGAAGGGGCTTTGGAGTAGGGTCGGGTGCCCCAAAGTTCAAATCCGATGGGCTCTCCAAAGTGCAGATTCTATACAACCATTTGGTAAAGCAATATATGTCAAAGCCCTTTCTTAAGCCGCTCCTGACTATCCTCAAGAAATTACTCAGAGGGGGAAGAAACACTATAAGCACTAAGTTTTTCAATGTAGTCTTACTTATAGTAATAAGGATCTGGAAACATAATAGTTCAGCAATATGGAGACACCCCCTGGACTTCCATAAGCCAATACACATAATTATAAACAACACAACACATGGGACACCACAAAGCAGAGGAAGGAGACTACAGAATGCTTTCTACATCCCAATGACAAGAGTGTAAAATTGTGAACCGAAGGCATATGGGCAGAGATTCGAAGACGGAAAAACTGGGCGAGGATGCAAGGTTTAGAGTGATTTTTTAAAATGCCTTTTCCTGACATTATATTACTGATCTTACAGTAAATCATATTGCAGGAAGGGAGTTTCGGGGAGATGGGGGAGAGGACAACACAACTGGCCAAGAGCAAAACTGCTAGCCAAGGCCCCTAAGCAGGGTGCTGGGGACGGGGCGGGGTACATCAACGAACCAAGAGAAGCATGTTGTTAGGACGGGCAGGAGAAGTCGTTTGGGTTTTGTCTGTCTGGTCCCGGGCACCAGCTTCCATCCTCGCCAGCCTGTGTGAAGTGTTCAGCAATGCCTGGCACAACGTGGCCACATCACCCCATGATGGCACCTGCTGTCCCCGTGGCTGCTGTGGTTTCAAACACTTCCCGGGAAATCGGGATCATCAAACTTTGGTTCTGACTGCTATGGACTCACCGGGTAGATGTGGGCAAGTGACTAACTCTAAATCTCAGTTGACTCATCTGTAAAATGGGAGTTAGCTACCGCTGTTGCCATGTAGCCTGCGGTCCTGACCCACTCTACCATCCCAGGCAAGTGCCTTCCCCATCCGTCCACTCAGAAGAGGAGAAGAGAGATTGTCTGTGGACGCCCCGGCTCCGATTTCTTTTATTCTGAATACCTAAGCAGAACTGGCTTTGAAGAGTTAAAAACACCGTAATAATGACAACTGTCATTTGCTACGTGCTTACTGTATGTCAGGCCCCACCTGCACATGTATTCAGTACGTTTATAGGCCATTATTTGCATTAAACCTGAAACACTGGAAGGCCCGGGGCTGCAGGCCTCACACCTCCTCTCTGTTCCATGTTCACTTATTCCCTAAAATCTCAGGACTGAATCCAGGGTTCTGAACCCTGGCACTAGTAACATTTTGGACTAGATGATTCTCTGTTGTGGGGGCTGTCTGTGCACTGCAGGAAGTTTAGCAGTTTCCCTGGCTTCCTCTACCCTTCAGATGCCATTATCACTCCACCCCCAGTTGTAATAACCCATGTCTCCAGACACTGCAAATGTCTCCCAGGAGACAAAATCACCCCCAGTTGAGAACCACCAGGGTAAAAGATCTCAACTAGTCTCGTGGCTTTAAATACCATCCATGTCTATACTGATGACTTTCGAATTTATATCTGCAGCCCAAACCTCTTCCCTGAGCTCCACTCGTAAATCCATCTGCCTGATGGATATCTCCACTTGAACGTCTAATAGGCATCTCAAAGTCAACTCTTCCAGCACAGAACTCCTGATCTATGGCACCCCGTCACACCTGCCCCTCTGCAGTCGGCTTCTTTCCAGTAAATGACAACTCCATCCTTCCAGCTGCTCAAGCAAAACCCCTTGGAGCCATCCCTGACTTCTCTCTACTTCCCTCTCGCGTATTGCACAGCCGGTCCGTCAGCAAATGCAGTCAGCTCGACCTTCACCATAAACCCGGAAGCGAACCACTTTTCACCACCTCCACCACTTCCTCCAGCTGCCAGCCTCCACATCTCTCAGCCACACTGTTAAAGCAGCCTCCTCACTGATCTGCCCTTCTTGGCCCCTCGCCCTCATTAGAATCTATTCTTTGCAAAAGGGCCAGAGTCATCCTTTTAAACAAAGTAGGTGATGTCACCCTGCTTCCCCCAGCAATTTCTCCAGCTTCCTGCACGGCTCAGTCCTTCACTTCCTTCAGGTCTTGCTCAAAAGTCACCTTCTCAGTAAAACGGTCCCTTGAGTCTTTCTAAAATAACAATCCTCCTACCCTCACGCCCAATCTGCCCCCCCCCCACGGCCTGCCCTGCTTTATTCTTCACAGGCTTAGCATCATCTGACAAACTATATATCTCATTCATTTTACTGTCTCCTCCCACCAGTGTGTGAGTTCCATGCAGAGTTCCCGCAGGGCAGGAGGAACTCACATGTCAATGGCCTTGGTCTGTTGTGGTCACAGTCCTATATCCCTAACCACTACAATAGTGCCTGACACACAACAGGCACTCAATAAACACTGGTGGAACGAACCTTAACACCAACCCTGCGTGGTAAGGATTCATATTCTTCTCATCCTGTAAAACAAGGGGGAAAAAGCTCCAAGAGGTTAAGTAACCTAACCCAGATCCCTCGCTTAGAAAGTAATTCTCACTGGCACACTCCGACCCACCACCCAGGGTCTCTTCCAATATGACATCCAACTGGATTTTTGATGGCTCCCCAGATCAGCTTTTAAAAACACTTAAGAGTATAGACTGGCAAAAAAAAATAAAAACCTTGTAACTTAACAAAAAATGAACTCAAAATGGATTAGAGGTTCAAATGTAAAATGTAAAACTATAACACTTCTAGGAAAAAAAGAACAGGAGAAAATCTTTGAGATCTAAGGCTAGGCAAGGAAGTCTTAAACTTGACACCAAAAGCACAACTCATAAAAGGAAATGTTGACAAACTGGCCCTCATCAAAATTAAAAATGGTTGTTCTATAAAAGCCCAGGTGAAGAGTATGAAAAGATGAGCTAAAGCAAGACGAAAATATTTATACACTGCCTACCCAACAGAGGACTAGTACCTAGAACGTGTAAAGAACTCTCAAAACTCAGAAGGAAAGAATGAATAATCCAATTAGAAAACGAGCAAAGACATGAAGAGTTCACTGAACAGGATGTACAGATGGCAAATAGCACATGGACAGATGTTCAACAACATTAGGCATTAAGGAAATGCAAATTAAGACCAAGATGGGATATCACGACACACCTCTCAGAATGACTAAAAAAAATAACGACCATTCCAAATGTGGACAAGGATACAGAAAATTGGATCACTCATACATTGCTGGTGAGAATGTAAAACAATACAGCCATTTTGACAGTTTCTGATAAAATTAAACATGCAATTATTGTATGACTCATGAGTCGCACCCTTGGGCATTTATCCCAGAAAAACGAAAACTCATGTTCATGCAAAAATCTATACACAAATGTTCACAGCAGCTTTACTTGTAATAGCCCCAAATAGGAGCCAGTTCAGATGTCCCTCAACAGGTGAATAACCATTTACGTGTTAAACAAATTGCAGTGTATCCACACCATGGAATACTACTCAGCAATAAAAAGGAATGACTGATGTACATAACAACTTGGATGAGTCTCCAGGGAATTATCTGAGCAAGATCGCCAGTCTTAGTGCCAAGACAATTCAATGGGAAAAGAATACTCTTTACAACAAATGGTGGTGGGACAACTGGACATCCACATGCAAAAGAATGAGTTTGGTCCCCAAAAACCAACTCAAAACGGATCAAGGGCCTAAATGTAAGAATTAAAACTAAAATAAAAGTCTTAGAAAAAATAGGGATAAATCTTCGTGACTTTGGATTGGGCACTGGTCTCCTAATATGACATCAAAATCAAAAACAACAAAAGAAAAACAAACTGGACTGCCTCGAGATGAAAAACTGTTGTGTTACAAAGGACACTGTTAAGAAAATTAAAAGACAACCCACATAATCAAAGAAAATGTTTGCAAATATACCTGATAAGGGTCTAGTATCCAGAATATATAAAGAACTCTTACAATTCAATAATACAAAGACAAATAACCCAACTTAAAAATGGGTAAAAAATCTGAGAAGACATTTCTCACGGAAGACATACAAATGACCGATGAGCACATAAAAAACTGCTCAATATCATTAACCATCAGTGAAATGCAAGTCAAAATCCCACTAAGATACGATCTCACGCCCACTATGAGGGTTATAATCAAAAGACAGGTAATAACCACTGTTGGTGAGAATGTAGAGAAATCGGAACCTTCATACACTGCTGATGGGAATGTAAACAATGCAATATTGTTCAGCAGTAAAAAAGGATAACGAAAAAAACATGCCGCAACATAGATACACCTTGAAAACATGAGCTAAGTGAAAGGAGCTGGCCAAGAAGACTATCAATTGTATGATTCCATTTATACAAAATGTCCAGAAAGAGGGCAAATCTACAGAGACAGAAAGGAGGGCTGGAGGTGGTAGGAGGAAATGTGAGGAGCAGACTGCTAAAGAGTACAAGCTTTCCTTTAGGAGTGATGAAAATGTTCTAAAACGGATTGCGGTGACGGACGCACAACTCTGAATATACTATAAATCACTGAATCGTACGCTCTAATGAGTGAACTTATGAGACGCGAATTATATCTCAATCACCCTGTAACCAAATTTTTGAAAACTCATTTCAAAAGGTGATATACTATATGATTTCACATTTATATAACATTTTTGAAATGGCAAAATTTTAGAAATGACGGGCAGATTTAGTGGTTACCAGGAGCGGAGGTGGGAGGGAGGGAGGGAGGTGAAAGTAGATAAAAAGAGCCACAGGAAGGAGTCTTAAATTGACTGAACAGCATCTTGACTGCAGCGATAAACACACAAACCTATACATGTGATAAACTGGATAGCACTAAATACACACATGCACACACACAAATGGGGACAAGTGAAATTGGGGAACTCTGAAGAAGATCTGTGGATTATATAAATGTCAATACCTTGGCTGTGATATCACACGACAGGTTTGCAAAATGTTACCATTGCAGGAAACAGGGTAAAAAGTCTGTGGGCAATCTCTGTATCTTTTCCTTTCTTTTTTTTTTTAGGTACTCTCTAAATCCGGGGCGCCTGGGTGGCACAGCGGTTAAGCGTCTGCCTTCGGCTCAGGGCGTGATCCCAGCGTTCTGGGATCGAGCCCCACATCAGGCTCCTCCGCTAGGAGCCTGCTTCTTCCTCTCCCACTCCCCCTGCTTGTGTTCCCTCTCTCGCTGGCTGTCTCTATCTCTGTCAAATAAATAAATGGAATCTTTAAAAAAAAAAAAAAGTACTCTCTAAATCCAACTTGCAGCTGGAACTCATGACCCCGAGATCACAAGTCACATGCTCCATCAACTGAGCCAGCCAGGCCCCCTGCAGTTTTTCTTACAATTGCATGTGAATTTATAATTATCTCAATAAAGTTTCCAATTAAAGAAATACACTGAAATCTGTTCTGTTCTCAGTTTCTCTTCAGATTAAACAAGAGTGTCCTTTGCTGTAGCAGCACCATAGCTCCTAACAGCTGCTTATACCCTTTCGAACAAAGAAGAGCAGACCTCAGGCTCAAAAGACCCCACCAGAGAATCCAGCTGAAATTTAACAACACGCTTTTATTTTACAGTATGTAGTCATTTCTCTAGATCAATGGAGACAATGTAGAGTTAAGAACACAAATTCTGGACCCAGCCAGTCAAGGATGCCAATGCCAGCTCTGCCACTTACTACTATGTGACCTTGTGCCAGTCACATAGTAACATATCTGTACCTCAGATTCCTCCTCTGTAGAATGGGTACGACAATAGTACCTAGATCCTAGTGATGTGAGTTTTAAATCAATGTCTGTGTGTGTGCACGTGTGCTTATACACATACGTGTAAGTGTCTGGCACAAAGTATTAGCGATCATTACTACCTTTACCATAACAAGAACTGGGGGGAAATCACAATGTTTTAGAAAGTTTTAGAGGCACAAGTGCAGGCCATACTACCTTGTGTAATGTGCCCCCTTGGTCCATCCCTGCGTAGCCCTGAGCCCATACCCAGGTGTCCCAAGGGCAGAACTGTGCCAGGAGGCACCCACCTGCGCACTTGGTGCGGCTGATGAGGGGCGGCCCAGGGCGGCCAGTGCCACCGTCTCCAGGGCGCGTGAGCAGCACGCTGATCTCGTACTCGGTGTCCGGGTCAAGATGCCACAGCTTGTAGGTCTGCAGGCTGACGGCGTGCACCTCGGCCCACGGGCCGCGCGACATGCGGTACTCAATCTCCTTGCGCACGATCGGCCCGTCGCCAATGATGGAGTTGGTGTTGAGCTGGATGATGAGGTAGGTGGGCCCCGCGCGCAGCAGCTGTGGGGGCGCGATGGGGGTGGGGGGCTCTGGGAGGGCGTGAGGGAGAGGCGGAGCCGAAAGATGCGCTGTGAGACCCTGCCCCCAACTCTGAATGGCAGCATATCCAAATCCCCAGTAGCCCTCCCTGTCCTCCCAGGACCCTGATGAAAACCCCAGATCCTCAACTAGACTTTCTTGCCCACACCGACTAAATCCCCAGGCCCTAAGGGGCACCTGCTCCAAAGGCTGATCCCACACTTAGCCCTAAGCCTACACCTGTCCCTCATTCCCCTCTGAACCCCCAAGTCCTAGCGTTCAGGGGCTGACCGCATGCAGGTCGGGTCAACCCCAGGTCCCCACAGCCATACCCCGCCTCGCGTAGCTCACACCATAACAGGGGCTACCCGCCCGCCAGCCTCTCAGGCCCGCCCCCTCGATCAGACCTCCTTCCAGGCCCCGCCCCCGGTCGCACCCCGCAGGCCCCACCTTTCTTCGGGTCCCGCCCCCCGACCCGGCCCCGCCCCTCGGAGGGGGCAGCCCCAGCACCCACCCCCCTACGTGAGCGTGCGTAAGCAGGCTGACCCTTGACGATGAGCTCTGCGAAGTTGGAGACGCCCGCGCCTCGCGGGGCCTGGGACACGCAACGGTACAGGTCCTGCTCCGAGCGGCTCACTGAGGCCAGCACGAAGGTAGCCAGGAAGCGCCGGTGGCTGATGTGCCGCACGCCAGCGGCGGGCACCAGCGCCCCGCTCTGCCGCTGCGCAGGGGTAAGGTGGACAGGGTCAGGAGCGCCGGAGAAGGAGGGTCACGATATCGCTCTGACCCGGGAGAGGGGAGTAGTATATGTCCTGGCCCCATTTAGCTGTCCCTAGTACACAGGGGACGTATGGGGTTCCTGGAACTAGCTACGACGCCACAGAAAGGTGCGGGTAAGAAGCTGATTAAGGGAATGTGGTCTCTGCCTCTGATGGAGAGTGGTCTGGGGATCCTGGAGCCACCCTCTGTCCTGGGAGTATAAGGGCACCCAAGAGGGCTGAGCAGAGCCTAGGTGAGGGCAGGGAGGCATGAGTATGGGTGCTGGAATATGCAGGAACGACTCAGCACCCCACAAGGAACCCAGGTCCCAGAAGAAGCCTCCCCCACCCTGATAAGGTCCTTGCCCCCCTCACCTGCAGGAGAAAGCGCTCCGCCTCTGCTGCTCTGCCCGCTGCCATGCACTGGAAGGAGGCGTTCTGGCCAGCGTTGACCTCCACATCGCCCAGGCGGGAGAAGTGTGGGGCCTTCGCTGTGGGAATAGAGCCTCCATGTGAGCTGGGCCTGTGCCCCCCACAGGCAGAAGCCACGGCCACCATACCCCTCACCCTTTACCCCCATGGGCTGGGACTCACCGCAGGGGTAGCTGAGAAGCAGGACGTCATCTAGGCCCATGTAGCCCCTGCGGTCTGGGGAGATGAGGGCCTCAAACAGCACCTGGGGGAGGCGGGAGGGTCCCTGTCATATCCCTCCAGCCCTACCTGGGGAGGTGCCCACAAGGGACCCCTTTAGCTCTGCTCGAGTCCAGGCTCCTCAACCAGCAGAGTTCAGCCCAACTCACAGTGACCTTCCCTACCAAACCAGCTAGTTGTGGGAGGGGGTGTCAGCAGCCAGAGCTACCAAGGTCAAGGCCAGAGGTTCCATCCCAGTCCTGGACAGTTACCTTCAAGCAGGAAAACTTTCCCCAGCCAGACAGGGTTTCCAGGTCAGCACTGTTCCAACTCACGCCTGACTCCAGCCACAGACTATTTCTACTGACAGTGATCTCTGATGCCGAATCTGGACCACAGCAGGCTGACCCCTGACCTTGACCCCATATTGACACCTGATGCTGAACACAGACTAATTTCAACCTCGGTCACTAGCTTACTCTGACCTCAGGCCGACACCTCTCTATCCCCACTCCTAAGCACAGGCTGACCACAGACCAAACCCAGCCTACCTGATATTCATTGGGCCAGAAGGTGCTGACAGCCAGCTCAGCCTGGTGCCACTGACGGCCATGCGATCCAGACATATTCCAGACGGCACTGCCCAGGGGACCCCCATTGACACGCACGTAGATGCCCAAGGTGCCCGGGCTGTGCCCATCCCGGCTGTACAGGAAGTAGCTGAACTGCACGCAGTGGGTATCATTCTCACTCAGGCTCTGGAAGATGACATGGGCCCTCTGGCCTGGAGCATGCTGGGAAGCATTGACCATCAAGTAGGAGCCTAGAAAGAGAGGAGGAAGAGGCAGGAGCTGAGGAGGCTCCGGGAGGACCAAGGTCAGGTAGGCAGAGGAGGGGGGCAGAAACAAAGGACTCCAGGCATTTGGACCCACTGGGAGTCAAGGGTTCTGAGTTCTGGTCCCAGCTCTGACTCACCAGGTTGAGTCCCTTCACCTCCCTGCATCTGCTTCCCAGAGGAGAGAAGTGGAGAAGCAAAAAACACACAAAAGTGACTCTCTTCAAAACCCTTTATGGCCCCTCACCACCTACGATCACAGTCCAAGCTCATGCTGACCCACGACTTTCCCCATGTTCTGAGCTGCCCTTGGAGGCAGGGACTAACTAGGTTATTCATCCTGGAGTCAAGAGTCTGGTACATGACAGGCCCTCAAAAGCTACCTTTTCTGAAGCCCTCCCTCCCTGTCTCTCTACAGGCTTCTCTCCTGGCCCTTGGATCATTAATAAAGTGTAGGTCTGTCTCCCCAGCAGCCTGTGATGCCTCCAGAGCTCCACTGGGTCCCCAGCACAGGTCTGAACCCAAGCTGAATGAGTGTGTAGAACAGAGACTGAATGAAAGGACATTAACTTCCCTTCCAGCCCCCACCCTGGGTCTAAATGCCTGGGATACAATTCTCTTGATTTCCAACATGGAGAAAGGCAGCACTCTCTTTCCCCAGATCCAGATCTGGGCTGTGCACGGGCAGAATGGAGGGGGGCTGGCAGGGGGAGAGTGGGCTGGACTCCTCAGACCTGGCTGGAGGATTACTGCCTTCCCTTTTGTGGGGCAAAGGCCCCACCAGCTGCCAAGAGGGTGCCCACAGCCACCCAGTGCTGCCTCCTCCTGGGCTTGGCTATCAGCCAACACAAGCTCATTCAGATCCCAAAACACGAGGCTCCCTGCTCTGGGAGGGCTCCCCAGGGGACTCCACTGGAGGGGATCTCATTCATCTCTGAGCCAGAGGCCTGTGAAGGCACCTTCTGGATCAGTCCTGGCAGGGTAGTAAACAGAACCCCCAAGTCCCTATCCCCACCCAGAAAGGGGCACATCCTCGCCCCCAACAGTGCCTCCTGTCCCACTCCTCTTCTCTCCTCTCTCCTCTCTCTGTGAGCAGCTGCGTGTCTCTCTCCCCCTTTCAGTCTGACACTTTGTTCTTGCCTCTTCCTCTAGCTTCCTCTGCCCCTCTCCTCTCCTCTTTTTCCCTACTTGGTCCTCACTCTGCATCCCTCTCCTTCTCTTTCATGTCCTCCCTTCATTCCATTGGCTCGTTCTTCTCTTCTCTGTCTCTGAATCTCCCTCCTACCTTCTCCCTCCATCCCCAACTCCCTTCCCTAGAATGTTTAAACCAAGCGAGAAGTGGCCCTCTTACCGACTACTGCAGCCCCAGGATCCAGCACAAGGCCCACACTAAATACTAAATTTCTCTCTCCCCTGTCTCGGCAGGTGTGAGAGAGAGAGAGGCAGAGCCCACACAGGGTCCCTGCCACGGTGGGCACCTTATAGATCACAGTCATACAGGTGAGACTCTGATACCCATTAGCACAGAGGTCAAACAAGTAGCTGAGGACCATTTGCGCAAAGGCACAGAGGAACGCCCCAGGGAGGGCACAGCGTGAGCAAAGGCACAGAAGGGGGAGGCAGGGAGGCCTCCAGGAGGTAAAGTGAGCAGTAGGAGGTGAACCTAAAGGCTGCCTGTGTCAGGCTGTGCAAGGCCCCTCTAGTTGCTTCAAGTCTTGGCCTCACCACTGGGAACTTTTGCTGCCCCTCCCTGAACTCTTGACAGCAGGTGCAACTGCAGCCATATTGTGAGCTGAGTAGCAAAGGGCCTGGCCCACTACTATGACAGGGCAAAGGGGAGGAGGTCCCAAAGCTGTCTACTTCTGGGGTTCCCTCAGCAAGCCCATTTGTTCTCACACTGTGCTATGTCTTCCAACCGAAGCTAATAAAGTTGATAATTTGGCCTCCATCTGTCTTATCCTTTTCTGAACGCCCAGTTGATTCTGTACCCAGTAAAGGGGGTGCTGGTAATTGAGTCCCCTCAGATACCTCCAACGATAGCAACTAAACATTAATTGAACACCTACATGCCATTCCCATGTTATGCACCTTGTAGACAGTATCTAATAACCCTATGAAATGGTTTATTGTGCTCTCCACTTTACAGTTAAGACTGTGGAAGCTCAGAGAAGTTAAGTGACTTGCCCAAAGTCACACAGCTGGTAAAGTGATGAGGCCAGGATTTGAAGCCCAGTCTTCATGATTCTGGAACCAGTACACTAGGGGGCCATCATCAAAGTAGGAGGCCAGTACTACAGTCCACGTAATTAGACTCCTGACTCCCGCTCCAGTGCTCATGATGCCATTTAAGTGTCTCATCCTGAAACAGGGCAGAGCAAGGCAGAAATTGGGAAGGTTCTGGGACTTCCAGGAAGAAGGGGGCAGAGGAAGGAAGATTTTACACACATCCAGCCCCCAGTGCTACTGCTCCATCAGCACCTTCAAGTTCTGAGAGACAAGGATGCAGAGGCTCTCAGGGAGAAGACAGCTTCCCTGAAGGTGAAGGACTTAGGAACACCTGATGGGAGTAGGGTGGACCCCGAACTAAGCTGTAGGGGAAATAACAGGAAGTGGGTTTTAACTTACAGCTGTAAGTGTCTTTGATTGCTTGAACCCGCACCCATTTTGCAGGTAAAACTACCTGATATACACAACTGGACAGTGTCCACAGAGCCCCACATTCACAGTATCATGTATGTCATTACAGATGCAAAAGCAGATGAGACCCAGAGACGTTAAGGAACGTGCCCGAGGTCACACAGCAGGCGGCTAGAACTAGAAGGAGAGAAAGGGGAATGGTAGGCTCACCGTGGGGCAGGTCCGCTGGAGACCGGGTACCAGGGTGGACGTGCACTTCCTCCCACTGGAAGTCGTCATACTGGGCCTGGCTGTACTCGCAGGGCACTGCCGGGTCACTCACCTCCTCGAAAGTGCAGCCGGCTGTGAGGGCAGGGCCTGGTTAGCCAGGGCTAGGGCAGGGCTGCTGGCCAGAGGACTCCTGGGGCTGCCCTCCAGGCGCCCCCGCTGCCCCCTCCCCCCCAGCCCACCCTCCTTCCCTCCCTCTTCAAGGCCTCTCCCCACTGCTCCCTCCCTCCAACAAAACTCTCCGTCCTCCAACCCTTTCCCTCTTTTTACTGTCTCCACACAATACCAAGACCTCCCCACCGCACCCACCCCCCAGAACTCGCCAGGACCCCACACTGCTCAACCACCCACCAAAGACCCTCCCCCAGGAAAACTAGCGAACATCATCACTACATCATTCGAGCCTCACAACTCATGAGATCAGGTCTAGAACTACCCCTCATTTTACGTATGAGGAAACTAAGGCCTTACGGGCACACAGCTCAGGACTGAACCTCGTGAATGCACGAAGCCAGCCCCGATGGTCTCTACAGTAACAACAATGGCCACCAACCATTTCGGGCTTACCACAAGCCCTGCAAGGCTCAAGCGACCCGCTCTCGGCGTGGCATCTCATTCAGGCCTCATGTCCTGAAGCAGGGACCCCTATGATTCCTGCCCAACAGGTGAGCCTGGGGCATTCACTCATCACCCAGTCGCCTAGCCAGGTCTCTGCCTGTGGGCACAGGACGGGCAAAAGCACAGTCCTGCGTGGACGGGCCACACGTACGACTAGTGAAGCAGCGGCCCATGATCCGGACCCAGTATTGACAGTGGAAAGGAAAAGAGGAGGGGGGAAAGAAGGTGGGGCAGAAAGGGATGTAAGTCCTGTACCCGGTAATGAGGTCCATGTTTCTCAGTAGCTCATTGGAGCCCTGAGTCGAGCGCCTAGTAAAGTCCGAACACCACTGATGGGGGAAGAAACTGCAAACTGGGCCCTACTCTCACTCCCAAACCGCGGTGCTGGCGGCCCCGTCGCGGGCAGTCCAAGGCATCAGGGACCCGGGAGAAGGCCTGGCCAAGTGGTGAGGAAGCAGGGACACGTCGGGCCAGGCCCGGTGCAGGGTACCTGCCAGCCACCCCATCTGACAGGGCTCCGTGCACAGTAGCACATGGTGGAGACGTGAGCGGGCTTTGGCATTAGATGGCCTTGAGATTGAATCTTGACTCTGCAATTTTCCACCCATGTTCGAGACCGTAGCCAAGTCACTTCTCCTGTTCCCGAGCCTCAGTTTCCACCTCTGCACAGAGGGTTGTCGGGGATGCTACTCGGGGGTCCACCTATCACCTGGCCTAGCATGTGCAAGCTCTCAGGAAACGGCCCCTCACAGGCGCCACTGGAGCCCACCTGAGCCACAGAATGGGACTCGAACCCGCACCAGCCGGATACGGGAGCCCGTGTTGCCTTCACGATGAGAAGGAGCACAACCGAGCTGCTTTGCAGGCTCAAGAAAAGGAAGGACGAGAAATAAAGAAGAGAAACTCGAGACTGAGGGCCATGTGCCGGGCAGGCACCTGCACCGCAGCAGGGACTCCACTCTGGGGGGCTCTGCTGTGTCACCTGCTGCAAGGACCGCTCTAGGTCGTCATGCAGAGCACATGAAGTAGCCTAGGGAGACACGCCCGGCAGAGTCGGGCATGCAGGGGCTCGCCACAGTTGGGGGGTCTCCCGTTCCTCTTCCTGCACCCCATCGGAGTAGAAAACAATGAGATGTGGGCATGAGGCTGGCACTGAGTGGATGCGATGAAACAACAGAAGCCTCACTCCAGAGCTGGAGCAGGACCTGGGCTGCGCTCTTTGCCTCTTTGTGTGAAAAGCCCAAGTCAGCATCATGCTCTGTGGCCTGTGGGAGGGAAATTTTAACCCAAACTGTGCTGGGGAGGCCTCAAGTCTCCCTCTAGAAAATGACCCACAGCACAGAGGGAGGCCGTGGCCAGTAGGGATGGTCAGGGAGGGCTTCCTGTAGGAGGGGACAGCTGACTTCATTCAGCCTGAGCTGAGTCTGTAGTCTGCTCCCGAGGTTCTTAGCCAAGGCTTCCCTAAGGCAGAGGGATTGCCAGAAAGGGAAGCCCAGGATCTAGAGCCTGGATGGGGCTCAGGCCCTTCCTAGTCCTTTACGAGGCAGGTCCAAGTACAAGGCAGCTGCCCAAGGATGTCTCATCCATGGCCCTGGGACAAGCCTGGGAGTGCCAGCTCTTTGGCTTCCCCCTGTCCATCCTCAGCCAGGCCATGTGAGCTATTAGGACTCCCAGACTGACCTGGTCAGATGGGCCCTAAAGACCATGTGACCTCAGCCAAAGTAACTCCCAGACTGACTGACCTGGGTCAGTGGCCCCCAGACAGACTGACCTCACCCAGAGTGGCCCCCAGCTGATTATCCCTGGCCATAGCGGCCCCAACACCATCCAGACCATCTGACTTCAACCAGAATGACCACCAGATTGCCTGACTGACCCCAGACCAGCTAACCCTGACCTCTGCCAAATGACTCCTACAACTGATCTCAGCCAGGGTAACTCCCCCCTCCACAGTGTCCCCTTAGGTACAATGACTGCCTCTCCCTGGTCCATGTCCACCCTCAGCCCTGTGCCTCTCTGGGCCAGGCCCAATTCCAACCACAACCCTTAGGGGATATCATCTCTGGGTCCAGGCTCCTCAGTGAGAGCCCCATCACCACATTCTCCCCAGCTTACTCCGGGGTGGGAACAATCAGGCCTCCTAGGTCCTGGGGAAAACCCTATCCCCTCCAGTCTGGATGGTTCAGGATCCACAGCCCCAAAGCCAAGCCCCAGCTCCTGCTAGAGACCCAGCTCCTGCAGGAGGCCACCAGCCTCTGTAGGAGGCCACCAGCCTGGGGGGAGGGGAGTGGTTCGATGAGACTTTGGATTCAGAGCAAGCCTGGTAGCAGGGAATCCGTCTTGACTCCATCAGCACAGACCTGGGCCACAGACATGCACACACCCGTCAACACCACCAGGAGACGGCTGCCCCTTGCCATCATGTCCACCTATGCCCATGAAACTCCACAGTAATTCATAAGGTAGGTACTATTATTATTCCTGTTTTACACATGGAAGCTGAGACACAGAGAGATGAGGTGGCTTGCCCAAGGCCACACTCTAAGTCCCAGAAGCTGGGATTTAAGTCACCTATCTTTATTCAAGGAGATCAGGTCCGGACAAAATAAGGCCCTGGTGTCCTGCTAGCCACAGGTGATAATTCAGTTCCATTCCCAGGAAATCTTTCCACTGAAAGTCCAAAGCAGGTCCCAGGCTGATAGTATTGAAGGCACAGGGATGATTAAGATTCTGCCCTGCCCTCAGGGACCTCCCAGTCTGCGTGAGGATGACAGTAAGACAAAGCAGAGAAGGGTCAAGGCCACAAGGGGGATCCAGGAGAAAGACTTTCTGGAGATGGGTGCGTCTGAGCAGAGCCTGGAAAGATGGTTATCATTCTGGCCAGAAGAGATGGGCGGAAGGATATCTCAGGCAAAGGCCCAGCAGAAGCGAAGGAGGGCAGGGAATAAACACACAGTCAGCCCAGAGCACAGAGGGGGGCGCAGACTGACCCAAGCCACGGGAGAGAAGGCTGGAGAAAGGAAGGCTGGGGCCGGAGCAGGGAGGGCCTTACGTGTCCAGGTGAGAAGTCTGGCCTCATTTAGAATTGGGAAGCCAAGTAGGTGTTCGGGCAGGCTGCCGGTGAGACCATGATACACCCTCTGCGCCAGGAGGAGGGCAGGCGGGTTCTCCTGAGGGCACACAGGCTCAGGAGGGAGCTAGCTCAGGGGGACAAGCCCCATGGGGTCCACAGTCAGATGTCAGGAAGGCAAGGAGCCTCCGGTTCCCCTCCTAGATGCAAACGGCACACACTCTAGTCACACCCGGAGAAATGCACAACACGCAGACACCCAGCCCCATGCTCCCTTCCCCCAGCCGAGTCCAAACCTCAGGGACACAGTCTCAGCCAGGCTGGGGCCAGGGAGAACACCAGAGCCCGCCATGGCTACCCCATCTCTGCCCTGGCCTCCCAGAGAGGGTGGGCTCAATCAGCCCAGGACCCCCACCGGTTCCCCCAGCCTCAGCTCAAACTGGCCCAGCTACATTCCTCAGCTAATCTCCCCAATCTGGCAGGCGGTTGCTGAGGCAACCGTCAGCCACAATTTGGGAAGGCAGGAGGATGGCTTATCCACATCCGGCTGGGCTCCGGATGGGGCGATGTAAGGGGCAAAGCAACCTCAGCGGGAAGAGTCAGAGTGTGGGAAAGGGGTCTCCCCAGCATGAGGGTCTCCGCCTCTCCATGTGCATGTGTTTCCATATGTCGAAGTGTGTGTGTGTGTGTGTGTGTGTGTGTGTGTGTGTGCGCGCGCGCGCGCATACATGGCTGTGACGGTGATAGCCTGGTACCGACTCCTGGGCACTCAGCTGGGAGGCAGGAGACCTGGATCTAACTCCTGCTGAGCCTCTAACCCCTGTGGAACCTGCAGCAGGCGACTTGCCCTCTCTGAATCTCTGCTTCACCTATGAAATGAGAATGGGGACCCAGGTGACCTCTACGGCCACTTCCACCTCTAGAATTCTGGTTCCATTTGGGTGATATGCACATGAGCAAGAATAACGAGAGGGCAGAGAGACACTATGGGGCAGAAGCACGTGAGGATGGGCATGGGTCTCCAAGGGTGGGTCCCCCAGGCAGTGTGCTGTGAAGTTGGGGGTGTGGGGGTGTAGATTCCCGTGCAGAGGTATATGGGGATACTCAGTGATGAGCATGTGCCTACAGGGGAGGTGAGTATACACGCTGGGGTGGCAGGGAGTTGTGCGTGTGTGTGCGTGTGTGTGTGTGTGTGTGTGTGGGCACCAGACTCCTCCCCACCAGACAGGGAATGGTGCTCTGTGCCAAGTGTGGCTGCCAGCCACCACCGGTGCTTTCTGAAGGACCCTAGGTAAACAGAATTTGTTTGCAATGAGATCTTTGTTCTCTTTGGTTTGTCAGTAGAGCATCCAGTTCCCAAGGGTGGCCCCAGGAGAAACAAAACTTCTCCCGACAGACTGCAAGCTTGGGGGCTGGGATCATAGCCAATTATAGGCACAGCCCCAACCCTGGCCCAGGGAAACCAAATACAGCCCCAGTGATAGCCCTGGTCTATTGCATCATCTGAAGCCACATCCCTATTCTAGGTAGCCCAGCCCAACCCTGGAACCAACAGTGACCTCACCAGTGGACATGCTTGTCCCACCCAGCCCTATCCTGTGTTCTCCGCCCACACTACAGCTCCATGTCAGGTCCGTCCAACCCCACCTTCTCCTTTCCTAGGGTCAGAGAGACTGGCCTCCGAACCCCATCCCCAAGCCCTGTGTATGGTAGATGGCCAACAGTGGCTAGACTTATCAACCCCCTGATCCCAACTAGGCTGACCCCAACCAACCCTACACAGGCTCAAGCACCATGACTCCAACCCAGACACCTGGCCCAGCCCATTTCACTGCTTTACTTGCCCAGATCGATACATCCAACCTCAGCCCAGGTTTCCTGGAGCTGTTCTCCAGAGCCCTGGATAACCAATGAGTAATTAATTAAGGGCAAGGGGCACCATCTTCTAATCACCCAGGATTCAGCATGACTGCAGCCAGGAAGATCACTCAGGGCAGGACCACAGACCGAAAAAGCTGAGCTGGTACCCCCTCCAGGAGCCAACACGGGGCCCAGCGATGTCAACATCCTTCCACCTTCACTGAGGATAGAAGGAAGCCAACTACAGCAGGGGAAACTTAGGCCAGACGCACTCCCGTCTCCCTGATCACTATGCACGGCAAATCCCAAGGTTCCTGGTAGGGCCACCATGTTGGTGGGAGGAGGGGAAGGCACGGGGCAGGGCCTGGCCCCTGAGAGAGGCAAAGGGCTGAATGGGGAGCTGCACCGCGCAGAGGCACAGGGGGCAAAGAGAACACAGACCCCTGCAGTGCAGATGCTCTGTGCCATATCAAAACAGAATGCGGCCGAGCAGAGAGGCGGAGGGCCACGCACAAACCCAGGTGGTGTGCAAATCTGTCCTTTCATTGCGGTCCATGGAGACAGAGGACTACGTGGTGCCACGGTGTGCTGTGCTGGGGGCGCAGTGCAGCAGCTCTGCACGGTACAGAGGCGGAATGCACTCATACGCCATAGGGGAGCAGAGCACACGGCGTGCCCGGACCCCGGTACTAACCCCCGGAGCGGCACGGTGGAAGCAGCGCAGAGATGCCACATCCATCGTGGGCCGGACCCAGGGCTGCGCGGAGGCCCAGCGCACCAGGCCAGCGCATCCAATGGCACACGGGGCTGGTGCTCGGTGCTATGTGACCGGTGCACGGAAGAATGCCAGGGGCCAAGTTCAAACCCTACCGGTTCTTCTCCCTCTCCAGACACCAGCGCAGGGCCAGGCACATGGCTGGTGCTCCGTGACCTCACCACAAGCATGTGTCCGCTGTAGGCACACAGCACAGAGGCACAGGGGTGGGAAGGGTGTGGTGTGGCACGGAAGGAACCACTGGGTATGGAAGCCTAGTCCAGAATACAAGCTCAATATAGTCCCCAGGAGCGGAGCAGGTGTTGACTCAAGGGTAGGGGTAGAAAGTGGCACAGAAATGCTGGGCAAGAACAGTGAATTCAATGCAAGGGCTCTGGGCTGCTAAAATCCAGTGGAGTGCACAGAACCCAACCGTGAGCACGTGCAGTGCAGGTAAAGGCTCAGCAGTAACCCGTGCTGTGCACAGACATGCAGGTGCAATGCTGGGTACGGCGCAGAGGCACTACCCGCAAAAACCCAAGCCGGTCCCAGAGCCCAACAAAGCAGCTCCAAGCCACAGTGTGAGTCCAGACTCCCTGAGCAGTGTGCAATGCTGGGTACGGCGCAGAGGCACTACCCGCAAAAACCCAAGCCGGTCCCAGAGCCCAACAAAGCGGCTCCAAGCCACAGTGTGAGTCCAGACTCCCTGAGCAGTGTGCAATGTAGGGGAGAGGTGCATGCAGGGCAGGCGCTCGAGGCAAAGATGTTGCTCAACTGTGGCTGCCAGCAGAAACCTGGGGGAAAGGGCACTAGCAGAACTCTGCAGCGGGAATCCCAAGAAAGGCTGAGACGCCATAAGGGGCAGCATGGTGGTGGCCATGGTGCAGCGGCGTGTGAAAGGCTTAGCCAGAGGGCACCTATCCAGCGCGCGCCATGCAGTAAAGCGGGACTGAAGCGCCACGTGAGGCAAAGGGGCGCTGTGTTAGTAGAGTGCCGAGCAGCTGTACCCAGAGACTGGGAAAGGCCACATACCCAGCGCAGTGCAGAGCCATGCCGAGACACCACGTGACGCAGAGGGCCAGTGTGGCGGCTGCATGCCATCTGTTGGCACAGCGCAGTGGTGGAATGCTAGCAGTGAGCCCCAAATCCCCAGAGAGTCCACAAGCCCAGCACCACGCACCCTGCCCCATGAGACAGCGCAGCGCAGAACAGAAATGCTCTACGAGACAAACATGCAGTGTGGCCACAGAAAGCCAAGTGTGGGCTCCAGGCCATGGGGCAGTGTGAGGGGCTCTACCAGAAACTCAGGACAGTCCACCTTCCTGGTGCCACAGTGACATCTGGTAGAGTGATCCAGCACAGACAAGAGTCGCAAAGACACAAATGGCAGGACATGTGCGGGATGGCGGTGCAGGACAAGGGGACGAGGCCGAGGGGGAGCGCACAGACCCACAGGAGGGTTCGCACAGCCAGTGCAATGCAGAATCCCAGCATGGTCTTGCAGGGCAGGGCTGAGATGCGGGGTAGGGCCAGGACGCGATGCGGGGGCCCGGTCCTGAGGTGCTGGGCCCAGGAACCCCGGAGAGCATATGCCCGCAGCAGACCAGCGCCGTGATGCAGAGTAGTTACGAACGTAAGACAAAGACGCGGCACACAGCCAACGCCACGCAGGGAGGTCGCGCCCACTGTGATGCACTGGACAGCAGGGACGCCCAGACTCCTGGAAAACGCTGTGCCTCCAGCGCTGCCGGTCTGGGCTGGCTAATCCACGGGTTGGAGACGAGACCTCGTCTGCCCTGTGGACTTCCCTCCACCCCGTCCCCCAAACCCTAGCATCTTCCGCCCCAGTGACTCTCCAAGGGCACAGGATGAAGCCAGTGCTGTCCATGGGCTGGGCAGCCAGAACTGAGCACATTGTCCAGGTATTTCTATCTGAGCAGGGCCCCGCGTGCTGGCAGGCAGACAATGAATTCTGATTCTGCTGAAAAGCTTTTGGGCAATCAAAGCACATCCCCTGGCCCCCAGCCCAGGGCAGGGCGGTGCGGGGCAGGACAGGGCAGAGACGGAGAGGGAGATCTATTGGACTAGCCCTGGTACAGGGTGAGCAGGAAGTGGGATGAAGAACAGCACGGAGGATGTGAGAGGCGAGCCAGATCCAACCAACCTGGCTTGGTCACCGCAGCCCTCCCCACCACCACCCCCTCCGGGGCCCAGACTTCATCAGAAGCCAGAAACAAACTTTTCTGAGCACACAGGATGCCTGCACACTTACACACACGGGCTTAATAACTGTTAGCACTTACATTCTTACTAGGTGGCAGGTCTGTTCTAACTATACACCTACGTATATAAAATATGTCCTCACGGCAACTCCATGCACTGCATTCTATAACTACCCCAGTGTCACAGATGAAAACACTAAAGACCCAGAAAGGTCAAGTAACTTGCCCGGGTATTAGACAGCTAGTGGTGGAGCTGGAATTAGAACCCAGAGCCCGTGCTCTTAACCACACTGGAGGTAAAACACATGTTTACACACATGTGTGACCCAAGGGTGCACACGTCCACACATGCAGACACATTCTGAGCAACGTATCCCCCACTCTCTCAGCTGAGACCCATCTATCCTTGTCACCCACATAGCTTTCTGACACCTCCCAGTCGTCACCTCTTTTTTTTTTGAAGGAGAAAAAAAAGAGTGCGCATGTGTGCAACCCGGGGTGGGGGGGGTGGTGGCAGGGGAGGAGCAGAGGGAGAGAGAATCTTAAACATGTTCCACACTCAGTGCAGAGACCCACACAGGGCTCGATCTCATGATCCTGAGATCCTAACCTGAGCCAAAATCAAGAGTCGGATGCTCAACCGACTGAGCCACCCAGGTGCCCCCAGTTGTCACCCCTTATCCCTCAACTGCCCCAGGCCCCCCTGTTCTCTCCATCCTCCATCTGTCCCCCAACCTTCAGCTGTCCCCCCAATTCCACCTGTCCCCTCGGCCCCAGCTGTCCCCAGCCTCCAGATATATCTTCATCGCTCATTATCTCCCATCCCCAGTTGTCCCCCATCCCCCAGCTGTTACTCTGCCCCCAACTGTGATCTTGGTCATCAAATATCCCCAGCCACACCCCTTCCCAATTTCCCCATCCCAGTCCTTCCACCCAGCTTCTGTACTCCACTCCAAAACCTCAGGGACCCTTCTGAGTTCCTGGTCTCCACGTCCCTTCTGATTCGCCACTAGGTCCTGGGATCTGCACCCTGGGACTCTGCCCAAGACTTCCTGAGCCGGCCAACAGCCTCTTTTGAGTCGTCCACCTCAGGAGCCCTCCCCCAGCCATTCTGCAGGCACTGGCTGCAATGCCCTGAGCAAGCCCACGGAGCACACTGGCCCCCATCTGTGACAGCCCTCCAGAGCCCAGCTCCATCCTCCACCTGCTCCAGGCCTTCCCTGTGTACCCTGGGTTCACAGCAGTGCAAACACGGAGAGAGCACCAGCCATATACAAACCCCTGGGGACAGGAAATGACAAAGACCCAGCCCAGCCTTCAGGGGGCTTTCTGCCTGGTGGGCAAAGAAAATGGAAAACAACTCAGCAAGCCGTCCTGCCCTATGTGCCTTATGGGAGAAATCTGAAAAACCGTGCAAGGGGGTGGGGAAGTGGGGAGCATCCCTGGAGGAGTGACAGAGCTGGACTCTGAGGCTGGGCCAGTCAGCAGGCCCCCATGAGGTGAGAAGGGCGGGAGAGGCATTCTGGGCAGAAGGCACAGCATGTGCAAGGGCAGAGGGGTGTGAAAGGGCCTGGCGGGTTCTGGGACCAGCACTGGCCTGGTGATCCTGGATCATAAGGTGGACAAGGGGGAGCACGGTCAAGGCAGAACATGCATAAACATGAAGCTGTTTCGGAAAGTGAGGTGCGCATCCTATAGGGTTTGGGTTTTGGGTGCTGGAGAGCCTTGGGCTTGGGGCAAGGGAGTGGCAGCATCCCAGGTCTGCCCTCGAGAGCGCATTCAGGTCACAGGTGCTGGAAGTGCTGCGGAGTTGACGGCAGAGTGGAGACCAAGGAGGGCTACTGCAATGGTCCAGGCAAGAAATGATGGGCTGGGAGGAAGGGGACATGGATTCGACAACACCTTCTTCAGTGGCTGCTGAGTGATAGTTCAATGAGCCCACTTCCACCCCTTGAGGTATCCGGGCCTCACACCTCCAGGACAGCCCTGTCCATAGGATTTCTGCCCAGATCCAAACGTCCGCTACCTGCACCCACCAACACAGCCACTGGCGACACGAGATTCTTGAGGACTTGAGATGTGGCAAGTGTGACTGAGGGACTGGTTTGTATTTTCATGAATTTTAATCAACTTAAATGTAATAATCACACGTGAATCAGTGACCCTATATTGGAAAAATATTTCCATCGTTGTGAGTTCTATTGGTAGGAAGTTCTATCGAGAGTCAGCACTAGACTGGCTAACCATGGAGCAGCAGAACCACTGGGGCCTTCCACAGAGGCTCCTGGCCTTGGGGTCTGAAGGGAGATCGGGAGACAACCCCCCAGGGAAGGGGGCATCAGAAGCTGAGTGGCAGAGGCCCTGGTACGTAGCTGCACACAGTCACCGGACACTCCCTACCCGACACATGCACACCCTAGAGACAGAAACCCCCACCCCAGGGCACCACACACCCAGACTCACACACACCTGGATACTCTAATGCATGGAGACCCTGTTGCTGGATACAGATACCTCCACACTCTGATATCCAGACACTGGGGAACCCCACACCCAGACACCCAAGTACTCAGCCCCACACGTGGACACAACACAGAAACACTCCTGTACTTGTACACCCATGAACCCGAGGACTGCCAGACACCTGGGTACACCCACCTCCGGATCCAGAGACACTAGGCCATCCTTAGGCTGGCACACCCTGAGCCTCCCACAGCCTGGTCCTGGGACACCCACACCTAGTTACTGAGATGCCACCCACCCAAACAGGTCTGCACTCAAACTCCAGGAATTTGACCCTTAGATACCAAGACACCCTAGCAGCAGGCTCCCCAGGGATCCAAACAGCTGGTCACCTCCCTATTCCAGACTCAGATCCTGCCACGCAGGGTAACCAGATGGCCAGACACCCTGACAAGCCACACATATGTCCTGTGCCCCAGGCTACAATCATACAATCACTCTCACACACACACACACACACACACACACACACACACACCCCTCACCCCATTCTGACTGCCCAGATGCCAGGATCACACCGGCACACACCTCAGCCAGCCTCCCACAACCCCACCTGCAGCGGTCACTACAGGGAGCCGCTCCCCTCCCCTCCCTGGAGCTCACAAGCAGTCAGCACCCAGGTTGTGACCCCACCTGCCTACTCCAAGATCTGGGACACAGAACTGAGGGAGTCTCCCCCTCCCAATGCAGGGCCTGCCCTCCCTCCTCCCAAGACGCTCAGCTCAAACTGACGGTTGGGACTGGATGCCTCTCACCACCTGCTGAGGCCTCCAGCACAAAGGCTGAGCCTGGGGGCAGGACAGGCCCTGCCAGCTGCTGGGGGGTCGGGGGTTGGAGGCAGAGGGGAAGCTGGGGTGGGGGAGGGGATGACAGGCAGGAGACCACTCCCTTCAGTCTCCGCCAGGGACTCAACCTCCCCAACTCCTAGCTCAGAGATTACTCTGTACATGGCCTTTTCACACAACACCATCCCCCGGAAGAATTTTCCAGATTCCTGGAGGGAAAACCGAATTCTTTAATCTCTACTTTCAATGGAGTCAGTGCGCCCCCATCTGGCTTCTCAAGCTCAGAACTTGACCCACTGGACCTCATTCATTCTTTCTTGCCACATTTATTCAGCAGCAGTGGGCCAGGACTTGTACCTGACACTAAGGATTCAGACGTGACCTAAATACCCAGTCTCTGTCCTCACAGAGCTCATAGTTTTTAAGGGAGAAAGGACCAATAAACTGTAATTACAATAATTACAACGCTATGAAAAAATCCAATCAACCCCCACTCTCCCTTCCTGAACTAGAACAGGGAGTAACCAAGGAAGGCTTCAAGGAGGAGGTAATGCCAAAGCTGAGACTTGAAGGAAGAACAGGAGTTCACCAGGAGAAGAGGTGGAATTAGAGAGTTCTGGGAAGAAAGTACAGCTTGGAGGATGGAAGGGGGCTGTGGGAGGAAGGGAGGGCACAACGCACCCCTAGCAACTCTAGCTAACGGAGCCCTGCATGAAAAGGCCACCCCCAAAAGTCTGCCTTAGCAGATGACGGCATGGAAGGATGGCAGCATGCCTCAAGCAAGCAGGTGTCCGCCCTGAATTTTCTCTGACACTTGAGCTGGGCAGGGGGCCACCAAGGAGCTCAGCACCCCCATCTGGGCCACTCTCACCACCTCCTGCCGAGTCTCCTCCCCCTGCCCCGGGGAGAAGGGCCAGCTGCTCAGACAAGCCTTTATTGCCCAACCTGAAACCACTGGGCAGCCTCTCCCTCATTCCTGTTGTCCACAGCCCCAGCAACCAAAAGGACAAAATGAGCTAGAACACAGAAGAATAAATTATTACCAGATTTGCATGACTGCAAGACATCGCACACCCACCCTTGGTGGGGCAGGGGACTCAAGAGGCATTCAGGGAGCCGGGCTGATTTTACCCAGATTGGGGGCAAGGATAGATCATACCCCTTCTACAAAGAATTTATTTATGAATGAAGCCCCAAAGATAATAGCTACAAGGGCGCCAGGAACTTTAGAAGTGAAGGGACTTGCCCAAGGTCACAAGGACAGCAAGTGGCAGAGGTAGAATTTGAACCCAGGTCCTCCTGGCTTCAAATCACGGTTTCAGGGGCTCTGTAATAGTCCTCAAAACCATCTTTTGTTCCCTGGCACTCACAGATAGAGCCTTACTTTATAATCTACCAAGTACTATGCACCATTATTATGATGCCCATAAGGCGTATGAGGAAACCGAGACCCCAAAAACGGAAGTAACTTGCTCAGGGTCTCACTCCCATCCCAAACCTCAGTTCTTGACAATCCCCCTGCCGGCAGGAGGTGAAGCACAGGAAGGTTCTCCGAATCAAGGGGCGGGGGTGTATAGTACCCCTCCTGTTTGATCTCAGGGTGGGGGAGGGGACAAAGTTGCTGGGGGAGGGGTTGAGCGGGAGAGGAAGCCAGGCCCCAGCTCCCAGCCAACAGCAGGAGCGACTGCGGGAGCAGGAGAGGAGCCCTGCCTGAGAGGCCCGAAGGGGCGGTGGGGCAGCGAACTCGACTCCGGGGAGGCCAGTTCTCCGAGGCCCGCGGCCAGAAGTCTCTCCCGGGCCGAGGTGGCCCGGCACGTGCCTTGGCTCTGATCTCTGCTTGGGGCGTCTCCCCGTTACTCAGCGCCCTGGGTACCAGGCTGCAGCCACCCAAACGGTGGGGATTGAGAGGATGAGGCTGCGGGAGGGGACCGGGCCACCCCTGCCCCAGGGGACGGGTCGGGCACAACTCTGCTGGAGGCGGCCACAGTCTGGGATCCCAGGCCCCAGGCAAGGATGGGGGGGGGGAGTCAGACACACGCACACAGCCGACACACGGTCCACAGCACACACGGACACACAGACACAAGCTCCCGATACGCACATTCAGATACGCGAACACACACACAGCGCGATCACACAGCAGACAGAAACACGGGGACACACGCTCACACACGTACACACTCGCACACACCGCGGTCCCGGCCGGCAGGGAGGCGGCACAAAGTTGCGGAGTCGACCGAGGGAGTGTCCCGGGAGACCCCGGTGTCCGCGGCGCCTCCTGCCCGCCACGGGAGGGGGCGCCGACCGGCGGCCGAGGGCCAGGCCCTGCCCGCGCCGGGACGTCGCAGCCCCGCCCGGCCACAGCGTCCGCCGCGCGCCCCCCTCCACCGCCCGCCCGGTGCAGCCCTGGCGGAGCCCCGCAGGAGCGCCCGCCCGCCCGGCCCCCGCGCGCCCCGCGCGGCCCCCGGCGACCGCCTCCGGCGCCCGGCCCTCCCCGCCACCGGCCCCGGGCGCCCCGCGGCCCCGGCGCCGCCTCGGAGCAGCCGGCCGCCAGCGCCGCGCAGAACTTGCGAAACAACAAACAGCCCGACATGTCGGAGTCCGCGGCCGCGGGGCCCCCTTTCTCCCTCCCGAGCCTCAGGCCCGGCCCGACCCGGGAGGGGAGGGGGCGCCGCCGCGACAACTTGTTCCGGGCCCGCGCGCCACACACAAACACACGCGGGGCGCACACACATACACACACACACAACCCTGACACCGCCCCCTCGGGCGGCCCCAGGGCCCCCGGGCACACACTCGGCCACCGCCCAGGCGCGCACCACACTCGCAACATTCCTGGACACGCAGCCAGCACGCACGGACACACTCACACACTCACATCCGCTCCAGACACGCTCCTACACACGCATTCCCGGCACACTTGGCATTCACTCGGACCCACGCAACCCCCGGCGGCGCACACCACCAACCCCAGACACTCCCACACGTACACATCGCGCACACAGCGCACGGACACACACGTTCCGGACCCGTTCCCACGCCTTCACACACGTACACGGACCTCACAAGCACACACACCACACACGCGTTCCCCGATCCACACGCGGGCAGAATCCACAGAGCACTCCCGGTCACACGCATAACACAAACACACAGCACATTCGCGGACACACAACAGGCAGCACTCCCTGCCACGACATACAAAATGCAAACAAATGCAACACATTCGCAGATACAACTCCGGCCACACAACCAAACTCAGATGCACACACACACACCCTACTTGGCCGCACAAACACTACACACTGGCAGGCGCACAAGACAGTGCACACCCAATGCCTCGATGCACACAACATTCACCCCAACACACTCGGAGACGCACAACACACACAGCACCTTTTCATGCACACATAACTCATGGACACACAACATTCGCAGACACACAACACCCTGAGCACCGCTCGCACATCTAACACTCGGTCACACACAGGAGGCAGGCTCGGAACGCCCGGCCACCTAATACTTACACTTTCTTGAGAGCTACGCCACGGGCCCCGGGGGCTCCGCGGGGCAAGCTTGGTCCGACCGACGCGCGCTTACCTGCCGGAGTCTCGGTCTCTGGCGCGCAGAGCTGGAAGGTGAGCGCCAGGACCAGAGCCTGGGCGCGGACCATGGTGCGCCGCCGCCTGCCCCGGGGCCGGGCGCAGGGGGTGCCGCCGCCAGAGCCCGAGCCGAGCCCAGCCCGAGGCGAGCCAGAGCCGGAGCGAAGCGGCGCGGCGCTGAGCGGGACTGGCGCCGAGTCCAGAGCGGGAGCCCAAGCAAGCGGGGCGCTGACGTCAGGCCCGGCCGCGGGTTCTGCGGTCTCGTGGCGCCCCCTGCTGGCAGCCGCGCGCGCTGCAGCCGGTCCGATCTCCGACTGCCCGGGCGCGCCCCTCCCCCACTCCTGCACACCCTCTAAGGGGTCCCGGGCGGGGCCTTGAGGCCCACCTGCCTCTACATTCACCCAGCACCGACATTCTCAAGCCAGCACGCTCACTGCCCACACTTAACTCTGGCACAGCACTCTCGGGGACAGAGACCCAAAGACATCCTGCTTCTCTGTCGCCTTCGCTGCTTGAATCCCCTCCTTCCTAGGTCCCTCCAAATACAGTCATGCATACCTCCAAGGACAGAGTGCTCATCACTTACCAAAGCCAAATGGTTGGGTCTTTGGAAACCCTGGGTTTTAAAGTTGTTCATAATATTCCTTTATTGTCCTTTTAATATCCATGGGATCTGTAGTGATGGCCCCTCTTTTATTTCTGCTATTAGTAATTTATGTCTTCTCTCCTTTTCTTAGCCTGATGAGAGGCTTATTGATTTATTGATGTTTTCAAAGAACCAGCTTTTGGTGGAGTTGATTTTTCTCTTCTGATTTCCTGTTTTCAATTCCACTGATTTCTGCTCTAATTTTTTCTTTCTTTTGCTTCCTTTGGATTTAATTTGCTTTCTTTTTTCTAGTTTCCTAAGGTAGAAGCTTAGCTGATTGATTTTAGATATTTCTTCCTTTCTAATATATGCATTCACTGCTATAAATTTCCCTCTAAGCACTGCTTTTGCTGCATCCCATAAATTTTTATAAGTTTTATTTTCATTTTCATTGAGTTTTAAATGTTTTTTTATTTCTCAACATTTTTTCTTTGATCTAGGTGTTATTTTTTAAAACTTTATTTATTTATTTATTTATTTATTTATTTATTTATTTATCTGAGAGAGAGAGAAAGGGTGCACTTGCGGGGGGAGCGACAGAAGGAAAGGAAGGGAGAGAACCCCAAGCACACTCCATACTAAGTGCAGAGCCTAATGAGGGGCTTGATCTCACAACCCTAAAATCATGACCTGAGCCAAAACCAAGAGTCAGACACTCAACCAACTGAGACACGCAGGTGCCCCTGATCCATGTGTTATTTAATCTCTGAGTCATTTGGGGTTTTACAGCTACCTTTCTGTTATAGAGTTCTAGTTTAATTCTACTGGGGTCTGAGGGCAAACATTGTACAAGTTCTAGTCTTTTAAAGTTAAGATGTGTCTTATGGCCAGAATGTGGTCTCTCTTGGTGAATAGCCCACATAAGCTTGAGAGGAATGTGTATTCTGCTGTCGTCGGATGGCATAGTCTACGGGTGTCTATGATTGATGGTGTTGTTGAGTTCAGCTATGTCCCTACTTATTTTCCACCGATTCTGTCTATTTCTGACAGAGGAGTGTTGAAATCTTTAACTATGATAGTGAATTCATGCTGGCTTTTAGAAAATTATTCCTTTTCATGCCACAAAGTCTGCCTTTGTCACTAATTCTCCTCGGTCCTTGGCTACCTCTGGCTACACAGGTTAAGTATATCTGGGCCTCTACCCAATACCGGCCCTTGTACAATGATGTTAAACTTGTTGTCCATTACTATGTCCAGACGCTTTCTATGTGTTTACTCACATGGACTCCTTTAAGCCTCACCACTATTATTTATTACTCCCATTACACAGTTGAGGAAATTGAGGTACAGAGAGGTGACTTTTCCAAGGTTGTGCATTAGTATGTAGTGGTACCAGGTTTTGAGTCAAGGCCATCTGGCTTTACGTGAATGGAGGCTGAGACTGCCTCCCATCTGGAGCAAATTAACAAATACCAGATGGTGATTCATTCATTCAATCATTCCTCTAAGCCAAGGTAGAAATATAAAACAGACCAAAATTCCTACCTTCATGGAGCTTACGTTCCAGTGGGAAAACAAGAACAATAAACAGCCATACAAGCAAATTCTCTGGTACATGAGACAGTGATAAATCACGGCTTCTGTTACCTGGGACAGAGATATGCCAGAGAAATGGAGGGAGAAACAGTGAGGGGTGGGGAAGAGATTATTGCAGTTTTATTTATTTGTTTTGGGTTTTTTTAAGATTTTATTTATTTTTGCGAGAGAAAGCGAGAGAGAATGAGCATGAGCAGAGGGAGAGGCAGAATCCCCTCTGAGCAGGGAGCCCGATAAGGAACTCAATCCCAGGACTCTGGGATCATGACCTGAGCAGAAAGCAGACGCTTAACTGACTGAGCCACCCAGAGGCTTTAAAACAGAGCACCTACCATGTGACATAGTCATTATTTTTCTTACCCACCCACCCAGAACATGGGTTCCCTAAGGGCAAGGATTTCGTCTTGTATCCCAGAGCTTGGTGTCTCACATGTAGTTGATGCTCAAAAAATACCGAATGGATAAATGAATGAATCCAGATAGACACGGTCTTTGCCCTGATGAGGCTTACAGTCTCAGGGAAAAGACCAACAGCAAACATGCAAAATATGTCATATACAACCTGAGTTGTATATGACAGTCTAAAGAAAATGGAAGGAATGTTGTGATAAATAATTAGGGGGGGATCCTACTCAAGTTAAGGAGATCCAGGAGGGATTTCCTGAGTAAGTGATGTGGTATATTTGAGCTGGGACCCGAAGTAAGAGAAGGAGCCAGCAAATCAGTGGGGAGGGACGCTGCGGCCAGAGGGGACAGCCTGTGCAAAAGCAGGAGCTGGTGCTTTTGAGGAACAGCCAGGCCAGGGTGGCTGGAATGGAGTGAGGAGTAAAGGGAAGCCAGGTGCAACCGGAGAGGCCAGCAGGATTTGCAGGGCATGCAAGACACTATGGGGCTTTGGGTTAAACCCTAAGGGCAGAAAGAAGCTATTGGAGTATTAAACAGAAGAGTAAAATCCCTTTTTTTTTTTAAGTCTTCAGATGAGCCAAGTGGAGAACAGACTGTGGAAACAGAGGGACCCATGGGCAGATGGATCTAACTAGTGGCCAGTGACACCGGACAGAGCCTGGGGGGTCCAGGTCTATCTAGGTCCTCCCTGTGCACTGCATCCCTTGCAGGCTGCCCCCTCACCAAGGGTGGCACCCGTGAGGTTGGCCCGTGCCTGGAGGGGGCAGGGTGGAGGGCTTCTGGACTCTTGGTCCTCTCTCTTGTGAGCCCTGATGGGCAACATGCTGAGCTGGGGAAGGGCCAAGGAGACAGAGAATTAGAGTGAGAATCACAGGGAGAAAGTCAGAAGCAAGAAAAAAGGTGATGGAGAAGAAACAGATGTTGGAGAGGGAAAAGACAGGAAGGACCAGCCAGAATAAGAAACTCAAGGAGAGAAATCCAGTGAACAGAAGAAACAACCCAGGGTGATGCTGTTTGCAGACAACTCCTGTGAGAGCTTCCTGACAGTTTACCATTGATTCCATTTTTTGGTATGTGGACACTGGGGCTCAGAATGTGTGCAGCACTTGTCCACTTACCCACAAAACTAGTAAAGGGTGGGCCCAGGATTCAAACCTAGACCTGACCAACTCTACACCCCCTTTGTTCTTTGTGCAGGAGAAGACTACAGGGCAGAGCCGGTCATGGAGGGAGAAGGAGAACACGTGCAACAGGTGCGCAGATGAACAGAGACTGTTCTGCTTCACTTGAAAAAGATCACAGAGTTCTAGTAGCCTTGAGTGGCCTGGAGTGACCCGCCCAAATCTAGGGGGAAAGGAGACAGCACCGCAGACAGGGCCAGGCCGTGAGGAAATTCAATTACTTTCAACTCATGGAATATTTATGACACCTACCCTGGGCCAGGCCCCATATTGGGTGCTGGTGTCATGGAGATGTGCCAAACGTGACCCACTCTTGTCCCAGGGAGGGGGGGGAATTGGACATGTAAATAAATAAGGAACCGTGTCCTAAAGGCCATAACACCAATTCAGAGAAAACACAAAGGCAGCAAAGGTTGACTCAGCCCAGGGAGCTGGAAAACAATATCAAAGAAATGATATCTGAACCTGGAGTTTCCCAGGCAGGCAAGGCTGGAAGAACATTTCAGACAGAAGAAGCAATGTGAATAAAGGCACAAGACGGAATTGCTCGGAAAGGTATCAGGTGCTATTGGATCATGGGCTATGCACAGTCTCATAGCAGGAGATAAAAACAGTGTGGGACTCAGAATACAAGGCCACGAAAACTGGACTTGAACCCCTCAACCAGTCGTTCTCCAACAACGCCCCTGGGGAAACCCGGGTGCTTCTCAAGCGAAGCTGAGGGGTTCTGCCACTGGATTAAAACTACAGCCATCTTTTTCTAACTTGCAAGAAGGTAACTTAATTACACTGAATAGAATTTTCTTTGTTTTAAGGTGCTTTTCCTCCATACACTTTTAGCATGTGGCAGTTGTGCAAGAGAATGGTAAAGTTAGTATAGAATCAGTTTAATTTTGTTTTGTTTTGTTTTTTACACTTTTAAATTTAACACGTCAATAGTTCATGGTGTTCTACAAAGAACTGTGACTACTGGATCTAAGTATTGGAGAGTCACAGAAGGACTTTAAGCAAGGACAAGACAAAATCTGATCTTTCTGTTTAAAAAAAATCATTCTGGAGGTGTCTGGGTGACTTAGTTGGTAAAACATGTGACTCTTGATCTTAAGGTTATAAGTTCCAG
Source organism: Ursus americanus (assembly GCF_024610735.1). Classification (NCBI taxonomy): domain Eukaryota; kingdom Metazoa; phylum Chordata; class Mammalia; order Carnivora; family Ursidae; genus Ursus; species Ursus americanus. Next base: position 9,207,549 of record NC_142159.1, read on the forward strand.
CCCCATGTTGAGTATACAGCTTACTTAAAAATAAAATATTTTTTTAAAAAAATCATTCTGGGGGGCGCCTGGGTGGCACAGCGGTTAATCGTCTGCCTTCGGCTCAGGGCGTGATCCCGGCTTTACGGGATCGAGTCCCACATCAGGCTCTTCCGCTATGAGCCTGCTTCTTCCTCTCCCACTCCCCCTGCTTGTGTTCCCTCTCTCGCTGGCTGTCTCTCTCTGTCGAATAAATAAATAAAATCTTTTTTAAAAAAATCATTCTGGAGGCCTGAGAAAGAAGGGAACAGGAGGGAAAGAGAGGGGAGAGGATTTCAGTTAGGAAGAAGGCTGCTAACACAGTTGATATCCTGGACTGAAAGTGGGGGCTATTGGGATGAACAGGGGACTAAGTCCAGCCTCCAGGAGGAACACCTATAAGATGATTCTCCAGGCTTTCCAGCCAGCCTGTCCAGGGACTTCAGAAGAGCCAATTTGGTAGAGAAGATAATGTCAACATCTCAGTGTCACCTAGAGAGTCTTCAACAGAAGTAGATCTGTGTGTCAGAAGGTAAGCAAAACTGGGTAGTGTGTGTGCGTGTGTGTGTGTGTGCACATGCACACGGGCACTCACATCAAGTGTGGGACCAAGTCTTTCCGCCATTGTGGGACATCTACTTTCTCTAATAATAAAAACAGGTATAAACATTTTTTTGAGCACATAGTACGAGCCAGACCCTAGTCTGAGTGTTTTACATATGATATTTCCCATCTAATCATCACAATAACCTAATATTTATCAAATGCTTTCACGTGCCAAGCATTGTGCTAAATGCTTCAAGTGAATAATAGCTCACTTGATTTTCACAACAGCTTTGAAACAAATACCATTATTTCCTTCATTTTAAGGATAAGGAAATGAAGACACAGAGAGTCTGTGACTTGTCCGAAATTAGATGGCTGGAAAATGGCAGAGCCAAGGCTCAAAGCCAGTTTTGCCAAAATCCAACCACCTGCAGCTTTCGTCACAGCACTTTGCTTTCTTCTCTTCCTCAGAGAAAAGGCTTTGAGCTGGCAGGCTTTGGGTCAATAAAATCTAGAGAAAGGAACTCTTCCTTATTCTTCAAAGTCCTGGCTCAGTGTTTATCTAAGCCTGTTTCCTGGGCCACCTGCATTAGAATATTCCTGAAAGCGTGTAGGAATTGTAGATTCCTGGACCTGTCCCCCAAATTCTAATTCAGTAGGCTCGAGATGGGACCTCAGGTGATTTTTATGCACACCGAAGATTTTGAGTGGGGCAGCCTCCAATAGTACCTCCTGCAAGAACCCCCGTCTCCACCCTGGCTCCTTCCAGAGCACCTTTCTCCTTCAGACTCCAACAGTGCCCTCTGTCCTACTCTACCAACTAGGGTTTTAGCTATGTTCATGTCTCACCTCCACTAAAAATATGATCTAGTGTCTTTACTGGGCTACATCTTCTTACAAAGCACTTCCATTGTCCCACTAAATCCCTTCTACACTGTAAACATTTTGAGAGGGGGCCCTCCTCGTGATCCCTCCTTTATATCTGAACATACTTAGCATTTTACAATGTGCTCTTCTGTCCACAACGTTATTCTATTGTTTCATCCAATCCTCGCCACAATTTTGAAGGAGGTATATTGTCCCCCACTGTCCCCATGAGAACAGAGCTTGAAGCTTCAGACACTAGCCCAAGGTGGCCAAGCTAGAAAGCAGCAAGACTAGGAGTTGAACCTAAATCTTCTAGCTCCAAGCCCGGTACTCTTGCCTCCACATCAACTTAAATCTACTCTATTCAGTGGTAGGGAAGTAAACTTTGCTTCCCTATGCTGTTAACAGGATAGCAGGGAATAAATGAGGTGATGTCTTAAAAGGTCTTGCACAGTGAGCATTCAATAAACGGTGGGGAGAAGAAAAAACTGAGGTCAGGGAACGGTAAATGACTTCCCCCAAATCAAACACCAAATCGTAGACTGTAGACACAGCTCTAGCCCGGTCTCAAACGCTCCTACTTGGAAGAACAACTTGACCCGTTCGGATTTTCCGAGACTCCCTCCGGTACTTCCAACTTCCCCATCTCACGCCCCGCCCCGCGCAGTCTCCCGAAGCGCCACCGCGCGGGCAGCGGAGGAAGGGGACGACCTTTTAAAAAGAGCAAGGGGCGTGGTCACGCGACGGGGCGGGGAGGGAGGCGGGGCGCAGGCGCGCGGACGCAGGCCGATGACGTAGGCGCGCTGTCCGGCTCGGAGCTGTCTGGGGGAAGCATGTGGGGCTGCGGCGTGCTGGTGAGGGCGCGAACCCGGTCGCGGCTGCGGCGCGAGCTGTTCCCCGCTTGGGACCGCGGCGGGTTTGCCGCCGCCCCCTACTCCGCATCTGCCGAGCGCTCCCGGGTGCGGGCGCTGGTCTATGGGCACCACGGGGACCCAGCCAAGGTCGTCGAGTAAGAGACGGCGCCGAAACGGGGCCAAGGGCCAGGGGTTCCTGGAGGGGGTTAAAACGCGCTGTTGAGGAAGGGGTCTGATGAAGGAGGGAGCGGGTGGAGGAAGAAGGCAGAGAATAACGAGACCCAAACTGAGCCCAGGGCGCGTTGGGTAGCTTAGAAAGTCGGTACTTCAGGTAGTAAAAGCCGGGGAGGCACAATTATGACGGTAATAGTCGCTAACCTTTTTTTTTTTTTTTTTGAGATACAGTTGACATACAATATTATATTAGATTTAGGTATACAACATGATGAGTCGATATTTGTATATATTGCGAAATGATTGCCACAGTAAGTCCAGTTAATATCTGTCACCACCATACATAGATACAGAATTATTTTTTCTCCTGATGAGAACTTTCCAGATATACTCTCTTAGCAACTCTCAAACATGCAGTACAGTATTACTAACTGTAATTGCCAAGCTGTACGTTAGGTCCCCATGATTTGCTTATTTTATGAAAGGAAGTTTGTACTTTTTGACTCCTTCACCCATTTGGCACCTACGCCGAAACACACACACACAGAGACGCGCACACACACACCCTGTTTGTTTAGATTACACATGGAAGTGAGATCATTCAGTATTGGTCTTTATTTGTCAGACTTACGTAAGGTAGAATAATGCCCTCAGCATCCATCCATGTTGTCTCAAGTGGCAAGATTTCATTCTTTTTTATGGCTGAATAATATTCCATTATTTTATATATCTAATATATAACTTTATTATGGACATTATTCCACTACTTTATATATATACAGGCCACTATACATGTGTATACCACATTTTCTTTATCCATTTATCCCTCAATGACTTTTATTGACCGGGTATTATGTGAGGCACATAATGGATATGTCCAAATGGATGTTCTCATTTAATCATCACTTTTGGGGAATGTACTTGATTTAGCCCCATTTTGCCAATGAGAAAACTGAGGTGTAAGAGAGGTAAGATCACTTGCCCAGGGTTATACAGGCAGTTAGTGGCAGAGTTGAAATTTAAACCCAGGTCTTACTGATTTGCCAGAGTTCCTAGGCTCTATTATTATTATTATTACTATTATTTGGAGAGTATTTTCTGAATGCTTTTATGTCCATTTGAACCTTCACTTCACCAGAAAGTAGGTGGGAGACCATTGTTTTCAGTTTGCAGAAGACGAGAAGGGACTTGTCCAAAGTGATATAGCTAATAAGGATTGGAACAGGGATAGGAATCCATAGTTTCTTCACCTATTTTATGTGATTTCCTCTCTATCACACTACATATATCTTTAGCCAGTTAAAATAGTTCCTGTTTTGGAGCCTTACTAAGATCAAATACAGACTCCAGCTCTTAGTAGCTCTTTGATCTTAGACAAGTCACTCAGCCCCTCTGAGCCCTCATTACTTCTATGAATATTTTCTCCTAAAATTCTGTCGGATCTTAATCCATGATTTTTGCGTGTGGTTGATAAAAACAGTATGTGAATTGTCAACCATTATAAATCTGCACATAAGTGACTGTAACCATTCAGAAGGGCTAGTGGGGTCACTCTATTGGAGCTAAGGCAAAAGCACTAGTCTGGGAATCAGACTTGGAGTCCAGTCCTTACCCCGTCCTAGCTCTCCGTGTTTGGCAAGTTACTGAAGTTCTCTGAGCCTCAGTTATATCATCTTTAAACATGGACACAGTATAGTGCTAAATAGCTGAGATCAATCTAATGCTCTCTACCAAAAAGCACCTGCATACTCTCCCACAGTCCCTTGTTTACACCTCTCTGATTCCCAGCAAATGGTTTGATTGTTTTGCAAAGGATAGGCAAACATGGAATTATTTTTATGGCTGAAATACAGGCCAGAGTGCTCTCTTCAGCAACACATACGCTAAAAGTAGAACAATACAGAGAAGATTAGCATGATCCCTGCTCAGGGATGACATGCAAATTCATGAGGCATTCCATATTTTTCCTTAAAAAAAAAAATTTCAAGCCAGCTGTTTTGACAGCTGGAGGAGATAAGCCTCAGTTAAATTCAGGGTCATGCACTCACCCTAGCCACATCCACTGCGAGAAAATATCGAGAAGACACATCAGTCAGTAACCCTCAACTTGTATGTTAATCATAGGTAATGATCACTGTGTTGGGAAGACCTGTCCCTGAGGACTGTGCTGTAATGAGTTGGTAAAGCTCTGATGAACACCGTTTTCCAGGAATGCACCCCAAATGGGAATGACGTGGTGCCACTCTCAGAGGCTTCTAGTTGATTGGTACAGGAACTGCCACAAAACAAGTGCTCCAAAAATGTTAATTATGAATCTAATTTCTATAAGAAGTGGTTTTTTTTTAATTATTGAGTTCTGTGGTGATGAGGATGGGACCCTTTGGAAAGGCCTGGGAAGGTTAGGCAGCTGAGTGCAGTTGCCTCCTGATTGGTTCCCTCCTCTTGGAGAGCCAGGGAATCTGGAACAGACTGGTATGGTAGCAGATGCCACTTAGGGAAAAAAGAGAGCTCTCTTGTCTCTTTATGTGGAACCCTAGTAATTTCCCAGAAGTTCAAAACATGATACCTTCATGCAGCATTCCTCAACCTTGACTTTACGCCGTGGTCACCTATGGCACTTTTACTCCATATTCCCAGGCACTTCCCCTGCGGTATTTAGTAGGTCTAGGATGGCCCTGAACATCTGTGTTTTTTCAAACTCCCCAAGAGATTCTGATGCCCTGACCAGGGTTGAGAACCATTGCCCTTGTGGATACAGACTGTTAGGCAGGCAGTAATTCTCCCTCTGCCCCAGAAGAGTGGCTTTCCCTCCTGACCCAGATTCAGGCAACTTGACTTGTTTGTGTATGGACTGAAGCCAGAGGCTGGGATTCTCTTTGTACTCATGTCTTCGGAGGTTTAGCGTAACCATGTTCTCACAGAAAGAATCAGGTGTCCTTTAAATATGCCAGTGACTGGGTGTGTGGATCAGGTTACACCAGGCAGGGTCATGGAACCACTCGGAGTCTGAGCAGAGTGTTCCCCAAACTGGCATAGTTTGTGGTACTTGCACTGTGAACAGCAGGGAGGGAACGAGGAACGGTCTGCTCGGGTCTGAGGGGTTGCAGAACTCCTCAGAATGAGACTTCCAGGGATCTCTGAATGTCCTTCTCTTCATTCCTGTTGGCCCCCAAACATTTCAGCTAGTCTCTCTCCTAAACCTTGTTCCCCCATTCCCTAGAGTTTTTTTCTCTTCCCCCCAAAATGAACTCTCCAAATAAGCACTTAGGCCTTTTTCATTTAAAGGATTGAACTACTGATCTAAATGAAGTAGGCCTGCAGGAGAAAACGACAAACTTGGGAGACTTACAAACTAGAAATTTCAGAGGTCCCCATGCCCCTACCCCTTGTGCAGAGTTCTGGATTCTCTATCAGGTAGTTCCTGGAAACTCCAATGGCTTCTTTCCTTTTGTTCCTGGAAGTCCCCTTTGCCATTCTCTGGGTCTTATGGTAAACACAGCTTTCATTTACTGTGCCCCTATTATGTGGCAGGCATTTGGCCAAGTTCTCCACATATATTATGGAATTTAAAAATCACAAAAATCCAGTTTGGTCATTATTATCCCCATTTTACAGATAAGGGAACTGAGGCTTAATAAGCTTGGAAGTCACTTGCCCAAGATCATATAACTAGGAAGTCCCTTCTTTAATAAAAGTCCTTGCTATAGACCTGAAGAAACAATGACAATTATCTCAAATGTTTTTTGAGAATGAGATAGCATATAAAATGGGGAAGAAGATAGGTCAAAAGGAAAGGGAAAATTATAAGCCATTCAGGTGACCCCAAGTCTTTACCCTTCTTAGGAAGGGCAGCCCCACCCTGGGTAAGATGGTAGGAATGTTATTCTCTGTCCGATCCCCTTTTCAAGATCCTGAAGCTTTGATAAAATAGCACCTGGTCATCACGGCTTTCTCACCTGCCTGCTTCTAGCACAAAGTGGAATGAAGCTGTGAAACCCTGGGAGAACCGCATTCTGTCTTAAACAGATGGAATTTGGGAGAGCAGGTAGTGAGGACCCAGGTGGTGTGGGTTGTGAGTCCTCACTGTAGGACACTGTTTACTCTCAGGGGACTTCTTTTTACAGTTGATGTCAGTGTTTACAACCAAAACCCTATGCAGGTGACTTGGTTTTTAAACCAGAATTATTATACTTGAAAAAAAAAAACACAGGATTTTTGTTTGGCACTCTGTTGAGAACTTGGATTTTGTTCATTTGTCTCCTGGAGCCCTTCATTGTGGTCATTAATTGAAGGAGGAGGGAATGGAACTCATTGATTTAGTAAGTTAGCCAGGAGTTATTCTTCGAGGGCCTACTATGTGCAAGGCAGGACTGGGGATGCAGAGGTGAGTAATATGTGGTCTTTGCCCTTAAGGAACTCACACCCACGTCCAGGAGATGGGTGACCATAGCCCAGTGAGACAAGTGCCATATTAGGATATGTTTAGACTGCTTTGGACACCCAGAAGAAGGGTACCTAAACCCCTCAGAGCAGTCAGAATGCTTTCGCTGAAGGCACGAGGTCTAGGTTGAGTCCTCCAGGAGATCAGGTGGGCAGTATATGAGGAAAGTGAGAAATGTTCCAAGCAGAGACCCCTACATGTGTAAAAGCCCAGAGGGAAGAGAAAACCTGGTGTGTCTGATTAGCAAATATTTATCGAGTGCCTACCATGCACTCAGTATGTGATCCTTGAGGGAGGTGTCAGCTGCATCAGGCTCCAAGGGGACTAGCTTGAGATCACATGACTCAAACTCAAGCTGGACTCCACATCCTGTAACATCTGTATGTTACCTTCCCTGTGGACTTCACACTAGGCTGCAGACTTACCCAAAACCTGAGGGTGATACTCTGAGGTATCATACAGCAGATAGGAGTTTCCCCTATGTTGGTAGTGTGTGGGAGGAGAGCTACACCACCCCCCTGAACCAGTGCAACCCCCAGGTTATTATACTTGTCTGGCCCTCCTAGCAGCTGCTGCAGTTCTCTGATGTGACTCCAGACCCTGTCCACTCTGGAGGGAGTGAGAAAGGAAAGCGCAGATGCCATGAGGTTACTCTGTGGCTCGGGATGTGTCACTGAGGACCCACCCACAAGGGCACTGGCCTGGGTTCTGGTCCCCACTCTGCCATTCATTGTTAGAGTGAGGAAATCACTCCAGTCTCCAGTCTTTTCAGTTACTCTTTGAGAAAATGAAGGAGTTGACCAAAGTCAGCAGTGATAAAGATGGGCACACATGCTGTCTCTCCCCCCAACCTGTCTTCTGTGCCAATGACAGATCATCTGGCTTCATTTTCTATATAACTCAAAACCCATACACCTCTTTACCCCATTCTCCCCAAGCGACACTTTTTCCTGCCGAGACAAGGTGAGGCCTTAACATCCTTCTCCACATAATCCTGCAGCCACAGGAGTGGATATGAGACTGAATGCTCTTTGATCTAGCAGTTGTCCAGCTCTGACAGCTGTGAAACTAAGTAGACATTGGACTGCCTGCCTGCCACTGGTGGTTTTAGCTAACTCCAGGGAGCAGTGCTGCGACTAGAAATCAGGGGTCCTGGGTACAAAATTTCACCAAGGGCCCCCTTTGCTCCTGGTTGGTATCATAATTATCAGCCCACCAGGCAGGGGATGCATGGTCATCTTTGCACTTGTCAAAGAGACAAAAGCAGCTGCAGACAGGGACTCGATCCCCCTGCTGTGGCCCAGTCTTGTTCTGTGGATCAACAAGGTTAGGTCTCAGCAAACGAAGCAGCAGACTCTTCAGCTCCCTTCAGGCAAGTTTCCTGCTGTCAGCAGCTGCAGAATATTATAGGGCTTACAAGCTTACTGGTAATCTTAATTGAGAGAAAGCAGGGGATTGAGAATGTAGAGAGAGGGTTTCTTTGCCAACCCTATGTAGAAACTTCCAGAAGTTCCTCTAAGTCTCTAATTCCTTTCTTCAAAATGATTGTACTGAAGTGCCAGCAGTCCTGAATGGTGAGAGGGCAAGATTACTTTGAGGCAGGGAAGCCAGAAGAGGCACAGGGAGGCAAGTGAGTGTGCCTAGCACACCAAGAGACATGGAGTGTTGGAGCTTGGCTTGGGAAAAGGAGCTTTCCCTGAGAGCCCAGGACTCCTTTAGAACCCCACCAACTGAGGCTGCCAACCACCCCTGCTGGGGGGTGAGCTATTACAAAGCTGTGAGCCAAAGAACTTCATTCTTCCACAATTCCCAGTGTGCCCTGCTTATTAATTATTAATCAAATCTCTGGACAATGTACCCAGCACAGGAGGCATTTCACCAAACCACAGAATGAAGCTTGTTCGTGACCATGGGGATTGCAGACAGACTGGAGAGAGCCACATAAGAAGTAGGATACCTTCACCCAGTGCCCTGTGGTGGACACATTCTTGACTCTCTGTAATGAGCAGGGTGAGAAAGTCTCTGTGGCCCATGACAGTCTCTCCCTGCCTGTTCTTTCTGCTCAAAATGGTATTGATCAGTTTGAGGTGATTGAGTGGAAGATGCAAGATAAGTACAAATGGTGGCTAATTAAATACGGAAGGTGGGAAGGAGATCTTCGCAGAGTTGGCTAGTGCCTGCCTTACACAGCAAATAGAATTGAGCCAGTCCCCAGAGTACTGGCCTCTTTTTCCCCCATCTCAAAAGGCTCTTTCTTCTGCCTGCTTTTGTCTCCCTTGTAGTTCATATGGCATCACAGGTGTACAGCCTTGGCCTCAAAGGAGCCATTGTGACCTTATCCAGTCTGGGATCTGTTGAGTGAAGACAGTGGCATCCCTCTGAGTTGCATGGCGCCATTACACTCACAGGGGAAGCCCATGAACAGTCCCGGGGAAGTGACTTGTGATCTAGCCAGACTGTGTTTGGGTGCCTCATTTGCATTCCAGAACACAGCCACCAGTTCCTTTGGTGAGTTTTAAAAAAAAACAAAAACAAGGAAGAAATTGCTATCTTACACCAGAGGTCCAACTCCTGGAATTCAGACTTGGCCCCCGTTTTCCTTCCTGTCTCGGCAGAATGGTATCCTTGACGACGCCTTTAGAACTATGTGCAGGAACAGCAGTGTCTGTGGTGTTAATGGCATTCCACAGGGCAGGCTGGGGCTGGTCTCCCTGGTGAGATGCAGCTGGACCAACACACCTCCCGCCGGGCAAGCAGCATGTGTCAGGGCTGCCCCTGCCTTCTCCCACCTGTATTTGCAGCTTCAGCTTTCCATCTCCTACACCCTCGTCCCTGCCCCACTCTCCTTCCCTCCCACTGCTGTGAATTTCAGCCAGCACGGAGCAGCTAGGCTACCCAGAGGACAGAGAAGAGAACTGGGAGCAGGTTGTAGCCCAGTGCGGCGCTTAAACTGCTGTTTGGAGGCAGGCGTGTATTCAGTGTGCCATGAAAAGTGTTCCCAGCTGAGTGAACTCGAAGCTCTGGATTACACAGAGTCACATGGGCTTTTTCCAGGATGACTTCTCCCAGCCTTTGTGACTCCGATGTACAGTCTGAATCTTAGGAGGGGCAATTAGTAGGCAGCATTTCTCAAACGTATTTTGCCCCAGGGAAATACCTAATATTATCTCTCAGGATGGGAATCACACAAACAGCGTAAAGGAGGCCAGCTTTAGTGTTCAGCTGTCTGAGCTTCAGAGTCAAGCTTAAGATCGAGTTTTGCCACTTACTAACAGTCTTACCTTAGGCAAGTTATTTCTCTGAGCTTCAGTTTCCTGTCTGTAAATTGGGGTGATAACACCCTCCTGATAGGTGTTTTGAGGACTGAACAGCATCATGTATATGAAATGTTAAGCACAATGTCTGGAGCTTAGTAAGCGATCAATATTAGTTGTCGTTTAATTGTTCAGCCAGATCACACGAAGTAAGATGATTTGCCAGCCCAGACTCCAGCTACACACAGCTGACTCACAGCTCTGGATGTCCAGCCTGGAGTGCCTTCTGCCCCATACCATACTGCAGGGTGCCTGCTTCAAGCTCCAAATATAACATCTTCCTCCCCACTCGAAACCACTGTTCCTTCCTCCCTATGTCAGCATCCAGTTGCCCACACCAGAAGCCCGGGAGCCATCAAAGACTTCACCTCCCCCCACATGGAGTTGGTCACCAAATGACATCAATGGCATTTCTCGTTTAAGAGATTCCAGGTTATAAAAATGTCTCTATTCCCGTGGCTTCTTTCTAGACTGCACCTACTGTCTGGCCAGTTACCAAGTCAGATTCTTTGCCATTCTCTCTAGCAAGAAAGCCTGCCTGCCTCCCTCAGTCCACCCAGTAAACTGCTTATCCTTCAAGCCCCAGCTAAGGTACCATTCTTCCAAAGCCCAACTGCTAATCCTGCATTTTCTCCCTCGAGCCACTTAAACACTGGCAGTTAGGGATAGCACCACAGGCGTGCCTCTCACAGTGACCACATCAAGACCGCGGGCAGATTTTATTTTCTCTTTAAACCTCTTGGCAGAGTACCTGACACTGAGTAGGACTGTCAGTAAATATTCGTTGAGTTAAATTGACGAGTTTTACAAAAAGTTACTATCTTCCTTTCAGTGATTCGTGGTTCTATTCAAAGGGACAGGCAGCTAATTGTTCCAAAGGATTCCTTGGATATTTTGCCACTGATAACAGCTGCCATCTTTTCAGCATCTGCTGTGTGTCAGGTACTCTAGTAAATGCTTCGTTTACATTAACTCATTTAATCCTGTGAGCTGGGTTCTAGTATTCTCCCCATTTCACAGATGAGTATTTTGAGGTTTATCTAATTGGTAAATGACCAAGGCAGGATTCAAACCCATGCTTCCCCCTTCATCTGTGAACTGAGGTCCACCAATATGCCCGTCTTGACCATAGTCATGTAGATTTTTAAAGTGTGATTTACTGCAAACCTGATCTGCACTGATATGCCACATTTTCTCAGTAGGGAGGAGAATTGGGTACTTTCATTAGGAAGCATTCTTGAGCGCTGCTTTGGTCCCAGGCACTGTGCTAAACACTGAGTTAACACTAAGAGTTCTCTGCCTTCCAGGAGTTCATAGCCAAGTGGGGAGACAATACACATGCACATTCTGGCTATAAAACTAAGGGTTAGGTAAAAAGAGCCCTGAACTGAGTCCGAAAGACCTGGATCCAAATCCAAATTGGAATCTGCAACTCCAAAATCCGGAAGGTTCTATAAACTGACAGTTCTGTTTTGATTTCTTTTGTTTCACAACTCATTTGGAGGGAAAACCTGATCTGTGAAGTTTTTATTTGGTCATTATTCATCCCACTTAGTGTGAATATTCATACATTTTGCTATAGAAACAATGTGTCTGATCACAGAGTGCTGCCCCAACGCCCACAGGGGGTTGTAGATAATACGGGGTTCTGAACTCTGACATACATCTCACCCACAGAGTTTTGGAAAAGGAATGTGAACTTAGGCCTGTTGTGATCAGTTGAAAGAAATGTATGAAAAGACTTCATAAACTAAACCACGAAAAACTCAACGTAAGTCGGTCTTAAATGGTATAGTCACCCCTTGTGAGTAACGAGAGCACTGAAGATGGAGCAAGTGTTTTTTTTCAGGACCAAGAGGGTCAGAAGATGTCTTAAAGGGTGAACTGAATTTCTCGCTTCGCGGAGAAGCAGTGGAAAATTCTGGGCTGAGGAAAGAGCATGTAGAAAATGTGCATAAAAAAATGTCTTTTAAGTACCTTAAGCACACGGACTGTGTCAGTTTGTAGAAAAACGGATTATTTGTCAGAATGTCAGAGGAAAGCAGTACAGATAATATAAAGGGGCAGCTAGTCTACAGTTCATTTGCTCTGGGCAGGATTTTTCTTTCAAGTGCAGATTTACACATGCGTTCACAGAGACATCACTGTCGGGCTGATGGCTCCCTGCCCCACCTGCTGGGGAGATTGGGGAGCTGCTAACCCCTCTCCAGCTCCCCAGGCAGGTGCAGCAAGGATCACGGCCGCACACCACTCCAGGCTGGTGCTCAGCTTTCCACCCTCTGCTTCGTCTGCTTATCCCCTTACCAGCTGGCTTCTGTGGCGTCAGAGCACCAGGTCCAAATCAGATCAGCCACTTACTGCTTCTGGTGGCCTTCAACAAGTTATTTACCTCTTCTGTGCCTTTGTTCCTCAGCCATAAAATCAGAATAATGGCAGAAAGCTGGCACAGAAAGCACTTCAGCAGAGTGCCTCAGTGGTAAGCACTCAAACAGTAGTTATTATGATTATTGTTATTACAAGGACTCCCCTCCTCCAGCTGTGTCTAAATACATAAATTCCTTAATAGTTACCCAAACAAGAAGGGCCCTTCCTTTATTCTCTCTGCCTTGGTCATAACTCCTTCCGAGTCAACTGTTTTCTGTACAGAGTGTTTCTATTTCAGTTTTTTGCAGCTGTTTCTCAGTCGTGGTGAGGCATGGCCTCCCTTACTTTGGTCATGATCCAGTCCAGGGATTCCCACACTGGGGCCCTGAGATCCCCAGGGGTCCTTGGAGGCAGTCGGGGGGATTCCCAGACTAACCTCAGGTTGCTCGTGCAGAGAGCGGTAAATTAGAGTGCCAGCTTGGAAAGCAGGGAAGCCCTGCCACTGAGCAGTTTTCTTACCCTGCGCAAGTTTCATAATCTCAAGGAGCCTCCATTTCCTACTTGACAGAATGGGATTATCAGTACTTTCCTCACAAGAGAGTTAACAGCTTAGGTCAGAACATGTATTTAAAGCCCTTAGCACAGGACCTGATGTATGACAAATACCTCATAAATACCTGCCACTGTTGTCACTATTAATACAAGACATTTCCTGAAAATCACACTTTTACCCCAAATGGAGCCCCAGGTATAATTAAAAGGTCAGATTTCTGCCAGAAGTGGGTAGAATTACATCAGTTTAGTTCACTGACACTGTGGCCTGATGCTAAGAACCCCTGTGTGGCACTTAAATGTGCCTTTGGTAACTAAAAATGAGGAGAGTTATTACTTAACAAGTACATTTGGGCAGAGGGAAACACTGCACACATGAAGTCTTGGTGTAGAAAAAGACAGGAAAGGAGTCTCTGGTAATTAAAAAGGCAAGAGGACCACAGGTCTGGTATAGCAATCAGTACTTTCTGTTTGGAAGGTCTCCTTTTATAAAAATAACAACGACAACACATAGACTTGTCACCAGGGCTCCCTCAAAAGCCTTCAGCAGGCTTAACCCATTAACCAGAGTTCTAGTGCATAAAGACGTTAGTCCCACGGTGTTTAGGGCCCACTGTGAGCAGAGCCTTACCACATAGAAATCCCACCTGAAATGGGAGAGGCTCTTGGCAATGAGCAAGTCCAAACGACCACCACGGCCCGCCATTTTACAAGTGGGGAAACAGGCCTAGAGCTGGGAAGAAACTTGCCCATGGCAACACAGCCATCGTGTGGTGGGGCTTCACACCTAAGACTCAGCGGTCCCTCCGGCATCCCTTCTGACAGACCAGCATTCTCACCCAGAAGGGGCATCCCCCCAGCGGGCAAATCAGAATCACCGAGGGAGTTCTTTCTGAACTACGTGGGGTGTCTATTTCCCTCACCGGCTCTGCAACGAACAGATACGTAAATAAAATTAAAAAGTGGAGAACAAATAAGCTAGCCCAGGGTGCCCCAGTTATGGCGGTCTGTACCAACTACTTGGGCTGCCCCTTATCTTGAGATTCAGGTTCAGTAGGTCAGAGCTGGGACCTGAGAATCTGCATTAGTAAGCACACCAGGTGATGGTGATAAGCAAGTTTTGGAAACCACAAGGCGAATCCAGGCCAGCAGGTTTCCTAGTTCCTGTCTTAGAATGGGCAGGGGCGTTGCAAGGGCGCTGGAGATTGTCCACATGCAGGTAATGAGAGCGTTAACCCATAGCCTGTGCTAATTCCCTACAGCACCTTTCTCTCGCCTAACAACCCTAATTCCTGGGCACACAGTGGCAACTCAAAAATGCTGCTGCCTGACCTACTTTGGGGAGATGATTTGAGCAAAAGATGCCCTGTCTAGCCTGGGTGACATTAACATCTCTCTTTGGCTTTGTGCTTAGACTGAAGAACCAGGAGCTAGCTGCTGTGGGCGGATCAGACGTCCATGTGAAGATGCTGGCGGCCCCTATCAATCCATCTGACATAAATATGATCCAAGGTAACCTTGGTTTCTGTGGCTTATGTTAATTGGCTTTTTTGCTTAGCCGCCACCTCGTTTTCATCCTTCCTCAGGTGTGGGTGTGAAATTCCTGTGATTAGCAGCAGCTGCTCTCCAGATGAGCCATCTGCAGACTACCAGCCCTCTCTGGCCTCCCCTCTCTGGAATGTGAGGCTTTTCGAGAGCTAGAAAGATTGCAGTGGGGAGTAAACCAACCACTGTGAGTGCCTGCGATATGCTGGGCTCATTTCATACATTATCTAATCCCCATAATAACCATGAACGCTAAAAAATATTCTCCCCTTTACAGATGAAGAAGCTAAGGCTCAGAGAGTCTGGTCCGTTACACAGCAGGTCAAAGGCGGAGCCCAGATCAGGCTTAGATCCGACTCCAAAGTTCATGCTCTTTCACTGCCCAAACTTCAAGGGGTGACCCTCTGCACTCTTCTCCCTTAGGAAATTATGGCCTCCTTCCCAAGCTGCCTGCTGTTGGAGGGAACGAAGGCGTTGGACAGGTGGTAGCAGTGGGCGGCAGTGTGACTGGGGTGAAGCCAGGAGACTGGGTGATTCCAGCCAACGCCGGTTTGGGTGAGTTTCTCCAGGTGTCTGCAGCCTCTCTGTTCCAGATTGTATTTCACTCACACTGGAAATGTTTGCTCATTGGCTCAGTGTGACTAAGCAAGGCAGGGTTTGTTACTGAGTTCATGTACCCACCACCAGTAGCCGTGGGAGCGGAACAGGAGAGCAGAAATTGTGTCTCTTCTGCTCTGGAGGTGGTGGACCTGCTCTCTCATCTCTTTGGGCCTATGTTGATTGGAGCTATGAATCTCTGAATCCCTACATCCCTAAATCCCTGCTGTAAGATACAGTGGGAAACCCAAATAAGACAGCCCCTGCCCTCCAGAAGGTTAAAATCTAATTGAAGAAATCTCCAAACTAGTAACCTTAGTAAAGGATGTGTTACAAGTTCGCAGGAAGCAGAGGGCACTTCTGGCTCCTCTGTGTGCAAATGCAAATGTGTGTGTGTGTGAGAGAGAGAGAGAGAGAGATAGTCTTAAGGAAGGATGAGGGCTTCATGGAGGAGGCTTCTTTGGAATGGACCTTTGGTAGATGGATTATGTTAGATGGTGGTGAGCCAGAAATCCTTGCATTTGGAGAAAACGAAATGAGCAAAGACACAAAGGTGAGTTTGGGAAATGGTGAGAAATCCAGTGTTACACATAGGAGAGGATTGCTTAAATGATAGGAAGGTTACAAAGGTAGTGAGGCCACATGGGGGAGGCCTGCAAAAGCCAAGCTAAGGAACTAGGGTTCTACCTGATATATAGTAAGGAGTCATTGATGAGTTTTGTTCTTTAGCGCTTCAGTTTCTGAGGCACAAACATTATACAAAGGATCCTGACAGCAACCACGAGAGGGGAGCAGGGAAGACAATATCCACCTCTTCAGACATCTAAGGGACTGAAGCTTGGGAAGAAGCCTTTGCCCAAACTCAAACAACAAACTGAAAGAGAGCCCACCAAAAATCTTGTCGCCACTGTTTTTCCTGCTACACTACAGTATCAGGATTCTTTGGGTTATCGCTTACAGAGAGTTGACTCAAACTTGGTTTATAAAAAAAGAAGTTAAAAAAAAAAGAAGTTAGTTGGTTTCTGGAACTGGGAAGTACAAGAGATGGAGGGCTTCAGGCACCACTGGATCCAGGAACCCCATTGATATCAGAACTCATTCTCTTATTCTCACTAGTTCTCAGATGGAATCTCCCCACATAGTGATGTAATAACATCAACAAATATTTATTGTCTACTCCCTTTGCACCAGGCACTGTTCCTAGCACTTTGTATATATTTAACTCAATTATTCCCACAATAGGAGGTAGATATGAGACAAACGTAAAATATTAAGCAACTTGCCCAAGATCACCCAGCCAGTAAGTGGTAGAGCTGAGATTCAAACTGACCTTTCATAGGTGGCCACCAGCATCCTGAGGTTTGCGTCATCCTAAAAACAAACAGATGAACACAATCTGTCCAGCACAGCCATATCCATCTGCTAGCAGGACTCTGACCGACCCTGCCTGGTACTTGCTCATCCACGATCCCCATCATGTCCAGCACTGTCACTGCAGGCATCTTTACTGCAAGCATTTTCGTGGCATGACTAATTGGCCATAAGGCAACTTTGCTATAAAAGATAAAATCGTAAAAAATGAAAGAGGGATGTTTATTAAAAAGGACATCATGAAACATGAAAAATAAGTAACAAAATTAAAGACTTTTGCAAAATACAAAATGTGGGAATACATTCAAAATGTATAGTGTAGATTCATGGCAATACTGCACAAATACTGATTTTATTTCGTGATCCACAAAATGTACCTAAGTGCTTGCCTTTGAAGTCTTTTATTCCTAGTATCATACAATTTTTTGTGCTTGTTGATTCATCTCCCGAATTTGTATCATGCTTTTTTTTTTTTTTTTGCTAAAATTTCTTTCTTGATTAAGAGAAGTATCAGTTTCCAAATGCTAGGATGCACATTTGTAACTGAGCTTTGTATTGTGTTGTGAAAGCCTTTTGTACTGTTGTCTGGTTTTGGCATATTGTCACATTTCTATTGATAGACGTTCCAAAGTTCTCTGGGAAATGTGGGCTCAAAACTCTGTGCTACTGTATAGACCATTATGAGGGCTAAGGTATATACAGTATAAAACAGAAGGACTGTGTCAATGGAGAAATGAAACCAAACTGTCAACCAGAAGATGAAACCAACAAACTGTCAAACCAAACTGTCAACTGTTATTTTTTTACCTTTTTATGGCAAAATTGCATTATGGCTAATGAACTATATAGCAAAAATGCTTGTGGCAAAGATGCTTATGGCCTAAAACCACCAGAGGTGTGGGGTTGGGCCATTCCAGTTGCCCCAGCTGAGTCTCTTGCCCACCCCTGTGGTTCAGAGGATGAAGCTTTGTGATTCATAGCTTCTGAGGTTAGGAGGAACAGTTCTAGAAAGAAAAAGATACCAGGCAGGAAAAAACAGTAAAAGCAGTCTACTAGAAGCTCTTTTCTTCTCTGAGATCAGAAAAGCTGCCAAGAAGGGCGCCTGGGTGGCTCAGTCAGTTAAGCATCCAACTCTTGATTTCGGCTCAGGTTATGATCTCAGGGTGGTGAGATCCAGCCCTGTGTCAGGCTTCGAGCTGGGCATGGAGCCTGCTTGGGATTCCTCTCTCCCTCTCCCTCTGCCCCTCCCCCCCCCAAAAGAAAAGAAAAGCTGCCAAGAATGGCCCCACTCTCCCCTGCAGCCCCACCTGGCAGTGGAAGAGCCTAGCCATCTGAGCAGAGAGCTGCAGGATTCACTGTATTGAGAGGGAGTGGTGCTTTGTGCCAGCCCCTGTCAGACAGTCTCTGCCCTCAAAGTGTTCTTGTCTGGGGATGGGGAACCCAGGAATGGCAAAACAACACTTCACACAATATAAGCTAGTAAGCGCTGTGAAGAGAGGGTGGACACAAAGGCAAGAGTCCCCCATCTTGGGAAGCATGAGGAGAGGCTTAGTGGTGCTTGAGCTCAGTCTAGAAGACTGAGTAGAAGCACAGCCAGTGGGCTAGGTGAGGAAGGGCTTCCAGGCAGGGAGTGCAGTGTGTGCAAAGGTGCGGCGGTGGGAGAAGGCATGGCACTGTCAGAACTGCAGGGTGTGGCTGGGTCCTGGCTGGCCCGAGGGAGACACCAGATGAGGCTGTAGAGGTGGGGGGGCCCTACTCATGGAGGCTCACATCTATGGTCAGAGAGAGCCCAAGGAAGAGTTCAGAAGTGTGAGTGGACCAGACTTGGGCACTGCAGAGAATGTTCTGGAAAGGCAGAGGGTGGAGGCAGGAAGCCAGTAAGGAGGTGGCTAAACAGTTCAGGCTTCACATGAGAAGGGTCTGAACAAGGCAGTGCCATAGAGCCTGAGAAGACAGGATGGAATTAGGGACTAAAGGAACAGAAGTCGGTCACTAGATTTGGAGAGAAGAATGAGGGGTGTCTGCCAGAGGTGCAGGTAATCTTATGGGTGGAGGAGGTGGGTGTCAGCCAGAACGGGGATTTCTCCCTGAACAAAAGGTCAGTCTTTCCCACCAGGTGCCAAAGAGCATGAGGATTTTATAATGGCTGGGACTATAATCGACTCCATTTAGTCAGCAAGCATTTCGTGAGCCTTTGCCGTGTGCGGGGCTCTGGCAGACAGCAGTGAACAGACGTGGTCTTTCTTCTGGTGAAGGCTGCAGGTTAGTAAGAGTGACTGTCATTAAACAGAGCAGTCCTCAACTGGCCAGACCTTGGCCATCCTTCATGGTACTGAGCTATGCCCATAGCCAGCATTTCTCCCACAGGCAGCCAGTCCCCAGGGAGACTGAGCCAGAGAATGTGCGGACTGACTTACTCATTGGAAACGCTCAAAACCCTCCCGAGGCAGCAGTGGCCTGGGAATCCCGTTCCACTGCCATAGGTGACCTTGTTGAAGCCACAGCTACTTTGAGCCTCAGTTTTCTCATCTCTACAATGCAGCTAACAGTCGTTGCTTGGCATATCCCAACTCAATCGTGCAGCTCAACTGAGGGAAGACACAACAATTTTGACAAACTAAGTTTCTGTACGCATTAGATCAGGGTCAGCAAACTTTTTTTTGTGAGGGCCAGTTGTAAATTTTTTAGGGTTTGCAGGCCATACTGCCTCTACTTAGCTCTGCCATCCTAAACAGCCATGGACAATACCTAAGAAGTGAGCATGACTATGATCTGATAAAACTTGGTTTACAAAAACACGTGGTGAACCAGGTTGGGCCCATGGCGGTAGTTTGCCAACCCCTGCATTGGATGGTAGAGATGGTTAAGGGCCAGTTGCGCAAGAGTGAGGAACGGAAGTCCTGAGAACTAGGGCGTGGGACTTAGGATCAGTAAAGAAAACCACGGGACATTCCACATCTATGTACTAGGCACAGTGATCATCTGTACAAATGTCATTGCGTTTAACCTTCACACTATGACATGAGTGTCAAAAAAGGTGCAGTGATAATTCTAAGTTGCACAAATCGTTAATGGCAGAGCTGGGATTTTAAAACAGGTTCCCCACTCCTAAGGTCTAAGGGTTTCTACTTTAAAACCCTGAAAGCCCTTGGTTCTGACCATGGGCACTCCCCTCATCCCACCCAGCTTCTCTTAAGAAGAGGATTAGGGTCTGCCAAGCCCCAGAAATTCATGTCAAGGCTAGATTTCCATTGTCGTGCCATCAAGGGGAATTAGAAAACATGATTTCATGCATAGGGGACCCTACAGTAAGCATCTAGTGCAGAGTAGATACCGTACGTGTTGGCAAGATAAATGGGGGCCATGGTTATGAAGATGGCAATGAAGATTTGAAAACCAGGCTGGGTGGAGAGATTGCCCAGGTACCTCCTAGATTCTAAAGGAACCCTTCAGTTTTCCAGTGTCTTGTCTTCTCAGCCACAGATCTACTCTGGGACTGACGTAACCCTTAACAAAGTGTGTTCCTGCCTCCTTTCTCCACTGCCTGGTCCCTGAAGCCCACATTCTCTCCCTCCCTCCTACAACACAATTACTAGTCACCTAGGCTGTCCCCTCCTCTCCACACCTGACCATGTGGTGCCAGGGTACTGGCACTGCTAGGCGAATCCTAGCAACTGGGTGGGTGCACACACTCCAGAGCTTTGGAGGCATAGGCCAAGGACCCCTGAGGCCCACAGCCACCAGACACTGAGCCAGCAAGGCTCCAAATAGTTTCTCTAAGGTGACCTAATGAGTATGTGGTGGAGCCAAGGCTTGAATCTGTGTCTGTCTGACTCCAGGTCTGTCCTCCTCAGAGCCTCTGTTACTCAGAGTCTGGTAGTTTCAGATCCTTAGGCACCTGCTGGGCAGCATGAGCTACGTCTAATGGTAACTAATGTGGGAAATCTACCTTACGTAACTATCATGAGGACTCACAGAGATTCAAAAGGACTTCACGACCTTCCTTTTTCTCTAAGTGGTACTTGAAAGCTGACATCTTAGGCACCCGTTTACTGAGGAGGGTGACTTGGGGCCAGGTGTGGAGAGGGATCCTGTCTTACTAGCCTGGACTCATCCCCTGACTCAGGAACCTGGAGGACCGAGGCTGTGTTCAGTGAGGAAGCACTGATCAGCGTTCCGAGTGACCTCCCTCTTCAGAGTGCTGCCACCCTGAGCGTCAATCCCTGCACGGCCTACAGGATGTTGATGGACTTTGAGCAGCTGCAGCCAGGTAGGAGCCCACAGGTGCTGGGAGCAGGCTGGGATCTCCTGACTGGGAGGGGACCCAAATCCTGACCCAGAGACCGTGGGGACTTAACCTGTAAGGGGCTGAGAGGAAGCCAGGCCCCCAACCCGAGTGAGTGTGTAGTTGTTGCTTTTGCTTTGTTAGCTTGGTTCCTAGAAAACATGCTGAAACCTCATGAGGAGAACACTCTGGATAACCGCTGAAGGATCGCATTCCCTAGAGCTTGGGATGGAATTCTGTCGTTCAGCAAAAACATGGAGCTTTGCTAAGCTCTGGGATACAAAGCCAGACAAGATAGACACAGTGCCTGTGTTTCCAGTAAAATGCTGAACTTAGTAATTCCACTCAGCATTCATATGACACTTTCCAGTTCACATAAGTGCCTTTACATGCATTAAACCTTCAAAGCAGTGCAGTGAGGTTGGTATGATTGCTAGAGAGCTCGGGCCCCAGGCAGAAAACCTGGGTCTGAACCCCAGCTTCACCTCTCACTGTGAACTGACCTCTCAGATCATCACATGTGTCACCCATAAGATGGAGAGTAAGGGGTTGTGAGGGTTAACGGAGACACTGCAGTGTGACACTCAGCGCAGCGCCTGGCTCACAGCACGGTAACTCTGCACTATTTTAGTATTCTTCCTGTTCAGAAACGAGGAGACTGAGGTCCAGAGAAGGAAATTGCTTACATGAGATCACTCAGCAAGGAAACGACAAAGCCAAGTGTTCTATTCGGGGTTGCCTGAAAGCAGAGCCTGAGACAAGGACTGAGGGTGGACAGTTTGCAGGGGGAGGTGATCCCAGGAAGCAGAAGTGAGGGGATGGGGAGAGCGAGATGGAAGGAGGAAAAGTCAGAGAAGGCTGATTACTACTGTGGGCGAGCAGGGCTCAGTCTTGCTGGGAGGGGGCCTCTCAGGACCTTCATGGAACCCACCTCACAATTAGCCTCCT
This sequence comes from Ursus americanus, assembly GCF_024610735.1. Lineage (NCBI taxonomy): Eukaryota > Metazoa > Chordata > Mammalia > Carnivora > Ursidae > Ursus > Ursus americanus. Next base: position 9,229,425 of record NC_142159.1, read on the forward strand.
ATTGACAGGAGGCTGGGCTCATCCCCATCGTTGGAGGGTCACCCTGCACACTGTGCATGTCCAGGGGCTAGAGAAATCGCCTGGTCTAGCTCTGCCATGTGGATGACGACACTGGGGCGGAGATGCTGGAGCACGATAAGCTTAGGTAGCCACTGCTACTCGAGGCAAAACCAGTCCAGCTTCCCGCGAAGAGAAGTGCAGGTCCTCACAGCTGTGCCAGCTGTCGTGGGAGCCTTTGGTGGAAAAAGCGAGCAGGTGACCAGGGACCTTTGCCCAGGTCCTGGTGCAGGAGGCTTTTTGGTCACCTGCATCTCATCCTGTCAGGCCTCCTCTGCTTTGGACCGCAGCTGGACATCAGGGCATTCTGACAGCTCCCCACCTCAGCAGCCCGTGGTGCATCTCTCCACTTGCCTGCCTCCGGGCAGGTGTGGCCTGGGCTAGATCCGTGTTTTCTAAGTTGTCATACCGAGCCATAGTGAGAATTACAGCTTACACTGTAATCCAGTACATAGATACATGTGAGTATGTATATGATGGAAACCAAAGTTTCATGGAGCAGTATTTACCCTTATTGTGTGTGGTGCACTATGTTCTTTCTAATTCTATTTTCTGGAATTTTAACCAAAAAAAAAAAAAATGCTGTTTGCAAACCACTGGGTTGATTTCATAACCCACTAATGGGTGACAGTCTATGTACTGACTCCTGGCTACAGAGAATGGGCATTCTTCCAGGAACTTCCCCGTGTCTGCAGCACCGGATCCCTGCATTTCAGATCACATTTCAGGCATAACAGAGCACCTTCCTGGACGCAATGGCCTCTGACTAATGAGGAGCATCCTGATGGGTGCTCCCAGGACTCCTGTCTCATGGGGAGTAAACTGAGGTCATGACCTGTCCCATGTTACGGTCAGTTACAGTCAGTGAGGGGAGCTGGGACTCACACCAGGTCCGTCTCATTTCAGAGCCCACGTTTTCCCCAGTATGCCATGCTGCCTCCCCCATTGGCTACTTCCAAAGCCAGGCCTGAGCTTTGACCACAGACTACCTTTAGGACCCTGTTTCTGGAGGTGCGGGTTTCTCCAGCACAGTTCTAAACCCATTTCAAGGCAGTGTGCCTGTACTAAGCAGCACAAAGGGGGGATATAGCGTGGCCGTGCCCTCAGGAAGCTGCAGGCTGCAGGCTCTCGCCAGAAATGGACCTATGCACCACCAAGTGTAAGCCAGGGCACACCACCTGCAGAGTGCCGGGGGAACACACACAGGGAAGATGGGAAGGAAGCCACGCCTGAGCTGTGCTTCAAAGGGTATGTGGGATTTCAAAACGAAGGAAGAGAGAAATAGGGAAACATTGCAAACCATGGAAATAGCTTAAGCAGAGATATGAGGACCTAAAAATTAGGAGGATGATGAACGATATAAAATCATTTACACAGTGGGGTCTAAATTATATACAGTGTGGACTCTGAATTGTCAAGCCCTGGGAGGCACCGTGGGTGTTGTGGAATTTTGGGGGGCATTGGGAGAAGAGTAAGCAAGACTCCAAGGTCTGAGAAGGCTCAGCAGCCAGGTCCTGGGTCATTTTGAGCCTGAGGACTCCCCTCTCTTGCCCTACAATAGGATCCCAGGCAGGAAGCGCTTGACCTGTTACAGGTCTCCCAGGCTTGACTTGGGTCTCTTCCTGGCTCCACAGGAGACTGTGTCATCCAGAATGCGTCCAACAGTGGAGTGGGGCAAGCAGTCATACAGATCGCCGCGGCCCTGGGCCTGAGGACCGTCAATGTGGTCCGAGACAGGTGTGTGGGGAGACCTGATCCCAGTGCAAGCGACTTGGGCCTTCCGCCCCACCGCCGCCCCCCTCCCGGCCCCCGCATCCCTGCAGGTGCCCCCATCTCCACCAGAGGGCGCCCGTGCATAAGCAGTCCGCCGCCACCGCCTGCCCGAAAGGAGGCCCAGGCGGCCTCTGGCTGTAGGATGAGCAAACATCCCAAATGTAAAGGGAGAGCAGGAAGGAGGTGAAGCCCGCCCTTGCTGAAGACTTTTTGAGAGTTTTTGACACTCTTGTGATAACCCATGATCTCAAAGCCATAGTTCGTATTTGGGAATCCCTGAAGCTGTTATTCCTACTGTGAACTGTCTAACCCAGGGCCCTTTCTTCCCTTGCATCTGTGCGGCACTTTGAACGGCTCTAACTAGGGATGTGAAGGAGATGGGGCAGGCTTGTCATGTCTGTTTTACGGTGAGGAAACAAGTTTCAGAGAAAGGAAGACACAGCAAGTCAGTAAAGGACTTCGCTCCCTGGCTCATGCTCTTTTCCGCCATAGCATCCAGTTGACTTTAGCCTCACTGTCAATGAACGTGGCTGTGTCTGTCATGGAAGTCCAGTCTTAGGAGGAGAATCGACGCTCACTTCCCTTCCCTGTCCCCTCAGTTGTGTTAACAAAAATTACTGTTTGTCTTGGCGAAAGAGGCCCGGAGCCACTCCTGGGCTGGAGTGTGTTTGCACAACACCCTGAAGAGCCCCTTGAAAAGCGTGGGGGAAAGGAAATGAAGTTTCTTGTTTCGGTAGGCAAAGTCAGGAAGTGAAATGGCTTCTCCCTGAGCCAGATAGTTTCTCGCACCTTTGAGCTGGCGAGGGCTATAGAAATCACCCCGCAATGCCAGTGAGGGAACTGAGGCCTGGAGGTACTGGGATGTAATGAAATCAGGTAGCCAGCCCCTCCATAAGGCCTGGCTTACACTCAATCCCAGCTTTCCACAAAAAGAAACTCGTGTTCTCACAGCTGTGTTGGAGGAGTCCTAGGAGCCTATGGTAGAGAAAGCTAGCAGGTGTGACCAAGGGCCATGGATTGTGTTTGGTTTCCAGACCTGACCTCCAGAAGCTGACTGACAGACTGAAGAGTCTGGGAGCCGAGCATGTTCTCACAGAAGAAGAGCTAAGAAAGCATGAGATGAAAAACTTCTTTAAGGTACCTAGGATGAGGGGCATTGTTCCTTCAATCCATGCTCATCTCCCTGGAGAAAGCTGACCTGCTAGAAAGGCTGGGACTGGCCCCGTTGCTCCTCTCCAAATCCTCCCTTTGTCTCTGTGGAAGGGTAAAGCCCATTCCCTCAGCCAGGGGACGGAATGCATTAAGGGCCCGGGTGCTGTGAGGGAGGCAGGAGAGACAAAGTTCAAGAAACCCTGGATGGTGTATAGGTTTGAATGTTTGTAGTGCGACACCTCAGCCCTCACAGCCAGTGTGAATCTCCGAGCTGGGAGAGGACCTGGGGAAGCCGAGGCACAGGGAGGGAAGAGAAAGGAAAGCATTTCCGAAGCACCCTCCTTACATTGTATCTGATAATCCTCACAAAAGCTCTGCAAAGTAGGTGCTGTCTCTTTTCTAGGTGAGAAAACCAAGACTCAGATGAAGGATTCTACCAAGGCAGACAGTTACAAGTCGTGGAGTCAGGGCTCTCTGAACTCACAGCCCCTTAACTTTCCAGAACTTCCACCCCCAGCACACCCAATAGGTGATCAGACCACATCTCAGCCTCCTTCCTCTGAGCCCTGGAGTGACCAAACACACACACTCTCAAGAACACATGCCTCTTAACGTTTCTGAAGCAGGAGATCAACACCTCCCACATAAACTGAGTTGTAAGTGCAGACAAGAGGCGCACTCGGGCGAACTGAAGTCCTTCGAAAAGGAATGTAGACGCCCTCCATCTGTTCTTTCCCGGAGAGGACTTTTGAACAAAATTCCAAAACAGATAACAGGATTAAGTTGATAAAGCAAAGGTCCTCCTTGGGCAGAGTTTGAAGGCATGAACGTCCCATTTTCTTCGCACCCTCCCTCTGACACGGCACTTGGGCCAGGGAAGTGCTGTTTGTAGCGAGCTTCAAAGCCCGCGCTTACAGCAGCAGCTCCCTCACTGCAGCCTCCTTATTTTCCAGGACATGCCCCAGCCACGGCTTGCTCTCAACTGTGTTGGCGGGAAAAGCTCCACAGAGCTGCTGCGACACTTAGCGTAAGTCCCTCAGCCCTGCAGGTGCACTTGGCCAGAGCTCTCCAGGCCTTTAGCTGGGAAGACTGTTAAGTGACCAAGTCCCAGTGGCCAGTGCGAGCCAAGGCCAAGTCAGCATAACCCTGAGCAGGAAACTGGGACCACAGTCCTGTCCTAGTTATCCAGGCACTTCCTTTCTCAGCCGCCTCCTTTACCAATGACCAAGAGACCCCGGAAGGAGATGGCTAAGCTTTCTGTGAAAGGGAAACAGTTAAGGATTCATAACTAGGGGAATCTTAAAAAGTCCCTTAGTCTTTGTTAGCTTTTGAATTTTTTATTAGCTTTTAAAAATAGATTCTAATTTTAGAGGTAAAATGATGCTCTTAAAACATTTTGAAAGCATGTAAGGATGCAAAGGATGGGGCGCCTGGCTGGCTCAGTTGGTGGAGCATGCCACTCTTGATCTTAGGGTTGTATGTTCAAGCCCCACGTGGGGTGTGGAGGTTACTTAAAAAATAAAATCTTAAAAAGAAAAGTACAAAGAAAAAATTAAGCACAAAGGGTCCCTATCATCCCACAACCAAGGGAGAGAAGCATTGTTGACAATATTAACAGTGCATGTCCTTCCCTTGTTTTTTCTGTTAACATAAACTTCTTGAGCTGAGGGGCGCCTGCAAGGATACTTTCCAACTAAAGCGGGAATCCCCGCAACATTAGTTGATACACACTTGCTAGCACTCACTAGCTACTGGGTACAGAAATGGCTGAGACACTGAGGGAACTCTCTAGAATTCACGGGCTAGATGGGAAGATAGGTCATGTGGTCAAAGAGCTGTTCTAGCCATCACTAAGCGCTTCCCCATGCACCAGACTGTGCAGAGTGCTTGGCTTACCCCCCCCCCCATGACCACCCAAGCGAGGGATACTATTCCCATCCCCATTTACACAAGGCCCCGAAAGGGTAATTACCTCGCCCCAAGTTCTGGGAAGTGAGAGGGCCAGGCTTAACGGCAAGTTACTGTGACTGCTGAGCACACCCCTTCCGCCCAAGTTCGGGGGACTCCGGGGCAGCCTGCCATCCCCACAGCACTCGCTCACTGTAGGAGGAGGCCTTGAGCGGGCGTTCCCAGTGAAGGCCCTGGAGGCACCAAGCCCCAGCTGTGCTACTTACTAGCTGTGGGCCTGTGGAAAGTTAGACAATACATGAAAAATGGTCCAGGCCTCCGTCTCCTCGTACAGGTTAGTCAGAAGGTTAGTCCAAGGACACCGAGGTGATGCACAAATTGCTACACAGGTGAGAGGTGGCCTTCAGTTTTCTCACTGTAAAGCCGGAGTGATAAAAGTGCGCCTCTGCGGTTACGGGAGGCTTCACCAAGCCAGTGCACGTGGAAACGCTCAGACCTGTGCCCGGCGCCCAGAAAACGCCTAGTGAACGTGAGCCGTTCTGATTAGAACAAGTGCAGTGCAGGGGGATATGGGGGGAGGCTTGATCCCCCCAGAAGCTACTTTCTGGAACAGGTGTCAGCTAAAGGGAATTTAAGACCAAACTACCCCCCAGCCTCCCAAAGAATCAGCTGCGTCCCACAGCAGCTTCTTCCATTTTGTAGATCACAAAGCACCCCCTCACCTGCCATCATCCTCCAACAAAACTCCGAAAAGAGCCCGGGAGTGGGGAGGGGAACACAGGTTAAGTCGAGCTTGGGAAGTCCTAGCTTACTTTTTTTAAAAAACCATTTGAGCCTCTCCTTTGATGGCTGGGGCGGGTGCGGGTGAGAGACAGCAGGTCCTGGCGGGCCCCGCCTACCACGAGAGGGCAGCCGCCCGCCGTCCTCTGCCCCTCCCACACCATTCCCAATGTGTGTAGCCACCTCATCTCACTGCTCCTTTGAGTCGGCGCGGACAGGTGAAGGGGCGGGGGGGTCTGCGCCAGTGTCTGCGCACTGCCCAAGGCCGCACATCTAGGAGTGGAGGGGAGCCAGGACTAATCTCACGTGGCCTGGGCTTTTCTCAGCAGAGCACGCTTCTTTGCAACACTTCATCCAAGCCCGACCGGGTGGTGAGACCAGTGAGTTCCCAACTCTGGCTCAACATAGTGTCATCTGGCGGGGGTGTTTGTCGGTCAACTTGAATAGAGATCCTTGCTTCCTGATTCATTAGCTCTGGGTTGGACCTCAGAGTCTGCAGTTTTTGAAACCTTCCCAAGGATTCTGAGAGCCAGGTTCAGGGGCCAGGGTTGGAATAGAAGTGTTCTGGCAGGACTGAGTAGGGCTCTATCTCCGCCTACACCCACTCTGTTCTCTCTGGACTCTTCAGGCCTGGGGGAACCATGGTGACCTACGGGGGAATGGCCAAGCAGCCCGTCATAGCCTCTGTGGTAAGCTGGTGGGGGAGGCAGGCGTGGACACAGGCCTGGATGCCGCAGTTGTCCAGACCCACAGGTGCCCTTGTCCCTGGAGGGAGTCTACCTCAAGCAGCATCTGAAGTGCTTGCCCTCAGAGCCCCAGGTCATCCTTCTTGTGTCCACAGAGCCAGCTCATTTTTAAGGATCTCAAACTTCGAGGCTTTTGGTTGTCCCAGTGGAAGAAGGACCACAGTCCAGGTGAGTGGATGCTGGCCCCATCACCAGGGGTCACACGAGAGGGCAGTGCCAACTGCAGAAGTGACCCGCCATCCCGAGGCCTGGACAGGTGACGAGTTCCCCAGCGCCACAACAGGTTGAAGGAAAATAGCCTCTAGCTACAGCTGCGGTCAGCAAATAGGTACTGGGCTCGACGGGGCTGGTCCCAGGGGTGGCAGCAGTGAACAAGGCAGACACTGTCCCCATCCTGAGCAGCTGCCAGTGGGGAAGAGACTGCTGTGGAAGACAGCCATGTGCAGAGAACAGACCCTGGAGCCAGCCGGCCTGGGTTCAAATCCTGCTCCCACCACTGGGAGCCACTAGGGATAGGTTTACCCAGCCTAGCCGTGGGACCTGGACAAGTTCCTTAACTTCTGTCTCACTTTAAATATCATAGTTGTCTAGATATTGTTAGCCTTTGGAGGAGGAAACTGAGGTTCAGAGTGGTTAGGTAGCTTGCCCAGTCTCCCCACGTAAGGAGTGGTGCAACCACAATGTAAACTCGTCTCTTTGACTCCAGAACCTAAGCCAGTACGCCATCTCTAGTGGACGACTGGCTGCCCAGAGTGTGTCCGCCCCACACACACACACTGAGAATGAAGAATCACGTGGAGTTTTCCAAGTGAAGGGGAGGAAAGTGGTGGCATCAGTGGCTTGTTTCAGGCTGGAAAAGTAGCCTGTGGAAAAGCCCATCGCAGGGAGTGGGGACCTAAACAGATAGGTTGTGACCAGATTATGAAAGGCTTTACAACCCTTCTTAAGGAGCTGAGACTCCATCTCAAAGGCAAATGAATAGCCACCGAAGTGTTCTAAACAGGGGACATGATTAGATTTGAATATTGCATGAATTGATGTCTATGAAAAACCACTTCTCAGCTGAGGCCTTCACTTCTCATCTTCCTGAAGGCCCTGGGAAGGGATGCTGGGGACCTCAACTTGTGGGGTTCTAAGGGAGTCTGGGCTCTCAGGGAAAGCTCCTTTCTCTGAGCAAAGCTCATCTGTTCCACATCGGCGGCATGCCAGGCACACCCACCCCCTCCCTGTGCCTCTTCTAGCCGCCCTGCCTCAGAGTACTCCTGCCCCTCCCACCATTCAGGACTCTCGGTTCCTCCCCAGTCAGGTTCTGTGGGTCTGAGCCCTCATCGCCACCACTCTGCCTGACCACCAGCTCCTGGGGCCACTCCCCATGTTCCTGTCCTACCCCACCAGGGATCAGGCTGCCTCCACAGCCTCCCTATCCCTGGTCAAGCCTGGGCTCTCGAGGCTTTCCTAGAGTTGAGCGCCCGCTCCTGCCACCGGAGGCAGCCCATGCTCTGTCTTGACGTGCCCTGCCACTGCACCTCTGACTTCCTCAACTTCCCACAGCCCAGTTCAAGGAGCTGATCCTCACGCTGTGCGGTCTCATCGGCCGAGGCCAGCTCACAGCCCCTGCCTGCTCCGAGGTCCCCCTGCAGGACTACCACCGTGCCTTGGAAGCCTCAATGCAGCCGTTTGTGTCTTCAAAGCAGATTCTCACCATGTGCTAATGGCAGAGGAGCCAGAGTGAGGTGGGAGGGAAGACAGATCGGCAGGACTGGTTTCTGGCGCCTGGGTCAGGGCCCTCTCAGCCTTTCCCAGGCTGCCCTGTCCTCACCTCACCGTCACTTCTGACCAAGAGGGTTGTGAAGCCAGCCAAGGCTTTCCCCAGGTCCAGCCCCAGGGTATCTAATAAAGTCAACTTCCTAAAAACAAACACATACAAACCCATAGAAGTCATCCCTGTCAAGAAGGCCCCTCATTGTGCACCTGCCATCCCCCAGCACTAAGAAGCACCCTTGCCCATCCTCCACTTGTCCCCCAGCGATGATTTCCTGGCCACCCTGAAACAAAGCAAGGGTGGGCACTGGCAGGTGCAAGAGCCAGTAGGACGCAGTCTCCTCCCCCCGGCTCTCCGCAGAGGAGCAAAAAGGAACGTCTGACTCACTCTGGGTGGTGTGTGGCTCAGTCGGGCAGGAGGAAGGTGATCTACACGGGAGAATGAATGGCAGGCTGAGGAGCCAAGGAAATGGGGTCTCAGGTGGCTGGACCACCCTACAGAATGCCCGTTCTCACTGGGAGATGTTTGTTATACCAGTGCTTCTCAGCCTGAAGTCATTTTACCCCCAGGGGACGTTTGACTGTCTGGAGACATTTGTAGTCATAGTCGGGAGAGTGCCGTTGGCATCCAGTGGGTAGAGGTCGGTGGTGCTGCTCAAACCTGTGGTGCACAGAACATTCTTCCCCAACGAGCGGTTACCCAGCCCGGCATGCTGTGGTTGAGAAACCCAGCATTAAGCCAAGAGCCCACAGCAACTGCCATGGTGATGCGTGCGCTAAACCTGTGCGAAGTACTGTGAGACCATCACTGAGGGCTTGTCCTAGGCCTGTGGTCAGGGAGCTTTCCTGACACGAAGCTTAAAATGGGCTCTGAAAATGAACAGCTTTATTCAGACAAAGAGAAGAGTTTGACATTCTGTGACTTTTTGGTGTTTGCCTTCTGATCCACTCACACAGAGCAAAAAAACAAGAGACTTTGGAATGTATTTACTGGATACCTAGTATGTGCTTGAGGCTAGGGATGCCGGTGATGAGGGAGGGGCCTGGCCCTCTCCGTGCTTAGCCCAGAGCAGGGGACAGACCTTCCCAGTATACTAATGAGGCCACTGACTCGGGTGTTCGGAGGGCCATGGGAACACAGCCGCTCTGCCGGAGGCTTGAAGGAAGGCTTCGTGGAGGTGTCATCCACAGTAAATCTTGAAGGCCAGGCAGGAAAACATGTACCAAGCAAAACCAACAGCACATGTGAGAGTTTGGAGGGCTGGGAGCCTGGCTCTGCCACCTGAGGCGGGGAAGTGTGAGGATTGAGGTGAGAACTGTGAACAGAGGTCAGAGCAAGAAGGTTTGAGAAGTCAGCACTTACCTCTCAGAGCAGGGGAGGCACAGAGGGATTTTCAGCAGCAGAGTGATGGGGAAAACTGGCTCAGGAGGCCAGAATACACTCAGGCTTAGTCGCACGCAAACATGTATGCAGCCCCCAGCATAATGCTCTTGCCTTTGGGAGCATCTTCTCTGTCCTCTGGAGAAAAGGACTTAGCTTCAGCCCAGGGTTGGGGAAGGTCTGCAGGTGTCCTCTGGATAAGAGTTGCTACCTTGTGCACCCAGTCTCAGAATCAGCCCAAATCTGCCTGAGTCCCTCCTGTCCCCTGTCCTCTATCCTTGAGGTTAGTGGGATAGCTGACTTGTACAGATGGTCAACATGGGCAAGTGAAAAAAGGCTGAGAGGGTGGGAGAGGCTGCCCAAAGATACAGGAAACAGTTAAGATGAGGTTCTTAGGGGGCCGGGCGGGGGGGGGGGGGAAGGGAGTCCACCATGTTGGGCTTAGGGGGAGTGATGAGCCTGCAGCCATGGGGAGAGTGCAGCCCCTGGTACAGACTCAGAGGAGGCAGACAGGGAGGAGGAAGGTTCATAACACCATGGTTAGAGACCCCGTGGAGGGATGTGCAAAATGTCCTGAGAACAGTAGCTCTAGGGTTCTGGAGATGACATTTGGGCTGCGCTTTAAAGGATGATTATAGTTTTCTCAGGCCGGGAAGGGAGACAAGCATAAACTAAGGGACCAGACTAAGCTGTTATAGAGGCAGGACATTTATGTTAGAATCTTCTCATTTCCCCCAAATATCCATTCTCTTCCTGAGAATTAATGCTGAAACTTTTAGGTCGGCACAGGGTAGGCTGGAATAAACAGGTTTCCCGCCTTCCTTGCAGCAAGACAGGTCTGTCCCTTGTCGTGCAAACAGAGGTGGTAGGTGTCGATTGCTTAAGAACCTCTTTAAAGTAGAGCTGGCATCCATCCTGTACCTTTTCCTTCCCTTTCCACCTTCCACCTGGCTGGGACACAGACCCGATTCCTGGAATTTGCACAGCCATCTTTGACCATGTTAAGAATGGGTCAGCGACAAGACCCAAGAAGCCTGGGCCCCAGGCACCCAGAAGCCCCAACTGCCCACCTCAGGATTTGTTTTACATGAGAAACAAGCTTCTATGTTATTTAAGTCCCTAGTATTTGGGCTTTTCTCTGAACCTAATTATAACTGATGGATATTCTCGGATTTAATTTGTATTGAAATCATTCAGTCTGAAGCTGAAAAAGTGAATTGTGGCAGTTTATGATTTTCCGCTACAGAATTTGAACTTTATCCTATTGGCAGTAGGGAACAAAAGATTTCTGAGCCAGAAGATGAGAACTGTGCTTTGGGGAAAAAAAAAAAAATTCTTCTGGCAGCAGGTTAGGGGACAGTTGGGAGAAGGGAGGCACTAAGAGATAACATCAGAAATTCCCAGGCTTCTGAATTTCAAACAAGGAAAATCCCCTGAAACTTCAAAGACCAAGATGGGGATTACCAACATTTCAGAGGCCAGCACAGAGAGGAGACTGACAAGAGACCATAGAAAGAATCGAACTTCAAATGGATCTTCTTGCTCACTTACAAGTACGGGAGGCTATTTTTCATTTTCAGCCTGAATAATTTCTCTGTGGAGTGGGGACAGCTCTTCAGGCCCACTAAGTAAACAGAATCCTTTTTAAATGACTGGAGGTGGAAACTTGGGCTCCAGGAGACTGAAAGAAGACAAACAGGCATTACCTCCTAAACTAAAGCTTGGGCACACCTGGTGGCCTGAGGCTTCCTGACCCTGGCGCTCCCTGCTTGGTATCTTCTGGGAGCATCCATCCTGCAACTACCTACAGCCACTGCCATAATATTGGTGACTGCTTTGTGACTTGGGAGATGAGATAAGTAAGCCTGCTTTCCTCTGGGAAAGACTTGAGGCCCAGAAGAAGGTTCTTGCATTCATCTGTGAGTGGCAGGCATGCCTGTCCTTGCGCCTGGAAGCTCTTGGCTGCACCTACCAGCCTCATACTTGTTGGTAGCCACTGGGCCCTGGGTAGGACACTGGGCCCAGCCAGAGCAGCTGGAAGTGGTAAAGAAGAGAGACTCAGGCCTGCGACAGCAACTGCCTGCATTTGCAGGCAGGAAAATCCTGGGAAGACAAGAGCTGACCTAAAGGTAAGGAGATGCTCGCACACCCTGAAAGAAAAGCAAGCTTTCTCTATGCCCCTAACCCTTTGCAGTGTATAAGCCCTTTTACCCATATTCCATTTGATTTTTACAACTTCCCTGTATCATTGAGATTTTAGTTAATATCATAACTTTACAGAAGAGGAGGACACCATGAGAGGCGAAGTGAGTTGCTCAGGGTCACGCAGCAGGCAGCAGATTTGGCACCAGGAGCCAGCTCCCCTGACCCTGTCTGGTCACCATACCAGTCAATCCTGATTTTTTTGGACCCACAATTGGCCTTGTGTGCCCTCTTTTCTCTGGACTCCTTGATTTTGTTCAGTGATAATTAGCATGTCAATCAGAAGAGAGTTCAAATTTCTCTGCGTCTGTGTCTCATGGGGAGGCAGGAAAAAGGAGAATCAGGAGGCCATTGAAGTAATTCAGGTAAGAGATCATTTGTTTATTCACTTAATAAACATTTTGAACACCCACTATGTGAAAAGGACTGTTATAGGTGTTAGGGATACAGTAGGAGACAAAAAACACAGCCCCTGATACCAGGTAGCTTACCTTCTAGTAGGAGAGAAAGACCATGAACAAGTGAAGAAATAATCAAGGCAACTACAGAGTATGGTAGATGCTGTGAAAGAAACAATACAATGATATCATCGTGATGGGATACTTGAGATGAGGGTAAGGAAGGTCTGAGGCCTAAATAAGGAGTCAGCCATATTGCAGACAGAGGGAACAGCATGGTTAAAAGCCCTGAGGTATGAACAATATGACAAGGCCTGCACTAGCTTAGTCAATGGGAGTGAAGTGGATGGATTCGGCAACATTTAGAAAGAAGAATCAACAGGACAGACTAGATGTGGCGGTTGAAGGTTGAACTTTAGCACTTTGCTGGATGGAAGGTGCCACTCCCTGAATTAGGAAACTCTGGAGGAGGAGCAGGGTTTAGAGACAGGCATTTCCCTTATGTGGGGCTCTCATCCCCATCTGTTTAACAGGTTGATCAGACTACATGACAACGAAGGTTAGAACCAGTTCTTAAGGATTTTATGATCCTCATACTACTAAATTCCAAATGGATCAAAGACTGCAATATACAAATAAGTCCTAAAAATAACAATAAACGATGGGAGGTGTTTTTCTTTTTAAACCTCAAGAAACCTGAGAAAAACTACAACACAAAATCCAGAATCAAAGAAAAAGGATGGAAAAATTTGACCCCATAAATATCTTATGTTTTTGCATAGCAGAAAACACTCTGGGCAAAGTCAAAAGTCAACAAACTGGGGGAAAGTATTTGTAACTCATCTAACAAAGAACTGATTTCCCTAATATATAGTGAACTCCTATGAATCAATAAGAAAATGGGCAAAGGGGGAGCCTGGATGGCTCAGTCAAACATCCAACTCCTGGTAACAGCTCAGATCATGATCTCAGGTAGTGAGATCAAGCTGAGCCTTGCATCAGGCTCTGTGCTCAGCAGGGAGCCTGCTTGAGATTCTCTCCCTCTGCCCCTTGCCTCCTCCCCCCCATCGGCTCTTGCATTGTGTCTCAAATAAATAAACCAAAAAGGTGGGGGGGGGGGTGCTGGGTCACTCAATCAGTTGAGTGGCTGACTCTGGATTTCCGCTCAGGGTTGTGGGATCAAGCCCAGGTTCTGTGCTCGGTGGGGAGTCTGCTTGAGAATTCTCTCTCCCTCTCCAAGCCCACCTCACACGTGCTCTCTCTCTCTCTCAAATAAATATATCTTTTTAAAAATTAAAAAAAAAAAAATAGGGTCACCTGGGTGGCTCAGCAGTTGGGCGTCTGCCTTTGGCCCAGGTCGTGATCCCAGGGGATCCAGCCCCGCATCGGGCTCTCCGCTCAGTGGGGAATGTGCTTCTCTCTCTGCCCCTGGCCCTGCTTGTGCTCTCTCTCACTCTCTCTCTCTCTCTCAAATAAATAAAATCTTAAAAAATAATAAAATTAAAATTAAAAAAAAAACAAGGATATAAGCAGACACAGAAAGGAAAGTATGTCTCTTAAACAGAATGAGGTTCAGTCCACTCAAAATAAGATAAATGCAAATTAAACTACCCCAAGATAGCATTTTTTCAGCTACAAGATGACAAAAGATCATAAAATTTGATAACATGGTATTGATGAGATGCAGAAACCGGTACTTATGGAAGAGAATTGAGCAATATCTATCCAAACTATACTTGCCCACACCCTTTGAGCCAACTATCCTACTTCTAGGAATAGATCCTACATATATGTATATACAAAGTTACTCATTGCAGCAGTTATAACAAATGGTTTGAACCTATCAATGTCCTTCACTAGGGCACTGATTAAATAAATTACTGTGTATAATGGTATTTTATAAGCCATAAAAATACTCCTGAGGAAGCTCCTTTTGTATTGATGGAAGGACTTTCAAAATAAAGTAAGCACAGAACTGTTCTTATAGTACACTATTGCTTTGTTTGTGTAAAATACCTCCCGAAGGACATTTAAGAAACTGATTACATTGTTTGCCTCTGGGGAGGGAAGGGAGGTGGCCAGAGGACAGAGATGGGAAGACTTTTCACTGTATTATATGAACCAGTTAATGAATTATCCTTTCAAAATATAATTTCAAGGGCCGTCTGGGTGGCTCAGTCGGTTAAGGATCTGCCTTCTGCTCAGGTCATGATCTCGGCGTCCTGGGATGGAGCCCTGTCTTGGGCTCCCTGCTCAGCGGGGAGTCTGTTTCCTCCCTCTACCCCTTCCCCTGCTTGTGCTCTCAAACTCCTTTGTGATTCTAGGTAAATTGAGTTAGTGAGAAGGGAACCAATATTTGAGTTACTACCTCGGTCCAGATGCTGTTCCAAGCAGTATATTCTTCCATATATACTACCCCATTTAGTTACCCAGCCAGTCCATTGAGATGGGATAAATTATTCTAATTTTACAATTGAAAATAAACTGGCCAAGTAATTTAGTCAGTGCCAAGCCTAATCTAGTTCCCAAACTCCAGACTTCCCTACTTCCCTCACTGCTTCTATTGCAGCCACTTGTCCTATTTTTTAAAATATTACCGGTTATTTACTGGGCACTTGTGATGTGCGGGGAACAGTACTAAGTGCTTGACGTATCTATTATATATAATTCTCCAGCCAACTCTGGAAGGTTGCAATTTCTATCCCCCTCATACAGAGAAGACAAACGGGGCTTAGAGACGTGGCGCGTAACGGGCCCAAGGTCACGGATACAAAGACGGTTAGAATCCAGACTTAACTCCAAAGCTGCTCAGAAGTCGAAACCACTCCCGGTTCAAAGGACAAAAGCAGGAACGCTCGCTGGGCGGGGACAGTTGCAGGCACTTCCGGGGGGAGGAGCGAAGCCAACGGGCTGCGAAAGCGGCGCAGGCCCGGCCACAGCGACCTCGCGAGAGGATGTAAAGAGCGGGAGGGGGAAGACTGCCCCCGCGCCGCAAGCACCGCCTGTCGATCACCTGGCCCCGCCCCACGCCGGCGCGCCCCTGAGCAAGCCCCGCCCCCACTCCGGCCGGGCGGGAAGCGAACGCGCGCTCCCTCCCGTTACCCTCCGCCTGCGGGGAGGGCGGGGAAGGCGGGAGGCGCGCGCTCGCGTGCTGCGTGCTCGCGTACGTCGCTGGGGTTCGGCTGCGTCCGTCCCGCCGCTCGCCCGTTGCCGCCGCCGCCGTCGCCGCGCTCTCGCTTCGCCGGCCGCCGCCTAAGGGGGGCTGGGGCCGGGCCAAGCCGCCGCCGCTGTTGCCGGGATGCCGCGGGTGTACATCGGCCGCCTGAGCTACCAGGCCCGGGAGCGCGATGTGGAGCGCTTCTTTAAGGGCTACGGGAAGATCCTGGAGGTGGATCTGAAGAACGGGTGAGGAGGGCAGAAGAGGAGTCGGCCGGGTGGGGACAGGGCCCCAGCGGTGGTGGGGAGGTCGTGGGGACGGGAGAGGGACGCCTACCCGGCGCGGAACTGCTACCGGCCTGCTCCGGCTCCGCCATAGTCGCGGCGCCTCGGGGGCGCGGGTAGGCCCTGGTTCCCACTGCGCCTGCGCGGGTGGGGGTGGTGGAGGGATAATGGGAACGATGGTGAGGATCTGAGTGGGACGGGGAGAAAGACAACCCGAGTGGGATTGGGGCTACGGGCGGGAGGGTAGGGCTCCAGGGCGCCGGGGAGAGGCCTGGGTTTTTCCTTCCCGGCCCCGGCAGTGGGGCCTGGTTCGTCTCCGGTTAGAGACCGACCTTTCCCGCTCTTAGGGCTGCTGGAAATAAACAGGATTTCCTGCTCCCTTTTCACCTCTTGCCCAGTCTAATGGATCAGACAGTCACCACGCATCTTTACCGAATCCAGGAGCTCCGGAGGGAGGCCTTTTTTGACTTGCATGTGTCACACTTTTTTGGGCGGGAGACTCGGGTTTGAGTGAGTAGTCTAGTGACAGTTTCGAAAGTATCGTCTTGCCGCGCTGAAAGCCTTGACCGTTCCCTCTGCAAGGGTAATTTAAAGTCTTGATTCGTTATCTTTCCACCTCCGTATAGAGTTTCCATGCTGTGGTTTCCGTTCTACAACTTGCCAAAAAATTGCTTTGTCGTTGTAGAATTTGTTAGTGAATCGTGGCCACCCTGGCTAGTATCTGCGGCAACTAGTTAATGAGACGGAGATTCACAGCTCGAAATTGCTAACTTACTGCCTCCCCGGGTTTGGTCTGTTACTTGTATTCCTGATCTACGTTGGCAGAGCAGGGCTAGCAGGGGCTACACGTTTCAGGGCAAAGAGATGAGTCCGGCTTGGAGAAGGTACTCAATGGGGAAAACTATGAGAACCAGGAAATGTTAGGTAGGACTTCAAAGAGATAGATATAAAAATTAAAAGGAGTAGGGGGAACATTTTAGGGTACTAAACCTTGAGTGTTGGAGGAACTCTTGGCTTATTTGAAAAATAAAATGAAAGACATTTGCAACAGGTTTGATATGGCTACAGGTTACTCTCCTTTGTAATACCAGCAACTAACACTTGAGAAGTTATGAAAAATAAGTATAAGTTGCATATTTGAGACAAATTGGCAGCTTCCATTTACTCACATTGTTGATTGGGTTTAAAAGTCATTTCAAAGTGATTGTTAGGAAGAATCACCTTCTTACTAAGGAAAATGTCCTCCATAAAAGTGTTTATTATGGGGCGCCTGGCTGGCTCAGTCGGTGGAGCATGCAACTCTTGATATCCAGGTTATAAGTTCGAGTCCCATGTTGGTTGCAGAGATTAGCTAAAAGGATAAAATCTTTTTTTTTTAAGTGTTTACTATGAATACTGATTTAGAGTAAAAGGGTTAGGAAATTACTCATTTGGTACAATAGAGCTTTCGGTTCTTGAGGAATTTACTAGATAAAGTGGGTTTTTATTATTGTTGCTGTGATACAGATGTGAAAGATGAAGTGAAAACTCCCAGTTTTCTTCAGAGGCCAACTAAGTTGACAGAGTAAATTTTGTGGGGAAAGCGTGGTTTTTGAAGCCAGACAGGCTTGGGTCAGATCCTAACTTTACCACTTAACTCTCTGTGGGCAGGTTACTTCTGTGACTGTTTTCTCATCTACAAGGAAAAGGAGCATTAGAGATCATTGTAAAGCATTTGGCTCATAGCTGTAAATGGTAGCTGTAATCAGATGGTTTTGACTGTGATCATTAGGAGACAGCTTCAGTGTTTGATAACATGAAGCGTATTTGGTGCTGTCTGTTTTCTAAAGTTACTCAAGTGATAGCAGGAAATGATGTTGATGTTAATGGTAAAGTGGTTAATGGAATAAATACGTTGATAACCCACCAACAAGATGCCTGCTACTGTGCTAAATGGTTTGGAAAGAAAAACAGTTCTGCTCTTGAGTAAATTAAATGTTGACAGTTACAGTGTGTACACTTTGAGTTAAGAAATGCTTGCTCTCGCTTTAAACTCAAGTAAAACTTGGAATGGTTTGTTTGAAGAGATTTGTTTGAAATGGGCTTTGAAGAATGAATTGAGTGGGGCTTGAAATAAAGGTGTCTGGGAATAATGTGTGTCATAACCGGTGATGAGGAGGTGGTCCAATAAGGAACACTTTTGAGAAATAATGAGCAATCAAGCTTGGATTGAGTCTCATGAGGGATTTAGAAATTAAACGACATGAACCAGAAACATCAACTATAAGATTTTACACTGACCATCCAAAATCTATAGATAGGAATTGAAAGTCTCTGTAGGGAATAATTGAGCAATCTGGGAAATGGCAAGAAAGGACAGATCCTTGCTGAACCCTAAAATACCTGGGTGTCTTTGGGGGAACTATTCTCTTAGCAGATCTGCTGCTAAACCATGATATGTGTGAAACCTGTGATTGAAACTGAAGGTTGAAATGAGGAATGGGAAGTCATTGCAGGGATTCAAAGGCAGGTGAGACAATTATACTGGCACACGTGGCAGCATTCAGGAATGCCTGCAGAGGAAAGTGACTGCTGAGCAAAGGACCAATGGTATAGATGGATTCCAAGCAAGAATTGACGGGACTAGATTGCAAAAGTGCAGAGGAGTCTGAACGCAAGGAGGAGGTACAAAAGGAAAAGGTGGTGTAATTTAGCAACATGTAAGCTTACGGTTCTGGACACTGACTGAGGATAGTAGGTCTCCTTCAGGAGCATTTTTTAACATACCTGGCTTGTAATTATTAGTAATCAAAACACTAAAGCAGATTTTGGGTGGAGAGGATTTTGATGAATTGCTGAAGCGTTCACACTTGTATGTAGAAGTGAGATATATCAGTAGACAGTAGATATGTTCAGAATTAATTAAATAGGCATAAAGTACTGGTATAACTGGAGGTTGACCGAATGAGGAAGCAGATGAGCTCTCCAAAGGAGATTTAATGTCCAGGAGAGGATTTTATGGATCCTCTTGGGATTTCAAAAAGTGTGTATGCAGTAGTTCATTGCCTGCCATTTTATTATTCCAGGGGACCCTAATCTAGATTGCCTTTATTTTAGAGAATTCCTATAAAGGTGGTTCATTTGGGACCACAACATGATGTAGATCTCCCGGGACCCTGTAGACCGCTCCAGGTCCCCTAGAATCTCCTACGTTCAAACCTGCCACACTGACTCCAGCAAGAGCCACTGTGGGACCAGGAGTCAAGGAAACAACAGCCTTAGCAGTAACTGTCTATATAGCCTTCCAGCTCTGGTAACTTTTGTTGCCTTTGATTATTTGTGAATTCTGTGGGCTTTCTTTTTTATTAATAAATCATGTGAAATGTAGAAGGTTTTTAATACAGTAGTTTCTCTTGCCACAGAATCTTGTGGTTACGGTCATAGATCTTTATATCTCAGTTTTTCCATATCTTAGTTTAATAAATTTATTTTATCACACCCTGAGATTATTTTACTTGCCTAGGACCTGGACAGGTAAACCTCCAAATCATTGAGGTTTCTTTGTTTTGTTGGTTTTATTTTTAAGTTGGCTAAAGACATGAATTAAAACTCTCCAGAGAAACTTGGCTATATATTTCACACCTGTGCTTCATATTACAGTGAAATTGTGAATATCTGGAATTTTCAGGGGTGTTCTTGTCTAATTGGATTTGCACAACTTCTTAAGTATTAGCAGGAAGGTTTTGTTTTCACCCTCCTTGAAAATCCCTTCAAGTAGAACGTACCTTAATTTTTTTTAATATGTTAAGACTTTCAGTGAGTCAAAATTACTGGTTTTGTCCCTGATCACTGTAGAGCATTGTTAGATTTTAGTTACTGAGATGAATCCGTGCCAACCCCAGACCCCACACAGGGATTTTCTCTGAGTCCTTGATGGGAGCTTGTTTTGTTTAGTTTCTTGTCTTTTTGTTTTAAAGGGCCAATAACGGAAATACAATTAGTTGAATGTTCCAGGTTTTTGGTTTCTGGTTAATTGAACTGTGGGAAATTATCTTCACCTACCACCAAATAGTGATAAATGCTATATAATTTTTATGATAATAGTACAGCTAATGAGCGCCAGGAATGACAAAGAAAAGGCAAACACTCTCCCTTTAAAAAGACCCCACCACCTTTTTGTCCACAGGCAGTTCTGCCCCCAAAAATAATGACACATTTGAATCTTTGGGGTCCAAGGCTTTGAATCTTTCTGTCAAGTAAGGCATTTGGTTCTGGAGTAATTTTATGATTATATAAGAAAAGATTAAAACAGTTTCGTTTAAAGGACAACTTTGTTTATACATAGTTAAAATTAAAGACCCATTTTTAATTCCTGTAGTGTTTCAAAATAGCATGTCTTTATTTCTGATTGTAAAATTTTTACATACATGTTGTAAATTTTTTTTAAATTTAGAGGACAAAAAATAATCATCCAAAGATAACACTGTCTGCATTTTGAGACTTTTTTTTCATACACCCATGCTTTTCTTATGCCTCCCCATCTTTTCCACAGACTTGGGTCATATTATATGTCCTGTTTGTTTCTACCGAATAGCCTGATCCTTTGTCATTAAGTGTTCTCTGACAACTTCATTCTTAATGGATTCATAGTATTCCCACGTATCAGTGTTACTTATTGTACATAATTAAAACCATGTTGCAAGACATTTAGGTTGTCTTTGGTTTTTTGCTAATTTATGCTTTTACAGCACTGTGGTAAATATCCTTTATATAAATCTTGGGGTAGATTCCTGAGTGGATTTTTGGAGTCAAAGCATATATACACCTTTAAGGCTTTTGCTGCCTATTGGTTTCCATTACTCTCTAGACAAAGAGTATTTATATTTTTACCTGTTGTGTTTAAGAGTTCCTATTTTTCTGAACCCTCAATTAGCCTTCATTACAATTTTTTAATATTACGATTTTTAATGAGAATGTTTAAAATTGTATATGAGGAAATTATCTTGCCACCTTTAAGGCTCATCCATTTAGCCTACCAAGCATAACAGATTCAAGAACTTTTTTTAAAAAGAACACTTGTTTAGAAAATAAATACAAAATCCTCTTAACATAAGGTCTTTTTTAAAAGATTTTATTTATTAAGAGAGAGAGCCAGCGCTCGAGCAGGGGGAGGGACAAAGGGAGAGGGAGAAGCAGACTCCCCACTGGGCCAGGAGCCCTGTGCCTGCTGGATCTCAGAACCCTGCAATCATGACCTGAGCTGAAGGCAGACGCTTAACCGACTGAGCCACCCAGACGCCCCTAACATAAGGTCTTATGTGCAATTTTACGTCCCACTTTTTCTACCTAATTTATCTCATGTATTTTTTCTGTTACATAAAAATCTTACATACATCATTTTAATGCCTGCAGAAAATTCATTGTATGCCTGAATCATGATTTACCCAACCATTCTTAGGTCATCTCTAAATTCTGGTTGTTAAAATGATGCTGTGAGGAGTATCACATGCATAAAATTTCGTATTTTTATCATTCCTTAAGACAGATCCTATGAAGTAAAATTCACGTGTCACAGCAGGAAAGAACGTTGTCAAGGCTCTTGATGCATGTCATGCCAAATGACTTTCAGAAAAGCTGTGTACCAGTTCCTCTTGTACCAGCAGTGTATGGCGCCTGTCACGGCAGCCTCACCAGCATCGGGCATACGTGTTGTTTCAAATCTTGGCTAATTTCACAGGTGCAAGTGGTCTTAAGTGTCTTCACCAAGAACTTTTTCTTAAATGAGTAAGAAATAATGAGACACAGGGCTATGAATTTAGTAGCATAACCATTACAGATGTGACCAAGTTGGTTTTTGTACTGCACTCTTGTTGAAATCAGCCTACATCCAAAATTTTTAAGTTTCTGTCATTTTGAAAAATCAGTGCCAAGAGACAATACCGTACTGCAGTTTTGACCAAATGTTGCTAGCATAAATTCCCTGGCTTGAGTCTTCCACTCTGTGGTTCTGGTTCCCCAGTCAGTTTGTGATAAGAATAAACATTGGCTGTAAATATTCGGCCAAGTCATTTTAAACCCCTGTTCCTCAGTTTAATGTCTTGCTCCTCCCTTCCTTATTGAGGGAGCATATGAATAGAAAGGGCCATGTGAAGTATTTGTCCCTTTTAAAAGGTGAGCATAGGATGTAGGCTAGATCAAATATGATTTGGGTTCCCAGTATTTCTGGATGCTTCCAAGTAACTTAAACAGAAAATTGTACTTTGAGCTTCTCTAGGAAAGATGCTCCTAGTATGTGAGACAATACTGTTGGGGGGGGGGTCTTTATAAATTTGTAAATTTGTAAGCTAACGCTGAAATTTCAAAATTTAAAAAAAACATTAACAGCATGCACTTGTGTGATTTATTTTTCAACTGCATACACCAAAGTGCTTTACTAACAAGTGTTGTTGTCTCTAGTTTGTACTGATCGGGAAACTGAGGCATTGGGGCAATTAAGTGCCTGGCACAAGGTTACAGAATGAGTTATTGACAACTCTGGAAGCTGGAGCGCTTTCTTATTCCCGTACCAAATACAGCAGGAGCAGTGGCAGTCAAAGCCTCTCGTGCTTTCCTTCCAGATGGTTCCATCCTATTGTTCTGGCACTTGCCTCCAAGGATGAGAAGGTAGTTAGGTTCCACAGCCTGTTCAGTCTTTAGTCTCTCTACAGAGTCTTCAACAAGCTAAAAAGTTACTGCCAGCAGTGAGACAGGTGGTAGTTTTTGTGATGCTGGCCCTAGACAGAAACTCTAGTGAAACTTTCAGGCTATTCTTTGAAGATCTGTAAGATGGTGTCAGCTTTGTCCTGGCTGACTGGGGTAGGATTTGTGCGAGCAGATGCAGTGAAGTGATCTCTGTCGCATTATTGCCAGGGCTGTCTGGTCTTGGAGTAACCTGAAGGCGAAGGCTCAGGCTGTGCTCTGGATTTGCATGCCCGTATTTTGAGGAAATGCCCTACATGACTGTCCTGCGTGTTGAGATCAAGGTCTGGTTGTCCCGGAACTGCAGATGATGCCTGAAGAAGCACCCAAATGACGCTTGTAATCCTTCTGTCAAGTGCCCCAGCCACACCTGTAGGCCTGGATGCCAGAATGGGGGGCATTCGTAAACAGAGACCTCCAAGGCCTAGAGAAGGTGGGGAGACCAAAGGAGGAAAGGAGGGAGGTCTGAATCCGGCCTTCAGGAATGGAAGAGGTGAGCAGAAGGCTCGGGCACGGGAGTCAGGAACCACACACCAGAAGCACTGAACTTTGAGAAAAGTCATTTCATGTGAATGAAAAGAAACTGTTGATCCATTAATGGTAAAAGAATTTGAAAATGTTAAAATACTAAATGAATTAAATGACTGATTTCAAGGGAAGGGCATCCCCTAAGAAATAGCATAGGAAGTGGCGTCTTTAACCAAAAAGGAAAAGAAACTGACTGCAACCCAGGGACTGTGGAGTGGTTATGAGGGATTTGGGAACAGCCAAGATGGTCCCAGAGGTGTAACTTCTAAGAGGCTTTAACACCTGTTACCCACTCATAGTGCCATTTTAGAGGTAAGTACGAACTGGTTTTGTTTGTGGCTTTTGTGTGGAATCAAGTAGTGCTGTCTGCTGAGTGTAAACTTTTAGTTCGCTAAGGTATGAATTACAGATACCGGATTCCTATCTAATATCCCAAGAGGTTTTTTTTTTTTTCCCCTAAGTTGGTAATATGACGTTCATCTCTTGAGGGTTTTTTTTAATACACATATTTTTTTAAATCTTTGATTGTCTTCATGAACTGTAGTTGTCATCAGGGAATAGCTGACCCCTTTTCTTGTGGGATCTCTTCATTTACTCTCAGTGTTGATAAGTGTCGGAAAATGGAAAAGTACAGAGGTGTGATTGTTCGCCCCTTACCCCCTTTGAAGAAAGCAGCCACGTTGAGTTTAAAATATGGGTGAAATACATTTGGTTGTGACGGGGGTTATGGTTGTAATGGTGATCCACAAACTATGCAGGAGTATGTTGCTTTCTGGGAGTAGTCCCGTTTCATGGGGTGGAAATATGGTGGTAGCCTAATGAAAGTGCAATTGCTTAGCAACCTTACGTTCATTTTGAAGTGGTTTTGGATAGTTGAAAGGAATTGGCAGATAGGCCCACAGAATGGTTACAAAGTAAGGCTAAATTTGAACTTGATACAGATTCCTACCTCCTACTATTCTGGAGGAATTTTGTTTTACTGCTTTAGGTACTGATTGCTTCTGTTATATTTTCTTCACCCCGATATGTGAGCATTCCTTTAGAGACGGGCTGGCATTCCCTTAATGATGTTACCATTTTCTGTTTTCCTAGACTGGTGCTAAAATTTTGATGACCTATAAAATTTGGTAATTTTGATAGGTTTGGTTCCACGAATAACTTAGAGAATAAGTGTTCACAACTTATTGGTGTCAGTACCTATCAGCTGCAGAGATGGTATTTCTTACCATTTAGTATTTGTCATGAGATGCTAATATTCATGTGGGCATTTCTCTTCCACAGCACATAATTTGATAAAACTGATTTTCTGTGCTTCTAGAGCTTGCATTTCTCAAACTGTGTCTGCTCTTTGGACCGCATCTTCCGCTACTGTGTGGGAGGCAGTAGCACGTGATAGTGAGTGCTGACTTCGGGCTAGGAATGACTCCAGGTGTTGGGTAGCCTCAGCAAGTTCCTTCCCTGCTCTGAGTCTTACTGTCTTCGTCTGTGAGCTAACACTAAACCTCAGAGTTGTGAAAATTATTACAAAGGAATTTGAAGAAGGAAGGAATTCTGGTGGGCTGGAGTAGTCATGTTAATAGTAGTTTGGAATTAAACAAAATTAAATCAGATCTTAGATGCCTGTCATCTGCAAAGTACTTTCCTGGTCGCTGCTATAATCCTGGTGTAGTTGGAAGTCGTAAACCTTACAGCATTCTTTGATTTCTGGTCCATTTTTTTTCCATACCATTCATGCTTATATTTTTTGGTCCCAGTCACCATTCCTTACAAAACTAATTAAGTGCATTCTTAAATACATAATTTTGTCAATATCCATTCACGTCTACCACCTCTAGGCCCGACTCTCTGTCATCTCTATGCTGGTCTAATTTTTGCTGAGCCTTAAAACCAAAGGCAGATTCCAGGGGTTGTTGCGGGACCTCCAGAATGGGGATTGCACAGAATAATCTTATTTTTCCTCTATTCTTCTAGTCTGTTATGTTCTGAACCCACACATGTTTTCGGAAGGACCAGATGGCTGACACTGGCTAATGGGAACCAAAAGACAAGAGTGAAAGTAACCTGGTTGTCACATACCCCAAGCTTAGAGGTGCCTCACCTTGCCCCAGGATCAATTTCTTTTTCTCTCTGGAGATTTTACCCCCACTTACCAAAAACTTGAATACAGCCTGACTTACCTGAAGTTAGATTATCAAGTCAAGCAGCAGCATTTGTTAAATGAAAAGGGTTGTACTCAGGACCGTGGGAGAGAAGAAGCATCTGCCTTTACAAAGGCAGCGTGTAACCAGGTAGTTTAGAGCTTGAGTCTGGAGTCGGATGGATCTGGGTTCAGATCCAGCCACACCACTTATGAGCTCCTTGACAGTGAACAGTAGCTTAGCCTCTCCAAGCCTCAGTCTTCTCATTTGTGAAATGGGAATAATCATAATAATAGTACATTCTTCACATACAATATGAGGAATGAATGGAATATTACAGATGAATTGTTTATTATGTGCCAGGCACTACACTAAATATTAGTCTTTGTTAACAAAGAGCACATAATCAAATGAGAGGGTCAGCACAAAGAAAAAAGAGCAAGGCCTTGAAAGGCCGTAGAAACATTGTCATGTAAAACAAAATGGAATAGAAGTGCCAACGCTAAAGGAGGTGCTCGGATGATTAGTCAGGCAGGTGTGTGGGACTTCGTAAGAGAGAGAGAATTCTCAAGTCTATGGAAGAAGATTATTTTGCTTCACCTTGTGTAATCAAGGCACTCAGGTTTGGAGAATGATCGAAACAAAGATATATAGGAGTACAGACCTCTGAGCAAAAGAATGATCTAGGAGCTGGTTTTCCCTGCTACACCCAGAGACAAGGTGACTAGTAAGAATAGCCATATTCTGGAATTAAGTAAGCGGATCAGACAGGAAGAAGACGGCCTTGGGCGCCCGGCAAATGCGAGAACTAGGGCCAGGCTGAACGGGCAGCAGAGAGGAGTCGTCAGGGGTGATTCCGAGTGCTGGGAGGAGATGAGTGGTCAGGGGCTCCAGGAGAGAGAAATCATGAGGTAGGTTTTCTTCTTTGAAGGTGGGGAAAGATCAAGTGCAGACTGAGCTGTGGCCAGCGCTTACAGACCAGGAATCCACACTAGCTCTAATCAGAGAGCTCTTGGTGTGCGGGAACTGCCAGTTTGCCGACGTGAAAAGAGCCCCAGACTGGGTACTGGTGAGCCCTGAAGTCGCACCCCAGCTCTGCCACTCAGTGAGCACGGGTAAGTCATCCACCTTCTCCGGGCGGCCTTGATGGCCATCCCTCCTCTGAGGCTAAAGAAAGGGAGGCCAGAATGCCCAGAGCAGCCTCCTTCCTGTGTCAGGATAGGAAAGGGTCTCAGGAACCTCCTTCATGTGGTAGGAGTCCTAGTTGTGGGTCATAAGCAATCCTTTGTGACTGGAAAAGTCAAACTGCAGCCATAATCAGTGACCCAGAGCAGTGAATGTGACATGGGTAATTCTGCTTTGAGGGCCTACCCACTGCTTCCCTGGAAGGGTGCAGACCTCTGGAGTTGGGGCAGTGACCGTTCTTACTTGCAGGCTTTTCTGAGTCGGCCTCACCTGAGCAATAGAGAACAGCTGCAGAAGTGTCTTTCTGCACTTTTCCAAGCACTTTATGCAGACAGCGAGGAGTACTGCTGTTATTACTATCCTGTCAATATGTCCTAATTTTTTTCACCTCATAGGACCAAGTTGACCGAAGCGTAGGACCAACACTGAGTACTTTGAAAGAAAGCTGTTTGATTCCTGTTCACTGAATGCCATTTCTTTCAGGGTAGATTTAAGGGCTCTGCCCTTAAAGAACAGTGCTATTGACCCTAGTTTGAGGGTTCAAGCCACCCCATGGGTTAACTTCAACAGATGAAAATTTTTCCTTGGCTACAGCAACATCCCTAATCCTGACCAGCCATGGAGAGGTTCGGTTCTTACAAGGAAAATGAGTGAATGTGGGAATGGCTCACCACATTGGGAAAACAAAACTCACATCCTGCTGATGGTTGGCTGAGGACTGTCATGTCCACATACAAAGAAAAGCATGTGGCACAGTTGTAGGACAAAGGTGAGCAGAGATCTACCGTGGAAAGGGGCACATTTTTCTTATAGAGAGAACCACCAAGGCATGCCCCTCGGTAAGCAGTGTTGGTGGGTGATGGCAGGCACACGCATGGAGGCTTGCTTTCCCTCGCTCCTCATGTCACTCCCCCTCGGTTAGCCAGCGCTGAGCACCCCCTTGGTCCCGCCCTGCCTGGTTAGCTTGGTCAGCATGCCTCCAGAGCAAGTCCTGCTCCTCATTTTTCAGAAGGGACTTTTCTCCAGTCTCCCTATTCAGTGAAGGTGTCTGGAAGACAGGGATGACCCTAAGTCGTTCTGAAGAGGGTGGGTCGGGAGCACATCCTCTTCAGTGAGCCATGCAGAGGGGCATTTGGGACCATCCGTAGAGATGATTAGGATCAGGGAAAGCCCCTTCGGCAACAACACGGGCTCAGATGATACTTCTTGGGTGAAAAGTGTGATTAACATTTCTAAAAGCGGAAAGCTTAGAGTAGTTTGAAAACCATGTCATTCCAGTTCCAGCATCTCCGAGTTCTGACTGATAGCCTGAGCAGTAGGGCAGCTGTTGAACGAGGGCCACCAGAGCCGGCCGCGCTGGGAGCCTGCGCTCAAGTGTAGAGCGCCCACACAACTCCAGGTGGCTTTGGTCGTGCTCTCCACATACCTGTCCATACTTGCTAAGGATCACGGTCCCCGCTTTTTTAGGGAGAAAATGACAGGCACTCCCCTCCTGTTCTGTTTTGTTTTGTTTTTTTGGCTAAGTCTGTCAGGATAAAATGTGACCGAGAGGAAAAGAGTTAGGGAAAAGGCAATAGCAGAGGAATGGTGAAGAAAGAAGTTTTCTTTTAATTGAAAAACGGTGTGTATTTAATAGGCCACGCTTTTTGTTCTTTCCCCTAGGCGCGGGGGGGGGGGGGCAGGGCGGGGGAGGGGGGAGTGAATGACATGACATCTGGGAGTAAAGCAGAAAGAAGCACCTGGGAAGGTTTTTGTTTTAGTTTTACCAAGCCCTGCCATGGAGGGATTTTTTAAATTCGTCTTAGATTCATTCCCCTGAATTCCTTCATCTTCTTTATTCTCATACTGGAATTACTGGAAGGTGGTGGGTTTTACCAGTAGAAGAGGAAGGGTGTCTGCATCTAGAAAGAAACGTCAGGTTGTGTTTGTGGGGCTTACTCACAGGTCACACCAGAGACGTATATGCATAGACAGACACACGCCAATACATACAACATGTATGCGTGCATGTGTGCCTTTTATATGCCCCCTTATTTTGACAAAGGGTTCAAAAGGAGAGTACTTTTGGGGAGATTAGTTTCATGTTATTTGCTGCAAAGCACGTAGGGACATTAAGATCAATGTAGAAAGATCCTCTGATATTAGTTACCAGGGAGAGCTTTATTTTCTTGAAGGACTAAAATTAATTCAGAGATAGTTTTAAAATTTGAAAATTGGGACCCATACAATAGTTTTTAAAAGGTACTTGAGATGACAAAGATTAAATTTATTCTTGTCCATCTGTCACTGTGGTATTCCTCTGATGCTACCAGATTAGTTGAAATTCTCCCATTTTAACATTTACCTATCATACTTTTGACATTAGGAGAAACCTTAGGGATATGTAGTATAGCTCCTTTATTTCACAGATAAACTAAGACCCAGGAAAATAAGATGATTTAAATCCACTTGTCAGAGTTGGTTGATAGCACAACCAGGACTAGAAACCAGGCCAGTTCTTGCTGCTGCAGGCTATTGAATAGTTCCGAGTTTGCCTTCTGGAGGCCTACCACAGGTTTTGAATGCCAGCTCTGCTGTTTTCTCAGGCAGGTTACTTAACACTGTGTGTCTCTGTTTCCTCATCTGTAAAATGGGGATAGTAGTACCTGGCTCTTGGGTATTGTGCATATAAGATAACATTGTCTAGTATGTGGAGATTACTTCATAAATGTTAAGTAACACTTTATTGTTACTGCGTAGTCTTCCTGCCTTATTTGGGGAACCCATTCACTGCCTAGTGAATGAAACAAAGTCAGTCTGTCAGTAAAGCCGATCTGTATAAACAGTAACGTGGTAGAAGCAACCACACTGATTCGGTCTTTACTTGGCTCAGAACAGGAGTCCCTGTCAGGTCCGGTTTGTGGTGCAAGGGGGTATTTGGTTTAATCTTCCAAACCCACCCAGCATGCCCGTGGCCAAGAGAGGTGACAGTCACATGCCTGATTTAATCCTTGGACTGGACTTTGACCTAAACACTTCGTAAATAGGGGGTCTGGCTGGCTGGGTCAGTAGAGCACACCACTCCTGATCTCAGGGTCTTGAGTTTGAGCTCCACGTTGGGCATAGAGTTTACTAAAAAATAATAATAATTAAAATGAAATTTCCCAAATAGATTTTGTGGCTTTTCACAGAACAGCCAGATTTCTTCTGTAAAGCAAAATAAATTTGATCTCAAGGTAGCTATTTTAATAAGTGACTTGGATATCCCAGACATGTCTACTAAGTGACCCACTTAGAAGTCAGTATTAGAATTTACTTACTAGAAATTTTAGAAGTAAATATTAAGGAAGGACTGACTATAAGGGCTGTTTTCCTCTAATAACACAAATTGGTCCCTACAACACAGGGAAGAATTTTATTGGCAGGGTATGCCTTGCTTCAGCCGCAGCTGCAGAGAAAGATTGGTCTGTCTGAGCATTAGTTTTTTGTTTGTTTTTGGGGGTCTTTTTTAGATCATTGTGTCTCCATTTAACGGACTGTCATTACTTCCTTCCAAGGTCAGAATAGGTTCCGCATGTAAGCCTCGGAACAGAGTGAGCACGCGCAGGGCACCTGGAGTCTTGGAGAATGCATTACCACATAGGTCTGACCGAAGCATCACCTCTTAGTAACAGAAGTTGGGCTTTCTAGTTCATACCATTGGCAGAGCTTAGGGTCTTGCATTCTCTGACCCTCGAATAGTTGAAAACCCCTGATTATTTTGAAGAAAACCATTTGGGTATATCCGTGATTCGTTCAGTCTTTAGGAGTCATTGTTGCCCTTCGGACATCACGTTAGACGCATTCGGGGCAGCATTTGGCGCTGAGCCCGCATGCCACTCTTCAGAGGGGCACCGGGGCATTTCCTCACGCCCGGGGTGAAGGTGTTCTCACATCGCTCTTTACTTGGCATCAGGCTCTCACCCATAGGATGCCAAGAGCAGCGATGCTGTGGGCAAAGCAGACCTGTGACCAGTCTTGACAACTGAATGAAGGCAGGCACTTTTGGGGGCAGGGGAGTATTTTATGATCTATCAAGAAATAAACCTAAGTAGAAAGTAGATTTGATTTATCTGCTTTTTTATTTAATTTTGTCTCTAAAAATGATAGTACAGTTTTCCCGCTATCCCACTCTACTTAGGAAAGGGAAAGGCAGCTGCAATATATTATCAGTGATAGATTTTTAGTGACTGTAAAGCACTTTTTAATGTAGTAAGTCAGTGATTGGGAGAGGCTTTACTTGCTTTGTCAAATATGACATCATGTTCAGAATCACTCTTACTACGCTGCATAGCAATTCTAGCCTTCTGGAAGCATCAAACCATGTTTTAGGCTTCATAGCCCACAAATTGAGCCAGGTGGCTTCTGAATGGTGTTACTGCAAAACATTTCCCATTGAACAGATGAATGTGTCTGTGTTCCATTTTTTTAATGGAGTTGAGATTCAGTGACTTTAAAGTTTGAATGCCTCTCAGACTTCTCAGTGTAAAGAACCCTCCAAGGTTTGTCAGCCATACAGTCACCTCTGGAGGCTCTGGTTGGAAGGGAACTCTTCAGTAAAGGGAAAATCCCGCAATTCCAAGTTTCTCTCCCTTAACATGTTGCTGAATGCGGCATTACGTGCTAAGAAAACTGGAATAATGTCGGTCAGGCCGGATGAACTCCTGGCAAGCCTTTTAACCTTTTTTTGGTTCCAGTCCGTTTAGACAGCGGAACACTGGTCAGCGTTTGCCTGTGTACGCAGCTTTGTTACAGACACTGCTTGTAACCTTCCTTTGTGATTAGGTACGATCATTAAGATGGTTTTGGTTTTTAAATATAGGCAGTGGTCACAGAGCTAGACTTCACAGCCGTGTTGTTAGACCAAACTGGAAGTTTATTGATAACGTAGCTTATAAGGTGTTTGTTTAACCTTACTTATGAATACCTTACACATTTTGTTGTTCAGTTTTGTAAGTTGTGTTCTTTAACAGGCATGAATAGGATTCAGGGGGGAGGGGGCTTGCTTTCAGATATGTGAAAACCAGCAGACCTCTTTGTTGGGAAGTTCCTCGCAATGCTGTATAAAGAAGTTTGCACAGTCATATATAGTTTTTAGAAAATTCCAGCCTACCTAAAACCTCCTGGAAATGAATTTGCAAAATCATGAGGAAGTGAATAGATCTGATTTTTTTTTCCACTAGGAATTTCTAGAACAGTTAATTCATTTGTGATTAATTTGCTTAGGTAGAAGAACAGGAACTTTAAAAATTTTTTTTTCCTTTAACTGAGATTTGAGGTACTGTGAGTTTTTTACTTGGTATGTTATTCCAAACTTGACTTAACAGTTAAGACACGGTGCCTGAATGTAGGTCTAGTTGTTCTTGAAGCTCTCATTTTGGGCTAAAGCTTACAAAAAAAAAAAAAGTTTTTATGTGATTTAAAAGGGCAAATACTCAGTGTTAAAGAGTCACATATTTTGATCCTTCATACCAAGCAGCCCTCTGGAGGTCTCTGCAGCTGCCACCAACTACTTGGGGAACAAAAGAAATGGTCTCTGTTTTTAGCCAGAGTCCTGCTAGAAAGACAGGAGTCTACCTTGAGAAGTCTCCCTATCCTCTTGCAGTGCCTGTTGGCACAAAGCAAAGTGGTTTCAGCCAAAGGGAAGAGAAAGCCGATCCTTAGTTTGCAAAACCCACCTAACCTTTGCTAAGCATGACCCTCATTGCTTTCTCTTTAATGACGGTGGAGCTGGCTGTCACAGTGGTGCCAACCAGGGTTTCGTTTGCTCTCTCCTAGATATGGGTTTGTGGAGTTTGATGATCTGCGCGATGCAGATGATGCTGTGTATGAGCTAAATGGCAAAGACCTTTGTGGTGAGCGAGTAATTGTTGAGCATGCCCGCGGCCCCCGTCGAGATGGCAGTTACGGTTCTGGACGCAGTAAGCATTGAAAAGGGCATTCGTATCAATGCCCTACATGCCTTTGTTGTTGAATGTTAATTTTTTAAGTAATTGATTAATTAATTAATGTTACACTGAAATGTATTGCTATTTAAGCTATTTGTTTTATAAATTATGTATCTTTTTAAATGTAAAATTGCAAATAAACATCTTTGATACTGTTTAATTTTAATTTAATTAATGACAAAGTACTTGTTTTAATACTTCATAAATATGTTTAATGATGTGTGTTTGTGTTGTTTTTTTTTCTCTGTAATGCAATTGTTTAACATAGATTTAACAAAGACCTCAATGTTTTAATTAAAAGAATCCTTTGAGGCTAAGATGACTGCCTGTTCCATTTGCTGACCTTGGGTTACCTTTCCATGCGTGGCTCTTTGAACCATTGTGGCCCTTGGCTGACCAAAACAGGAAGCCATGTGACGACCGCAACCTTTCCCCATTAGACCTGGGTGGTGAGGATCCCAAGGGTTAGACACAGATGAGATTAAACTGAAATAGGTGCCTGAAACTCTTTTTTTCGTATAAAATATTCACAAAAACTTTAATCACTGTGAGTAACACCAGTAACTGATTTAGTAATTTGGTTACTTATTTCTAAATTGATACATTGTTAATAGTTTTAATTTATGCATGTTAATTTTAAATATAATATTAATGAATATATATACTTACCACTTTGTAAATTAAATTAAATTTCATGTTTAGTTGATTGCTTTTTTTTAAAAAACCAATCTAGTTTTAGAATTACGGGGCGGGGACTGAGCTAAAATAGCTGTGCTGTTGTGGGGTGGGGTGAGTGGTACACTCGGGGGTATGTGTTGTGTCCCTTCTTCCTCTTCCTCCACTGAAGTAATGTTACCTGTTTGAACCTTCCAAAGGTGGATATGGTTATAGAAGAAGTGGCCGAGATAAATATGGCCCTCCTACCCGTACAGAATACAGACTTATTGTGGAGAATTTGTCAAGTCGGTGCAGCTGGCAAGACCTAAAGGTTTGGGCCTCGTTTACCTTCTGGGATAAGGTTGGGGAGCAGTTCAGCTCGGGAAAGAGATCATTTTGTGCAGACCCATGCGAACACAGAGTGCAGTGGTATTATGTGTTTGAATGTTTTCCCAAAGCCTGGAAAATTCTCTAAAGGTTCCAGGGGCTCCTGGCGGGCTCAGTCAGTGGAGCATCTAACTCATGATCTCGAGGCTGTAGGTTCAAGCCCCGTGTTTGGTGTAGAGATTGCTTAAAACCAGTCTTTTTAAAACGTAAAAATAAAAACTTTAAAAGCTTCCATAGGAGTACAAAAGACATCAGAATCTCGCTATTACTGTACATCAGGGGACCATCACTCTAGAGACAAGCTATGTTAAATTTTCCACTGTGTCGAGGGTGTTGTAGAGAGAGATGCCATTGTAGTTCCTCACCAACCAAAGAAGAAGTCGCAACCACCACTCTTCCCTGCGACACTAGCTGTAATATGCACGTTTGTGTCAGCTTCCAGTGGAGCTCCTCATGGGTGAAAACGACTGTCTGACTCATGTTCTTTCATAAGGTTTTGTTGTGGTGTTGCCCACACCACAAGGTGGTGACCATCCCTTGCACTGATCCCAGCTTATCTTCTGACAACTGTTTTTAAGCTCTGTAGGGAAGAGAGGCTGGGGTGTCTTAACCTGAATGGTGGAAGGACAAAAGAAAAGGATAGTGTGACTTTCCACTCTCACTTCTCGTTTTGAGTCCATCAGGAAACAGGCGCGCGGGCAGAACGAGCGAGTGAGTCTGTTTAGGTTCAGCAGAAAGTAGTTAGGGATCTTACCTTCATGTGGTTTTAACTCATCAAAGCAGTTTTGTATCCTTTTTCCCTTTTTGAAGTTGCTCCCAGTAGTCTTTAGATGGTTTGGTCTTAGCACAAGAGGCAAGAGCAGGACCTACGCTGGCGTTTTCTTCTGGCACTCGGTGCTGTTGTCAGCAGTGGAGGAGGCCCTCACGGAGTGTCTGCTAGCGGGCCTGTGCTCACTGCAGGAATGGCTCCAGTGCTCCGAGAGTTCACGGTTGAGTGCTGTGGGGAGAAACTGGGGAAGGCTTTCAGACTTTCGGTTAAAATGAAGCTTTGCCAGTGTCTTCAGTTGATTTCATCCTTCTGTACCTTTGGTAGTTTCACTGTCTGGAAAGGAGAGTAATAGAGCAAGCAGGTGCCTTGTAAGTCAGAGCAGACTTAACAGGGTTCTGGAGCCCACCTGTCTGCAGTGAATCCCAGCTCGGCCACCTGTCAGTTATTTTACCAAGTTACGTTCCTCTTGTGCCTCGTATTTTTCAGCTATAAAAATGGCATTAATACTCATTTTTACTCAAAGTTATTGTGCAAATCAAATGCAATTTAATATAAAAAGCCCAAGAACAGTTCCTGGCACAATAAATGCTAACTGTTAGTCGAAGAAATGCAAAAGTAAATTTCAGGGCTATTGGTTGTTTCTAAAATGTATAAATTTCATAACACCCGATGATGTTGAGATGAAATTTATATAGTAGTCTACCTCCAGAGGCATTGAGACTTGGTAGTTTGACCCATCGGGTGGGGTAAGTAGTATTAATTCAGATTCTGAAGTCTGTCTCCTTAAAGTCTTATGTTCTACTTTTCTGTTCTGCAAAATGGGGGAAATAATTGTATCTGTCTCACGTTAGGAGTTTAATTAAATCGTATAAACATTTAATAGCTGCTATTACTAATAATTTGGAAGTATGGTGGAAGTATAAAACAAAAGTAGTGGCATTCTCTAAGCCCTTTTACCAGAGTTAGCATACATCTCAACCTGTCCAAGACAGTCGCAGTCTTGGCATAACTTAACGGCATCTTCATTCAGTCTCAGAGGTGTCCAAATTTGGGTGATAAATTATATGGACACCCTGTTTTTTACCCAGAACCCCCACTCCTGCAAATAATTCAGTTGAGAGAATTTGCAAAGATGTTCCTTTGCTGGATTATGAGTAATAGCCAGAGACTGTATAACCTGAAATTCGCAACAGTTGGGGAATCCTCGGAAATAGTATCGGGCACACTAATTATGAAGATTATATGTTAAGACATGTAAACATTTTATGATGCAATGAGCAGAGAAGGTATTGAATGGCATGTGTTCAGAGGAAAGCAGTAACAAAAATTAACTGTTGAGCATTTATACAGCCCACAAATGTTCATTAAGTATCTACTGCATACAAAGAAGTGTGGGGAAATGAGCCAGAAGGCTTTAAGTTCTGAATTTATCTAAATGTCATGGTCTTTTCAAACACTAATCTGATCTCATCTTATTTATACATCACTTTTATTTTATTTTTTTTAAACATTTATTTGTTTATTTCTTTTAGAGAGAGAGAGCAGGGGGAGGGGAAGAAAGAAAATCTCAAGCAGCCTCCCCACTGAGTGTGGAGCCTGACATGGGGCTCAATCTTATGACCCTGAGAACATGACCTGATCCAAGATCAAGAGTCAAACGCTTAACCGTCTGAGCCACACAAGGCACCCCCACTTTATTACTTTTTTTAGTGTTTGTTTATTAATCTCTACACCCCGTGTAGGGCTTAAACTCACGACCCCAAAATCAAGAGCCAGTGCTCTTCCAACAGAGCCAGCCAGGCACCCCTTAGACATCACTTTAGTATTTATCTAGCATGTTAGTTGTATTCTCCCACTGGATTGTATTAACTCCTCAGAGAGAACGAGCAAAGAGGCTTACAGTAGTGAAAGGACTGAAGGGACATGGGTCGTCCTTGAACCTTTGAAGCCAGAGCTTCACAGTACCGTTTTGTTTCCTTTCTATCTTTGTTTTGAAGAAATGCTATAACAGTAATTTCATTTTTTTTAAGTTTAATTTATTTAAGTCATCTCTACACCCAACGTGGGGCTCAAACTCATGACCCTGAGATCAAGAGTCGCATGCTTTTCCGACTGAGCCAGCCAGGCACCCCTACCAACAATTTTAAGTAAAACTGAGGTGCTAATCTCATAATCCCTTTATGGATATGTTTATATGTTACCCTGGATAGTTGTCAACATTTATACGTGTTTTCAAACAAGGATTTATAATGAAATGTGAAAGACCTAACTTTGACATTTACTCACGTGGTAACATGAGTATCTAAAGCTGTTATACGCAAACAGCTTGCCACGATACAATTTAGAAAATGATAGTTAAAAAATGTTCCTATTCACACATAACTGTTTAAAGGAATAAATATTTATTGTCTCTGCCACTCACCGGATGCTGTAGAGAATGGTTGGTATGTAGGTGGAGGTATTTTAAAGAGTAAACTTCATTCTGAAGAAAGCTAGTTTTTCTTCCCAAAGGAAAGGGAAAACTTTTGTTATAATTGCATTAGACATTTTAACAAAATGTATCATAACCTATTGAGTGACTTTCCTTTTTTCTTTTTTTTTTTCTTTTTTCTTTTTTCTTTTGTTAAGGATTATATGCGTCAGGCAGGAGAAGTGACCTATGCAGATGCGCACAAGGGACGCAAAAATGAAGGAGTGATTGAATTTGTGTCTTATTCCGATATGAAAAGAGCTTTGGAAAAGTTAGATGGAACTGAAGTCAATGGCAGAAAAATCAGATTAGTTGAAGACAAGCCGGGTTCTCGACGACGCCGGTCCTACTCCAGGAGCCGGAGCCACTCGAGGTACTGCTGGTGTCTGCGTGTCGGCGCTTGCTGTCAGTTCGTTAACGAGTACTTAGATGGATAATCCACTTCCATTCTCCTGTTGAATTCTGAGTGCATGGTTCCGTCTGGTTCAGTAACTCCGAACTTTGAACTGAACGGTTATTTGCAAGACTCTTGAACTCTTACATCATGAGTACAAATCGAAATTCTTTCTCTGAGGCAGATACGGGTGACATATTTTCATATTTTTTTCTTTGGTACCCCGGATCCTACCCTTACTGGGGACAGACATGGCGAGTAGACCCTTAGCTTACTTTCCCAAACACCACCTACTCAAGAGTGGCGACTTTCTTCTGCAGCCACTGCTCTGCACTAGGCCAGGCACCTGTGAACGAGACAAATACAGTCCGTGCCCTCATGAGACTCAGCCTAGTGGAGAAAACAGGCATTGAGCAAATAATGACCATCACGATAAGTGTATGGCAAAGGAAATGTACACAGCTCTAGTTTGGAGAACTGACAGGGGCTTCTCTAAGGACGCGTCATAGAGGCTGAGCTCTAAAGGAGAAGCTGGAGGTGGCAGGGGGAGAGGTTATTAGTGCCATTCTGCCTCTAGCAGAGGGCAGCAGCACGAGAGCGGCTCGAGATGAGGCAGTGAAGGGCCGGATCCTGCCCACCCACGGGCCAGGATGAGGATTGAAGAGCAGTGGGAAGTCACTAGGGACTCCTCTAAGCTCTTCAGGTTTGGCTTTGTTTCTAATTTTTTTCTTAAGGAAATTTTCAAATACATAAAGCATTAGAGAAAATAGGTTGGTGAGCCCTGAATTCCCTTATGCCTGTCCCCCATCCAGCTGTGTTACTTGTTACTTTGCCAGTCTTTTCTCCCCACCCCTCCCATTGCCTCGTTTAAGGCAAGTCTGGGCATCCTGTCATTCTACCTGTAATTATTTCAGTATGTACGTCTAAAATCTAACACCATGATGCCATATTACAGCTAGCCACTTTGTGCTCGGGTTTCCCCAATTGTCTCAAATGCGTGTTTTTGCGTTTGGTTCATATTAGGACCCCAGCCAGGTCTGCACGTGGCCGTTAGATGGCATGTCTCTTCATCCTTTTTTAATCACTCGTATGTCCTCCTTTGTCCTTTTTTTATTCTCCATGCATTCAGTTGAAGAAACAGTTGCATTCTTTGAAGACCTTCTCCTAGTGGAGATTCTTCTGATGGCATCTCGTGGTGATATTTATCATGTTCCTTTATTCTACCTCCGATATTTCCTATAAACTCCTCGTTAGGTGTTGAGGCATTTAGAGTAAGGCCAGTATTTCAGCAGGTGACCTTCATAAGTCGTACTTTATACTTCCTGTCGCTACTCACGTGGTGCCCGGCTGTCCCGCTGTGCATGATGGGGAAGCGCATCCGTGTATCCGGGGCTGAGCCTAGGCCGTGCGTCACAGAGTCTGCAACAGTCCGCCTGACAGTCCTAGCGTCTGTTGAGCCTCCCTCCCTGGAGCCGTTCAGTCACTGTGGCCAAGTGATGACTTTCTAACTTCGTTATTCTTTTTGCATTTAAAGGCTATAATTCTGTCGATTATTTCCATTTTTGTTGGTCTCAAATACAATTTTAATAGGAAATTGAAAATGAAAGTTTAACACCTTTGTTTACCAACTTTTAGAATTTTTAATGTGCCCCAGGGTTTCCCAAAGGTAATGATGAGAGTGGTGGTTTAGTATTAGTATCCTTTTGAAGGAATTCTCAGGTGCGGATACGTATATAACGTTTCATCTGCTGCAGTCCACATTTTTTATGCTCAGATCGTTCTGTCTTGGCCATTGGGAGCCCTTCAAGTTGGTTCCTGTATCTTCAGTATCTTGGTTTTCATATGAATATGCTTCACTATGTATTTTCTCTTTTTATTCCGATCATTTTCAGACATCAACGAACAGTTCATGAGCACCCGTGTCCTCTCCTTCCAGCTTCAGTTGTTAGCATTTTGCCCCCTTTGTCTTCCTCTGTGTGTGTGTGTTTATGCACGCGCCCTGTACGTGTACTTGGCTGTAGCATCTTCAGGGAAGTTGAGGCCCTGATGCTTCACCCCTGAATACTTTGCATGTGTCTCCGTGAATGAGGATCACCGCATTTATATTTTCTTACCTAAGAACCTCAACAGCGATTCCCTGAAGCCCTCTTCTGTCCAGGCCGTTTTCAGATTTCTCCAGTGGTTCCACAGAGGTCTTTGTGTTTCCTGACCAGAATCCAGTCTGGTCTTGCATCGTAAGAGGTCGTGTCAGAGCTCTCTGGTCTGAAGCAGCTCCCTCCCCCCACCCTCCCGGCGGCATTGACTTTTTATGTATGTGTTTTTTTAAGTAGTATCCCACACTCTGACTTTTCTGTTTCCTCTTGGCATTGATGAACTTGTACTTTATCCCCTGCTTCCCTGAAACTGGAGTCGGGTCTAGAGAGGTGTGATGGAGATACAGGTTAAATGTATGTGGCAAAAGTCCTTTCGTAGATGGTGGTGCTCAGCAGTCTTTGAACGTTTCCCTCTTTCTGCCCTGATGAGATGTTCTAGACCCATCTTGTATATTCCCTGCCCTACTCTTGGAATCAGCCTTTTCCCCAGGAGCCCTGGTTACTGTGGAAGTAAAGCAGAGTTCACAGTCTTGGCCTTTTAAAGATTTTTTTAGAGCTTGAGTGTGTTTTTAAAACGGCTCTCTGGTCACAGTAAGTGAATTGATAGGTCAAGGGCAAAAGTGTTCACAGGAAGGCTAGTAAAGAAGCTTGAGGGAGCGAGACTGATGGGGATGGTGTGGTCGGGGGCAGCAGCAGTGGCGGGTAGCTGCAGATGAACAGGCAGAATCATTAGTACAGAAGAGGACGAGGGGAGAGGAAAGAGTCCAGGTGGCTCTGGTTTCTGGTATGAGGAACTGGGTAAGTAACAGTGGCATCGGCGGAAGAAAGGCAGGAACCCAGCAAAAAGAGTGGGCATGGGGGAAAGAGGCTCAGGATTAGAGGTGCTGAGTTTCAGGGAACCATGCAGGTGGAATGTTTGCAAGTACTGGATCCTTGGACCTACAACAGTGGACAGGGTTCTCTTTCAACTTGGAGTCTGGGCACAGCCAATGCCAGACATGTTTTTCAATTTAAAAATGTCTTACTATTCAACTAGCCTTTTGTCAGCAACTACTAAAGAATATTCTCTACCCCAGGTCTCGTTCCCGAAGCAGACATTCTCGAAAGAGCAGAAGCCGAAGCGGCAGCAGCAAAAGCAGCCATTCTAAGAGCAGATCTCGGTCCAGGTGGGTCTTCCCTGGTGTGAGCAGAGGCGGTCCGCAGGGCACACCTGGACCGTGTCCCACTTCGGTCTTCGTCATGCTGCCAGTCTTCCCTCACGTGACCCAGGTTTTCCGGCTTGGGACCGCAGTCGGGGTGCAGAAAGCGGTCCTGGGCCAGTGCCCGCCGCGCATTGTACAGTGGGGCAGCGCGCCCACACTTCCCTCTAGTCGTCTGTCCTCACGGGCGGTGTGAGGCCGCGTGTGACCCCGATGCCTGTGTCTCCTCAGGTCAGGCTCCCATTCCCGGAGCAAGAGCCGCAGCCGCAGCCAGAGCCGCAGCCGCAGCAAGAAGGAGAAGAGCCGGAGCCCCAG
Organism: Ursus americanus; assembly: GCF_024610735.1. NCBI lineage: Eukaryota > Metazoa > Chordata > Mammalia > Carnivora > Ursidae > Ursus > Ursus americanus. Next base: position 9,269,842 of record NC_142159.1, read on the forward strand.
CAAGGACAAGAGCCGCAGCCGCAGCCACAGCGCCGACAAGCGCCGCAGCAAGAGCAAAGACCAGGCCGAAGAGAAGATCCAGAACAGCGACAGCGCCGGGAAGTCCAAGAGCCGGAGTCCCAGTCGGCATAAAAGCAAGAGTAAGAGCCGAAGCAGGAGTCAGGAGAGGCGAGCGGAGGAGAAGCGAGCGAGCGTGAGCAGGAGCAGAAGCAAGGAGAAGAGCCGGAGCCAGGAGAAGGGCCCCCACAAGAGCCGCAGCCGCAGCCGCAGCCAAGGGGGCAGCCGCAGCCGCAGCCGCAGCAAAGACAAGCGGAAGGGAAGGAAGAGGAGCCGCGAGGAGAGCCGCAGCCGCAGCCGCAGCCACAGCCACAGCAAGAGCGAGCGGAGCAGAAAGCGGGGCGGCAAGCGAGACAGCAAGTCCGGCAGCAGCAAGAAGAAGAAGAAGGAGGACGCCGAGCGCTCGCAGTCCAGGTCGCGGTCCCGCTCGGCGTCCAAGGAGCGGGAGCACGCCAAGGCCGAGTCCGGCCAGAGGGAGGGCCGAGGGGAGAGTGCTGATGCCGGCCCCCATCAGGAGACCCGGTCCAGGTCGAGGTCCAATTCCAAGTCCAAACCCAACCCTCCGTCAGAATCACGCTCCAGATCAAAGTCTGCTTCAAAAACCCGGTCTCGGTCCAAGTCCAGATCCAGGTCTGCGTCCAGATCGCCGTCTCGGTCTAGATCCAGGTCCCACTCGCGGTCCTAACTGGCTACGACCACAGCTGGAACTCCCCGAGAAGTCTTTTGTACATGTTCGGTAGCCGTAGCACACGTGATCCAGTAGAACATATGTCACTGCTGTACATTTTTAACTCCCCTAATGGTGTGTCTACAATTGTTCAATCTAAGTGCTTCCTCTCCGTAAAGCCTCCTGGCACCAGGCCTTCCTGCTCGACTGAAAACAATCTTCTCTTTGAAAACCCCCTTGACTCATGGCCCCCAGTAGACTGTCCAAACCGCCGCGGCCCTCAGCCTGGCCTTTCCTACAGGGAGCTCAGTACCTGGACGGCTTTCAGGCTGGAACGCTGACATAGGTAGGTACGGTGAGTTCAGCCATTTTTGCCCTCGAATTGATGCCCTTTGATGTTTGCCATTTAGTGAAAGTGCGAAGTCTTAAGTTTCCTACCACTTTGGTTTCATACTTTTGGACTTAACAAAGTTGTGAATAGCACAGTCGAGGAAAATTGATACCCACAGTAACCCGTAGGAGATAAACTGTAGGGTTCCATAGTCTGGTATTGTGATTATATTGTTTTATATTAAAAAAGAAAAGAAAAGAATTTTTTTTAATTTTATTTTTCCCCGTCTTGCAAAGTATAGTGACCCCTGTTTCCATTAAATTTGAATAAAGACTATTTTTGCTTGACAAAATTTCACGGTGTTTGAATCCAAGTTGCATCTCCTGATCTGTCTCGGTATTCCTTCCCTTAGCGTAGAAAGTTCAGAGTGTCACGTTCCCGGAGGTCACCCGTGAGTGGGTAGGGAGCCAGCCTTGATTCCTACAGGATTTTTCTCACCCAGCAGAATAAAGGCAGATTTCTTAGGCATTTACGGTCCTTCCTCTCAAGAATCTTAATGGCCAAGCTAATGAGAGAGAAATGGATCAGTTTGGGAACTCAGCACCACCAGATGAGTTCTTCTCGAACAGAGAACTTTTTCCTCCGTGCTGTTGTATTTCTTGCCATGGAGCTGACGTAGCGAACCGCATCACCTTCGGGTTTGGACTAACCGAAAGCCAGGAAGAAAAACAATGTTGGATTACCTCTGTTCACTCCTTCTCTGTGTTGCTTGTCTGGCCTAGCTCTGAAGAAAGGACCAGAGGTACGGTGGTTCCAGTCGGGTCTCCACCCCCTGAGGGAGTGTTGAGAGGCGTCAAGAGCAGGGAGGAAGCTTGAGGGCCTGCATTGCATGCTGTGGCAAGCTTGGGAGGGGAGGTCACTTCACGGACTGCTGCCTAGGAATGTGCTGGCGGCTGTTCCTTGGAGTAAAATAATATTCTCTCACCTGCTGTAGACCGTACCTTGTATGGGAAGACAAAGTCAGTGTTTCTTGCCCCTCCTGGGGTTCGTGGTCTGGTTGCAAATGAGAAATGTCGCTAGGGTCAAAAGTGGGCATTCAGAGGAGGGACTTGTAACTTCCTCTGGGTTCAGGGACCTCTTGAGGAGACAGTACTTGGGCTGAACCTCTAGAGATGTGGGGCTGGAAGGCAGTCCTTTAGAGAGAAAAAAAAACAACCCACCTGTGTCAGAGCCGTGGAGTTGGGGAAGCGCGGGGCAAGATGCCCAGGGAGCGTGGAGTGTGACGCTGGGGATTGAGAAGCAAGTTCGGCACATGGATTGGGTCACAGCGCTTCGAATGCTGGGAGGAGGAATTTGGCCTTGGCCCCGTAAGCCCTGGGAACGTGGGAAATACTTAAACAGGAGGGTACGGGTTGTAGCGCCAGGCACTGCCAGGTCGAGCTGACAGAATGTGGGAGACTGGAGGCTCCAAAAGCAGCAGCAGTCCGGGGAACGCAGTACACTTGACCCTCGGACGACACGGGTTTGACGGTGCAGGGCCACGGATACCTGTTTTCTGATACAGAACTGTAAGTTTTTTCCTTACGATCTTCTTGACATTCTCTGTCCTCTCGCCGTATCGTAAGGACACCGTATCTGTAGAGCGTACACAGTGTGTATTCAGTGACTTCCAGTCAACAGGCTAGTAGTAGTTAGGTTTGGAGAGGGTCGAGTTACATGCAGATTTTTGACTGGAAGGGGGACAGCGCCCCTAAACCTTGTGTGAAGGGCCGACTGTCATTGCAGATGCTGTGGGGCCTGAGCAAAGGCAGTGACAGGAGGGAACAGAAGAGGGTTCAGTAGGTGACCAGGGGAAAGGAGCTGTCAGAGGTGATCCAAGATGCTCCTGAAGCCTGAGGAATGGCGAAGACGAAGGTGAGTTCAGTTTTGGGAACATGGGGTTTCAGGGACTGGAACCTCGCTCAGACTCCCTGAAGCTTTCCCCCCATCGTGACAAGATGAGGGCTCCAGCCAGGAGAATTCCCACTGCCTCACATCTCATGTTGGTCTCCAGTAGGTGATGAGAACCCAACATTTCCTAATTTTATAAGGATGGGGACATTTCTTTGGGCATATTTTTTCCTTTCACAAGTTTAAAATAATTAAAAATTCAACTTCATTTTACTGTCTAACAGCAGCTCTTCCCAAATTCCCTTCCAAGCTTTTTCCGTTCATCCATATTCTAAACATAATTCATCATGTTTGTATAATTTAACGCTGTCATTTAACTACATGAGCATTGAGAAGTTCTCACTTAAATGTTGAAGGCCCGTAAGCTCTAACCAAATGAATTTGTTAGCACATGCAAAGAGTATAAAGGACAGAAATGCCACTTGTACATAGAAGGGATTGGCAGTCGTTTTTCCCCAGCAGCTTTAAATTCATTTATGTTTGATTCTGAACAAAAAGTTAAAAGATCAAGAGAAAATGGAAACTCACCTGTTGGGAGTTGCAGGCATGCACCAGAGACCAGTACTGTCCCATCCATTCTTCATCCCGCTGTCACACCACCCTGGGGTAAGTATTGTTAGGTTCAGCTGCAGCCGAAGAGACCGCAGCACGCTGTCCACCCATCCCCAACAATGCTAGGTTCCTGTTTGAGTGCCTTTTGTATGCCGAGCACTGGTCTAAGGCACCGGGAATAGTGTATGAAAAGTCAGAGAAGGCCCCTCTTCTCATGGAACATACCTGCTGCTTATGGACTGGGGTCACAGGGCTTGCCTCGTGATGGTGTCAGTACTGAGTGTCAGTACTGGTGTCAGATGCTGGGCCAGTCAGCAGTCACCGGCAAATCACTGCAAGGCCTTCTGTCTCGCCAGCCCTTAGAAAAGGTGAAATACAGTGTTTGTTCTAGGCTGTACTGTTTCTTCTAGATAACTCTGGCCAGAAGACAGCAATAATACTTGAGGGTAAAGTGGGGTCCTGCCTGTACCTCCCTGCCCCCCAGCAGCCCAAGGGAAGAAAGACCTTGGGAAGCTGAAGAGGAAGGCTCTAAATCTGAGTCATTGGCCTACCTGCATCTACTACGAGCTAGGTGCTTTTATGTACATCAGTACCTAGTCCCTTTTTTAAAGGCAAAGACAAAAGCTCAGAGAGGTGAAGTGATTTTCCCAATGTAACACAGCTAGTGACAAAGCTAGATTAATTTTTAAATATCTCTGGTTCTCCTCCCTTGTAAAATTTCATCACTTGATATGATTACAGGAAGGTATCTAAAGTCACAACAGCTAGGATTTGAGCTCAGGTTCAAGTCACACAGGGTTCCTACAAGACAGTCTGCTTTCCTAGAACAACTTCTAAGTTGCTGCAAGACAATGCCACGGACCCCCTGCTGTGAATAAACTGTAATTGCCCCATCATTTGATCAAGACTCAAAGTCTTGCCTGGGTGCCCATTTGTCCAAGCCCAGGCCATCATCCCACATTGTACATGCCAAGGAGTGAAGAGAAGGAGGGTGGCTCATTTCAGCTTCTGCAATGGGAAATGTGCATTGATGTCCACAAAAAATGACTCAATAGGGAATTTCCCCAAAGTAGGAGACAGCCAAAGAAATACAGACTCCTCTGCGACCTCTTTGGATGCTCAAAATCCACACACGCCCTTTTCTAGACTTAATCTCCTGCTGCCCCTCCCCACCCAAAAAGAGTGGAAGACAAAAATGAGAACAAAAAGGGTGAGGAATAGAAAACAGTAACAAATGTGGTAGATAATAAACGATCAATAATTACTTCACAGGTGAATCCTACCAAACTTTTTTTAAAGATTTTATTTTTTTGAGAAAGCCAGCTCTTGAGCGAGCACGGGGGGGGGGGGGGGGGGCAGAGGAAGAAGGAGAAGCAGGCTCCACTCCCCCACCAGAGCAGGGAGCCTGCTTCTCCCTCTGCCTCTGCCGCTCCCCCTGCTCGTGATCTCTCTCTCTCACTCTCAAATTAAGTAAATAAAATCTTAAAAAAAAAAAAAAGACCACCAAAAAACTACTAGAACTGATTAATATAGTAAATTCACAGGATGCAAAGTTGATGTACAGAAATCTGGCACATTCCTATACACTGATAATGAAGCAACAGAAAGTGAAATTAAGAAACCAATCACATTTACAGTTGCACCAAAAACAGTAAAATATCTAGGAATAAACCGAAGAGGTGAAAGACTTGTACTCTGAAAACTATAAAACACTGATGAAAGAAATTGAAGATATGGCCAAAAAAAAAAAAAAAGGAAAGACATTCCATGCACGTGGGTTGGAAGAACAAATACTGTTCAAGTGTCTTTTATACTCGAGGCAATCTACAGATTTAATGCAATTCTTATCAGAATAAACAACAGCATTTTTCACAGAACTAGAACAAATAATCCTAAAATTTGTATGGAACCACAAAAGACCTTGGAGAGCCAAAGCAGTCGTGAAAACGAGAAACAAAACAGGAGGTATCATGATTCCAGATTTCAAGTTATGACAAAGCAGTAATTAAAACAGCATGGTGCTGGCATAAAAATAGACACATTGATCAATAAAATAGAATGGAAAGCCCAGAAATAAACCCACAATTGTATGGCCAATTAATCTTTGACAAAAGAGAAAGGATTATAAAATGGGAAGACGACAGTCTCTTCAACAATGGTGTTGGGAGAACTGGACAGCCACATTTGGGAGAACTGGACAGCCACATGTAAAAGAATGATGGAGCACTTTATTTCACTGGACACAAAAAATATACTCAAAATGGATTAAAGACCTAAATGTGAGACCTGAAATGATAAAAATCCTAGAAGAGAGCACAGGCAGTAATTTCTCTGACGTCAGCCATAGCAATATCTTTCTAGATAGTTTCCTGAGGCAAGGGAAATAAAAGCAAAACTATTAGAACTACATTTAAAAAGTTTCTGTACAACAAAGGAAATGATCAACAGAAGGCAACCTACTGAATGTGAGAAGATATTTGCAAATGACATACCTGATAAAGGTTAGTATCCAAAATATATAAAGAACTGATACAAGTCAATACACACACACACACACAAATCCAATTTAAAAATAGGCAGAAGACATGAACAGACCTTTCTCCAAAGAAGACATCCAAACGGCCAAAGACACAGGAAAAGATGCTCAAAGTCACTCATCAGGGAAATGCAAATCGAAACCACAATGAAATATCACCTCACACCTGTCAGAATAGCTAAAATCAAAAACACAAACAAGTGCTGGCAAGGATGTGCAGAAAAAGGAGCCTGTGCACACTGCTGGTGGGGATCCAAACTGGTGCAGCCGCTATGGAAAACAGTATGGAGTTTCCTCCAAAAAAAAAAAAAAAAAGACCTACCCTATGATCCAGTAATTGCACTCCTGGATATTTATCCAAAAAATACAAAAACACTCATTAAAAGGGATACATGCACCCCTATGTTTACTGCAGCATTATCTACAATAGCCAAATTATGGCAGCAGCCCAAGTGTCCATCGACAGATGACTGGATAAAGATGAGGTGTATGTATACACACACACACACACACACACACACACACACACACACTTTTTAGCCATAGAAAAAAACGAAATCTTGCCATTTGCAATAACATGGACAGAGCTAGAGAGTATAATGCTAAGCAAAATAAAGCAGAGAAAGAGAAATATGATCTCACTTGTAGATAGAATTTAAGAAACAAAAAGAAAAAAAAGACAAACTAAGAAACAGACTCTTAACTATAGAGAACAAACTGATGTTTACCAGATATGGGGGGGGGAGCTGTAGGGAAAATACTGGAAGGGGATTAAAGAGTACATTTATCATGATGAAAAATAAAATGATTTTTGAAGACAAACCCCCCCATACTGAAAAAATAATACTTCAAATAGCAACGATGAAATAAAAAAGACTGTTCAAGTAGATTTAAAAACAAGACCCAACTATATGTTGTGCACAAGAGACCCATTTTATTTACAGAGAAACATTAAAAATAAAAGGAGAGGGGCACCAGGGTGGCTCAGTCAGTTAAACAGCTGATTTTTTTTTTTGTAAGATTTTATTTTATTTGACAGACAGCCAGTGAGAGAGGGAACACAAGCAGGAGGAGTTGGAGAGACTGAAGCAGGCTCCCAGCGGAGCAGGGAGCCCAATATGGGGCTCGATCCCAGGACCCTGGGATCATGACCTGAGCCAAAGGCAGACACTTAATGACTGAGCCACCCAGGCATCCCTAAACAGCTGATTCTTGATTTCAGTTCAGGTGATGATCTTGGGGCCTTGGGATCAAGACCCACACTGGGCTCTGTGCTTGGTGAGGAGTCTGCTTTTCTGCCTCTGCCCCTCCCCCTGCTCATGTGCATGCTCTCTCTCTCCCTAAAATAGATAAATCTTTATTTAAAAAAAAGTAAAAGAATAGAGAAAGATACAACATGGTAACTGAAATCAAAAGAAAGCTTGAGTAGCTATATTAATTTTAGATAAAGCACACTTCAGAGCAAGGAAAACTACCAGAGATGAAGAGGGACATTACATAATGATAAAGAGGTCGCTTCTCTAAGAAGATGTAAAAATTCTTCATGTATATGCACCTAACAAATATTGAATACATGGGGTAAAAACTCCTAGAACTGCAAGAAGGAAAAGACAAATCCACTATCACAGTTGAAGACTTCAACATCCCCCTTGGTAGGTGACAGATCCAGCTGGCAGCAAATCAGTAGGGACAGCCAGTTGAACTGAACAGTGTCCTCATGAACTAAATCTAATTGACATTTATAAAATACTTCATCTAACAACAGAATACATATTCCTCTCAAGCCTATATGGAACGTTCACCAAAATAGACCACATTCTAGGCCATTAACAAAGCTTAGCAAATTTAAAAGAATGAAATCATGTTAAGTATGCTCTCAGACCACAATGGAATTAACTAGAAATCAACAACAGAAAGATAGCTGGAAAATCCTCCCAATACTTGGAGATTAAACAACATGCTTCTAAATAACACAAGTCTCGAGACTTCTCGAGAAATACTTTGAAGTAAATAAAAATGCAACCTAAAATTTGTGGAATGCAGCAAAAGCAGTCCTTTGAGGAAAATTTATAGCATTAAAAATGCACCTATTAGGGAAAAAAAGGGGTGCGGGGCGCCTGGGTGCCTCGGTCACTCAAGTGTCTGCCTTCAGCTCAAGTCATGATCCCAGGGTCCTGGGAAGGAGCCCCAGCATCAGGCTCTGCACTCAGTGGGGAGTCTGCCCCTCCCTCTCCTTCTGCCCCCCCCCCCCCGCTCATGCTGTCTCTCTCAAAGAAATAAAATCTTAAAAAAATAAAAAATAGGGCACCTGGGTAGCTCAGTTGGTTAAACATCTGCCTTTGGCTCAGGTCATAATCCCAGGGTCCTGGAATTGAGTCCCACAATAGGCTCCCTGTTCAGCAAGGAGTCTGATTCTCTCTCTGGCAAAAATAAATAAATAAAATCTTTAAAAAAAAAAAAGAAGAAAAAGAAGAAGAAAAGAAGAGTGCCAACTGGCTCAGTTGGTGGAATGTATGACTCTTGATCTCAGGGTCACAGCCTCAAGCCCTACAGTGGGTGTGGACCTAGCGAAAAGAAGAAACAGAAAAGATCTAAAATCTGTAATCTAAGCTTCTGCCTTAGGAAACTAGAAAAAGAGCGAAGTAATCCAAAGTAAGCAGAGGGCAAGAAATAATAAAATCATGCAGAAATCAATGAAATTGAAAACAGGAAATCAGTAGAGAAAAAAAATCAATGAAATCAAAGAATGATTTTTTTAAATTAATAAACTTCTAGTTAGGCTAACAAATAAAATAAGACACAAATTATTAATATCAGACACGAAAAGTCTATCACTACTAATCCTGTGAACGTTAAAAGGATAATAAAGGAATATTATGAACAACTCTCCATCTCCACAAATCTGATAATCTAGAAAAACACAATCTACCAAAACTGACATAAAAATAATCTGAGGGGCGCCTGGGTAGCGCAGTGGTTAAAGCATCTGCCTTCGGCTCAGGGCGTGATCCCGGCGTTCTGGGTTCGAGCCCCACATCAGGCTCCTCCACTGTAAGCCTGCTTCTTCCTCTCCCGCTCACCCTGCTTGTGTTCCCTCTCTCACTGGCTGTCTCTCTCTGTCAAGTAAATAAATAAAAATCTTTAAAGAAAAATAATAATCTGAGTAGGCCTATATCTGTTAAAGAAATTGAATCAATAATTAATAACCTTCCAAAACAGCACCAGGGCCAGATGGCTCACTGGGGGAGTCTATCAAACATTTAAGAAAGAAATCATACCAATTCTCAATCTCTTCTAGAAGACATGCTGAGGAAATGCTCCCTAACTCATTTTATGAGACCAACATTATCCCAATATCAAAACCAGACAAAACATTACAAGAAAGGAAAACTATAGACCAATATTCATGAACACAGATACAAAAATCCTCAACAAAATAGTAGCAAATAAAATCCAATGTTGTATTGAAAGAATGATATACCACAACCAGCATTCCATGTATGCCAGGCTAATTCGATATTCAAAATTCAATTGAAGTAATCCATCACATGACAGGCTAAAGAAGAAAAATGACATGAGCATACCAAGAGGTGCAGAAAAAGCATTTAAGAAAATTTAATACTCATTCATGACAAAAACTCACAGCAAACTAGGAAAAGAAGAGTACCTCCTCAACTTGATAAATCTACAAAAGACCTCCAGTTGACATCATACTTAACGGTGAGAAACTAGATGCTTTCCCCCTAGGATCAGCAACAAGGCAAGGATATCCCCTCGCACCACTCCTAGTTAACATCATACTAAAAGTCCTAAGGAATGCTGTAAGACAAGAAAAGGAAATAAAAGATACAAATTGAAAAGGAAGAAATAAAACTGTCTTTATTCACAAATGATATCATCTTTGCAGAAAAACCTAAAGAATTGACATAAAAACTCCTGCTACTAAAGCAGGTTGTTTTCAGGATACAAGAACATTGTACAAAAGCCAATTGCAGGGGTGCCCAGGTGGCTCAGTCAGTTTAGTGTCTGCCTTCAGCTCGGGTCATGATCCCAGAGTCCTGGGATGAGCCCCACATGAGGCTCCCTGCTCACCAGAGAGTCTGCTTCTCCCTCTCCCTCTGCCCTTCACTCCCCTCATGCACGCTCACTCTCTCAAGTAAATCTTAAAAAAAAAAAAAAAATCAATTGCAGGGGTGCCTGGGTGGCACAATCAGTTAAAGTGTCCGACTCTTGGTTTTGCTCAGGCCCTGATCTCAGGGTTGTGAGATCCAGCCCTCCAACGGGCTCCACACTCACCAAAGATTCTGCTTAGGACTCGCTTTCCCTCTCCCTCTGTCCCTCCCCACCCCATCTCAAATAAATAAATAAATATTTTTTTAAAAGTCAATTGCAATGAACAATTTGAAATTTTAAAAAAATACCATTTACATTAGCCCACCCCTCCCAATGGAATACTTATGTATAAATCTAACAGAATATGTACGAGCTCTCTGGTGGAAGAAATCAAAGATCTAAAATGGAGAGGTATTCCATGTTCATGGACTGAAAGACTCAATACTGTTAAAATGTCAGGTTTTTTTTCAATTTAGCCACAGATTCAGTGCAAACCCAATCAAAATCCCAGCAAATTATTTTGTGGATATCAACAAACTGATTTTAAAATTTATATGGAAAGGGGAAAAAAAAAGAATAGCCAACACGATATTGAGGGAGAAGAATGAAGGCAGAGGACTGAGCCTACCTAACTTCAAAACTGACTATAAGCTTTAGTAATCATGACTTAGTTGTACTAGCGAAACAAAAACCAGAAACAAAAACAAAAAAACAAACATAAAACTGATCAATGGAAGAGAACAGCCTAGAAATAGACCCACACAAATATAGTCAACTGATATTTGGCAAAGGAGCAAAGGCAATGCAATACAGAAAGGACAGCCTTTTCAACAGATGGTGCTGGAACAAATGGGCATCTACGTGGACAAAAATGGATCTAGACATAGAGCTTTACACCTTTCACAAAAAACTAGCTCAAATTGGATTACAGACCTAACCATAAAACACAAAGCTGCTGCAAGCTAGGAAAAAAATCTACGTGACCTTGCATTTAGCAATGATTTTTTATTTGTTTTATTCTCATTTAAGCAATCTCTATAGCCAACGTGGGGCTCAAACTCACCACCCCAAGATCAAGAGCCACATGCTCTTCTGACTGAGCCAGCCAGGCGCCCCTTGGCTATGACTTTTTAGATATAACACTAATAGCACAATCCATGAAAAAAAATTGGCAAGCTGGACTTTATTAAAATTAACAACTTCTGCTCTGTGAGAGGCACTGCTCAAAGAATGAAAAGACAAGTGACAAACCAGAATTAAATATTTGCAAACTACACACAGATCCAACACAGGACTTGTATCCAAAACACACAGCTCTGAAAACAGTCAGAAAACAAACACCCAATTAAAAAATAAGCAAAAGATCTGAACAGACACCTCACTGAAGAATGGCAAAGAAGCAAATGGAAGGACGCTGCACGTCCTAGGTCACCAGGGAAATGCAAAGTGCAACAGTAATGAGATACCACCGCACGCCTCATGGAACAGCCACGGTCCAATGCGCCACAACACCAATGCGGACGAGGACACAGAACAACAGGAAGTCACTGCTGCAGGGAGCGCGAGATGCTGCAGCCGCCTCGCAGCGACTCACGAAGCTGAACGTCCCCTGACCAGCCAGCCGCCGCGCTCCTGGGCATTTACCCAAAGGCGCTGAAAATGTAGGTCCGCACAAAAGCCTGCACGGGAACGCTTACAGCGGCTCTCTTCGTAACTGTCAAAACTAGGAGCCGCCAGGCGCGCCTAGCTGGCTCAGTCGGTAGAACCCGCGAGCTTGATCTCGGGGTGGTGAGTTCGAGCCCCATGTTCGGTGTGGAGCCTACTTAAAAAATAAACAAATTTTTAAAAAACCTGGAAGCCATCAAGATATCATTCCAGAGGTGAAAGAGCAGATAAATTGTGGTGCAACCATACAGCGAATGTTACTTGGCGATAAGAAGTGAGCTCTCAGGCCCCTACAAGGCAAGGAGCAGCCTCAAATGTTATCACTAAGTGAAAGATGCTGATTGCCATGTCCACATAGGGTGAGATCCCAACTCTAGGACATTCTAGGAAAAGGCAAAACTGTGCAGACAGTGGAAAGATCGGTGGTTGCCAGGGGTTCAGGAAAAGGGAGGGAGGGACTCCATGGGGCACAGGGGCCTTGTTAGGGCAGTGAAACTATTGTCCGGGAGACAATACGCACTGACGCACGTATGACACCATGCATTTGTCAAAGCCCATTGGACGCACAACTTCGCCAACCCTGCCGTGAAGTGCGGGCGTCAGGGAACAGCACTGCGTCAGGACCGGGTCCGCGGCCGGAACACACGCACAGGCGCTTCTAGGCGTTTTAGCTGCCCCTTCTTCATATTCCGCAGCCTATGGACTAAAGTAAGGTCAGCGAAAACCAGCCTGTGCCTTACTCCAGCCTGTGCCTATGCTCATATGGCCCACGGCTAAGAATTCATTTTACATTTTCAAATGGTTGAAAAAAACTATTTCATGATACATGGAAGTTATACAAATATGAGCTATATTGCCCACCCTGGGTGCCCGGCCCTGTTTGTTTGTGCAACACGCAATAGCTCGCAAATGTTCACTGTGTGGCTCATTTTGGGGTGGAGAATATTTATACTTTTGTGTGTCTCCTTACAGAAAGTTTGCTGACTCCCATACAAAATGGTAAATTTAACCACAGCCTACATATGATAATGAGGAAAAAGGGAAGGAAGACTATTAAAAATATACACATGGAGGGGCGCCTGGGTGGCTCAGTCAGTTAGGTGGCCAGCTCTTGATTTCAGCTCAGGTCATGATGTCAAGGTCCTGGGATCGAGCCCCGCATTGGGCTCCCTGCTCAGCAGGGAGTCGGCTTGAAGGTTCTCTCTCACTCTGTCCCTCCCCCCTCAAATAAATCTTTATATGTATATTTTATATATATCATATATATGATATATATATGATATGTATATTTTATATATATATATATATATGAATGGATCTATGCTGTATGTAAAAAGTAAAAACAGGCGTAAATACAGGTATGGTTCTATTTTATTATAACCAGTCAGAAGGCCTTGGCTGACCTTATTCTTCCCTCCTTCGTGGGTGAATTTCAGTGACGTAAATAATACCTCAGCAAAGCTGAGGCTTTAAAAGAAAGCTCTGCAGGCCACCCATCATCAAGCTACAGGACAATCATTATGTCCCTGGTGTGACTGAACTCATCAAGTTCATCTGCCCAACACACAGCAAAGCCAATCACAGGAACACCGAGTGTGCGGCAAGAAAAGGGTTTATTCGAGAGGCAGCCCAACGGGAGACAGGAGGCAAGGCTCAAATCCGCCTCCCTGGAGCGGAAGCGTGAGGGGTATTTAAGGCCGACAGAAAAGGCCGGGTAAAAAGTTGCAGCCGCACTTCTTAGTCCTACTGGTCACCGGTTTCGATCCCCACCGCCTTCTGTTCATTCCTCACTCACAAGGGAATTGGGACAACGGCCACTCTAGTTCCTTCCTGCTGAAATGGGGTTAGATCGGGGTTAGATGAATGGAAACTTTATGTATTGGGAAGTATTCTTTGATTTCTTGGGACCAGCTCTCCAAAATAGTAATTTCAGGTCCTTCAGCGGCTCGCTAGTCCGAGCAGGGTTCCTTCTGATGTTCTCCTTGACAGGGTGCTGGGAACCTGAGGGTTCTTGGGGAACCAGCTCAATGTGGTGCTGAATCCACAGCTTAATTCTCTTCCGTCTCACCAGAGAATGGCTGGTCAACAGCACCTCGGAAGAAGTCCTGACCTGTGAGGTCGGAGTGGTCCTCCAGGTGCCTGCTCTTCTGGGTCTTCGGGACACCACGTCTCCAGCGTTCAGACAGGGGTAAGGGCACATCGGTGGCGTTCATCGACCTGCCGGAGCAAACTTCAAGTATTTCCCAAAGACTGAATGTACCTGATGGCATCCAATTCCCTAACGTGAGCCCCATCGGGAACGCCTAAGTCATGAAAAGAGCATGGAAGGCGTCTTCCATATACTGGTTCGGAGGGGCTGAAACCATGCCTGCTCCTAGAGGCCACTCGCCCAAAGCAGGGCAACCAGCAAGGCTTTTTTCCAAGTTGGTTTCACGGCAAATTTTTTGCCAGAGTTATTTTAAGTAGATGGTTCCCTTTTCCAAGAAGCATGTCATTTCCCGTGAATGCCCAAGACACTGGACACTTAGTGTGACTTTCAGCACAAACGCCACTCCCTTGTCACTCTGAATTGCTAGCAGCAATCCAAATGTAGGAATTATTTTAAAGTGTTTTGGGGCACCTGGGTGGCTCAGTTGTTAAGCGTCTGCCTTCGGCCCAGGGCGTGATCCCGGCGTTATGGGATTGAGCCCCACATCAGGCTCCTCCGCTGGGAGCCTGCTTCTTCCTCCCCAACTCTCCCTGCTTGTGTTCCCTCTCTCGCTGGCTGTCTCTCTGTCAAATAAATAAATAAAATCTTAAAAAAAAAAAAACACTAAAAAAAATGAAGTGTTCTGACAACTTCTGAGGCCTTCTCAGAATGCATGGAAAAGCTGCAATCCAATGCATACAGGAATCTACAGAAACTAGCAAATATCAAAAATGACCGGTTGGTTTTGGCACCGCGGTAAACTCTACCTGCCAGGCTTCTCCAGGTTTGGTGCCTCCAAGTTGTTCTAGAGCTCTGGCTTGGAGCCCCTTCAGGTGGAGTTGGGGGCAGGCAGCAGCAACTGGGTAGACGTCCCCAGTCTGCAACTTGAAGGTCTCCGGTGATCTTTCACCGGACCGGAGTGGCCCACAGAGCAACGGGCTTGTAAACTCCTCTCTTCTCAAGGTCCCCAAAATATCCTGAGGTTCCTGCAGCTGCCAGGAAATGACCTTCCCTACTCACCTGATAAGGCTGCTGGAAACTAAGCAAGCTACCAGGCCAGCTTCCCAGGGGCCACTGGTCCCATAAAGTCAACCTTAGTTCCCAAAAGCCGTCTGGTCGTGTCTGAGTCAGTACTTGTCTCTCTCAAATATGACAGACATTCCAGTCGAAGGCTTGTCCCATGATGTTTCCAATTGTGTCACTGTTATTGTTATTATTATTATTATATTATTATAGTTCTGCTTTACTACAGTAAGATTTGAAAACACACAAGATATCCAGGGAGAAAAGCAAAGCAGTAGGAAGTACTGAGAGCACAACTGTGCTTTAACTTGGGTCTTCGGCTTCTAATTGTTTCTAATCAGACTTCCCAACAGCATCCGCCAGTGCTACCAACACGTCAGATGCTAACGTTAGAGCGATACACTTCACACTGGGCTTGTCAAATACCCACTCCATGAATTCACCCTGGGTTTCATCTGGGTTTTTCATAAGGAAAGAGGCATATCTGTGATTCACAATCAGAGTCAGTTCTGAAGACTTAGATACGAAATATTGCCTGTCAATTTTTAAACTGAATTAAAAAAAAAAACAGTATAGGGGCGCCTGGGTGGTTCAGTTGGTTAAGCCTCTGCCTTCGGCTCAGGTCATGACCCTGGGGTCCTGGATGAGCCCCACATCGGGCCCCCTGCTCAACAGGGAGCCTGCTTCTCCCTCACTCTCTGCCTGCTTCTTGTCCTGCTTGTGCTTTATTTCTCTGCCATATAAATAAATAAAATCCTTTTTTAAAAAAAAAACAGTATAATTTCTTCTTTAAAGCAATTTTATAGACATGGGCAGTCTAGTCAATTTCATAGTGATGTTGGTTGAATGTGATACAAAGGAGATACAGGTCTTTTCCAGGACGATAGGGTAGATAAAGGAAGCTTTAAGAATTCATGAGGGGGGAAAAAGGTGATAAAAGCTAGACTTCTTTTTCAGATGTCTTAAAATTTCTCTTTTTTTAAAGATTTTATTTATTTATTTGAGAGAGAGAGAGACAGAGATAGCAAGAAGAGAGCATGAGCAGGGAGGAGAGGGAGATGCAGACTCCCCACTGAGCAGGGAGCCCGATGTGGGGCTCGATCCCAGGACCCTGAGATCATGACCTGAGCCAAAGGCAGATGCTTAACCAACTGAGCCACCCAGGTGTCCCACAGATGTTTTAAAATTTCTATAAAACTTATTGTTCTAAAATTAATCATTTAACTGCGGTACATAAAATACACAGAATGCATTGCCTGACATCAAGATGGGAAACCGTCTCTTTTATATAATAAAATCCTTTTCTGGTCCATCTTGACCCAAGTCCTGGGTGTCCGATGGCCGATTTCTCTTGAGAGGCCTAAAGTTGTAATAAAAAGCATTGTTTTCATTGACTGCTTGGTATTCCCGTTCAATTTCAGTGAAGAAGCCACTTCTAGATCCTGATCCAGAGCCAGAGCGGGATCCAAAATAGCTCTCAGAAAGAGGGAAGACACCATTCAAGTTCTGGGACCTTGTCATTGAGGCAGGGTCGGTCCTTGGAGGAAGGATTCTGTTGGATTCACCGGGAAGTAGGCTGAATGTCAGTCCCTTCTCCTCAATGAAGTTTGCAGAATTACCGTCAGGACTGCGGCCTAGCCACTGGTACCCAGCTCTCCGCACAGGACAACCTTGAACTGAAGAATCCAAACCCAGGAGGAGGGCAAGAGCCAGGAGCAGCTGCATGCTGACCAGCTCGCCTCGGTGCCGCTGCCTGCACACCGGCCTCGCAGTTAGGAAATGCCGCAGCGTGCACTCTGTCCCTTGTAGAAAAAGTTCCAAAACCTCAGACCCTGCCCACAACACATGTCACAGTTTCCTCTCTCTGCTCCTGTCCCTGGCTGTGTCCTGGCCCAAGCTGCACAGCCTCCAACTGGGTCTTGTCACAGGGAGAATAGATCCTTTCTGAACTTATGGAAATCCATAGGCTGCCAAAAGAATATGAGAATACTCGCTGAGAGTTTCTGAATCTTGCAGGGATGGAGTAGGGACGAAAGATAAATGTTTTATATGTGTTTACATAGGAATGTTTTACCAAACTTCTAAAAGTCCAAGACAGCTTAAGAGAGAAAATGTTCTTAAATCTGGAAGAGCAGACATCAGGGAACCAGCAACGTTTCAAACAAGAATCATTAAAATATATATAAAATCAACACCTTTCCTATTACTACTTTTGGGATATCGTCTTCCAGAAGTTTGGGCATTGTTTTTTCCATATTCTTTAATAATCCCAGGAGGTCCCAGGTAGTCGTTCAGCATAGTTTACTAGTTTGAAAGTGGTAAACCTCTGGGCCTTTTTGCAAGAGGTAACCTTGGTCATTTAGTGATCCAACAAAATTTTCAAAATCAGCATCCTGAAATGTTTACGGCTTTTCGGCGATCTGCGGACGGTGATGAAATTGACATCCTCAGCATCTCTGTTGGCTGCTTCCTCCCTCCACTCCAACCTTGTCTGGGCCTCTGTTAGACAAACGAGAGATCCCAGTAGTGACTGGTGGGCCATCTCACCACTGGCTCTGTTTCCAGAGCTCAGGGTAAAAATCTTGAGGAATGTGAGCACTTCCGTGGGTAGCCATGGACGGACGTACTGCCAAGCATCACCAGCGTACTTTCTCAGTCGCTGCTGGGGGTCCGATCTCGGGTTTCTCCAGGAACCGCCTTTACTCTTTCTCCTAATGTTTCATCAGAAACCACTTCCAGTACAGAAGTATTTGAATCTTGACAATTCGTATGAGCTGCCACGGTTCTCCGCATTCCAGCTCTTCATGCAATCCCACGTTCAGACGATAAGTGGTCATGCTTCACCTTGGGAGTGCCCCAGGCTAGAGACCAAGTCAACCCTGGACAGCAAGGCGCTCCCCCTTTTTCAATTCTCAGAAGCCGTTTGTCTTTACAGTCGTGCCCCCCAATTGGACTTGGAGCAGCAAGCCTGGACGTTCCCTCAGGAAGGCGCAGAACCACGCCAGCCTCAACGCTTCGCTGCTGCGTTACTTCTAACAAGACGTCGCGTGGATTATCCATCTTCTCGGTTTCGTCTAGTCCACACCTACTGGGATCACCAAGCAGTAGGGCACCAGCTTCCAAAGCGAAATCTCCGGAAGAACTAGCTTCCGAACGAGTGACCGTCAAGCCAGAGGTGTGGTCTCACCACAAACACACGCCCCATGGAGCAACGTGCTCGCTGCTGTAAGCTCCGACTCGTTCCCGAGCCTGCAGCTCCGACTGCAAAGACACGGGGTCTCCTCAAATCGGAATTCTGTTCTTGTCACCTGCCTGTTTTTGGCTTCCCCCAAAGAGTGCTACTGCCGAACCTGCTTTAACCAGTTCATGAGCAGGGGCCCTGGCTGGCTCCGTCAGAAGAGCATGCGACTCTCGATCCTGGGTGGTGAGTTCGAGCCCACGCTGGGTGTAGAGATTATTTAAAAGACTAAAACTTGAAAAAAAAAGTTCATAAGCAAAAATGACAAGGCAAAGCAGGCTGACAATGAGTTTAAACAGGGTTTCAGGGGTGTCTGGGTGGCTCAGTTGTTAAGCGTCTGCCTTCGGCTCAGGGCGTGATCCTGGCGTTATGGGATCGAGCCCCACATCAGGCTTCTCCACTAGGAGCCTGCTTCTTCCTCTCCCACTCCCCCTGCTTGTGTTCCCTCTCTCGCTGGCTGTCTCTCTCTGTCAAATAAATAAATAAAATATTTTTTAAAAAATAAACAGGGTTTCAGCCTCAATCTCTCGGAGGGCATCAAGGTCTTTAAGTCAGAACCCCATCAACGCTCCACGCTTACACCCATCCTCGGAAGCCTTTGTTTTCTGTCTTTTGCTCTTGCTAACAAAATCTCCTCCAGGGTACAAAAGGAACTGCCTTTGTCATTATTCCGAGAACCTTCTTTGGCATTTGAGACTTTGACAGCTCAACTTCCTCAATGCATCCAGTCCCGTGTTATCAAATCTTACTCTGTTTGAATGCAGTCTTCCCATTAGTTCCAGAAATTATCAGAACCCCGTATTTGTCCAAGTCTTCTCCATGAATCTTCTTAAAACTGAGACACATTTGCAAGAGTGTCAGAGTAAAGCACCAACAGCAAATGACGAAAAAACTCAAAACCAGCTGTTGTTGAAGATCTGGTTAGATTTCGTTACAATGCAATCAACAAGGAAATTGGTTATTTTGTGACACATAACACTTTCATAATTAGAATTATAAGTGGTGACATTATACCAGGACATATCAACTCCTGAAGAATTCTGGAACACTGACATCTACTCTCCAATGCTTCCCATGTAGCTGGACACAGCAAATAAACCCAATTAGAAACAAAACAAAACACTCCATTTACAAGTTGAATTTTGGGAAGTTTGTCAGAAATCCCAGAACATTTTAAAGCACATGACTAAAAAGGATCACAAGTCATTACAAAACTGAATACTTAATGATCCATCCCACTGAAGTGACAATAAGAGATTCTAAAGGCAAATACAGAGGGTTATATAGTTGTTAGCAAAACTTAGCTCTTTTAATAGCGAGAAGATTCAATTTTAAGTAATCAAAGACCTAACAAGGACAAAACATGGAAACTTTGTTTTTCTAGGAAGATTACATGAAAGATAAAGAAAAACCTTTGTTCACAATTTCTTATTAAGACCAATAACTAAGAAAACCAACCTTTTTTTTTTTAAGATTTTATTTTTAAGTAATCTCTACACCCAATGTGGGGCTCGAACTCACAACCCCAAAATCAAGAGTCTCATGCTCCACCAACGGAGCCAGCCAGGTGTCCCCGAATATCATTTTAACAGAGAGAAAAACCAAATTCCAGTCTTATACTGGTTTACTTCTGATACCAAACTCACTCATTCCAAAGAGATGAATTTTTGTTTATTTGGGTTTTGGGAGAAGGCGAGAGAGAATCCCAAGCAGGCTCCATGACCAGTGTGGAGCCCAGCATGCGGCTCAATGTCATAACCCTGAGATCATGACCTGAGCCAAAATTAAGGTCAGACACTCAAGTAACTGAGCCATCCAAGCATCCCAGTTTGTTTTTTTCAAGATTCTATTTATTTATATGAGAGAGAGAGAGAGCACAAGCAGGGAGGAAGGGCAGAGGGAGAGGAAGAAGCAGACTCCCCACTGAGCAGGGGGCCCCAAGCAGGACTCCATCCCAGGACCCTGGGATCATGACCTGAGATGAAGGCAGGCACTTAACCGACAGCCATTTTAAAGTAAGCTTTAAGTAAAAGTGGGGTTTGAACTCATAACCCCGAGATCAAGAGTTACATGTTACACCAACTGAACCAGCCAGGTGCCCCAATAATAAGATGAATTTTTTCTTTAATTATGCAGTCCCTTCTTTTTCCTTCCCTGTCATCTCCCACGTCGATACGTACTTTTTTTTTTAAAGATCTGTTTATTTTTAAGATTTATTTATTTATTTGCCAGAGAGAGACAGCGCACAAGCAGGGGGAGGGCAGACAGGAGAAGCAGACTCCCTGCTGAGCAAAGAACCCAACATAGGAATCAATCCCAGGACCCTGGGATCCTGACCTGAGCTGAAGGCAGACGCTTAACTGACTGAGCCACCCAGGTGTCCCTTGTTCATCAATTTTAGAGAGAGAGCGTGCACAGTGGGAAGGGGCAGAGGGAGAGAGAATCTGAAGCAGACTCTGCACTGAGCACGAAGTCCCACGCGGGGCTCAGTCCCACGACCCCCGAGATCGTGACCTGAAACAACACCAAGAGTCGGGCACTGTATCAAGGTGCCACCCAGGCGCCCCGATACACACTTGGGATAAGAACACGCAGGGCGTTGCGTGGATCTGAGTCCGTGTGGGTGCTGGGAGGCGTCGACCAGAATCCCCACCAGGAATGAAGGGCTCTCAGCTGTGGGGAAGCCGCCAGCAATCCTCCCCGCTCGGAGGCCATCGGGCACGGCCCTGACTGAAGACAGCGGCCTTGTCAAGGTCACGCCCTCTTCCCAGGTGCTCACATCCAATGACTATTCATTAGGAGGGTATGAAAGTCCAGCCCGTCGCCCCAGTTTCCGATGGTTCTGAAGGGTACTCTAACTTTCGGAACCCCAGAGAATCAGCTAAGGCTTCTGTGGGTCCACGTCTGCCGGGTCTGGCTCCTCCCCACCTTTCCCTTCCCGGCGCTGATCCCTCCTTAACAAGCTTGTACTAATCTCCGTCATCTTCCTCCGTCCCGACCACAACAAATTCCCTCCCGAAGATGCCGTCTCCCAAACCGACAGCTCTGCTTTTCTCAGATTTCGTCCTACACTCTCCCTCTTTAAATAACCGGTCTCACTTTCTTTGCATCGAGCTGTTTCTTTTATTAGTTCTAGTAGCCGTGATTACATTTATTCTTAGCTCCTAAAAACCTTCGTTTGTACTGAGAAGTAGTCATTGTGAGCCGTTTGTTGCGCTGGTGTTTCCGTAGCAGGAGCCGAGCGGATAAGCCTATGCTCGGTCATCAGTTACATCTGTTTATTCTCCACAAGGATGTGTAGTTTGCCCGTAAAACTATGAGACATTAGACAAAGTTGTAAGGTTTTTTCCCGTCCTAGCGAATGTTGCAGGAGAGGCGACCCGACTGCGGCAAACACAGCGAACAGAAGTTCCCCATCTACGGCTGACAACTCTACACACATGCTCATTCCCATTCAAGCAACGCCCTTAAATTAGGTTCAATGTCAAATCTTCTCCCAGATGATGGGCACCTGAGTTTCAGAATGCCCAATCCTTACAAGTACTTGCCTTTAAAGCAACTAAACGGGGCTCGTTCACAAATCAACTTTAGCAACACCCTCCAGAGGCAGAGAAGACAGCTCACCGTCACAACGTGCTCGGACACACAAACACGCCACCAAGATGCAAACATGATCCTAAAGCCCCCATTTCCAAATACATTACCATCTATGGATCCATTCATTGGTCATTTTTCTCCAGAGTCTAATGAACATTGTGGCCAAGCTTGGCGGCAAAAAGAGGTTGCCCGATTTTGGAGAACACGGCCCCAAGGGCTGCATTCCGGAATCAAACTGTCATTTCCCCACTTCCAGTTAGAACACGGCCAGTTTTATCCAAAGATCCCAAAAGTTGCAGCAGCAGACAGACCAGCCGAAGCCCCGAGCCCCCGGGGCCGCCCCCGCTGAACCAAACGGCTCCCTAGGCTGCGTGGTCTTCAGCAAGAAACGGAGGTGAAGAGGACCCAAACCCCCTCATTACAGGCCACCAAAGGGGAGGCGGCCATCTAGGAGAGCTGGACCAAATGAGAGGCAGGAAAAGATGAGGGGCCGTCCCCCAAGACGTGCTCACCGAGGCAAGTCTGTCCCAACCGGCGCCCCAAACCGCGCGTCCTTGCCGCAGGCGTGGAGTTCGGCGCTGAAAGCGGGGGACCCCCGCCGGGGTGGGGCCCTGGGGACGGTCCCCACGACAGAGGCGAGGCGGCCCGGCTGGCCCCCAGCGGCCTCCCTGGAGGAGCGGCAGCGGCGTCTGCGGGCAGGGGGGAAGGTCATGCGCGCAAAGCTGCGGCGGCGCCGCTGAGCCCCCGGGGCCTCTGCTTCCCGGGCTCGGCCGCGCGCGGGGGAAGCAGGGGGGCCTGCCGGCCCACGAGCAGGAACCCAAGCGAACGGGGAGGGCCGGGCCTAGATCCCGCAGCCCCAGCGCAGGGGGGCGGCACCGCCTCCCCCCAGACGCCACCTGGTCTGTCCCGTCTTGAGGAGGATTTAAAGAGAACCAGACACGGACCGGTAGCTTCAGCAAGTTGCAAGAGAGCTTCACTGTCAACGCTGGCGTCCAAAGAAACTTAAGTCGATCCAAGCTCGGTCCAGGACCACAGAGAGAAACCAGGCGAGGCAACAGGCCCGGGTGTGGCACAGAAAGTTCCGGGCGCCCCGAGGCTGCTCCCCGGTGGTGCACTGGCCAGAAGCGTGCGGGCCGCGCGGGGCGCCAGGCGACGCCGACAAGAGGGCCCTTCGCGGCTGTCTTTGTAACAGCCCCAAACTAGAAGTGCCCCCAAAGTCGGCCCCACGGTGACGTGGAGAAGCCGGGGCGCGTCTCTGGCACCGAGGACCCCGCAGGTGGGGCGAGCAGATCACAGTGAGCGAGGCAACAGGGAGACCGCACAGACAAGACAGCCCGACACATGTGAGCACAAGCTTTAATTCCACATATATAAGCTTTTCAAACAGGCCACACTAAACCGTAGCTGCTTGAAAAATCTACATTATGCTATTAGAGGTTGTGTGTGCTTTCGGCCTAAGGGAAGGGGGCCCGGGCGCCTCTGGGCGCGCTGGCCCTGGTCTGCTTCTTGACCGGTGGCCAGGACAGGGGACGAGGCCTCCTGCAAGTTGACTGAGCCAACAGTCAGGTGTCACGGCTTTCCCAGAGGTGTATTATACTCCCGGTGCAAGAGTCTCACCGCTAGGGGTGCCTGGGTGGCACAGCCGTTAAAGCGTCTGCCTTTGGCTCAGGGCGTGATCCCGGCGTTATGGGATCGAGCCCCACATCAGGCTCCTCTGCTATGAGCCTGTTTCTTCCTCTCCCACTCCCCTGCTTGTGTTCCCTCTCTCGCTGGCTGTCTCTATCTCTGTCAAATAAATAAATAAAATCTTAAAAAAAGTCTCACCGCTAGGCAAGTGGGGATTTAATCCGATCCTATCAGAAGCCAAATCTCTTTCTTCCTGAGATGGAATACTTATCCTCAAGTCCCACTTTCCAGGAACGCAGGGTGTTTCTTAGAGAGTCTCTTCAAAACCTCCGGGAGGTTCCTACAGAAATGCAAATTAGAACCCCCATAACCTTGTGTGTTACACCCGGCCTTCAACAGGGAACCTGTGGCCAGAAAGCTCCAGAAGGGAGAGGGAAGTCTGGGGGCTGCAGGGCTTGGACTCCCGACTGCTGTCCTCCTGAGGGGACAACACAAAGGAACGAGCTCCAAGCACAAAGGTGTTTACCCGGTCGGTCGGCAGTGTTTAGAACAGGACGCACAGCGACAGCTGCCCTCGCCCACAGGAGACCCACTTGAGCCAGCCTCCGAAGTCCGCTGGGGTCGCTCTGCAGTCCCCACGTGGATGTACAGTCCCCTCCCCTGTTCTGGAATTTATTTCCATGAGAAGTCTTACAAAGGCTTGCATATTAAATATCATTTACTGATTCACCTTCATTGGGAAGACTCGAATTAATGGAAAAGAAAAATTCATGACCACACACATCAGTAACTACGACGTGGTGTTATTTCTGTCCTTCAGCTGCCTTTAAGTCGACTGTAGATTCTTGCAATGATCCTTCAGGCCTCCGAATGTTTTCTCTCCAGCGTCTCTTGGCAAGAGATTTGAGGAGCCTCCGGCAGCATCCCCAGCGGTTCTTCCAAGCCAGAAATCTGTGCTGGACCCGACAGCGCGCCTGGTGCCTGGCAGCTCCCGCAGGGCCACCTCGGCTTAGTGACTGGGGGCGCTAGGGTCCCTGTGAAGAAACTGCCAGGACCTGCGACCGTCCGAGGACGTTTTCTCCTTGTCTTTTGGGCTACTCCTTCTTACTGGAATATCTCTTTGTACCGGAATAAGACATGAGGTTCCTGCAAAATGTCAGTAGGAGGCCAAGTGACTGAGCAAATACTGACCCAGCACCGACTGCACACCTGGCCCCTCGGAGGGGGCTTACACCTGTCAAGTTACCCGGCCTCACCACACCCTCGTGAGGGCAGCGCACTGTCCCAATCTTAGAGGAGGCCATGGGAGATTCTAGGCAGGATAGGACCCTTTCTACCTTCTTGCTGTGTGACCTTGGACAAGTTACTTAATCCTGGGTCGTGGGTTCCCATCTGTAAAATAAGGACAGTAATTCATATCCCTATCTCCCAATTCCGTGGGGAGGCTCAGGAGTCGGAGACCTGGCCTGGAGCCCTGCCACAGGGAGGGAGGCACCTGCTGGGGCCCACTGCGGCCAGGCCACCTGGGGTCCCTAGCATGAGCTGATGCGGATGCCACGGAGTCTGGCTGCTCCCTGGGCCTCTGGTCCCCTTAGCGGTGGTGAGATAGGTCATCGCAAACATCCCAGGATTGTGGCCTGTCTGATAAAAAAGCGAACTTCTACAGGCCTGGGCTGGATGCCCAAGCTAGGGGCTGGGCTAGGCGAGTTTGGTGGGTGGGGCGGGCACCGCAGAGCCCCGAGGCAGGAAATTCAGGGCCAGAGTCTGGATTTAGATCAAGCAGTCCCGGGGCCCAGCCCAGTTCTGTCACTTACCATTTTGGGTTTCTGTGTCTGAGTTTCCTGTGCTGCGGATACGGGAGGCCGTGTTCCAGCAGCGCCTCGAAGAGGCTCCCACGCGTGGTAAATCTGACTCCACCCTCCACCCCCCTACCCCTCACCGGGTTTCGTCCGGTTCGGCTCCGCCACAGAGTTTTGTGTCCTCCCTCCCCACGCCGAGTCCTTTCTCTCGGAGGCCCGTGACCTAGGATGAGGCCCCGGGGAGCACACGTGCGCTCTCAGGATCTCGGGTGGGGTCCGGGCCCCGCTTCTCCGTTGCAAACACGGCGGCACTCGGCACCGGGACGCGAGGCGCGCGGGGCGGGGGCTGCGCGGGGGCTGCGCGGGGGCTGCGCGGGGGCTGCGCGGGGGCTGCGCGGGGGCTGCGCGGGGGCTGCGCGGGCGCAGGTGCAGGGCCTCGCCGCCAGGTGGCGCCGATGCTGGCCTCGGCCGGGACCCGCCTGCCTGCGGCGTCCAGGCTTCCGCGAGGGCCCCCCACCGGCGCCCCCCGCTCCACCGCGGTGTCTCGGGCTTACTCCCGCCGCCCCCAGCCCTAGGTCTGGCTACCAAGCCCTGGAACCGTAGTCCTGTCTCACCGAGAGGGGGAAAAGCGAATCGGGGCGACCTGACACATGATCGAGCTGTGTGACCTTGGGGCATGTCACACACCCTCCGCGGGCCTTCTTACTTTGACTTTACAAAGTACTTTATTCAAGATCCGGACCCCGTGATATCAACAGAACTGGGACCGGCCCAGGGTGGCAGTGTCGGGGTGGGAGAAACGACCAAATGGTCTGAGAGCCTGAGCGTTGCTCTCTGCGGGGCCGGCTGAAGGACAGGTAGAGGGACGGCGCTCCCAGGGGGCCCCGGCTGCTCTTGGCACAAAGGGCGGAAGACGGCTGGCCCGCATGCTGCCAACTCTGGAGCTCCCTTGCCCCCACGGACCTGCCCTGGAGGATTCTCACCTTGAACCGCAGGCTCCAGAGGGCCAGCCTCTGCTCCCCCACTGCCTCATCAGCAGTGTGATCTGTCATCAAACGGAGGAGCCACATCCCTGTGGTACCCAGCATGCACTTCTAGTTGTCTCCCAATATCCATTTCCCAGCGTCCCTTGGGGCTGGGTGTGGCCCCCGACCTTGTTCTGACCAATGGGAAGGGAGCATTCTGGACGTGTGCGTTGGCGGCTGTGCCTTTGCAAAGAGCCAGGAGCACAGTCCCGTTTCCCAGCCCCATTCTCCCTGGCTGGTCCCCAGACTCAGGGAGGGGGACTAGCGAGCATCTTCAACCTCAAAGACGAGGTGGGTGCCACACCTGGGGAATGGCAGAGCCACAAGATGGAAGGAGCCTGGGTCCTTCACGTGGGGCGGGGGGGAGGGGCTCCCTGTTGACTCTAGACCACTCGTGCTCCAGCTAGAAAGTAAAGGAGAAATTTTCTATCTTGCTTCAAGTCACTTGAAGTTCTTCAGTTCTCTGCTAACATCAGCCAGGTCCATCGTTCTGTCACTGAGCTGAACAGTCATTCCGGTAGCTCCTATCGAGCAGGGCCTTCCTCCATGCCAGCCGTGTTGGTGGCTGTCCCGGGCTGTCTACACGGCATGACACACCGCGCCAAGCTCAGTGGCTCACCCCAAACACAGATTCCTTGTCAGTGTTACGTGTCACCACTGCGGGCTGGCTGCCGCCCTGCTGCGTCCCAGGCACATTTCTCTGCACTCCGGTGCTGTTTTCCTACTTTACAGGAAACATGGGGACATAATTCTCTCCGCTGAGGTTTTTCTTATCCCGTGGTTCCTGCTGTGAGCGCTTCCAGACAAAAGGGGGAAGCAGATCTCCACAGGTAAACCTGGGCTTCAGTCTCTTGCTGGACACATGTGTCGTGGCTGAGGCTATGGGGGGCAGGCATGTGCCCCAGTCACATTCCTGGCCCCCAGCCCTCCTCTAAGCTTCTGGTAGATCACCCAACTCCCAAGGTCCTATCCCCACACTCCCCAAGGCTGGCAGTCACTTGTAGGGACCTGTCACCCTCTCCCAGGCATCTGAGAGAATCTACACTTCCTGCCCCTTCCCCTTTGGACTGCCTGAGAGTGGCTTCTCCCTCGAGCTCCCTGATCCCAGCTGAGCCAATCAGAATGTTCAAGAAATTGAAAAAGAACACAGAGATGAAGCAAAACATCAGAGCTAAGCTAAGAGCAGTATCGGTAACAGTGACGGCAAAGGCAGCCGGGGTTTACTGGGCACTCGTGCACAGGCCCGGGAGTGCTTGGCAAGCACGGAAGCCTGGCAACCCCGTGACACAGGCCACTGGCCTGCAGTCAGATGAAGACACGGAGGCTCAGAGGCCAGGTGACCATCCTGAAGTTACTTGGGCATGCGTCTCCTTTGGAATTAACCCCTTGAACCGGGCATTCAGTCCTCTCCTGCCTCATCTCCTGCCATCCCCACTGCCCTTCCTCCACACGACTCCCTAATTCTCTCCCTGTGCCCCTCCGGGTCACTGCCCGCCGGGCAATGTCTGCCCGACATTCTTTCCAAGCCTCACCCAAATGGCCCCTCTTCTGGGAAGCATCACTGTCCCTCCTCCGTGGTGCCCTGGGCCCCCAACCCATGGCACAGCCTGGAGATCACATGTGGCGCCCCCTCTTCCATGCAGATCAGCTTCGCTAGGGTAGGAGCAGCCTCAGGGGGGCACCCCGGAATCTGTGCTGGGCCCTCTCATGTGCTACCCCCACTTCATGTTCCCAACGCTTCTGGGAGCAGGGGGCCTCCAGCACCCCTCCGTTCTACAGAGCATGAAAAGGAGTGCTCGGGAAGACAGAGCGATCTTCCCCGGGTCACACAGCCCGTAAGGGGCCAGGCCACAGGTCAAGCCTGAATCACCGACTCCTAAGTCTGCGCTCTTCTCAAAATCACTTCCTTCCTTCCTGCCCCAGGGCCCCAGAGGATGGGGCAAAGCGAGA
Organism: Ursus americanus; assembly: GCF_024610735.1. Classification (NCBI taxonomy): domain Eukaryota; kingdom Metazoa; phylum Chordata; class Mammalia; order Carnivora; family Ursidae; genus Ursus; species Ursus americanus. Next base: position 9,298,159 of record NC_142159.1, read on the forward strand.
GAGAGGGGGAAGGGTCAGGGTGGGAGGGGGCCAGAGCAGCTGGCTTCAGGGAAGGAACCAGAGGACCTGGGAGGCAGTGGCCAGCTGCTTCACGCTGCTCTGCAGGGGGCAGGCCTCCCCAGGGCCACACCTGCTCCCAGGTGGGCCTGGGGCTCCGTGTCCCCACCTTCTCTCCACGCTCTCAGAGAAATATTACAGGTGCCATGTTCACAGTTTGTCAAGTCCTTCCCCAGGCACATTAGATCAGGCTACTCCCCTGCTTTAAAACCTCCCATGGCTCCCAGTGCCAGAGGGCTGAGCCCTATATCCAGAGCCTGGTGTTCGAGGAGCTCTGCAGTCAGGCCCTGAGCCCTTCATCCCATTCCCTGCTCCCTCTCCAGCACCTGACCCCCACCCCCACCTCCAGGCTGTCCTCCTGCTGTTCCTGCTCCCTGGAATAGCCTCCCGGGGCTGCAGCCTGGGTAACTCTTCTGACCCTGAGACCCAGGAGGAAGGCCCCCTCGTCCCTGAAGTCCTCCCTGCTGCCTGCCCCTGACATGGAGTCGGCTGTCGCTTCCTCAACTTTTGGTGGATGGTCTATTCACCTCACCGCCTGAGGTATCAGGATGAGGCCCTGGGGCTGGCTCCTCGCTGGTCCCCAGAAGAGGGGGCTGAAGAGATACAATCACTGGCCTCACATTCACATTTCATGGGAGAGGAAACTGATCAGAGGCCAGAAAAGCTCCAGGGCTGCCGTGTTTCCTGTGACGTTCCCTCCTCCTGATAGGCCTTTGCATGCCTTGCTACCATTCGCCACTGTTCTGCAGAGGGGGAAACAGAGACACAGGGGTGAACTGACTTGGCCACGGTCACAGGGCTCGTGGGACGTAGTGTAGCGTTGCCTGGGTGACAAGGGGTGATCGTGTCACCTCCCTCTCAGGGTTGTCTTGCACACTTAAGAAGGTAACAGGTATGAAGGGGCTGGTAGCCAGGGGGAGCTTGACAAGATGGTGCCATCCTACTGTCATCCCTCCCCGAGGGACTCAGGCAGGAGGCTGGCTTTGCCCTGTCCCCCAGGAGGGTCTCATCTCCTTGGCCTTCCCAGTGTCACCCAGGCTCTGCTCCTTCTCTTTTCTGGGCTTGGGAGAGCAATGGAGAGGGGGAGCTCATTCTTCCCAAGAGCTTTGCCAGTGGCACAGAGACACCAGGGAAGAAGCCCATCGCCCAGCTCAGAGCTTCCATGGGTGGGGTGATGGACTTGGGGTTCCCATCCCAGCAACCCCTGAAGCCTGAGCCCGGGGTGCGAACCTTTCACTGCGGAGCCTGAAGCACCGCTCTGCCATTCACTGGCTGGGTCACCCAGGTCCCATCACTGTGTCTCTCTAGGCATTGATTTCTGCCCCTATAAAATGAGGCATTGGGACTGGGACTCTCGATTCCACTTGCCAATTGTTTCTTATTGAATCGGCCCATCCGTTCTTCCTGGGAAGGACCCATTCCAGAGGCAGGAGCGCCAAGGGACTCTGGCGATGTGCCTGAGGTCACCCAGTGAATAAGCAGTAGAATCAAAACCGGGTCTCAGAGCCGTGCTCTCTCCCCTGCACCGGCTCCGGGCTTCTCAGCTGAGGCTGTGGTCCGGCTGGACTGGAGCCACAGGGCGTTCAGCTGTGTGCTCTAAGTGCTTCCGGGGCGGCCAGAGACAAGGATGGCTTTAGAAACCCCTGGGACTGAGGCAGGAAATCCAGGGCAGCCCCGACCCAGCCAGCAGGGCTGCTCCGGAACTGGAGAGAGGAAGGAGTTCCCAGGCCCTGCTCCGCTGTGGCCTCAGGTGGGGCCGTGACATGCGGGGGATGACAGCTGCTCCCTCCCCAGCGTGGCTTTTGGAGAGGACATGGAGCCTCAAGTTGGCAGGGACCTCAGGGTCCCTGTGTCTGGTTCGCTGCCTTCCTGGAGAAGCCTGGGGGAGAAATGTCGACCACCTTGACCCCAGGGGACACCTCGTCCAGGCCCCTCCTGGTGCAGAAGTTAAGGAGTCCCGGTCACACAGAGACAGATCCAGGAGGGAACTGATGTCCCAATATTAAGGCCCCTGGCTTCCCACACACCTGCGCGTCCATAGGGCCAAACCAAGCAGGCCGCATGGAGCTCCCTCTGTGGAGGGGGAGACACCCACCAGCCTGGCTGTGTGTCTGCCCCCAGATCTCGGCCTCTCTGAGCCACTTGCCTCCTCTGTAAACTGGGCCTGTCCCTGGCCTCTCAGAGCTCTTGAGAGAATCAAGTGGGGTTATATTGAGGAAAAGAGACCCCTTTTCTCACCACCACCCCAAATGACCCCAGGGGAGGTTTCTGTAACTCCCAAATACTGTCTTCTGTGCCCCAAACCCCAGGGTCAGAGGAGGGACTGGCTGTCCCGTGGGCAGTCGCTTGCTCCAGATACTCAACATCTGTGTTCTTACTCAAGCTTCGAAATGACACTGGGAGGTAAGTATTCTTACCCCCTTTTTGTGCAGAAGGGGAAACTGAGTCCTTTCCTGCTGTCTGGGCTGGAGTCCCAGGGGTGCAGATTAGGAGAGACCCCCAGGCACAGGCCAGTGGAGGGCCAGGGCTCAGGGAGGGGCAGGACAGACCAGTCCTCCCCTCAGAGCTCAACACCGGGGGACACAGGACCCAGGCTCGAATCCCAAACACCGATCTCAGTTCTGTGAGCAGTGCCCCGAAGGAGAGGCTCAGGGGAGGGTGTATAATGGAGGGGTCAGTGAGGGGTGAGGTGGACCAGCCCTGGGGGCCCACAGAAGGCGCAGAGAAGGTCTGAAGGACGGGAAGGAACCGAGGGGATGATCGGGAGTGGGAGTTCCTGGCAGGAGTCAAGGCAGGGGCCAAGCCCCAAGGCCAGAGCACAGATATGGGGATGGGAACAAGTTCAGCTACCAGGGAGGGAGGAAGGTGAGGGCCAGGAGCCAGTCTGTGCAGATGAGAAAGGATTTTAAACTCCATTCGGACAACACTGGGGAGCCACTGAGGGTTTTAAGCAGAGTGATTGGTTTAGATCCACGGTAGAAAGATGGCTGGCGCCCCTGTGCAGAACAGTGGCCCTGGGGCAGGCAGAAGGCAGCTGATTGGGGATCCAAAGAGGAGGGTCCACAGCACTTGAAGGATTGGGGAGGATGAGGAAGAGGAGGGAGCCTAAGGTGACCACTGGGCCTCTAGTGGGCAGTGGGGCCCTTTACAGAGTGGGGAACAGGAGGAGTAGGAATGGGCCATGATCACTGGGAGCAGGGAAACTTCTGGGGAGGTGTCTGGTTGCTGAAAGTGAGGCTGGGCGTGTGGGCCCAGGCCGGTGGAGCCCCAACATCAGGGGAGGGCAGAGGAGGCCCAGAGGAAGAAGAGTCGGGAGAGGCAGACAGGAAGAACACATGGTAAATGCCAGGGCAGGTGGAGTCGCAAGGACAAGGACTGGAGACTGTCCGAGAGTTGGTGTCCCCAGGAAAAGCAGCCACGGAGGGACAGGGCCGCAGATGATGTTGGACGGGGCGTCGAGTGAGCGGCAGGTGGCACTGCTGGAGGGCCGGGTGGGGGGCGTATGTGGGGGCGTATGAGGGGTCGATGTGAGGGAATGGAGGAAGCGCAGAGTCGACTGGGGTTCTCGAGCAAAGGCAGTGGCAGGAAGGAGGCCACCGCCTCAGTGGAACGTGGGTCACAGCCCAGGCGCAGAGCGGAGGGAGATCTCTCCAGGGCTCGGGCTGCAGAAGCCTTCAGCCCCACGCGGCGGCAGGAAGGCGACCCCAGCCTGGCTCTGCGACACTACCCTGGCTCGGCCCCATCCGCTCCGCCCCCAGGGCTGGCCTCGGGCGCTCCCAGGGACGCCTGCCCCGGGGCGCTGAGGCCACCCCCAGACTCCTCGGCCGGCCGAGCTGGGTTCGAGGCCTAGCCGTGCTGTGTGGCGCCCCGCGTGGTGGGGTGGCCCAGGCCGGCGACTTCCTTCAGCTCCCCCTCCCCGCCCGGGGCGCACAGCCGGGTCTCATTACCGCCCCTCCCCCTCCCCCGCGCCCCGCGGGCCGGGGGGTCTCGGCGGCCGGGGGAGGGGCGGGTTATAATCAATCCCAGGCCGGAAATTCCTCCCGTGGGGCCGGGCCGGGCTGCCGGGGCTGGGGGCGGAGGGGGGGGGTGCGGCTCGGGGCCTGGCCGGCCGCCCGCGCCACCCCTCCTCCTCCTCCGAGCCCGCCCCCCGCATCATGGAAACTGGGCCGCCAGCCGACCCCCTCGCTCCGCTCCGCATTCCTGCCTCGGGGGGCGGGCGGGCTCGAGAGCTGGGCGGCTCTGTCAGGCCCGCGGCGGGGGGCGCCCGCAGTGCCTCGGAGTTGGGGGCCGGCGCATCTTCTCAGGGGGCTTAGGGAGGCCGGCGGGACCCGTGACACTCCGTTAGACTTACTCAGCTCGGAGAGCCGGCTCAGCCCCGCCGCCTCCACCCCTGCCCCGGGTTCCTAGTCACTGAGCGCTCGCGGGGTTACCGGGGCTGCGCCCCGTGTCGTGTGCCCGCCCCCAACGCTGGATTTTCGCCTCTCAGCACCTTGCGAGGCGGACACCATTAAGCCCATTTTCCAGGTGAAGGCAATGAGGTTCAAGGAGAGGAAAGGCTGGGGGGCGGGCGGAGCAGGAACTGGGCCGCCTCCTCCGGGGAGTTCCCTGGACGGCGCGGGGCAGCAGTGGGCTCTTAGACGCCCCCGCGAGTCCTCTCCCGGGCGCCTGGAATGAGGGGCTCAACACAGGCGCGGGAGGGCTTGCAGGCTTCGAAAGTCCTGTCTGCGCGCTCGCTGCGGACCCGGGCAGGGCTCTCCAGCTCTGGGTCTCAGTTTACCCACGTGGGAAGAGGGGGCCCTCCCAGGCCTCTGAGAACGACCTAAGCCGGAGACTCGGGCTCCCGGATCCTCCGAGTCACCAGGCGAGCACACGGCGCTTACCTGCGACCCTCAGACCTGAGCTGCTGCCTGCTTCCAGCGGTGGGGCCTGGCGGGGTGCTGGCCAGCCAGTCCCTGGGGCTCCTGGAGGGCGGGGCTTGGGCGTTGCCGGGCGGTGCCAGAGAAGGGGGCGGGGCCAGGGGCCAAGACTCCGTGGAGAAGGAGGCAGTGCCGGGATCCGCGGCGCGCGGACTCGGACCAGGACCCGCCCGGGCGCGGGGGCTCCAGGTGAGCAAAACTAGGGCCCAGGTTTCACCCTCCACTTTCCTCAACTTTTTGTTTGGCCCCTCCTTCCGGAAAGGCCCTGGGGGGCGGGAGCCGGGTCCGCCCTTTCCCCGGGGCGGAGTGTGCGCGCGGGCGGAGGCGGGACCCCAGAGTTCGAGGGACCCGGCCCAGAGCAACTTCTCGCGGCCTGAGACCTTCCGACTCTGGCACCAAGTTTCTGCCTCTCTAGGGTCCCCAGCGTAGACTCACGCCCTCCAGAGTCTCGGGGTCCCTCCGCACGCCTCCGCCTCCCTCCCCGCAGGGACGCGCGGGGGCTCCGGGCGACCTTTCCGGAGTTGGGGCTGGGGCACCAGCTCTGGCCTGGGGCGCGGTGGTCACTTCTGCGGTTTCGGGCTGGGGAAAAGGCTCCACACTCAGAGACGGCCGGGGACCGACCCTTGCCTCCTCCCAGGACGCTCCCGTGGCTGTGCAGGGAAGCGCACAGCGTTGGCTAGGGTCCGGAGGCCCGGCGTCGGGTCCCGGAGGGGCCCCCTCCTCGTGTGACCCCGGCAGGCTCCTCTGCCTCTCTGGGCCGCAATTTCTGGCTGTGAAAATCAGGCTTTGGACGCGGTAGACTCTGCGGCTCCGTGCTAGGCCCTGGGCCTTCGGTACTCCTGTCGGAGGCAGGAATGGGGTGTCGTGTCTTGAGCTTCGGGGATGCGGATGGGGAGAGAGTGGGGTGGCAAGGCCTCCTTCCTGGGGCCTCAGCGCGGGTTTCATTGCTGAAGCTGTTTAGAAACCAGACTGGGGGAGTGAAGACGCACCACTGGACAGCGAGGTCCTAGCCCTCCTCCCCTGCGGCCCAGGGCGCCTGGGCGGGGGCCCCGTTTCCTCCCACACCCTCCCTTCCGTGGGGGCTACACCACACACAGCCCAGCTACTCCTTACCCGGCCCGGCTTCAGTTCTTAGGCCACAGGCCGGGAAGGGCTGAAGCCAGGCGGCCCAAACTGGGGCGGCCTGAGGTGCTGGGGCGGTGCTGCTCCGTCCGGGACGCGGGCCACTGAGGCCTCGGGTGGAGGAGGCCGGAAAGGAGGACAGGCGGCGGGAAAGGGGGATGATTCATCCCGAGGAGCTCGAATTGGAAACGCTGCAACCTGGGAACAGTCTTGCCCGGGCCGACGGGAGAGCTTGGGGGGGGGGGGATGCTCTCCCGGTAGAGCCCCGCGCCCAGCACCTGCAGCCTCCTGCTCGCTGCCCGGCCGCTGGGGGAGGGGAGGCCTCTTCTACGAGGAGTTTAAAGCCTTCCTGGGCAAAGTCAGCCGCTGGTGTTGGTCAGATCGGTCTTCCCGGAGTCTAGCTCAAGTCTCTCCTGCTGCAGCTTCAGTGCAGGCTGAGGAGGTCTGAAAGGAGGGGGCGGGCAGGAAGAGGCTGGAGTCGGTGACACCCCCTCCTTCCTACGCTGCGGTATGTAAAGCGCCGTAGGGGGGAGGTGGGGCCCGCGAGCGACCCCAGAGGACCCGGGCGGTCTGAGCGCCCCCTCCCTCCTTTACTACGGTGCACCCACGTGCAGGGGTGAGGTCGACCCCGGGCGGGACTTACCCTGGAGACGCCACTGCCGGGGGCCCGCGCGCCTCCCGAGGCCCGGGGTCCGCGGGCTGGCGAAGAGGGTGCAGGCGGCCGGAGCCCCGCAGCCGAGGATGCGCCAGGTAGCAGTCCGCGCCCCCCTCCCTCCTCTCCGCCCGCGGGTCCGGCCAACTCCGGCTTCTGCCGCGAGTCCCTGGCTCGGAGCTCCGCTGCGGAAAACCCGAGCGGGGGCGGCTCCCCGCCTCGCGGCCCGGGAAAATCCGGGGGTGGCCGCCAGGGATCTCCAAGCGGCCTGGGCGAGGCAGCCCGATCTTGCCTCCCGGATTTGGGCGCCCAATTTGGCGCTCCGACCCTAGGCCCGTCGGTTCAGTCCTTGCCTCCCATCTCTCCGCAGAGCGCCCAGACGACGGCGACATGACGGCCGGGAGCCCCGGAGACTGCGGGGAGGTGCGGAGGAGCCCCGAGGGCCGCGTCTCTCGCCTGGGCCGCCGCCTGGGCCGCCGCCGGCGCCCGCGCTCCCCGCCCGAGCCTCTGCGGGTGCGGGCACGGCTGCGGCTGCGCTCGCCGTCGGGGGCGTTCGCGGCGCTGGGGGCGCTCGTGGTACTGGTGGGCATGGGCATCGCCGTGGCCGGCTACTGGCCGCACCGCGCCGGGTCCCCGGGGCCACGCGCTGCCAATGCCAGCGCGCCCCCCCTGAGCGAGCTGCGACGCGAGGGTCGCGGCGCCGGCCGGGGCCACGGCCCGCACGAGCGGCTGCGGCTCCTTGGGCCCGTGGTCATGGGCGTCGGCCTGTTCGTGTTCATCTGCGCCAACACGCTGCTCTACGAGAACCGCGACCTGGAGACGCGACGGCTTCGCCAGGGCGTGCTGCGGGCTCAGGCGCTCCGTCCCCCTGACGGACCCGGCTGGGACTGCGCCCTCCTCCCCAGCCCCGGACCCAGGACTCCTGGAGCCATAGGCTGCACGGAGCCAGAAAGTTGGGACCTGTCCCCGCGTCGGGGTACCTCACCCGTCCCATCAGTGCGGAGTCTGCGTTCAGAGCCTGCTAATCCTCGCTTGGGGTTACCTGCCCTACTCAACAGTTACCCGCTGAAGGGCCCGGGGCTGCCCCCACCCTGGGGTCCACGGACCCAGACTGGCCATGTGATTATCACCGTGCAGCCCTCCGGTTCCTGCATTGAACATTCCAAGTCTCTGGATCTGGGTCTCGGGGAGCTCCTGCTTGGGGCCCCAGCAGCTCGAGACTGTGCTCACCGGAGCTGGCCACGGCTGGACCGCCTCAGTCTGGGGGGTTATGCCAAGTTGGAAGGAGGAGGGGACTTGGGAGCCCGGGTTTGAAGAGCAGGGGACAGCCGGCTAGGAGGCTGCAGCATGGACCGTGGGAACAGGCCCAGAAGCCCCAGTGTCTCCTAGATGCATCAGCCGATTCCCAGACTGGAGATGGATGCTCGGGCCCCAGCAGCTGCTAAGGCATCTTGACTTGCACGTCGGCGGAGAAATGCCAACTGCACAAGGGTTCGATCAGCTGCAGAGAGCGTGTTTTCAGGTGGAGTCTGGAGACCAGCATGACTCGGCCTTGGGAACTCTTTGAGCCTCCAAAAGTGGCCTTAGCCTTGGACTGGTACCTGAGGGGGCCGGAGGTCCAGGTCAGGGTGATTGGGAGATGCAGCTGGTGTCTCGGCCGACCCAAAGTGGTGGGCAAGGACCCCTAAGACTTGGAAGGTAGGTTGGCTGGGATGTGACAGGCTGGGCCAGGCTCCCTCCGTGGTGGCACTGGTTGTGGGGTTGGGGGAGATGGGCAATGGGGTAGAGCTGAGACTGTCCACTGCCATCTGGGATGGGGACTGAGGCTCTAACTCCCACCACCTCAGCCCCTCTCTCCCCTCAGCCATGCAGGGAACACCCCACTAGGGCTACACTACTGCCAAAGCCTTCCTCCGGAGGGTCCGGCCCCTCCCTAAACAGGTCTGAGAAGCCGCCTTCTCTCCTTTGTTATGGCCTGTGCTGCAAAATCTCCCCCCAGCTGGCAAAAAGCATCTGCCAGTTCTCCTTTCATACAGCGTTGAAGCTGCATTTTGGCCAATGTGGGTAGCTTACTTGAGAAAAGGGTCTTTTCTAGGGTCAAAAATTTGGGTCTCCCTTACCCCATGTTGAATTTTTCCCAGATTGCTGGTAGAAGACAACTTTAAAAGTTGATCAATTCTCACAGATTCAGTCCTGATTTTTTGTTTTTTTTTTTGTTTTTTTTAGTTTATTGAAAAATGCAATACACGAAGCAAGACCAAACACGTAACTAAACACTACAGCACTTCTCTTACTACAAAAGGCCAAAACAGCAGACCTAATTATTGCCTTTTTAATCTAAGGATTTTGCCAATTTGATTCTGCTGCCATAGTTCCTATTTTGTCAAGAAATGTAAACAACTACTTGATAGGATTCATAATTTTAAAAAATTTACAAAGCTCCTTCATTTTCGTCACCAAAATAATACATTTGAGAGAGATTTGTAAAAACATCCAGCCTGGGACTGAGATCCTGGGCAGACCTTTCCCACGAGCATTCCTTGGTGTGGGTCAGGCCGGAGCTCTGGTGCACTTCCCAGGGCCGACACGTGTCCCTCCCCCTCGGCTGCCCTGCAGAACATGCCATGGGGGGGCCTGGGCAGGCGGGCCCCAAAAGGTCCCTGCAGCCAGGTTCCGTGGGCCCTTGGCTTAGAAATTTAGGTCCTGCTTTGTGGGTGGGTGGGTGGGCGGGTGGCAGAGACCTCGTGTGGCTTGGAGGAAGTCTTCACTTCTCAAGTGAAATAAAAATAAAATTGCAGTGAGAGTTGTTACTGCGGTGTGTCTGAGTCACTTCAGGAAAACTGCTGCCAAGTCTCTGACCCTGGAAATGAAGCTCTCTCCTCCCCTCTTCACCATTTCCACCTGGACAGAATCTGTTTTTCTTCACACACACACACACACACACACAAATGCACACACAACTGCAGGAAGAAAAAAATCCAAACAATTGTCAAACCCCCAAATCTGTTCCCAGAGAGGGAGGACAGGGGAAGAGGCTTGGAAGGACACCCTTTTCCTAGCTCTTCCAAATCGAGGCTTCTCAGCGCTGGAAGGGTATTTGAGATCTTCTGGTCCAATTTACAGTCAAGGAAGCAGAGAGGAGAAGCACCGTGAGCTGATGACAGAGCCGGGGAGGGGAGGCTTGCAGGCCCCCGTCAGCGGTGTGGACAGCGGAGAACTCAGTGGGCCTGGTTTCTGATGCTCACGCTGTGCCCTCTTCCTCACCCCCCCCCCCTTCATTCCACAGCTGTCAGCTTCGGGAGCGGGTAGCTCTTTCGGCAGGACAGCTGGCCACTGGAAAGCGAGCTCACGTTACAGGCTGTTTGATGTGAGCTGGATTCCTGACCTCACCACTCCTGGCAGCACAGCCCTGGCCTAGGCACCAACGAGCAAGCCCCATCCTTTCAGACCCTATGCCCACAGGCCGGAAGTGTGCTCCTGAGACAGGACCATCCCTTCCCCCAGGCCCGTCCCGCGTCCCACCTGAGCTCTTCCCGTCCCTCTCCAGAGAGAGCTGCCTCATGGTTAGTAACAGACTCACCTAAGTACTAAGTGAAAAATGCACACATCTGAAATCAGTTCAAACCAACCGAGTGTGTCTAAAACAAGACTCAGCCAGTAGAGGCTTTGGACACATGTGCTGGCTCTGGGGAGCAGGGGTTTTAGACTTCTCTCTTTCACTCACAGCTCTGGAGCCCCTGAGACTGCTGACTGTGAGCCACTGTCGATCTCATGAAGTTCACTTCTGTCCCACCATAGATTCTAAGAACTTTCAGGCAGATGTGTTTGGGGGACGCCAGTTGGAAGGTCAGGAAGCACTACTGAATAAAAATGCCCCCAGATCTACCAGGAATGGTGGAATTGGGCCCATCAGTCAGTCCCATTTTCAAAACCAAGCAAAAAAAATTAAAAAAAAAAAAAAGTAAAATAAACCCACAACCCACCACAAAAAACAAGCCTACAACCCCTGAAAGACCTCAGATGGCGAGCGGGAATGAGCGAGCTGGTGTCTGTGCTCCCTGTCGTGTGGGGTTCTGTGGGAAGGATGGCCCCTCAAAGTCAATTCCCTTGCTCCAGAAGGGTGTCTGCAGGCAGGTACCGGTCAGGAGAAGAAAGGTCAAGGAACGTAACCTCCTCTCTGAGCCACATTTCTGATCATCCCAGGATTAAAGAAAAAGGCCCAGGGCTGGTCACCTGGAAATACTTCTCAGCGGGATCTGACTGACGTAAACTCCACCATTCCCCTGGGTGAAGTACGCGTTCCCAGAACTAAAAACCTTTTTTTTTTTAAAAAAACCTCATCAACTTTCCTTGCCCAAATCACCACTAAAAATGTGCCATTAGAGCTTTTGGCCAAAAGTGCCTGTTTTTCTGTGAGTTTTGGTCTCCTGAGATGGGAGGCGGGGGGGGCCCTTAGCAGAACCCCTGCTTCTGATGAGGTAAAAGGGGAGGGAGGGCAGGAAGGTGAAGGCCACGGATTTGTTCAAACATTCACAGTATCAGATATATCTGAAACAACTTCTTATGTCTTTGATCTAAAGAAGCTCCAAAAAGAAAGAACAGGAGGAAAGAAGGAAAAACAATACTACATTCTTAGCAAAGATCCCTGCCTCCCCAAAACCACCCTCGACAAAGGACAGGGATGTTTCCCTGGGGTGTGTGGATCAGGACGGCTGCCCTGCCTCACATGGTAAAGTCACAACACTGGCTCTGAGAAAGGGCTGGCTCATGAAGTTTCTGCTGACATCAAAAGGGTATAAAACTAGGGGAGGGGCAGGGAAGCCCCGTTAAGCTGGCTTTGGCCCCCAACACAGCCGACAGTGTCTTTGGAGGATTTCCCCAAGAATTCTGTAGACCCGTCAGTATCTGGGTTGGAAATAAATGGGAAGAGGCTTAGGTTGAAGGGGTTCCAAACCACCCCATAAAAAAACAAAAAGCTCTTTAAAAACAGTCCATAGAGTGAAAAGTTGAACAATTTCTGGTATCACAATATAGAAAAAGATATTAAAAGAATCAGTGATGTCTAGAAGACTCTCTCGGTATAAACTCCAAATAGAAAACAAAATTAATTTTCTGGTGGTTTAGAGTAATTTTGAAAGCCTGACGTCTGACTATTGCAGGAAGCTTCTTTTATCATTTTGCTGGTTTTCTCGTGGATGGGAGACAGGCAGGGAGTTGGGGTGGGATGGTTCCTAGAGGAAAGAAAGCAAACTTTTTAAATCCTGCAAAAAGAAGACAGCCACCCAGTCCCAGTGCCAAGTGCTTGTGGTCCCAGGTGCCAAGCAGGGCCCGAGCAGTTTTACTGAGGAGCCCAGTCCTCCCTGGTGATTGATGCCTTTTTTGAGTCACTTGTAAACTACTTCTAGGCGTAAATTTATCTGGACTCCTGGCTCCCCAAAAGTAGCTACCCTGCCTCCAATTCTCGAGTCTGGCCTCCGAGCTTCAGCCCTCTCTCCCCTATCCCCCGAGCCCTCATTTCTAGACAGCCAGGTCCTGCTTTTCTTGGTTTTGTTCTCCTCCTCGGCCCTCTCAGGTTTAGACTCAGAGATACCTGTGACAGCAGAGAGCCTTCACGTTAGTAAGTCCCAGTGTGGACGCCTCTGGGGCTGTTCCTGTTCAGGGCTCTCTGAGGCTGGGAACGTGAACACCTTCCACACCACTAAGAAAAGCCCATACCTGAGCTCATTCCTCAGAGATTTCGGTCTCCTGATGGACGACCACCTTGGTCACTGACATGTCTGGGTGCTGCTCCTTTGCCTCCTTGATGGCCTGGACGAGGACCTGAGAAAGACAGAAACCGTGCCCGTGAGGCAGAAAGCAGCCTGACTGGTGAAGGAAGGCAGGGCTCTCAGGATATCATTTTCTGGCAAATGCAATTTTTCTGTCCCCAGTCCCGGGGCCGCATTTAGGCTGAGCGAGTTGGTAACAGCCTTCCCTCCTCTGTCCTGCGGAGGGAGGCTCCTGGACTGCAAACACGGAGATGGGGGAGGCTAGAGCTGTCTTTAAGGGATCACAAAGGGATTTCAGGGGTGACGGCGGTACCTGCTGGGCGGGTCTGGGAGGAGTCACACAAGGAGTGAGTATGAAGGACAAAGCAAAATCTGTGTTCACTGCAGGGTCACCCTGCAGGCTTCCATTCAGAACGGAAGAGGGAAACAGAGAAGCACGCTACAAAAAGGAAGAGATCTCTTTGGCTAATGGAGAGGGAAGTAAGTAAGGAAGAGTGAGACGGCCTATTACATGCCATGCACTGGCCTAAGCACATTATTATTACTATTATTATTATTATTATTTACTTAATCTTCAGAACAACTCAATGAATTAGGGTAGTAGCATTGTTTCCATTTTTTTTTTTTTTTAAGTAAGCTGCACCCAACATGGGGCTCAAACTCATAACCCTGAGATCAAGAATCACAGGCTCCACCGATTGAGCCAGCCGGGCCCTCCTCATTGTTTCCATTTTATAGATAAGGAAACTGAGGTTCCGTGGGTAAATAAGTGGCTAATGTTTCACAGCTAGTAAGTAATGCAGCAGGGATTTTAACTGCAATCTCTAAGGCTTTCTTCTTCACTACCCTGTCCTTTAGTTTTGGGGAGACCCTGTATTAGCATCTGGAGGAGTTTCGGTCATTTTAGAAGAGCTAAATGATGCCGAGGGAAGTCAGAGCAACGACACCACTTCTCTCATTGGGCGGCAGGTCTCTGAGCCTCAGGCTCCCAGCACCAAGGTGGAAGAGCCTCTGGGGAATGGTGACATGCGGATTCTCAAGAGACATGCCCTCCACCAAAAAGGACTCTAGCTAGATCTGACCACCTGACTGTTGACCCTGGCTCCTAAGAACTACCTCCAGGAGGAACAAGGGAAGAAAGGAAATTCCTCTTTTGCTCTCCTGACTCCACGAAAGCCATTCTTAGAACTGCCACCTCTATAGGCCCCTGGTCATTCTCCCCAATCCTTTTTGCCCAACCCACCTACTCGTGTGTCAAGGCCCAGCCCAAGCCCTCTCTTGATTACTCTGCCTACACGGATCTCTCAAGGAAAGCCTGCACCACACTACCTCTTAAAGTGCCTCCCACCCACCCGGAGTACGCCACATCTTAGCCCTTCCAGCACCCTCATACCCCGGACAACGGCGGACATAGGAGCATCTCTCTGAGCGATCAAGTGTGTGTGTCACAACAACCCTGAAAGAAATCTATGATTATCTTAATCTTACAGGTGGCAAAACTACAGCTCAGAGAAGTAAAATAACTTGCTCGAGGGCACACAACCAGTAAGTTGCGGAATCAAGAGTCAACCCACGGCTGTCTCACTCCAAACCCCACACCTTCCGGCCCCACGGTTCTGGCTGTCCAGCACCAACTGAGCACACAGCAGGGGTCAACCAGACCAAGGAGGTGGGTGCAGGCTGGTAGCACAGCAGGATCTAATGAGCTGGGGGCGAACAGGCTGCAAGGCCTACCCGCTGGGGTTTGCAGCCTTGTTGCCGGGACCCTGAGCCTGTGTTCTCAGCTGAGAGTCTCAACCCTGCTACCAAGGGAACTGCCAGCAGTGCGGCTCAGGTTTTCCTTTTTTTTTTAAGGCACTCAACATATCAGCATAAAGGCCACGGAATCATTGCTTCAGCACTGCTGTCAATGATTCCAGAAGCATTTGCATGCAGTCCCTTCCACCCCCTCTTCTCTGCAGCTTCACTGTTCTAACCTCACCCAGCAGAGAACTGGGAGCATTAATCCCGACCTTATTATTCGTTAATTGCTTGCGGCACAAAATTAGCACCTAATTAATATAGAACCATAGAATTTTAGTGCTCAGAAGGGCCCAGAAATTATCTAGATCACCCTACTCTCTTTTAGGAGACAAAAAAGAATCAGAGGTAGCGTGGTTTGCCCAAGGTCGCACAGTTAGCAACAATCTAGGACAGACTTGAAGTCAAGGCTCCTGTGTGCAGTCTACCTCACTCTGCTTCCCTCGCCGCCTCTGTGGGCAAGGCTCACCCCCTCCTTTGGTCTTGCTCTCTTCTTCTGTCTCCAGCACAGGTTTAGGTACACACTATCCCCTGAACAGCAACGGCTCCACCCACCCAGAGCCCACCATGTACCTCACACCATATATACCACACCCCATGATTCTCACAACAGCCTTGAGAGGAAGCTGCCATACGCCCATCTTAAAGATGGGGAAATGGAGGCCTAGGAAGTTAAGAGCTAGAATATGGGGAGACCTAGGATTTGAACCCAAGCCTTTTGAGTCTAAGACCCACGTTCTTTCTATTACACTTCACGCTCCCCCCGCTTGCAGCCCCCATCCCACAGGCCTCCGTGGTCTGATTCCCTTCACCCTTCTCATTTAGGCACTAGAGTAGCCCAGGGGGCTCCTGGGGATGAAGCCGGCAGAGGTGTCTTCTGAAAGCCAACTCCTGGATCCATCCATTTTTCCACCCAGACACCTCTTCCGTGCCCAGAATCTCTTCAGCAGTCCCACCTGATCATGGTCAATATCGGCATCTCCTGTGATCACAATTCTCTTCTCAATCCGGGTCTCTGAAATCCCACCTTTTACGGTCTGAAACCAAAGAGAGGTGGTCACATGAGAAAGAAAGGAAAGGAGGAAGGGGGAAACAAACAGTAAAAGATTATTCTGAAAGCTCTACTTCAAAAATTCATCTGCTGCTGGGTACCGCGCAGAATAGCTTTCTTACCCACTTGTCCAAACTCTTGGCTGCACCTGCTAAAACGAGCACACCTCTAGTCCTGTGGATTGCTAACATCTTTAACAAGCAAAACGGAGAGTCACACATCTCTATTTATTTTTCCCTTTCTCTTCCTCCCAAACATCACAGAAATTCAGTGAGTAAACAAACCAGACAGGTGTTTCTTTTTGCTCTTTTCCTGTACATTTTGATTATTTTCAAGAGGAAACTCAGGAGACTATGAACAAAAATGTCACGCAGCTTGAAACTGGGCTTTTTATTTTCAAGCACTTTTGTATCGTTGATATCAAAAGATCCTCAAATAATCCCCTCAGAGTGGGCTGGTTTCCCTAACTGACAGATGAGGATGGCCAAGGTCTAGACACATTAAGTAACTAGCTTCCAGTCCTCCGTATATTGATAACCGAGCTTGGTCAGAAATCTGGATTTCTTACGTACAAGAAAATATATTTTCCTCTAGTGCTGCAACAAACATGGACTATCTCTGATTTTCAGGGAGTAGTTCTAATATTAGATAATTTTTCCTGCTCGCCCCCATAAACAATATTCTAATAATTCTAATATTTCAGCATGCAAACTATAGTTCCCATGGCCTTGAAGCTGGACATGATATAAAAACTCTTTGTTGGGCCCTGAGTTCTGATTTTTGACTTGGAAAATATGGTTGCATAATAATACCAATGACACCTGTCCTTAAACTGACTTTTTACATTTACCTCCACAGCCAGATAGGAGAGTGACCAGAGAGACAGCTGGTTGTGTAAAGACAACCACCACAGGTGACTTTATGAGACTACTAACGAGGCAAGGATGCCCTCAGGGCCCCCCTAGCTTTACTGCTGGGGAAGAAGCAGGGCCTTTCTACCTGTGACACTTGGAATCATTTGGCTCAGTAGGGAGGAGCTGAAAACCCTTGCTTCTAGACCAGGGTCCTCGCAGAGAGGCAGCAAGTGTGGCCTGCCCCTGAATTCCAGAAGGAAATTTTAACTGGTTTGTTACCTTGGTAATCTGAGTTGTGGTTGTGCTGCTTGTGGTCTCAGATGTGATGGTCTGAGCTGTCAGCAAGACTCCTGGGTCCAAGTCCCCATTGCTGTCATCAGTCTGCAGGAAAAAAAACACAACTCATCATCATGCCTCTCAGGAAGCCTGTGGGCAAATGTGGCAGGAGGTAGCTTTTCTCTTCGGCTGTACATCCGAGAGGAAAAACCCGATTCGCTTACAGTGACCACTTCATAAAGAAAACAATCCCCTGGCAGCAAGGCTCCTCCTAAGAACGCTGGATGGGTCCGTTTCCCTAGCGCGGGGTCAGTGACAGGAGTGGGTCAGAAAGAGGAGGCAGGTCGCTAGCCGCAGGTCCAACAGGAGCGGCAATGACTGCACCCACGTGTACTACATTTTAGAGTTCACAAAGGGCTTTTTTGATGCCCACACAAGCCCTGTGAAATCAACAGTGAGGGCAGGGACTGATTAGCACTCCCACGTAAGAAAACTCAGGCCCAGAGAAGGCGGATGATTTGCTCAAGGACTCAAAACTTGTAAGTGGAAGTTGTCCTCTCTACAAACCGGAAGCTCTTTGCACATCACCCGAGGCAGGAAAAGTACAAACTCTTGTGTGCTAAGGTGTGGGTAGGTTCTGAATCACAGGGCGGAACTTTCCGGAAAGGACTGGGAAAGGTCCTTGTCAGGGCTCAAGGAGCTGGGGAATCTCAGGTTATCTTCTTTGAAGACTGAGATGGAAACCTGGAACCAATGCAGTAGGTAATGGGAGGAAACCTACAGGACGTCGCAATGACATTCCTGACAACGACACTATTATTGAAATGGACCCTCCTGATTAGGGAGGGTTTAAAAGTATTTAGAATGCTGGGCTATGCAACTAATCTATACAGAGAACAAGGGCTGGGGTGACTTTTCGTTTCTCTAGAGCTCGCCATATTATGACCAAACCAAATGTATTATGATCAGGCTATGAAAGGACACCAGCAAAAAGGAAGAGAGATGGTTATCTGTAGTCACTGGGCTGGTAGCAGGACTCAGAGCTGCCAACAGTCCTGTGACTGGGAGGGAAACGAATGAGACTTAGGCGGATGGGGGCTGCCTAGAGCCAACACGCTGTCCAGAAAATAATGACCAGTTGGTTCTGGTATTGTACACGGGCTCAGAGGAAATTTAGAGAATTGCAGTTCTTTTCAAAAAGAACCCTGCAGTAAGAAAAAGTGTTACGTTACTATCTTTTCCTGCCCCCTTTATAGAAGTCATCTGTATCATAAGCAGAGGCCTCCAACTTTTTTCTTTTCTTTTTTTTTTTTTAAAGTTTGGTGTTCTTTTTGTTTTATTTTTTTTAAGATTTTATTTATTTATTCGACAGAGATAGAAACAGCCAGCGAGAGAGGGAACACAAGCAGGGGAGTGGGAGAGGAAGAAACAGGCTCATAGCAGAGGAGCCTGATGTGGGGCTCAATCCCAGAACGCTGGGATCACGCCCTGAGCCGAAGGCAGACGCTTAACCACTGTGCCACCCAGGCGCCCCCCTCCAACTTTTTTCTAAGCAGAACCACATTTCGCTGAGGCAAAACATTGAGATACGGGGGGGTGGGAGACAGGAGGAGGAGAAGAGAATTAGGAAGAAGAGTCTCTGGCTGAGTTCCCTTCCAGGTAAGAATCTAGACCAAACGAAGAGAGGGGACATGACTGTGACACCTAAATGTTACATGCACGCCAGCATCACGCTAGCTAGAGGACTGCTAGTTCACTAACACTTCCTGCAGCCAAGACCCACCTACCTACCTTCGATTCAAACTCAGCGAATATTTACTGTACTCCTACTATGTGCCAAACACAGATGCAAACTGTTTCCTCAATTCCACCTCCCAAAATCCGAAGTGGGTACTATTATTAGCCTCGCTGTGCAGTTGGCCCAGAGAAGTTACATAATTTGTCAAGGTTCTCTAGCTAATCAGTGTTTGAACTAGAACTTAGGGCAAGAAATTTTGTGTCTGAAGACTGAGGTTTGGGTCCCAGCTCAGACATAACTAGCGATGGGATGTCGGGCAAGTTATTCTGACGTCTCTGAGCTTTAGTTTTCTCATTTGCAATAGGCAGTACTGTCAGCTGGCTCTGCCCCGACCTTGGCATTGTTGTGAAGACCTAGAGATTGCGGAAGTCAAAGTACTTTCTACATTATTATAAGAATGTAAATTTGTGTGCCAGGAGGGCTACACTACTTTTTGAAGAGCTCCCCCTCTACTAAGTCGGTGACTCTTACCGTATTTTCCTACCTCCCACTACTCCCTCCCTCCCTGCTTTCTGTCTCTGAAGAAGTGGAAGATGGAGGACACACTGTTATGATTTCTGACTTACACTCTTCCCACATGTGGACTCTTTTCTGTGACCCTGTAACCAATGTTTCCTCAAAATGGTGGGGCGGCTTTGACAGTTGTTTATGAAGTTAAACATCCATTTATCCTATGATCCAGCAATTCCACTCTTAGGTGTTTACCCAGGATAAGTAAAAACATATGTCTACACAATGACTTGCACATGAATGTTCACAGAAGCTTTATTCACATTTGCTCCAAACTGGAATCAAACTCGAATGTCCATCAACAAAGGGAAGGATAAACAATTGTGCTACACTCATACAGTGGGATACCATTCGACAATAAAAAACAGTAAACTGCAGATTCTTATAATTTTGATGAATCTAAAAAAACATGTTCAGACACAAAAGTGTACTCCTGGATACTTCCATTTACATGGAGTCCAAGAACAGGCACAATAAGCTACGGTTACGGAAATCGAAGCAGCGGCTGCCTCGAGGGGCAGGTAGCAAGTACAAGAGGCTCTGAAGGAAGTTTCAGGATCAGTGTAAGTGTTCGGAATCCCAAATGTGTCTTGGTTACACAGGTACATACATTCGTCAAAATCAACCAAATGGGGGCGCCTGGGTGGCTCAGTCAGTGAAGCGTCTGCCTCCGGCTCAGGTCATGATCCCGGGGTCCTGGGATCGAATCCTGCATGGAGATCCCTGCTCAGGGGGGAGCCTGCTTCTCCCTCTGCCTGCTGCTCCCCCTGCTTGTGTGCTCTCTCTAATAAATAAGAAACTAAAATCTTTAAAAAAATAAAAGATAGGCATCATTAAAAAAAATCAATCAAACGGAACACTTAAAAAGGGTACACTTCCCTGTATATAGATAGCCTTAACCTCAAGCATGCACACACGCACGTAAAACCTGTTCTGGTTCCCCATCTCCTCGCACCACATTCCCCAAAGTGTGGGACTGGTAGAATAATTAAAAAAAAAAAAAAAAAAGGTTCCTGGGCTAACTTGTTTGGCAAGATAGTTAAAACAGAAGCAGAAATAGTTACAGTAAATAAGTAAGAACAATAGCAAATAGTTACCTGGCGTTTATTATGTGCCAGGAACATTTTTCTAGATATTATTTACACCGTGTTGCGCTCTGCCTTTTCATTTACCAGTTTATCATATCGATTATTTCCATCAGAGGCTTTTAAGGGCCGCATAGAATTACCTTAATTGGATGTACCACAATTTATTTAACTTGTTCCCTATTGATGGACATCTAGGTTTTCTCCATCGTGGTGACAACTTAATTTGAAATGCACATTAGTTTATTCCTTGCAACAACCCAGGAAGTGGAACTATTACTAGCCCATTTTACAAATGAGGAAAATGAGGTACGGGGTGATTAACCTGACCGCACATTAGAAAGCGACCGAGTGGGTTCAAACCCAGGAAATTTGACTCCAAAGTCAGTACTTTCCCCACTATACTCCACTGTCTAGCACGAATAAGAAGTCATGTGTATTTTGGTTGACTGTCTTAAGCCTGGTTAAAATGAAATAAAGATAGATATGTAACAATATAATATAGTCATAGCTACCATTTTTTAAATACCTACTATATATGCCAGGCAAATACTATCTTTATTTTATTAATCTTATAAAGTTATTTTTCAGAAGAGAAAACTAAGGCTCAAAGAGTTTAAGTGACTTGCCAAAGGTCACAAAACTAGCAAGTGTTGGAATTAAGATCCAGGTCTAACTCCAAAGCCCACATGCTTTACCTAGCACGTCAAGCTGCCTCTCCACTTCTCTTACACGTGAGTATATTTTTAAATGACTGCTTCCTTTTCCCTTTGTCATAGGGGCTACACTCAAATCGTGTGGGCTTTTGAGGGTAGGCTGGTCCTAACAACTTTTGCGCATATGGTACAAAATTCACTTCAAGGGGCGCCTGGGTGGCGCAGTCGTTAAGCGTCTGCCTTCAGCTCAGGGTGTGATCCCGGTGCTCTGGGATCGAGCCCCATATCAGGCTCCTCCGCTAGGAGCCTGCTTCTTCCTCTCCCACTCCCCCTGCTTGTGTTCCCTCTCTCGCTGGCTGTCTCTGTCAAATAAATAAATAAAATCTTTAAAAAACAAAAACAAACAAAAAAAATTCACTTCAAAACGGAACATGGTGAAATGTCAGTCTCGCTCCCACTCCTAACCACAGTCCTGCAGTCCCAGTCCCCTTCATGAGAGGCCACCACTGCTTTGTGGGTTTTCTTTTTGCGTTCCCATTCGGAGATAATACATTCACATACAAGACTCCTCTTTCCCTCCTATAAACAGCATATTATTACACCATATTCCACCATGCTTTTTTTTAAGGCTTTATTTATTTTAGAAAGAGAGAGAGAGAGTGGGGGTGGGGGTGGGCAGAAGGAGAGGGAGGAAAAGAATCTCAAGCAGACTCCCCACTGAGCGCAGAGCCTGACGCAGGGCTCGATCTCACAACCCTGAGATCACGACCTGAGCCAAAGCCAAGAGTTGGACGCCTATCTGACTGAGCCACTCAGGCGCCCCCCACCGTGCTTTTTTATCTATTAATTTATCACACAGATTAATCCCATCAGAAGCTTTTTTCAATAGCTGCGCAGAATTATACTAATTGGATATAGCATAATTTATTTAACCTATTCCCAACTGATGGCTAGTTAGGTTGTTTCCATGGCAGTAACAATTTAAAGAGTTTCCTACCATATGAAAGTAATTCTTACATCCTCTGGTTAATGACGTGCACAATCTTAAAGTAATTTCCTATTCCTTCCTTCTTCAATCCCCTGTACTGCCAAGTCCTATTCACTCATTTCTGTCTCTCTTGACACAGCTCTTTCTTCTCATTTCCTCCAGCTATACCTCAGTTCTTTATAAGGATCTCCCCAGACTTGCTCTAGTCATATCCCTGTCTCCAGGCATCCCCCTACTTTAAAATATTCAGCACACAGCCTGAGGAATCATCTTCCAATGATGCTGCTTTATCCCCACTGCTAAAACACTTTAAGCAACCTCTCATTATTTACCAAATTCCACGCTCTAGACCACAAGACAGGAGAAGCATACTAACAGTCACTGAGCCTCTGTGAATGCACCGAACACTGTACAGACATCATTTCACTTAATCCTCCCCCAAATCTTGTAATGGAAGATGATACTTGCCCCATTTTACAGCCAAAGAAATAGAGGGGGTGAGAGATTAGGGATTTGTTTAATGTTATCCAGCTAGTATGTGGCTGAGCTAGGATTTGTCCGTTCGTCTAATTGCAAAGCACATGCTTTTAATTGGCAAGGGACGCCGTTTCCTGAAAGGGATATCGTCCTCCATTTCATGGTGTGAGGATTAGCCGTAAGGATTTAGGTGCAATCACTCAGCCAGAGCTTCACACGGCTGCCTTGTTCCTGCCACACAGGCCTCAGCCAAAATGCGGCCTCCGCAGAGAGGATTTTCCTGACTCTGCCAGCCTCGGAGGAACAACCTTTCATACAATCTCATATTGTCTAACTCTTTATCCGATTTTAGTTTCTTTGGCCTAACACATATAAAGGGTCAACAAATACCTGTTTATATTTACTTATCAATTTATAGGGGGGAAACTTTCTCCAACTTTTGGCTTCTATGAATTAAAAAAAAAGGAAAAAAGCAATTCAACATAAAGTGACTCTTTGCTCATTCAAATTACCAATAACGAAGGAGAAATTTTACTAAAAGTCAACAAAATTTTTATTTAAACAAAAATTTTAAATACCTAAATTCTTGTGTGATTTTAAATTTAATTGTAATAAATTATAATAATTTTTTTAAGATTTTATTTTTAAGTAATCTCTATACCCAACGTGGGGCTTGAACTCACAACCCCAAGATCAAGAGTTGCACGCTCCTCCCACGGAGCCAGCCAGGTGCCCCATAAATTATATTGTAGGTGTTACTTATTTACACTTTCAGGCATGATGCTCAATCCAGTCCATACAGCGTCATTATCTTATATAATCTTCATAATAAAATCACGAGGCAGGGGCGCCTGGGTGGTTCAGTCGGTTAAGCGTCTGCCTTTGGCTCAGGTCATGATCTCAGGGTCCTGGGCTTGAACACTGCTGCGTCAGGCTCCCTGCTCGGTGGAGAGTCTGCTGCTCCCTCTGCCTCTCCCTCTGCTCATGCGCTCTCTCTCTCTCAAAAAAATAAAATCTTTAAAAAAATTTTTTAAAAAATAAAATCATGAGGCAGATACTAACATCATGGATGGGGGCAGCAGAGGTGATGGTGGGGGGGGGCAGCAATGAAGGCTCAGAGACATTCAATTACTTGTAGTAATTGGAGTGAGTGGAGGAGCCAGAACCTGAGCTCAGGTTTGTGGGACCCAAAGCCCACGTTCTGAACCCATTACATTAGACTGCCTTCCCTAATAGCATTGGGTGGATATAAGCCATCAGATGCAAGACAACGCTGCTTTCAATGAAGTACTTTGGGACATCCCTAGATCAGTAATCTCTTCTAAAAAGAATTACCCCAGAAAAGTCTAGCATTATCTGCAGCAAATGATTAGAGACTCTGTAAAGAAAGAAGGTTATTTATTGTATTTACTCCAGTCTCTGCGACTGAAACAGCACATCATGTCCCACCTGGGCAGCCTCGTAAGTGATGGTCTTGGTCTCAGTGTGAACAATAGGGACATCTTTGGTTGGGATTTCACTTTTCACAGCGTTGGCAGTATCTGAGATGGTGACGGTCTGAGTCTTCACCAGGGGAGGCTGTGAAGCAGTAAAGAAACAGAGTTACCAGAGTCTTCGGAAGGCTGTGGCGACCTAATCTTCTGACATTGATCTGATCAAAGTGATAGCTCTAATCGAGCGAAGGGCTAGGTCGTCTCTGCCCAAGACTTGGACGCTATTCCGAGTCGCCTTGACGAGGTGTCAGATCATGAGGGATAGTAAAAAACAGCATTACTGTAATCATTTTCATATCCTTAATGGAAAGCTATAAGATCAGATGGTTATAGTGATACAAAACACTTTAGACTGACCTTCAGAATTTGAATATAAAACTGTTTGCCAAATAGCCGTCACTTTTGTGTGTCCTTGTGACTGTGCCATTATAATTAAGAAAATCAGTCACATTTCCTCCACTAACTACAAATGGGACGTGAAACGGCGACGGCATTGGAACACTTTATCCTGGAATTCATTCACTTCTTTCAAATCAATGTCAGACATTCACACTGGATTTATTGAGAAGGAACAGTATTTGGGAAACTGGAAAGAAATCATCACTTCTACCACCACCTGGTGATTAATCTCAGAATTCAGAAGAATGCACATTAGCGGAGTATCAAAGGCTTCTTGTCCATCAGCTCACCTTGCCAAAGACTATAAATCACCCTAAAACTACCATTCGATTGTGACAAAGTTAAGTGGCCATACACCTTAGCATAGGAGATTAGTGCCTGTGAGCATGGAAGCCCTTGTGAGTGGGGTCAGTGGGAGTGGTGGGTTGTACTATGTGGCCGCAATACAGAAATAATTATTTGGGTTTGAAATCTTAAAAAAAAAAAAAAAGAAAGAAAGAAAAACCAGTTGCCTCTTTTAATGAACAGTATTTGAATTTTTTGAGCATGGCCTTGGAACACTAATGGCTCCTCATTATAGAAGTCTCAGAAACTCATCTCTTTACATAGCCCATACGTGAGCAAGGAAAGAGGAACCCACTCACACCAGCTTCATAAAGATAAGCAGCTGGAATTCACCCTCAAGAGTTTTAAGTCACCAGGGGAGAAAGCGTTTCTAGTCATGGAGTTAATTTCTCTGAATAAATTTATTTGTAGTAATCAAGGGCTTCGATTTTATTCTGTGATTCTGAAAAAAGCAGAGCGGCGACTGCCCTCACCACCACCAGCACCTCCTCCACAGCGCGGATTCTGGCCCTCTCCCAAAGTGAGTCATTACACCTGAATCATTGAATCGGTTACTACCTGGAAACTTCGAATGAGGCTGGGGAACTGGTTACCCACACGAGAGTCATGAAATGATCCATTTTGCTTTCCAGGTGGCTCTCCTGGTGTAACACGTTCTTCACTACTCTCTGCCTTTTTTTCACCAAGTTGCAGCTGAGAGGAAGCTGGCGATACTGAGAACTTTACAGCACTGGCCTGTTCCTCCACTCCTATACATTCCCCACTTGAGCCTCTTGGCATTTCCTTAATATCAAGATAGCCAGCTGCCCCCTGCTCCTTCTCTTCTGTCTCCTTGCTGCTTACGGAGAGGGAGCCAAACTCAAAGTTTTGCGGAGACTCCGACGGGGTGGTCATTTGGCTCTTACTAGGAATTACTGAGTGCTTGGGACCATCCCATTCAGAGTCAGGGTTGGTAGATGGCCCCTTTGTCACGGCAGCCGCCTCCTCTGTGCGAATGCCATTTATATTCTACAAATGAATGAACACATACAAAAGCAAGAAGATTAGGAATCACGGGGAATATAGTGAACTCTGAGAATCAACAATGATTTTTAAGAGGTCTCAAAAACATTAGTATCAATATAAACCACGAATCTTAGCTCCTGAGGTAGCCAAAAGGAACAACGGCTGTTCACTAAATATATCAGTGGCTTAAGCAGTTCCAACCTTATTTTGGCCATATTTCCATAACCCTGTTAACCTGAGAAATAATTCTGATGTGCCTTACACAGTACCAAGCACTTGGTGTTACTACGATCTACGCTGTATAACATACACTCTTCACACTTAAAGGGCTGACTTTGCCATTCCTAAATACCTAACTCATTACTATGCGCAGGAGACCATGCAATTTATGAGCCAATCAAAACATTCTCCAGAAGCCTGATCAGGTTGAAAAATGTTTCGTATCTCCAAGCCATAAATATCATCATCATACTAGCCCCTGATGGAGAAGCTAAAATCTCAACTTTGGATGGCAGGGATTAAAACATTGACTACATCCAGAACAAACTTAATCCAACCATTGTCATGAAATCAAACATCAAAAATAGTGAAGTATTTCTTTGTACACATAATAAAAGTGACCCAGCAGCTGAGATACATTTTTAAATTTTTTTTATTTTTTAATTTTTTAAAAAAGATTTTATTTATTTATTTGACAGAGAGAGAGAGAGCCAGCAAGAGAGGGAACACAAGCAGGGGGGAGTGGGAGAGAAAGAAGCAGGCTCCCAGCGGAAGAGCCTGATGCGGTGCTCGATCCCAGAATGCTGGGATAACGCCCTGAGCTGAAGGCAGACGCTTAATGACTGAGCCACCCAGGTGGCCCTGAGATACATTTTTTAAAAAGATTTTTTATTTACTATTTGAGATAGAGCTCACAAGCAGAGGGGAGGGGCAGAGAGAGAGGGAGAAGCAGACTCCCCGCTGAGCAGAGAGCCTGATGCAGGACTTGATCCCACGACTCCGAGATCATGACCTGAGCTGAAGGCAGACGCTTAACCGACTGAGCCACCCAGGCGCCCCGAGATATATTTCTTCATAGATGAATGATCGATCTCCACCCCTAAGAAGTAAGTCCTGGAAACAGTTCTGTCCTGGGCCAGGTGCCTCACAGCACAGGAAAAACAGACCTAAAATAAGTACTTCCAACGGAATGTGGATGACAAGAAAACATCACCAATGGATGGACATTATCCTAAAGTTTAAAGAAAGGTGCTATAGGTAGAAGGGAAGGAATTCACACAAGTAAAAAAAGAATATGAGCCATTTGAAAAACGAACAGGCTGAGTGAAGCCAAATGTCAGGAAAAGTAAACATGTGGATGCACTCCCCAGAAAGCCATGTAGGCCTGAAATTTTGGAAGATCAACTTCCCATATTACATACCACCTAGCTAGTAAGTTGCTAACAGAAAAGGACTCTTTTAAAAAGGTATTCCTGCAGTCAATGACACATGCTTGGATCAGCTTACACATGTTAGTCCTCAAATCATGTCACATACATTAGATTTTTAAAAAAATCGTTGCACTCCTGAACTTGTAAACCAACCTACATTGTGATGAATATACACCAGTGCCCTATTACGGCAAGGAAAGATGCGCCCCACTCAAGAATTCCAGGCCAACTTTACTTCTAAGCCATCTTGAAACTGTCAACTCCAGAGCATCTCGGACTGGTACAAGCTGAATTTGGATCAGGCAGGTATTTCACGGACTGATTGCGAAGATTACATAGGGCGTGAAAAATGAGATTGAGAAAGGACAACAGAAACTGTCTCTGTAGACGAATCAGAGATACATCAAATATTCTTGCTAAGGGTATGTGAGTTTCCTCATATTTAAAACGAGAATAATACCTGGTTTAACTCATGGGGTTCTAAGGATCAAAACAAAAATAATAATACATGGGAAAGCACTTCGTAAATTCTAAAGTACCATATACAGTCACTTCATTCAACCAACATTCTGAGCACCTATAATACACTAGGGCCTTATTTACTTCAAGAAAATTAGTTGTTATTATTTACATACTGTATCACTTTCTAGGGCACTTTTCTCACCATTTCTTTTGAGTCAGACAAGCTGTTAGAGCTGTCCAAAAATAGATCAGCTGGTAATTAACAAATAGACTTTCTCAGCTTGCTGTATGCTAGCTCTAGCCCTGTGAATAGCACATCCGAACCCACTCACGTGGAGAAATACTTCGCGGCTTTTCCAACCAATTTTGTCACAATTGAGAAGATTGATTTATAACCAGGAAAACACCAAAGAAAATCAAGTTAGAGCCAATTTTACACCAGTCTGCTCCAGTGATACGTAGTGGTCTCTTATCAAGAAGCCATTTGTGAATCAGACATCGTTTAGGCCAGCAACACCTGGCCCAAAGCTGCCTACTGTTGAGTAAAACTAGATCAAGCATGATTTTTTTTTCAAACCACGTATAGAGGAGACCACTGATAAAAGCCGCAGCTACAGTAACATCAATTCAACAAATATTTACTGACCACTTAACATGTGTTAGTCACTGGAGATACAGGGAAAATTAATAATAGTTGGGTTAGATGACCACTTAGAGCATTCTCACATATGGTCAAATCAACCTCCCCAGTTGGCTCTGTTGTCCAGATCTGGACACAGCCAATGACGTACTGGACATCTTCCCAGCCATATGGAATGCAATATGCCCCAAACTAAGCTCATCTCTGCTGCTGCCTGGACCTGCCACCCCTACTTCCTCGTTTCTGTGATATTGGTAAATGGCACCATCATCCAGCCAGTCTTCCATGCCAGAATCCCTGAAATCATCTTCAATGCCGTCCTTACACTCACCCACCAACCCCCGTAAATTACTGCAAGTCATTTCCATTGCATTTTAGTATTGCCCTTATCTGTTTCTATTCCCACGTTTACTACTTTCATTCAGGCTCGTGTAATGCCTCACTTCGCTTACTTAACTAATGCCCTAAATAGTGTTTCTTCTTTGCTTTTTTCCTTCCTTCTTTGTCATCTCAAACCTTCCTCTACCCTGCGGCTAAAGAGTTTAGAGAGAGCGCAAGCCGGGGGAGGGGCAGAGGGGCAGAGGGCAGAGGGAGAAGCAGACTCCCCGCTGAACGGGGAGCCCTGCTCCGGGCTCATTACCAATCCCAGGACTCCCTAAAGTGTTTATTTCTAAACTGAAACATTGAGAACTCCATTTTGCAGCTTAAAACTCTTTAGTGGTTCTTCACTGCCTCCGGTTAAAGTTCAGACCATTTGGTAAGACACAGAGAAGACTTTAAAATATGACTCCAACCGATAATGCTAAGTGAAATAAGTCAAGCAGAGAAAGACAACTATCATATGATTTCTCTCATCTATGGAACATAAGAAATAGGATGATCGGTAGGGGAAGAAAGGGATAAAGAAAGGGGGGGTAATCAGAAGGAGGAATGAAGCATGAGAGACTACGGACTCTGAGAAACAAACTGAGGGCCTCAGAGGGGAGGGGAGTGGGGGAATGGGATAGACTGGTGATGGGTAGTAAGGAGGGCACGTATTGCATGGTGCACTGGGTGTTATACGCAACCAATGAATCATCGAGCTTTACATCGGAAACCGGGGATGTACTGTATGGTGACTAACATAATATAATAAAAAAACATTAAAATAAATAAATAAATAAAATAAAATAAACTATGACTCCAACCTCTCTCTCCAGCTTCACCCTGTTGTACCTCCACAGACACCCTTCTTTCCATTAATTCAAAACTATTTGCAGTTCCTAGAACAGAGCATGCTTTCTTTTGCCTCCCTGCCTTTGTAAGTATTGTCAATATTGTTCCTTCCGCCTGGAAGTCCGTGCTCAGCTCAAGTGTCAGTTCTGGAAGTTTTCCCGAGCACCTGAAGTATGTAGATACTATTTCTCTTTTGTTCCTATTGCACCTTGTCATTCCTGGTTTAGTAATCTGTCTTTCCTTTGTGAGTTCCTTAGAGGGTGGTGGTGGTGGTGGTGGTGGTGGTGGTGGTGGTGGAGATAAGGATTTCCTGTTACTTAGCCCTGTTTCTCTCTTGTTTAGTTTCTGGCACATAACAGATGTTCAGTAAAAACTTGTTGAAAGTATATTCAGTAAGTCCAGGTGACTTGAGAACTTCTGCTTGGCCTTGTGCTATTTAAAAACTGAAAAGGCATGTGTAGAAAGAACTTAAAAAGTGGGACGCCTGGGTGGCTCAGTTGGTTAAGCATCCGACTCTTGATTTCGGCTCACATCATGACCTCAGCGTTGTGAGATCGAACCTGACGTCAGCTGGGTGCGATGTCTGCTTAAGATTCTCTCCCTGTGCACCCCCTCCCACACACATACTTAAAAAAAAGGAAAGAACATAAAGAGTGGCCCACTTGACCAGACCCACTGTCCCATCCAGCATTTTATCTCCTACATCAGTAAAATGAGAGGAAAACTGACAGTACTCATGTTCACAACATGCCAGATAGTGCACTAGTCACTTTAATATGTTTCCTCACTTAATTTTTCACAACCTCACTACGAAGTAGTCACTATCTCTACTTTAGAGATATAGATGAAGAAACAGGGAGGTTAAGCAACTCCGAGCTAGTTAAGTGAGGGAGCTAGGGTTTAAACTCAAGTTGGTTTCTGGTTCTAAAGCCCATTTCTTCCATGGCAACAAAGTATTTCAAGTAAGACCAGAGGACATGTCCTTTTATGCTCAAAAGAATGTGCATCAAACGTGACCGTACTTTCGAGAAGTACCAAGATTGTCCAGAGTCCTCTTAGCACAGTCTGATTTCAGTGTCCAACACTATACTTTTAAAAATAAGGAGACGGCTGAAAAGCCAGAAGAAAAGATGGAGACAAAAAGAAGATATAAAATCTCCGTGACATGACTCCCAAACTTGGGCGTGCAACATGAGTGAGGAATGTTAACTGACAGCGTTGTGCCTTTAGCTGTGGCCGTGAGCAAGGGCCACTGGATTGTATAAGACTGTGCCCAAGAGCATATCCCAAATTGGCCTGGAAACTTTAAAGGAATCTTGTCAGGGTAGGAACAAGTATAGGACTGTATCTGAACCTCCCACAGTAACTGACAAAATTGAGACGTAAAGTGATTCAAAGGTGCTAATTCAGACGTTGCTTATCTGGACTGATGGGGGGGTCTAGAAGAACGATGTTACAATAGTAAGACCAGCTGCCTCTACAAAGTACAGCCAGGCTATCTAGTTGGTTTCAAGACTAGGAGAAGCAAGAATGTTAGACAAATATTTAATTGAGAACACTATTTGAAATGTTTCAATTTTATTTAAAAAGTGGATGGTTCCTGCTAAGTATGATAATTCAGTATTTTCTTTGGGGATTAAAAAAACAAAGGTTGTTTTTCTTTTTTTTTTTTCCCTAAAGGTTTTCTCTTGAAAAGTATTCATTTAGAAGGATTATGTCTCAGGATCACCAAACCCTGTGTAGGTATGTGCCCGTGTAAGTTATAAATTACCTCTCCCTTGACTTAAAGATCCCAGACATCATGAAGAGCAGGAGATGGCTGCTTTACAGGCATTTTGTTGCCACTCCATTAAATGCAATGCAGAGATTTTTCTTTTCAGGTTATTTCTGAAGCAAGGTATTTATACATTAGAAAGAATATTTATACATGAAAGAACCACAGTTATGCTCACAAGACCATCTTATCCTATAAGCATCACAATGAAAATAAATCCGGAAAACTTTCCTAAAATTTTGCCACATAAGAAAAAAGCCATAGTTTTTTTTCTGGAGGGACCGTGTAGCCATTTCTCCCCACACACTTGATCACCTGTCTCTGCTCTTTAGTGAAGACCGAATAAGGACCCACGTGACGAACAGCAGTATCAC
Organism: Ursus americanus; assembly: GCF_024610735.1. NCBI lineage: Eukaryota > Metazoa > Chordata > Mammalia > Carnivora > Ursidae > Ursus > Ursus americanus. The sequence continues at coordinate 9,329,306 of NC_142159.1, forward strand.
CGCCGACTTGCCATGTGATTTCAGGGAACTACTTTCACCTCAGGATCATCCTTAAATGTTGGAATGAGGGAAGAAGGCAAAAATGCTGACTTCAAAAAGACTAAACCCTTCTCTTGGTAATGTGCGAGGCTTTATTTCTTACCCATTTAAAAATAGTATTTTCCTGTGTGTAACTATACACATGAAAAAGACTTCAGGGCATATTAAAATATCAGTAGTAGTAGCAGAACTGCAAATAATTTTTTTTTTTAAGTAAACTCTGTGCCCAACGTAGGACTTGAACTCACGACCCTGAGACCAAGAGTCACATGCTGTACCGACGGAGCCAGCCAGGCACCCCAAGAACTGCAAATAATGTAATTTCTTTGTGTTTTTCTGTATTTCCTAACCTTTCTAAAATGAATATGCATTACTTTTGTTATAAAAAAATGTTATTTAATTATTTTCTTATGCAAGTTTTTGTATCTGGTTTCATAATGAGACAGTATGCAAAGCCTGAAGATTCTGGTAAACAATTTATGAAGTGCTGATAAATCCTCAAGGTCCTCCAACCATTTAAAAAGTTAAAAATAGGGGCGCCAGCATGGGTCAGTTTGTTAAGCATCTGCCTTCGGCCCCGGTCATGATCCCAGGGTCCTGGGGTCAGGCGCCATGTTGAGCCCCTCATGGAGCTCCCTGCTTCTCCCTCTCCTCCCCACTTGTGCTCTATCTCTCATTCTCTCAAATAAGTAAATAAAATCTTAAAAAAAAAAGTTAAAAGAGTTTCCTAAAAGAAAAAGTAGTTAATAGAAAGAATGGTAAGTAATGTAAGCAACTGGTAACTAATATAAACATTCTCTTTTATAAGGAGAATATAAAACCTTAGTAATTTAGCAAGTGGATTTTGAAAGTCAAAGGCAATAATTGTGGACCTAAGGTATCTGGGTGGAAAAGAAACAGCTCAGCTTTAAGGTGTAGCTTCATTATATTTTGTTTAATGTTTTCTGATTTAAAGATGGCAGGGCTGGGGCGCCTGGGTGGCTCAGCCGTTGGGCGTCTGCCTTCGGCTCAGGGCGTGATCCCGGCGTTCTGGGATCGAGCCCCACATCAGGCTCCTCCGCTATGAGCCTGCTTCTTCCTCTCCCACTCCCCCTACTTGTGTTCCCTCTCTCGCTGGCTGTCTCTCTCTGTCAAATAAATAAATAAAATCTTTAAAAAATAATAATAAAGACGGCAGGGTTATTCTCAGGAATGTGAATGAAAATATGGTTCTATCTGTGACTTAATTCCTTAGTAGACTTTCTTATTAGATAACCTGCCTCTGAAACCAGTAAAGACATGCAAAGAAAATTATCATTCTCTTGCCAGTCATGATAGCAACTGGGAATATAAAATATTAAAGATCAAAGAACCCTAAAACTTGATCTGAGCAGTAACTCTAGATTAAGTGATATATGCTACGAATCAACACTATCACTTCAATCAGAATGATTTATACTTTTTTTTTTTTTTTGCCCGAGTGCCCTGCACCTCAGGTTTAAATCTTGTTTTATTGGAATCAAGTATAAAACATCGGAATGACTGCACAAATTCAATAAACGGTTGTTTAATTGCCATCTCACAAGAGAAACGTCTTTTAGGTGATTTGGGGACAGATGAAAGAAAGAAGCGATCCAATCCTAGGGTACTTAGATTTAGTTGAAGATATTGACAAAGATACGTACAGATGGCAGTTAAATATATTTACACAAGAAAAATGTATCTGGTGGTGGTGGCGATGATGGTGGAACCTTGGGGGAGAAGGCAACTTTTATCAGAGATGGTCTCAAGTTTAATTACAGTGTCTTGTTAATTTTTTGGTGCATTCTCAGTATGATACTGTTTACATGAAGCACCAAAATAAGCCAGTTAGTGATGTTACTGAGTCCACACAAGCAGAATTTGTTAACAGAACACTTTTGAAAGAAAGAAGAAAACAATCATGTCAGTTATAAAGCTAACTCCTAATGAGATCCCGGGAATCAATATATGCTGAATTTTGAGTTTGCAAAAAAATGCCTTTCCCTAGTACTTTATTCAATGTTTCCAAAGATCTAACTTTAGAATACCTGTGAAAAATGTATCTTCATATATGTCCATGTTCAAATGGATAGTATAGACAAACATGAATAAATATGGGTGTTCTTACTTGCTAAAAACAAGACAAATTTTGAGAGGGCCATTAACATGCTAGGGTGACATTTTACTTTATCGAATGAATGAAATTGACAAGTAGGGAACACAAATAATAACTGCAAAAAAATGTTCATAGTCCAGCCAGACCAAAATACAAACTGTGTCACTAAATTGCATGAATATCCTGACCTAACCCACTTTACCAACATCATCTTAAACCGTCTGAAACACTCTCCTCCAAATCAGCAAGGGTTTCACTCTGACATAAACACACTGAGGGACTAGGCACAGAATACCAAAAATACTTTTTCTGATGAAGCTCGAATAATTCTTAGAGATACAAAGCGTCATTTGGTTTGACAATGAGGTATTTTTGGTTTGTTTCCTTCTGGATATCCACCTAGTTTTCTTTTGACATAGTGTGTGAGGTTTGATTTAATTAATGGGAATTTAAGCTATTGATCTAAATATCTCCAATAAACATGTAAAGGAAACTACTAATTATTTTCTTCTAAAAAGTTCAATTTCTTTAATTGAATGCTTTTTATTTTATTATTTTTAATAATAAATATATTTTATATGTTTATGAAATATATAAACCTGGGGCTTGAACTCACAACCCTGAGATCAAGACCCGAGCTGAGATCAAGAGTCGGACCCTTAACCGACTGTGCCGCCCAGGCACCCCTATTGAATGATTTTAATACCAGAAACCAGGTCATCCCCAGGGCCAAACAAAAGCCCTGACACCTCTGTCTCAACCACAGGCAAGGCCTCATTTCTCATCCTTATCTTCTGGTTCCTATACACTGAGAGAGATCGTATTTCAGGTTCTGGGACATTCTGTAGGACTCAACCTGGGAGACTTAAAGGGAGTCCAGCATTAATAAATCGGTGGCTTCAGGATCTTAGAGAACCATTTTCTTTTCTGAAAGCCATTTTTAATACCCAGTTTCATAAATCATTAGGGTCTCACAAAGTCCAACCTTCTCCTTAATTCACACTCTGTAACTTTTACCATATTTCATTTGGGGACTGAGTGACTTAGGAGACAGCTGTGGCATGACAGAATGTCACCGGGCTGAAACATCGAAGACCTGGGTTCCAGTGCCAGTTCTTTCACTAAAAACTGCTTGTTCTTGGGCAGACCTCTCAACCTCTGAGACTCTGTTTTATCAGATGAAGCAAGAACAGCACTTTTACGGTTATTATGAGGGTTCACTGTACAGGTGTGCACAATGAAGTGATAGGCAAATACTAGATACTATATGTCTTTGTACTCTATTCCTTAACATTTTACTTTTTGCAAAGAAACATGAACCAGAGCAATAGACACCTAGTCTCTACTTGGAAGTGTTTCCCGAGCACCCAAAGTGGGCCAATCCTATAGATTTAACTAAGGCTGGTCTTCCTTTCGGCTTAGCAAGTTCTCAGCCAGACAGAAATTTGAAGAAGGAAATTGTGGCAGAATATAAGAATTAAAATAGGCACTCTATGAGAATATTTAATAAAGACTCCTGAGCCAACATCCTCATGTAAAACACTAGACAGGCCACTTCAAATAGTTTTGAGATGTATACTGTCTATTAAGAAAGAAAATTAGGAAAAACAGTTCTGATTAGTCACAAAATTTACAACCATTTTAAAGTTCAATAGATTTACTGCTTTTTCTAAGCCCAAATCATATCAATGTTACTATCACAGATTTTGCTTCCTGAAATTATTAAATTTTCTATAAAAAGAGTTTAAGATTTAGCATATTAACCTCTATACTTACTTTCCGCAATGGAATCCTAAATCTACCACATCTATTAAACTACCATTGGTTTTTACATTCTCTTCATTCTAGTTTACCGTTCTTTTAGGTAATCTCTACACCCAATGTGGCGCTTGAACTCACAACCCTGAGATCAAGAAACACATGCTCCCTCGACTGAGCCAGCCAGGCGCTCCTGGATTTTACCAGAGACCTAGGACTGGCCCTACACGTACTGCTCAAGGATACAATCAGCTCCGTAATGTTATCATGTTTGCAATGACTTTGTGGCCTGTTCAAATGCAAATACCTCAGGGAAAGTTAATACATTGAACGGTTATCAGTGTTTCTGTATGTCACAAAAAGGGGATCTGGGTATTCGTTAGACTTTTTAACAAGATTTACATAATTAAAAAAATAAATTTGATAAGAAAAAGGGAGTGAGCAGAAGGTGGCAAAGGGACTGAGGGACAGAGTTGTGCACAGACACACATACACCCACAGAGCACATTACCCTTGCTTTGCAAACCCAGTAAGAAATGTTCTGCACCGCAAATGCCCACAGAACCAGCAGGATTCGAGGTTATCTTGCTAAGCACAGAATGAAGATACCCAGCAGTAGTGTCCAGCTCCTGGTTCTTTACTAAAGCAAACGATAAATATTACAGTCACTTAACTTATCAACAGTCTGTTTAAATAATACCCCCAAACGGTCTGCAACATGCAAGCTAAAAAATGTAGGATCCAATCCTGATTAGATCAGTTAATTGCGAGTGCTTTGTTTCTACATTCTTCTCTTTAACAAAACATGGCAAGTTTATGTTTCAGCAAAGAACGGCTTTAAATGCCTTGGGGAAGAGCTCTAAAAAAACCCAAAACATATGTCTTTATACATTAATTTAGTATCAACATTTAATCTTATTCCTATTTTGAAAATTAATAATATTGGTGTTTCCTGTATTTGTATAATATTCAGTAGGAACATCAAGCTGGTGATTTAAAAAATTTCGTTAAATGCTTTTATATGGGCACTTGCAATAAAAGATAAATCAGATGTGGTAATAGCTTCTTTTGTAAAAGCCATGTATAAACAGCACATAAAGATGACAAGTCAAGCAGCAGTAGCCCATTCTTCAGCCAAAAAAGGAAACGGATGAAGAAAGAACAAAAAATCACCAAAAAGAAAATCATTCCCTGGCCCCCCCCTACCCCCCAAAGCCTCATAAATAATAGTTTTGGTACACTTTCAGTGGAAAACTCAGGCCAGCTGACAGTTTGAAAAAGGACATTAGAATGGCAAACACTCAGGATGGGGATAAACTAACAACAGAGTAACCATGTGGCTAGCAAAGATGATTTAAAAATTCTATCTTTCCTCTCTAGTGTGCCATTCTGTATCTTGCAATACATTTCCCTTCATTCTAAATTTTCTCTCTTGGCTACATCCACCCCCACTTTTTTTTAAAAATAAAGTTAGTATGCTATTGGACCCTAGCTAGAAACACATCCTTGTAGTGCTCACTAGCTTCTCCACAAAACTTGAGTCATTTTCCTGGTTGATTGCTATTCTCTGGCATATAAAGATTACATCTGGATAAAGGAGCTTACTTAGATGTTGGCCTTCATTAAATTACAGTTGGTAAAACTGCTTATTATAAGAAAATCACTCCATAATGCAGCCTCTCACAAATGCCAGCAAATGAAATTCGCCAATGACAATTATCCTTCAAACATAGTTTTTATACTTTCCTTAATAGTGCTGTTATTAGATTATCCCCAGAAAAGGTGACTGTAAAAGCAAACAGCTTCGAAATCAGTGCCTGGTGCAAAATTTTATCTATTAGGTAATAGAAAATTTTGCCTTAACAGTGCACTCACCAGCAAGGACTCCACAGATCATATGAGTGTTCTCAAACCTGAATAGAGCTATAGAAGTCAAAGTTTTCAGCAAATATTAAAAGTTATACTAAACATGTCTAGGAGAGCAGAAGCCTTTGGTTGGTCGATTTTATTTCAAGATACTAAGAAGGTCTGAGATAGAGAAATGGAGATGAAGAGGAAGGAATTATAACCAGTACAAAAACTCTGATCACTTAGTATGGAACACAATTAAATATATTCGGCAGGATTTCTCAGAAGTCCCAATTCCAAAAATGATTATAGACATAATAAGTACTTAAAAAAATATTACGGCCCAATTTATTATCTAGAAAATAGCATCTTGATTCCACAGAACTAAGTACAACAGGAAACTATTATTGGATACTAACTAGCTGTGTCTCCTCTTCCTGAAAAATCCTGTAACAATGAAAATGACTTTCCATGTTAACATTTTCAACAAGTTCTTAAAAAGAACACGGCTTTGAAGAAACTCTTCAAAATTTTATACTACTCAGACATGGCCACGAAGTACATACTTTGAGCTCGTAAACAGACCACTTCAAAATGTGGAGTGTTGGTTTTAAGTGATTACCTGGGTAATACAATAGAATCTAGAGCTGGGAAAGTAACATAAGAGATAAGGGTTACCCAAGGTGAAGTGAAAGATAAAGTGGTATACCTTCTGTTGGTTCTACATTACAGGAGCACGCTCTCCTCACACCCACATAGCCACACCCACTGCATTCTTCTCTCTTCGCTATGATCACAGTGGCAATACTGGATGGTTAATAACCACTAATTTGTAGAGTGCTTTTTAAAAAAAAACAAAAGACAAACTCAGCATATTAAAAATGCTTCTAACAGATGCGACAATTACATGTGTTGTAGTGACTAATTAAGATGGTTAGAAAAACGTTATTTATAACACTTGGTGTAAGTAAGTCAAATGAGTTCCAATCTGACTTTAAAACATTAATATTCTAAGAACTGAACACATGTCAAGGTTATCTCTGCTTTAGGACTGAGCAAAAGACAACTATTGGGACACAGAGAACAGTGAAAATATGGAAAAACAAGGAAACTTTTCTGGAAAGACTGGCTAACAATATTTCTTGCTAATCCCCCCAAGCAGGTTTTTTTTCCTTTTTTTTTTTTTTTTAAGTGGGTCTATATACTGCATTGCTGGCTCCTACTTCCTTAATGACTACTATCAACCAGAATCAGATTTTCAGTAAGATTTATTCATGATAAATTTACATATTAACAGTAAATAACGTGAGAAAAATATCGAAGAAAATGTTCCAAAAGAGAATTTCTTAGCAGATTTCTTTAGGGTTAAATACCTTGCTGAACTGCTAAGGGACAAACAATGTATTCAGCCTAGTGTTAGATCTGAAGCATCCTGGACCAGGGACCAGAAAGGAACATAGGTTTACAGACTTATTAGAAAGCACCTCCCAAAGCTAAACACAGACCAAAGGAATCCTCCGGAACACAATCACGTCCACGTCAACTAGGAAGCAAAGACACTTGCGAAAGAACATCAATTTATTTTATTCTGACTTATTGGTAAATACCGCCCCAACAGGTCCTGAACGGGGGGGAATTCCTCTTAGGGAAATCTCTTTATTTAGAAAGAGGAACCCTTCTAAAATGTTTTCCTTAGATTCCCAACCTTAAATTTATACAACTGCTCCAGACACTAGGGCATACCGAAACTTCAGAGTAAAAAGCATTTCACTTCCTTTACCGTGTTTGTTAGCTATCTCTAAAACCTATCTAAACAGAAAGTGAATCTGGGAATTGTTTCTTTATTCCTTAGGGGAAAACGAAGGCAGACCCTTGAAAACCAAACCAAACCAAACCAAACCAAACCAAGGGGCTAGCCGAATTCATCACAAAGTATGTTAAGAGCACGGTTAACATCGAACCATCTGGAAAACTGACGAAGGCAGGGGTGTTGCGGTGGTTACAGATATGTTAGATTACAGTTCTGGTGCACCCCAACTGCTAAATAAATAGAAACAAATGCCTTGTGTTTTGTTTTCCAATTCTAGTCATAAATAAGACCACAAATACTTCAGCACTGAACAAAGATGCAAAGAGCTTCTACAGCTCTTCAAGTAGTAGGAAGGCAGAAAGAGTAAATTAATCAGTTCTCTGATTCTCTGGACCCCTATCAGGGGTTAGCAAAGTACAGCCAACAGTCCAAATCCAGCCCACTCCTTGTTTTTGTATTGCTATGAGCTAAAAATGGCTCTATGTTTGTTAATGGTTTGGAAAACACAGAATGATATTTAGTGACCATAAAAATGATATGAAATTCAAATTTCAGTGTCCATAAATAAAGTCTGAATTGGAATACGTTCATGTTCATTGTTTTATTGTCTGTGCTGCTTTCACTATACGATGGCAAAGTTGAGTGGTTACACCAGTGACCGTAAGGCCTGCAAAGCCTAAAATATGTATTATCTGGACCTTTATAGAAAAAGTTTGCCAACTCCTGGTCTATCTGATATACAAAACCCTTGATATCACAAGAGTTTGATACATTGGATGCTTTTATACTATGTGAAACACAAGAAAAAAGAAACTCTTCTCTGCAATGTATTTTAGATAAACACAAATTGTCAAATATCAGGTTCCCTTTATGGCATCACACTCCGAGATGAATTTATTCATACAAACAAGCCCCCAGTCTCAATAATACCTTCCATAGGGAAAACAGTTGATTGTTACCTTTGGTAAATGGATAAGAGCTTTTAATTGAACCAAATTACGAGGCATTCACAAGAGAGACTGACACCTACCACAGTAAATTCTTCGAAGAAACCACGGACCATACGACAGAATTAATAAGAGAAATAGTGGCTTCTGGCTCATATATGGGTTTTTCGGGCTACTCGCATATACTGATTAGGCGTATGGTGACTAATTTGGCACAAATTTGTGTTCCAATAAAAGAGATTCTACGTGAAAAGTTCGAGTTTATCCATTACCATCTGTGACTGATCATTCAATCCAATTTAACAAATTTCAATTATTTGTTACATATCTGGGATACAAAGGTGACGGACTGGCAAACAAAGATGAATAAAACAAAGCCTCTCACCTTTGAGAATCTCACAGTTTTGAGGAGACAGGTACAAGCTAAAAGAGATGGACTAACAACATTTCAAATTTTTAATACCACTTTTTCTGGTGGGGATCTAAGCCATAACCAGAATGTTAAACAGGAAGTAAGTTTCCATAAGTTTATCATATCACAATGATATAAATTAAATCACGTGGGTGCTAAAGTATGTAAAGATTAGTCAGTCAGAGAAGGCAAGCAAACTCAGAATGCAGGCTGTGGCGGTATGCTTCTTCAAAATAGAATAGCGATTCTGTCTTGTCAACAGATTCTGGGCTACAAGAAGTTCCCCAAGCTACAGAACTATCCCACCTCCACTCTTTCATCTAAAGAAAAAAAAAAAAAATCCCACGTGCCTGTGTCATCTATGAAGAAGCTTGAGGATTTCCAGGAATATCAAGATGTTCTTTTTAAGAGAGAGGGCAAGTCAATGGGTAAGAACATAAGATGAATAAACCATTGGCAAGCAACCCATGGGCAACGGAGCCAAAGAGAAAAAGAGCTGATAAAATAAGGACAGCTAGAAAAAGAAAGAAGAAAGAGGATAACATGCTGGGGCGAAGACTGGGGCAGATCTGGACATCACATGGTAAGTTATCTGAGGGCAAGAGCTATGACTAATTCCAACATGGGAGTTATAGTTAATTATGTGAAGAGCTTATAATATGGAAGACAGGAAATTCTTCAGAAGGCCTCCAATCAGGACCAAGAATTGAAATCTATAGGGAAACAGATTTTGAGTTAATATAAGAATTATTTATATGCAAAAATCAGAGATGTCCAAAGATGTAGTGTGCTATATCTTGGGAGGCTAGAGACCACTTAGTCTATAAATGGTTTTAAATCACTAAATGATATTGTACAGAAGAGTCAAGCGTTGGAGTGGAGAAGAGTTGGATTAGGGGCTTATCCAAACCTAAAATTCTGATAACGCTGCCTCTCTGAACTCTGCAATACATTGCCCTAGTGGGCAATGAGTAAATGCATAGCAGTAACCATGGTTTCCCCTTAATTCTTAGTCTCTGTGTTTTATTGAGACAGGATCCTGCACATATGAAGACTCTTCTTTAAGGAGACAGGAGAGGAGAAAATGAGAGACTAAACTGCACCCTTTAATGATTGGGGGGGGGGGTACCTGAAGAGATAGTTGGGATCCATGCTTCTCCTGCCCTCTAATCTTTGAAATGTTAGATTTATTTTATTATTTACTGCAAACAGGATTCTTACTATCATAAAGGGGAACGCTACCCTCTAGGACATCAATCACAAAAGATTAGAAAAGCATTCCTAAAGCATACACTTCCTCAACGACCTGTCACCCACACATTTAGTTAGGCAATGACTGAAGTTATTTAGCTTTTAGCCTGTATTTCTGATCTGTGGGAGTAACAAACTACTTCTTTTTGTCTTTCAAGTTCTAGTGTGATAAGAATTTCATTTATGAAGTGAAATACTCTACGAATTTGTAATTGTTTGTCACAGCCACCTCTGATCGCCTTCTGGTCTAACCTTACATGGCTTCCTCACTCTAACAGTCATACCTTCTTAACCGTTTCTGGTGCCCAATCCCAGGTCCACACCAATGTTTGTATCATGCTCTGCTTCAGTAAAGAAGGAGATCCTAAGGCATGAGGGGTAACAGAAACAGAAATGAGAGCAGACTCATTGATCCACTATCCACTATAATGCGGAGGAGGCCGATACAGTTATCCCACATGCCATGCATAATGGAGAATAGAACAAGGACTCTTCTCCATTTCTAGTACCAAAATTACAAACAACAGGGTTAGTTTGAGTGCAATGAAAACAAGCGACATTTTTTTCTCAGTGTGGTACAGAACGCTGTAAAGAAGTTTGGGATTTAACAATTTCTGTGAAGAATACAAGGGAAGGAAACTGTAGAGAAATTCTATATATCTCTACTATACTCAATACTTTTCGGGGAATAAAAAGCCATCAACAATGCGAAAGTGTCTCATACTATTTTTTAATTTTGTCTTCCTTTTGTAAATACGTGATCACTAGGTAAAGCCCAAGTATAAATTTTGCTTGCTAATGCCTTCTAAAAAATAACCAAACCTCTTATGCCTGGTGTATTCTCCATGCTTATCTGTAGGAAATATTACAAAAGTAACTTAGGAATGTAGGAGACAGTAAATTGGCTTATATCCACAGAAAATTCAGACAAAAAAATTTACAACATTTACTAGAAAGAAATGTACTAGGATCTAGGATGACTGGAAATCTAATCCACAGAAAATCCCCAATCTAATATTTGTCAACAGAGTCAGCATCTTCTCCCTCACAAGTTTTATCAGAGACGTAAACAAGTTGTAAAACTGGATCCATGTGAACTGAATCTCCTTCATATTCTAAGTGTCAGCATAAGAAAATGGCTAAAGGATTGATGCTGGGTTTATTTTCAAGTTTGGGCCACTGTAAGAATACCATAAGGATAAGATGAATTGCTTAAGAGTATGATGACTTTGGAAAGACATTTCTACCTTCAGTAGTTTTAAGTGCTTGGTCAAATACCAGTAAGAAGCAGATGGAAATCAACACAACTATTTCACTGCTTGCTTTCATATGAAAAATTCCAAGAAATTAATGTCTGTTTTTAAGTTTTCATCTTCCCAGTCCCCAAAAGACCAAGAAATGAACAACAACCAACACGTTACAGATTCATTCTCATGAGGTAGGTTTGTCTCTATGTTACTAGGTGGAAATCTGGGCACCAAGTAGTTAAGTGAACTTCTCAGAGTCACCCTGAAAATGATTAATAGCAAAAACCAAGGCAATATAAACCCAAGACTTTTTACTGGTCTGTATTGATATCTTTAGTCCAAATTGGTTTTTTTTGTTTTGTTTTGTTTTGTTTTGTTTTTTTTACTTATCAACCAGCCATTAAGAAGCTGAACCAGGATAAAACCAATACACAGTGATTTGGCTCTGTCTCTGGCATTCAGAACGGAATGAGATATGAGAAGGAAACTAAGACTATTTACAGCTTTGTTACAAATCTCAGCAGTATTAATGTTAGTTAATACAAAGCTGTAATGTCTACTATTTTTCCTCTGACAACTGTGATGGGTATATCTTTGAACCTGCACTGACCAGCTTAATCCAATACAAAGGCTTGGCCCTTCTCCTCTCAACCATTCTTATCCTATTAATCAAAGAAAGGGCCTCTCCGTTAACTATCAGTAAGGATCTCTGAGGATTCCTGCTGCACTTCAAAAAAATGAAAAATTTCATTGGCTTATGCTAGACTTTTAAGGGACTTGGAATAACTCTAATACAAAGGGAAACAAATCCAAGGTGAAGTTTACAATAACAATTAATAAAAAGCTGTGTACCAGGATGAAAACTGGAAATATAATCGTAAACAGTTATAAAAGTATCAATAAAATCCTGATTATTTCCTTTTCGGTTCCCTGAAAAAATTTTAAAAGACTCTAACCAATATAGTTTTGTTATTTCATATGGAAAGCTCTTACATTTCTATTTCAAAGATAAAGGGGAGTACTTCTGATGATCACTTTCTGTGTCAGAGGACAGCTTTGCAATGTGTCAGGCTGACTGAAGTCTCTCTTTCCTAATTATGAGTGAACCAAGAAATAGGCTTAGTTACAAAATATGTGTTATAAACAGACATAGCCTGTGACATGAAAGATAACACCCATAACAGATTTTAAAATTCAACCCGCCCCTTACTTCTTTTCCCATTTTTTGGGAAAGCCTAAGATGACAGAAGAGCAGTTTTCAGGAAATACCAGAGAATTATTTCTACATGTCTCCAGAGAAAATAGAATCGTGGTGGGTGTTGAAGGACAAAAGATTCTTGGCATTAGTGTTCTCGCTCTCTCTCTCTCCCTCTTTTTTTTTCTGTAAGAAGCCATCATTTAAAAAACAAAAAGTCTTGTTTAGAAGTTTCATCAACTAAAAAGCATTGAGAAGTAAAAGTGCAAAAATCTCAGTTTGATAACCCCGTGAACTCAGATTTCAAAACAAATATTTGAGACAACATTAACCAAATCATCCATATTGGTACATTCAAGTGCCATAAAAAGTAAGCTACATGCAAGATGTCATTAATACTGAGGTAAAAAACCACAGGTTAGGCGTCGGAGTTGTGTTGTGAAGACAGAGCACACTCGCATTTACTTCAGGGAAGCCTTAAAAATCAACATGCAAACAGAGGGACATATACTTGTCACGACAGAACCTTAGCTCACAAGGCCATCAATTAAAAACAATTAATTTCAACACAAATGTAAGAATAAACAGGTCTGAAGTCTATCAGGAAAACAGAATATATCAATATATATATTAAGCTTGTGATAATGGCTAAACATTGCTTCTAGCAATATAATTACTTAAGTCATAAAGAAGTAACAGTATTAATTCAGAGAAGGGTATATTTATGTACAGATCTTAAATAAACCTGTATTCTAGGACTTTTAAAGATGGGTACAGTGGTCTGGAAATTCAGCCCTGGCTGGAGGCTAAGGGGCACCAGCACCATTTTCCTTAAACCATCAACATTCTACTTGTGAAAAGTTGGCATTTAACCTTTGCAGATCCCTTCTATACACCAGGCAGGATAAAGGTGTTTTTCCCTGTACATTTCAGAAATACACATAAGAAGGCCACAGAAGTCAAAAGCCCTTTTCCAAAAAAGGCCTTTGTATACACTGGTTTGATATCTCAAGAAAAGGAGTGGTTATGGATTCATAGATTCAAACGTATCATTTTAAGGCTTTTGAAAAATTAGCAAGTTGAATTTTTTTTCTTAAACTACAGAGCCCATGCCACACAAATGACTATAGAAGATTAGGAAATATTCCATCAAATATTTCTACAGAGTATCCTGCTTTGCGTGTAACACTGGAGAGGAGGACACAACAGCAGTGAACAATACAAACATGCAGGATAAGAGTTAAACCTCTTGGGGAAAATACCAACTGTCGTATGCTTAAATCTGATTTGTCTGAACTTGTTCAACGTCAGCGAGGAAAGCTGGCTTGGGCAATCCATTGCTACTCCTTTGGACCCCACAATACACACTCTACAAAGAGTAACACTTTATTGACAGAAAAATGATCACAAAGAGCTTCCCCAGGACAGTGAACTATCAAGATCAGAGGGTATCATACAGGAGATAACACAGAAGTAAATGACAAAAGTTCAATGGTTTTAGTCTTGACATTTCAGATGAGCACCCTGTTCCCGATCACAGAAAGACCAACCACCAAACAGCCAACGCAAGAATCACGAGAAAAGACATCATGAAAGGAATACGAGGAGATGGAAAAGTACTAGAGTAGAGGCGGCACTTTTTGAGAGACTTGTGATCCTCAGGGATTGGAATAGAAACCTTGGGAAGAATTTCTTCATTGTCTTGCTGGGGCAAGGCTCTCTCAGTAGATCTCTCTTGCCTTTTAATTTTCTCTTCATCCTGCACTAACAGAGCACGTTCCTGTGTCTGCTTTCACGGTAGAAGATCAAGAAAGACAGAGAAAGATGAACAAAATGACAGATGGAAAAATGCTCAAAAATGATACTTGGGGATGTGCAAAGGCTTTGGGAAGATCTTTGGGGCCACTCTTTATTTCACCTTACTTTGGCAATTTATCCCAGCAAAGTTTCTATAACACAGTAGTGTATTCAATAGGTAATTTTTTGAATGAATGAACATTAGAAGTCCTGAGAGTTCAAGCAATTACTTGACTTCCTTAGTTGTAGTATTTGTTCCTCCTTCAAGGATACTCACAGATGAGTTTTGGGTCATTTGTCATTGTTTTAGTGCTGCCAATTTTTCTTAGGTCACTTGGGCAAAGCCAATAATGAAGCATTCTTCTCGCCATTGGAAAAGTTACTTTTATTACAAATAGAATGGCAGAATATAAAAAGTTATCCTCATATCCCTTCATATAGACTTAAAAAACTGCTCATTCAGTATGGCAATTAGCTTTTGCTCAAGGGAATAAAAATCTTAATCCCATACATTTGAAAGATCGCAAAAGAAAAACAAAAGTATAAAAGTTTCTATGTGCCTCCAAGGTCTACCAAAAACAAACAAAAAACCCCCCACAAATCTCAACAACTATAAACTCCCTCCCCCTCTTGCAGAATCATGATTAAAAATAATAGTAATAACAACCATCATGAAGATTTATGTATCACATTAAGCAAGAACTTTTGACACTTTTAAGGTAAGTTGTCTTTTCCAATTGTCCAATTGAGTTTTTCTCCCCCGACAATTTCTATGCTCTGCCATCTAGTCAAGACAGATGTTATCTATGAAAGGAAAAACTTGGCTCTAAGTTCTCTCAGTTGGGCCAGCCTTCTCTGGTCAGTTTGGAATTTCGACACAGGTTCTTTGCACACCCCTAAGTGATATGTATCAGGGAGAAAGTAGCTGGGGGACTGGTCAGCAAAAAAGAAAAAAGGAAAAGAAAGGATGCAAAATTATAATGATTTTTAAAAGAATATAAAGAGGGAGAAGAAAGACAACATAAAAAGAACAGGGTACAATTAAATTCATTTTCTCTCTGAATACATATTTACATCTTCATGCAGCTTTTCAACCAGCCATGCGCCGAAATAAGCAAATTTGAAAGCTGCAAAAGCTGCAGCAGTGGAAATGTTATGTGTTAGGTCAAAAGGCAGTGGGGTGTGAATTAACTAGTAGAGCCAAAAGAAAAAAAATTACTCAGCAGCTGCTGTTCAGTTCTGGGGGGATTATCTGCTTAGTGCCATGACAAGAGCAAATTTGGATTAAGAAGCACAAGTCATAACAGCAGCTTTACCTCTGGCCCACCAACCTTTCTTTCCGAGGGAAGGACAGAGGTTTTCTTCACCTGGTCATACACAAATTATATAAAATTCAGTAGCCTTGAAATGCAACAACAATGCTGCCAAAGACGGAAGCGGTAATCCCAGAGAACAGAAATATTGCCCTAATTATTAAAGAAAAAGTAAAATACGCCAGAAAGTGGAGTTATCCTTTATAAAAGGTTAGCATAGGACAGTTCTTCTTATTTATTCTGCTATTCGTTTCGAGGAATAATATACAGAAGCATGGAGCTAAAGCGGCTCAAGTACTCCCTACTAATCTAATTTATAAAAAGTTCTTTCTTTAAAGTCCACAGAATGACATACCCATTTCCAACCAGCCCTGAGATGATTTCTGGAAGGTTTCTATTAAGATATAAGAGATTTTCTGGAAATGGAGATGGATTCAAATTAACCAAACTTCATCCAAAAGAGTATTAAGTTACTTTTTCAAAGTAATTGAGCCTCTTTAATTACTTCCATGGAGTCAAAAAGAAAACTTCTAGAAAATATGCAGTTACGGTTTACAGAGAGGGTTAACCAGTCAAGATAGCAACAAGGCCTGTCTCCTGAATTCTAGATTTATAGAAAGCAGAGTCACTGTCCCAGTTCAGGCTACATTATCTGCATTTAGAATACAAAACTGATGTCCATTTACATCGGGGAATGGAGGCTGAAGAGGACAGTGAAAAAGAACAATTGTATGCTATCACCCCCAGTAACTAGCTACTATCATTCAGGAATTCTCCAGTCTTACTTGGTGAAACTCGTCCGACTCTACTTAGAGAATTCTCAGCCAATTTCAATTGCATTTTGAAAAATATAAAAAGTACCCATTGTGAGTCAACTTTTATCATCTTCTCCAGTTCCAGAAACTAAACAAAGTTGAATAGTTTACCATGAATTCTGAATATAAAAACAAAGGTTTTTTTTAAGTTATTAAGACATCACTACCTTTCTTGACTAGAATTGCTATTGCTATTAGTGAAAAACAGGCACATAATTTTAAAAATTATTATCATCACTCATTAAGTCATTGTGACTACTTATATAAATATTAACCTGTATAGGCTAAAGAGTAAGTAAAGAATTTTTAAATATATGCTTAAGGTAACTTTTAAGATATTCCATCACACAGATTCATTTAGGCAGATGTAGGATTTCTACAACAGGTCATGACAACAACACATAAAAAGCAGCCTCTGAAAGGTATTTCTGACTTCTTCTAAAACAACATGTTAAAAGTTTGATGCTACTTATAAAGATGAATCATCAATAATTTTTCTAAAATTGAAACACAACCATTAATAGGTGGTGTCCTGCATTCTCTGGCTTAGAGGCCTCCTTGGTTTATTATATAATTGTGGTCAACCATTCCAGACATTTCTAAGTTGCGCAAATGTTCAAATAAAGTTTTTAAAAAATGTTTATCCTGTTCCAATTTTGACCTTACTAAATTTAGTAAACTCTCTGGTCCTTGGAGGCACAGTTTGAACATAAAGTTCCACTGGCTTATGGTCAATTTGTAAACACACACTAGCCAGAAGGAGGCAGTTCTCAAGAGTCGAGTCTTCTAATGGTAGCTAGTAATGGCTCCTGTAATTGGACTGGGTAGCCCACGTGACTTAAAAAATAGGTGTTTGATTAGGAATGCCTTAAAGCTGCCTAAAACCTGTGAGGAACCAAAGCTCAATTTTAGCTCTAAACTTACTCATTTTACTTATATACATAACATTAATATACAGTAACACTTATTTCATTCATTCTCACAAGTGGTCACATGGACAAAGTACTCACTCCTTCTCCTGTGGGAAGCTGCCCATTGATGTTAAGTGTTCGGAATGGGGAGTGAGTGGATAAGCGTTTATCCCATTCACTAGGCCGTGGTTCTGGTACAGACTCCATGAAGTTCTTTTTCAGCTCACTGATGCTGGCATGATGTTTTTTAATCTCTTCTTGACTTTTGTCTAAATCCTATAGTTGAAAGGACAAAGATGCAAAATAATGAATACTCAGAGGAAAAAAACACATCAAGGGAAGCCCACCAGACTATGGGCAGTGGTAGAAAACACACCACATCCAGGGCAGATGCTACGAATCTATAAACTGCATTCAAATTTTAAATATATGGCATGGTATATTCGCTTGCTTTTTTTTTTTTTTTAAATGAGGTGCTTTTCTTGGAAGCAGTGCAGCACCATAACCCCACAGCTCTTAGCAGTTATGTAACCCATAGACCGCACTCCTTAATTTTGCAACTTTTCTTCCCATTATGACACAGCGCTAGATCTCCAGCTCCTCATCCCAAGAGGGTAATCTCACAGCTCAATT
This sequence comes from Ursus americanus, assembly GCF_024610735.1. Lineage (NCBI taxonomy): Eukaryota > Metazoa > Chordata > Mammalia > Carnivora > Ursidae > Ursus > Ursus americanus. The sequence continues at coordinate 9,347,398 of NC_142159.1, forward strand.
AGCCTCGGCTTGATATGAACTGATTGAGGCTCAGCTCAGGCAGGATGGAGACAGCAATAGATAAGGAGCAACTATTAAGCAAAGGACGTGATAAAAGATGCAACTGCCACCACTGGCTGCTTGGCTTTGGTGAGTTGCAATCATACAGCATCCCTCTATTTCTACCTGGAGATAAGTTTTGCTTCCTTATTACCAGGCGGATATTACTGGTTTTGATAAACAGGAATAGCCCTTTCTTGTTATAAGAATTTATTACTAGAATTCCTGTCTCAAGCCTTGAGAGCAAATTGTTACTACCTAGGAAAAATCACTCAGGTATGTAATATAATGGCTGTTTTTTCTTTACCAATATTATTCATGCAAACTAAAAGCCTTGTGCCTTCCAGGGCGCCTGGGAGGCTCAGTCGGTTAAGCGTCTGCCTTTGGCTCAGGTCATGATCCCAGGCTCCTGGGACTGAGCTCTGGATCCGGCAACCTGATCAGTGGGGGTCTTCTTCTCTCTCTCCCTTTGTGCTCTCTCTCTCTCTCGAGTAAATAAATAAAATACTAAAAAAAAAAAAAAAAAAGCCTTATGCCTTCCAGCTTCTGACAGCTTTACTTCATCCCTTAGTAGAATTCAAAATAGGGACCTTCTTCCAGTAACTTTCAATGGATTGGAAGTAATTTAACAAGAATTCATCAAATACCTTATATTTCTCCTTGACAATTTAAAGTATCCCAACTGTTCCAGCAGATCTGGATACTGGACAACTAGGTTTAATATTCACTTCAGGGAGAAAGGATCAAAGCTAAGGTTAATAAAGCTAAAAATAGCATTCAGCTTTATGTAACAGGAGGCATATAAAACTTTCAAAAGGTAGACCTGGCCAGAAATAAAATGGGAAATACAACTTAAAGACAAAAACTGAAATGTTCTTTGTCTAACACACTTCTCCAAAAAAGCTCAGAAGATCTATGCTTGAAATCAAGATGTGTGGGAGCCTGTCACTTGATGAATGCTAAAAATTCTGTGTTTATTATATATCACGGCAGCTCTGTATCCAAGAAAAGCATAATATTAAATATATCTTTTAATATGCTATGTAAATTTTGAGATTAGCCTGTCTTTCTTTCTTTGTGGAAATGCACCACATTTGGGGGGAAAAAATTAGAACTCATTTAAATAAAAAATTGCTTGAAAAATCTTTTCAGGAGCAATGTATGCTTTAAATAAAAATTTTTCAAAAGCAATGTCAAAGGGAAAATAGCATAGGAAAAAGAACTTTTGAGGCACACCACATAATTTTGATTCTGGAGATATTCATTCAGAAAACTCACTTACTAGTCCATTCTTTTTATTTTTGCAAGACTAAACCATGTATATTTGCTCTGAGATCAAAGAGAAAACTAACCCAAAAAGGGCAATCCTGTAGCTTCCCCCGTAAAATTACCTCTTGCTTGTTGGGATACAATGTGAGTATAGCCCATGAATATGGGCTTCACCATGGGGAAACAACAGTGTGCACTTTTATTCTAGCTGAAAGCAAGAAAAGCATGTTTACTAGCTAAAGAAAAGCATGAACAAGCTTGGTCAAAGACTCAGTAGTAGGATGAGCAACCGAGACCCACAAGGCATGTAAGGCCCTGTGACCCAGCTCCTAACTGGAAGTTAAATCTGCTTGGTCCGAGAACAACTTAACCCAATTGGGAGAATTACAAGTATGAATGGAGCAAAACAAAAATGGGCAAGAGATGCTACGGTAAAACCATAACTCTCTGGGATAGCCTCTTAATATGAGAGTGGTGATTTGTTACTCTTCTGCCTAGCTTTTGATTGGCTTGGAACCTGAGAAAATACATGTTTCAATAAAACAGTAGCTTCTGAAGGAGCTTTCTCCATCCTTCTTAGCTGGCTCTGTTAGAAACCTGTGGGGGCACAGAGTAAAATTAAGATCTCAAAGGGACCTGTTCCAAATAGAATTTGTCATAGACACTTGCTACAGGTTCTCTCTGGGAGATGGAGGAGGCGGCGGTAGATCTAAAAATGAACTCGACCTTATTTGGCCAGAACAAAGCATTAGTGGGGGTGGGGTAGGAGAGATGCTTTAAAAAAAAAAAAAACTGCTAGAGTGACAGATAACGAGAGAACATCCTTATGGGGTGGGGGGGCAGGGAGGGAGACTTTTTTTTTTTTTTTTTTTTTTTTTTTTTACCGTAACTAGAGAATGATGGTTAGCCAAATTACTTTGGCTGTTTTTAGGCTAGATACTTTTTGATGCTTATCATCTTATAATTTTAGCATCAGCCAAACCAAACCGTTAAATATAAAATACTCTCAAAAAGTAGTTAGTAGTTTTAATTTTCAAACACGCACTTATTTAGAAACCCCCTCTTGTGGCTATCAATGCAATGCTGGGGGAAAAAACACATCACACACAGGGACTCTGTGAGTCTCAGAAGCCATAACACACCTCGTTGAACACATGACAAATATATGATTGGTACTCCAGGTTCCAGTCAAAAGGAAGCACTAAAGATGGACTAGTGAAGAAAAGGGCATGTTTGGGATTGGGAGATGTTACATGGCCAAGTACAAGGACATCAACTGACTTAATCCTTCCTAATCCCAGAAGCAGAACCATTCACATCTAGTTTCAGTTATGAGCTCGAGCAGAGATCTAGTTGCCGAGTTTGAAATATCCTAGAGCCCAGCCTTAAAAAACCTCATGTTGGGGGGCACCTGGGTGGCACAGTCGTTAAGTGTCTGCCTTCGGCTCAGGGCGTGATCCCAGTGTTCTGGGATCGAGCCCCACATCAGGCTCCTCCACTGGGAACCTGCTTCTTCCTCTCCCACTCCCCCTGCTTGTGTTCCCTCTCTCGCTGGCTGTCTCTATCTCTTCAAATAAATAAAAATAAATAAAATAAAATCTTTAAAAAAAAATTAAAAACCTCATGTTGCAAGAGGTAAATGTACGTAAAGCATTTGGTACTGAGCCCATCGCACAGTACATGATTAATGAAGGCTGGCCATAATTTTTATCACTTCTATTAAAGTACCTTATACATCACAAGCACTCAAAATATATGTTTTGACAAAAAAATAAGACAAGGTTAAGGAAGGAGGAGGCCATTATATTAAACCAGCAATCCATCCAGAAAAGTTTCTCCAGATTTCCAGCTTAATAATATTTAGCACACTTCTTGTATGTTCATCTTTCAGGTCTCAGCTAATATGTTATCTCTCCAGAGACAACTTCCCTGTCCATCTTATTCAGAGTAGATCTTTCTTGGCACAGCATGCAGCTTATTTCCTTCATAGCTTCTATAATAACTTGAAATCATTTTATCGCTATTTTTTCACCTGTTTATTTATTGTCTTTCTCCTCCTTTCTTCTATACATTGTTAAGTTTCCTGAAGGCGAAAACAATGTTTATCATCTTCCTCTATATTTATATTTCCTTCAATTTTAAGTTAAATCCCCAGTATCAGAGTTCCATTCATTTCTTTTGGCTCTGTCTTGTGCAAAATCGTAAGATAATCTGATCAGCTTTTATATGAGTTTTGTGAGGTGTAAACTAACGTAGCCTCAGTGTTTTCCACATAGATAACTCCAGGTGCTTTATGTTTTCCTCACAGAGTTCCCCTACTCTTCTAATTAGTTTTATATTTCCCTATCCAATGTGAAGCCCCAAACTAGAGAAGTATATTAATATAAGTCTGGTAATAATCTCATCATTGTTGAATGTAATGAAAAAATGACCTTACAATTCCTATAGTAGACAGTATGTTGCTATTTCTGAATGGAAAAAGTAGAGTTTAATACAGATAGATAGAGAGACCCTAACTCAAATCCTAGCTTTACCAATTTACTGGCTTTGTGACCACAGGTAAATTAATTTCTCTAAGGCTCAATATTCTTATCTTTAATATAATAATCTTATGCCCATAGACCTGTTTTTGTAACTAGACTATCTTATATCATATTAACTACTGATTAAATACCAGGTCCCCTCTTTCCTTTTTTTTTTTTTTTAATTTTCCTGACCGTCCTGTCATTTTCTGGTATCCCCAATTTTTAAGTCCATTTTGAATTGTGATCATTTCTCCTACTTTTCCACACTCTCTCAGTTCAGAAGATGAAAAAAAAAATAGTACAAATTTGATGCCTGGGACACATAGGAGTTTACACTCTTGGAAAATTCAAGGAGTTTTTAACAGTGATGTAGAATTTTCTACAAGTGGGTAAAACCATGGAACCGCGAGAAGCAGAGGTAGTCCCAATCATATATTTTTTAGATAAGTATGACAGATGGAAACTAAAAAGAGTCAGAAGGAGAGATGGTTGCATATCTTCATGTTTACCAACATGCAAAAGCATTTTAAACCTAAAATTCTTTCATGCAATGGCATGCAAAACCAAACGCAGCATAAAGAAAGGGATGATTGCAAAGGATGCAGAAGGTTATAGGCAACCAACTGAAATAAGCTTCAAGTTCATACAAACCTCCAACATTAAATTGCTATGTCTGATATAAATGTTTTCACCATCTAGTCTCTCTCTCTTTTTCTGTGAAAATGAAAGAGGGAAAAACAGAAAAGCATAAAAAATTAAAATGTTGTTCTTGCGGGAAAAAACTGCAAATTGGCAAACCAAAAAAATTAAACGTCCACAGCGCAGCATATGCCAACATGAAATGGTCACAAAACTACAAGGACACACAGAGAACACATTACCACTAGAAAACGGATGACCCTATTCATGAACGATGGAAGAAAGTGATGACCTTACTTAAACAGACAGTGCTCCTGGCTTCATTGGCTTCTTACATAATAAGCTGTTTTACGCTCATTTTTGAAATTGAACTGTTTGAGGGTTATCTTAAAATACATGACTTTAAGAAGCTTTGAAATTCCATGTTCCATGGCACAGAGAAATGCTTTAAAACATTATTCACCTTTTTGAGACATACTTTATACTTAGTAATACCACAGTATGTGTATCTCTAATATCTTTCGTAAGAAAGATCGAAGGGCACTTTGTACATGATTCGTCAATATTCTCTTCAGTAAGAACTGATACATCCCACTCTATGGTTGGGAAGAACGGGCACAGAGCAGCAAAACACACAGTTACTAACCATACCAGGAGTTGCTGCTATGACGGTTTCCGTACTAAGTACGTATCAAATACTGTCCACGATTCCAAGAGTAGGTGCCACTGACATATTTCTCACAAAGTTTAATTACGAAGGATAGGTTTGGTCTTCACTAGTTATTTCATTGTGTTTGAAAGGATATTTTTGTCCTAGAAAGTTTTTTTTAATGAAAAATGTCAACACATAGTATAGGATTATAATTTCTTCGGTATACGTATGTATGTGAGGGTATGCAAATATATATATGCGCAGATATATATCTGCGATTTGAAAGTAATTTCTGATGAAGAGAAATCAATGAAAAGAATGGATCACTGTCTTTTTAATGCACTGCAGAAGTCAGCATGGGTGGCGGTAATGTAGTTTTGTGAAAGTGAAAAATGGCTGACCTTCCTCATTCTTATCAGATCTTCAGTTTTTTCTGCAAGCTTCTGTTTTGCCATTATTTAAAAAAAAAGAAAGAAAAGAAAAATGATAAAATATTGGCTCATTGAAGTTTGTTTGAACCTTTATTTTGTAATATTTTTTAAGGGAAGGGAGTTGGGGAGAAGAAAAATATTGAGGAGGGAGGAGAAGAGGAACAAGTGGCCGGTTGGCACAAACCTGAGTTTGGTCACCATTTGAGGTGGGTACTGTGACCTCGATGTGGGTTTTTTCCACCTACATTTAAAAAATAAAGTGGTAAGAAACATTTTAGGTTAGTAGGTTTCTACGAGTAGCATTATTTCCAAATAAGCCGCATCTTTAAGCTGGTTGCAAACTAAGCTGATCCGTAATCAACAGGGTGCAGTCTGATGGGGGTGTGACAGGAAAGGACATTACTCTCCACGGTCATCTGTTAGTTCACCATCATATGTTCGAGGCTGAAGAGGTAATATGGACAGCCGAATGATCACAAAAGAAAATTAAGATAATTATCGATGAAGAAAACATTTTTACACTCATTGACAAAAAAATACTTATACAAAAAATAATTTGGGCTTAAATAAGTCATGTGTTTTGGTTTTGGCTTTTTTTAATGATCTAAAAGTACTTTAACATTTAAAAACAAATTTACGAATGAAGATATCAAGGTAGGACATACATGACAAAAAAACAAAAAGAAAATCTTTACAGGCAAAGCACATATATAATAAACCACATATGACACAAGGCGGGTAAATACAAAAAAAAAATGGTTAGTTGATCAATATATTTAAGGAGGCAGTTTCACCCTTGAGTTTATTAGACAACAAAACATCAAAATAAACTCAATCCAAATTGTTACTGATGCATGCAATTACTTCCCAGGCCGATTTATGAATAAGCATACACAGGGCTCAGCGGCAACATTCAGCACTCTGTAATCTCCTCTCCAGGGAGCTGGAGCCCATGTGTTTGGTGGATGAACAAGATTCATCCTTAATAGTAGGAAGAGAATAACTAAGGCCTCCTACCTAGCTTTGAAATTCCTTTAGTAATAGTCATTTTATACACCCAAAATGGCATAAGTATAAATTTAAGAAACCCAGACAGACTATTAAGAGGAAGCATTCTAGAGTGAGCAATGCCTAAAGCTGTAGGTATTTCAAAATTATAAAACGTTTTATTAAGGATCAAATCAATCATTTTGTATCATTAACTTCTTTGTAGAGCCTCACCAATCTGTGGTTTTGACACATTCTTTTTAATCACACTTGGCAGCATTACCTTGGAGTACATGTCACTGTGCTATCTTCCCCAGGACAGAAGGTAGAGAACATAACACCAAACTTTGTGATACTGTCAAATCATAAGCACATCCAGCTACGGTACTTTTAACTACCAGGATAACTGACAATTTGGGTCATTTCTACTATGAATCCCATTGTATCTGCTGTGTGGTCATTAGCAAGTTATTTCACCTCTCTGAGTTTAAGTCTTTTATTGATAAAGTGGAGATAATATATCCACAGAGTTGTGAATGTTTAGCCAATGGTAGTTTTAAATTATTTTGTAAAGCTTAAATTACTTGTTTCAGTGAATAACGACCTTTTGCTTTTTTCTAACAGCAAGAAATTGAGAGCCTCTACTTCAGTCTAAGAGTGGAGGCCAAGTAGCAAAGGTAGTCAGTCATGCCCCTTCAGAGAATATTAAATGAGATAAAGGTGTACATAGGGGCAAGATACAATTCTACACCTGCAAAATCGGTCTTGTCAAATGACTCAAGATGCAAAAAGCTACCCTCTATCTGGCACCAAATTCGTGTTAGGTGATGAAATTTATATAGTGTTACAAGGTTATTTTGTTACTACTATTGCTTTATATAATAATTATGGCTTCAGGTAAATTCCACAATTATTTTCTATTGCCATAAATAAAATCAACTCAGAGTCACCCTTAATTCTGTCACTACTAGTACAGTAATAGAAGGTCATCAGAGGTGGTTTTCGGTCTGATCTCTACACAAGTATCTCAAAACATATACGTACACAGAATTAATCAGCAAGAAAACCACCTACTGGCACTTAAATGGGAAGCATATACCAGGAAGTGATCTCTCCCCTCTGTGAAGGTCCCAAGAGCAATGGGAACCTATTCTTGAAGATACCTGTGTCTGACTTATAGGCTAAAGAACAAGCATGGGGGCACCTGGGTGGCTCAGTCAGTTAAGCATCTGCCTTCGGCTCAGGTCATGATCCCATGATCCTGGGATCGAGCCCCGCGTTGGGCTCCCTGCTCAGTGAGGAGTCTGCTTCTCCCTCTGTCTGCCATTCCCCCTGCTTGTGCTCTCTCTCTCAAATAAATACATAAAATCTTAAAAAAAAAAAAAAAAAAAAGAACAAGTATGTTAGCAGGACACTAAAGGAATGTTAGCCTCTCAAAAAGATTCCTTTGCCAATTCCAGTAATCCAACACTTTCCGGTTAGTACAACAAATGGAGGAATAGTCAAAAGTGCCAGATGAGATATCCTAACATTAAAAACTGGGGTAGTCTAACCTTAAACAGGCACTGTTGATACTGAACATTATGGCCAATGTCATACACATCTGGCTAGGTAAAAAAAAAAAAAAAAAAAAAGGCAAATATCCACCATTTGCTCAATTTTTTTTTCCTCTTTGGACTCAAGATGGTCCCAAAGGACAGTAAAAACAGCATGTCGTGTTGAATAGTTTTGGGTTTTTTTTTTTAAATACAGTCAAAACAAAGCCAAATTGGCCACTGCTCTACAGATAAACTGGATACTGAACTGGGTCCAAAAGAACAGGATTAATCCATCTACCAAGATGAGAGCACTTACTAAGGTCTTACATGGCTTAAAAAATTTTTTTTGGTTTTAAATTTCTTAACAGACATATGTAATTTTTCTTTTAAAAACTGCCTCTATTAATTTCTGTTGCCAATAGTGATACTTGTATTTATGTCAGTAAATGTGAACATCTCAACCCCATCACTACTTAAATGTGTTTAAAAAGCTTATCAACACATAAAAGATCAGTCCAGCTACTGTTAGTCCTGGGAAATCTAATTGGTGATTTTTCGACAAGGCCAGTGGACTGTGGGTACAATCAACTCAGAACTAGAAGCAATTCAGTGGCATAATCGCTCCTACATAAGGATCTTCACCTTTTTGTAAACAATTTGAACAACCACATAGATGTGCTTTATGTAACACTAACCGGGATATTCTCTGGGTATGCTGCATGTTTACTCATCTTAGGAAATCAAATTGTATTTTAATTCTATTAGCAGAGCTTACTCTTAAAAAGGAATGTGGAGATTCCTTCTGGATGAGTAAAAATCATTTTCAAAAGCAGATGATCACAAGCAGATGATCACAGTGCTGATGTGCTTTACCGGCTCTTTTTTTTTTTTTTTTTTTTTAAAGATATAAGTTAGGTAACAGTGTAGGTAGGTCACCTGAAAACTTCTTGGATGGTTTAGTCTTCATGACATAATTCTATGAAAATATCTTTATAGGTTCACGGAGAATACTTTCTTTTAGAAAGAGTAAAGAAGAAATAATATTGTTAGAATTCGACAAGACTCAATGCTTTGAAAACCTTCCTGGCTAAGGAGTTAACACGTCTAAATCAGAAAGCGCTAATTGAATATAAATAAAAAATTAAAAAAAAAAAAAAAACAACCAGAAAGTGACCAGGCCAGATATTTGGACTTACCTTCCACGCTTCTGTGGGCTCTGGCTCAGATTGCTCAGGTGGCACTTCTTCCTTTTGCTCTTCAACCTTCACAGTTTCCTCCTGTGCTTTAGAAACCTCTGTGTCCTCACTCTGAGCAATGGCTGGTGCAGAGGTGGGCCGAGGACTTCGGTCTGCATCAACAGCCGCTGCTACATGAGAAAGGGAAAAAGAAAGAATAAGTGAAGGCCAGAGTCACTATACTACTTCAGAGTCACCAGGTAAACTAATTGTGAATCCAGGACACAGTGTCCAGAGGGCTATCCTACAGAAGGCAAAGAATAAATCATTAGTGCTCTGCCAGGAAACTAATGGCATTAAAAAAGCTAAAACAGAAAAGCTAAACTGTACTATCATGTTCCATAAGGGGGTGGAGGGGCTCAAAATAAGAAATTAAAAATCTTTTTATTAAAAAGTGAGCAAGACTGTTTAACCTTGTACTCTGTTAGTTTCAAGAACCTGCCATGTAGTCTGTGGAGAAAAAAAAGAGAGGTTAATTAAGTCTGACTTCTTTCATGAAGCCATACTGAAATACAGATCCATTTCTACATAGGTGGTTTTTAGGAACCTAAAAAAATATGTTCTGGGAAAAAAAGGATCAAGTCTGATTTCTTCTAGGAAGTCTGCTTGGAACAATTACAAAATAACTTGATAAGTTGATCTTCTAAGATATGTACACTTTTTGATGCTTAAGGGCAAATCTTTGAACCAGATACTTTCCCTTTTAATAAGTCATTTGATTAAAATAACATGAATTCAAAACCTTTGGCCTTTAGCCCTTAAAAAAAAAAAAAAAAAGAAAATCCTCTGGGTTCTGTCCTGCCCTCTCTCAGAATCTTATCCATTTGTATTACAGTCCCTCTTCTCTAATATATCTAGGGCAGTGGTTCTCAACCACGAGTCATTTTGTCCCTCAGAGAATATGGGAATGTCTGGAGACATTTTTGATTGCCGCAACTGGGGAGAGAAGTAGGAGAGGGTACTGGCCAAGGCTGCTGAGATTAAGAAACCTTGACTTAGGGAAAACGCTGTATATAGACTGTTTTAGGGACAATACGCAAAATAGACTTATGACAAAAGCTTGATCTTTTCAGAGTTAATAGTTGTTTTGGTTTGGACTGTTAGGCAGCTAAGTTTCAGATCGCTTACTTCAAAAACAACTACTCATATTCTTTTCATGATTTTTACCTTCACTCTTTCAGGAACTAAAAAATACCATATATATACTTTGTAGTAACCTCACTTACCTGGCAATGTCTAGGAATGCACTGTGTCTCCACATGATTTATTTATTTATTTTTTAAGTAGGCTCCACGCCCAGCATGTAGCCCAACTCGGGGCTTGAACTCACGACCCTGAGATCAAGACCTGAGATGAGATCTAGTTGGATGCTTACCCGACCGAACCACCCATGCGCCCCTCCATGTGATTTAATATTTCTGATAACAGATCAATCATTATCCTTTCCGTACTGAGATGTTTAAATTTTAATTATTTTGTATGGGAATCCCTACAACTTTTACTGCATGCTTTCCTGCCTTCTGAAACTGAATATACTGAATTTATCTTTTTAAAAAAGATTTTGGGGTGTTTTTTTTTTTTTGAGAGACAGAGAGATAATGTGCCCAAGTGGGGGAGGGGCAGAGGGAGAGGGAGAAAGAGAGAATTTTAAGAAGACTCTGCAGAGAATCTTAAGCAGTGCCAGCCCAGCCCAAAGCAAGGCTCCATCTCACAACCCTGAGATCATGACCTGAGCCGAAATCAAGAGTCTGACACGTAACTGAATGAGCCACCAACGCGTCCCCGAATTTATCTTGATAAATTTAGATTTATAAGTAGTAAATATTAGCTAAAACAAAGGAATTCCACGAATTAGAACACAAAAAATTGGAATTTACAACTACTTTGTACATACAAGTCCAAGAAAAAAATGCTTGTTACCCAGTAATGATCTCCAGTGAAAGAAATCATTCCTCAAAGGATACACAGGAAAAACAGGAGAAACACAGGAATCGTCTATCTTCCAATGAAAATTCTGTGGCCTTTTGCAAGTTCTTGCTACTCCTGGGTGCTCTAAGCTACTCAATGCAAGAATGGCAGATGGCAGACCAAATCTAACAACACAGGGGAATGTGACAAAATATTTTGCTCACAGTTGTGTTAAACTATCATTATACATGTGTATTCACACCTCCTCTCAAAGAATTAATTCAACTCTGCCTGGCATCATAGAAACATAGCCCATGCTTTCACCATGTGTTATTTTGCCACTTGCATTTGGTTTTAATCCAATACTAATACTGCAGAGCCAAATGATTTTTGTCTTCAGTATTCCTAGCCCTGGCAATCTGTACTGTCTGTGGAAAAGTAGGTATAAGTGTGGAAACTGGCAGTTAGAAACAGAGGCATAAAGTTTCACCATTTGTAAAATGTAGAAGATATTAACTCTATAGAACAGTTAGGAAGGCATACTCAATGGATATAGAAATACTTTCATAAACCGGAAATATTCATAACTTTTAATGTCAGACCTCTAAGTCCTTGTATTTTTTATGTTATGGGCTAATATCATTTCAACAGTATGCTGGGAAAAAATTATTCATGCACACACTGATATGCAATTCAAGTGAAAGGTTTCACCTGGAACCCTGGAGGGAAGCAAATTTCTTTTCTCAATAAGAAAACTACAAAGTATGGTTCACAACAGAGAATCACGGTGGTGTTGCTTTTTTTAAACATCTTGACTGAGATATAATTCACCCATTTAGATTGTATAATTCAATGCTTTTCAGTATATTTATTGGGGGTAGTGGTTGCTTTTTAAGATGTTTTGGCTCTTCAGTTTTATGAATTTATTTGTTAGCTATCACAAGATTTAGGTGCATATATAGAGAATGCTTAACTTTAAAAATTCAATTATTTCCCAATTCTGAATGTCTAGACAAAGAAGAGTGTTGTGATAATCTTATGGGCCCATTAATTCCAGTGTTATATTGCTCTTGTCTAAAAACAACAGAAATTTTGACACAGTTATATCTTAGAGCAGTGAAGAACAAAACCCAAAACCATCATAATGAGTAAAAGGAGACTTAAATTTTAGGTCTAGCCCTGTTACTTACTAGCACAATCTCTGCTCGTATGGTATGGGCACAATAGGTACACAGTGGATCAGTGGCTCCATTTTTAGAGGGCCCACACAAATCAGCTGCAGATCTTGGAAAAGCAACAACAACAACAGAAAACCCCAGACAGATGAGGTATCTAAAAGTGAAGCTTGGGCACTTGTTTTGTTTTAAAGCTCTGAAGATGACATGGGTATATCCCCTGGCAAGAATCACGTAACCGCTACTCACCAAGTGGCTGAACTGTCTTGTTATGTGACCCTAACAAGTTATATAACTTTTTTGTGCCCCAGTCTCCTCATGATTAAACCAAGAATTCTTAAATGCTTCTTGTTCACTGGGTTGTTGGTACTAAACAGGAATATATGGAACTGGTTTGAAAAGCAAAAAGTGCAACAAAAATATAAGCTGAAAAATCTTTGTCATCGTTATTAGCTATCTTTGTGACTTACCACTCTAACGTATAAACTGGGACCTGAACCCGTTTTAGCTTCTCAGCTGGTGAAGCAGATGCTCTGAGCACCAGAGAGAACAGAAAAGGGAGTGTAAAGTGAGGGCCTTTGTAAGACACTTCTTGCAAAAGTTTCCCTAATATACCATCTCTAGCTTAGCGGCCTATATTTTATATATATATATATAATATATATATATATTATATATATATAAATTGTAAAATGTAGTCTTATATATATATATATAGTCTATATATATATTGTGTAGCAAATATATATATATATATATATATATATATATATATTTTCCCCCCCAAAGACGAGGGCCTAACAAGGGAAAAGTCTCTCTCTCAAGATGAATAGAGAAGGATCTAGGAAAAGGAGGGAAATACAGTTTCCATGGACCTGTTTCTAATTCTTATACCGAAAAGAGAGCACACAGAGAAAAAGAAGATATTTGGAAATGAATGTCTAACTAAAACTAAAAAAAAAAAATGTGTCCTATTCAGTTTATATGTAATTCAGAGGCTTAAAAGATAGTACCACGTGTAAAATATTTAGAACAGTGCCTGAACACACTAAGTACTCAATGAATATCAGTATTTTTTATTCTTCCTCTTCCAGGAAAAAAAAAAAAAAGCCATCATGGTGAAGAGTCTAGGAGAATATGGGTCTAGGAGAACAATGGGTCTAGGAGAACAATCCTAGACTCTACTTCTAGTTGTGTTGCTATGTGACCTTAGTCAAGTCACTTAAATTCTAAGATTAGATTGTAAGAAATAATGAACAAATAATGAATCATGGAACACTACATCAAAAACTAAGGACGTACTGTATGGTGACTAACATAACATAATAAAAAATTATTATAAAAAAAAAGAATTAATGAACAGCGATGGGTATCCATTTCAAGAAATGAAAAACAATAGTTCAATAAAAGTAGAAAGAAAATAATGAAGATATTAGCTGGCATGAATTAAAATATACACCATATGGGGGCGCCTGGGTGGCACAGCGGTTAAGCGTCTGCCTTCGGCTCAGGGCGTGATCCCGGCGTTGTGGGATCAAGCCCCACATCAGGCTTCTCCGATGGGAGCCTGCTTCTTCCTCTCCCACTCCCCCTGCTTGCGTTCCCTCTCTCGCTGGCTGTCTCTATCTCTGTCGAATAAATAAATAAAATCTTTAAAAAAAAAAAAATATACACCATATGAAAAAAACCCCAAAAGTTGGTTCTTTGAAGAGATTAATAAAATTAATAGATTTGTAGCAAGACTATTCAAGAAAAAAAGAAGCACAATATCATGAACACGAAAGGGGACACTGCTAAGTTCTTAGAGATATTAAAAAGATACCCAACGTTATATGAATAAATTTAAAAATTTAGAAGGAGGGGCACATTGGTGGTGCAGTCGGTTAAGCATCCGACTCTTGGTTTTGACTTGGGTTGGGAGATCAAGCCCAGCATCAGCACTGAGGTCGGCATGGAATCTGCTTGGGACTCTCTCTCCCTCTCCCTCTGCCCCTCCCCCCGCTCTCTCTGTCTCTCTCTAAAATAAATAAATAAATCTTTTTAAACAATTTAGATGGAATAGACATTTCCTAGAAAAATACAATTACCAAAACTGAAACAAGAACTAGAACATCTTAACAGTCCTTTATCTAATAAAGATATCGAATCTGAAAGTAAGGAACTCCCACACAACGAGATCCCTAGGACCAGACGGCTTTATCGGCGAATTCTTCCACACAACACCAATCTTACACAAACTCTTCCAGAGAACAGAAAAAGAGGGAATCCTTCTCAGTTTATTTTATGAGATCAGCATACACTTGATGCTAAAACCTGACAACATTACAAGACAGGAAAATGACAGGCCTATCTCTCTTATGAAAATAGTTGACAAAAAAATTATAAAATAATACGTAAGAAAAACATTATAATCAAATTGTGTTGACTCCAAGAATGCAAAGTTGGTTTAACGACTGAAAGTCAGTCAACGTAATCCACCACATAATATAAAAAGAGAAAAAAGTCATATTATTATAGCTGACCCTTGAACAGCCCTGGGGAGAGGGGTGCCAACTCTCTTGCACAGTTGAAAATCTGTATATAACTTCTGACTCCCCAAACACTTAACTCCTAATAGCCTATTGTTGGCTGAAAGCCTTACTGAAAACACAAACCATTGACTAGCACATATTTTGTATGTTAGATATATTATATACTATTTTCTTACAATAAAGTAAACTAGAAAAAAGAAAAATGTTAAGATAATCGTAAGGAAAAGAAAGTACACTGATAGTATTATGTTGTATTTATCAAAAATAATCTGCCAAAAGTGTACCCGGGCAGTTCAAAACCATATTATTCAAAGGCCAACTATATATCCATCAATGAATTAAAAAGCACTGGATAAAAGTCACCATTCATTTATGATAAAAACTTAGGAAACTAGGAATAAAAGAAAACTTCCTTAACTGATAAAAGGTAGCTAACAAAACCTAGAATAAACATCATACTTCGCTATGAAATACTGATGGTTTCTCCCTGAGACTGGGAGTGAGACAAGTATAAAGAATTCTTACAGCACTGCATGTTATATAAGACTGATGAATCACCGACCCGTACCTCTGAAACCAATAATATGTTAATTAACTGAATTTAAATTTTAAAAATCTTTTTTAAAAAAAGAACTCCTACGAACTAATAAGACAGACAACACAATAAAAATATGAGCCAAAGTTTGGAACAGGCACTTCAGAAATGATGACATGCAAATGACCTACAAACTAAGAAAAGGTACTCATTAGTCATCAGGATTTGAATGAGGGTTTGAAAAATTAAACAACAAAAAAGAAGTACTTTTCTCCCAGGCAGAAGAAATTAAAGAGAGGGACAACAGTTGTAATAGGATATTCTAATGCACTTAAAACACCCAATATAAAGTGGAACAGAAAATCCTGCTCACATTCAGCTGACAGGAAAAACAATCTTATTTTCAACATTTATCTATTAAGCACCTACAGTGTAGCAAGAATTATGGTAACTATCAAGACCAGTAAAGATCATACATCTTCAAAAAAATTCTCAGAACGTAAAGATAGGAAGAAGGCATCCTGGAATATATGAAGGTAAAAAGTGACTGATCTAGGTACCAAAAAACGTACAGGATTCTATCCTAAGTTTGAACAGACAGACCATGTTAACTTTGGACAAACTTTTTAAGGCTTTAGGTTTCACTTCTATAAAATTAGGTGGCTGACTCAATGATTTCCAAAAATTTTTTCGAAGTCCCCAAACTCTGATACTAACAGTAAAGCCACCAAAGCTGACTATCTTCCCTTAGAATTGTCTTACATGTTTTAGTTTTGGAATCTCAACCATTACCGTAGCATTTTGAAGACAAATTTTTGGAGATAGACTACAATTTAATAAGAACTAGCTAATACTAGTCAACAGAGACATCAAGATTTTTTAATGTCTTGAATTGTGACATTTCTACAGCTAGAAAAATAGAGACAGTCGGGATATGATTTCTAAAAGTAACATAAATCTCTCTGTAAGTAAAGCTTTCTAATTTGTTTAAGATACCAAAGCTCATTAACATTTGAATCTTTGGTTATTTTTGCTATTAGAAAGAAAGGACACAACGGGCATAGTATCTAAATAATGAAGAATTTCTACATAGTGGAAAAAGCCACGGGATATGGCATCAGACAAAGGTCTAGCTTTGCAACTTACTATCTGTGAGATATTGAACACGTTGCTTAAACTTTCCAACCTCAGTTTCTTACTGAAAATTGACGATAAAAACAATAGTTCCTCAAACCCAAGGTAAACCGAAAGCAGGACACTTAACTGGACAAGGAAGGAGATGGCTGGTGGTGTTATATAAATATGGCAGACATGAGGATTGAGTGACCCCATCTAAAATTTACCTTGTCCGAATCATAAGTCTTGATTTTCTATATCCCCAACGGTGCTTCTCTCTCAGACTTTCCCATCGTACTAAATGATCAAGCCTAGGAATAAACTTCGAATTTTTTTTCCTTACCATCTCCAACACTTAATTTATCAGTAATTCTGTCAGGCCTACCTCCAAAATGTATTTCTGACCACTTTTCCCTGTCTTCATTCCAATACTCAAGTCCCAGCTGTCATCACCTCTCACCCAGATCCTGCAACAGACTTCACCATGCTTCTGCTTTGCTCCTTCAGCGGAGCGTTCAGTGGAGCATTCACCCAGAAGTCAGGGTGGTCTTTTTAAAATGGAAATCAGATCATATCACTCCCTCTAACAGCTTTCCACTGCAACCAAAATAAAATCTAAACTCTTTATAAGGCCTTGTAGGCCGTATACAATCTGGCCCCTCCCACTTCTCCGACCCCACTTATTTTTTTAAATTTTTTTTTATTCCTTTCTCCTCATTCACTAAGATCTAGACCTATGCTACCCAACAGGGGAGCTACCAGCCACATATGGCTATTTAAATTTAAATTGAATTAAAATTCAGTTCCTTAGTTACATAGTCACGTTTCAAGTTCGTAACTGGCCACATGTGGCCACAGCCTACCAAACTGGACATCATCAAACAGATTTCCGTCAGAACACAAAGTTCGAGGGGACGGCACTGATCGAGACCCATGCCAAGCTCATTCCTACCTCCAGATCATCGTACTTGCTACTCCCCCTTTGAGAATGCTCTTCCCCGAATGTTGGGATGGCTTACTCCTTCTCATAATTCAGGTCTCAGTCCAAACATCCTCAGAGGGACCTTCTAAATTTAGATATAGACCACTCAATCTCAAACAGTTCCCCGGTCTCCCCAACACTCTTTACCCATCACTCTGTTTTATTTTCTTCATAGTACTTATCACTGTCTGAAACTGTTTTGTTTTGTATCTGTTTGCCTATAGAATGTAAGCCCTTCGATGGCAGAGACCATGTTTGTATATTCACATCTGTATCTCCAGTGACTAAAACAATACTTGACATGTAGGAAAGGTAAAGTAAGTTGTTGAACAAAGGAATAAGTGAGAAAGTATCTGAAAGAACATGGGTTTTGGAGTTAAACCAACCTGTACTCCAATCCACTTAACAGCTATCATATCTTAAGAAAAGTTATTTAACCTTTGAGCCAAATTCCTAGCATCTTCATGATGATTGAAAAAGACAAAGCCTGTAATCTGCTTTGTCCTCACTATTAAAGCAACCCCTTCAAACTCAGGACAGTAGAGAAACATCAGAAAGACAGAAGCATGACTTGCAATATGAAAGCACAAAAGTTCTACTCCTTGGGTAATCTCTTTTCCAAGTGTGGCTGACTCATTCTGGATTCCTCTTAAACTGAGCAAGGTGTCTCTGATACATGCTCCCATAATGCAACAAACCAAAACATGGCAGCATAATTCTGGATGATACCAAACAAAATAATAATGCTGTGGCTAGAATATTAACAATATCTTACTGATAGCTAATATTCTGGGGTCACTTATTAAGTGTCGGCCATTGTGCTAAGCACCATATATACATCATCTGATTTATTCCTCACGAAAACTCTCTGAGCTATTATTGTTATTATCACCATGCCCATTTTATAAATGAGAAAACCAAGGCACAGAGATTAAGTAAGCTGCCCAAGAAGACAGATCATAAATGCAGGGGTTGAGCTTGGAACCAGGTCTATCTGAGGGTAGAACCCAAACCTTTAACTTCTGTAACATGCAACTTCCTCTTACAGTCGATAGCATAAAGCTGGGCTCTGGTGACTCCCTAATAAATACAATCAACAATACTCTATTTTGGTTACTGCCTTCTGAAATTTTATTTATTAGCCACCTTTTTTTTTTTTAAGTGGCATAAAGAACTGAGTATGGTTTCTTATTTCATTTCAGGAATACTCTCAAGTCCTTGAGACTATGAAAAATTCAGGAATATCTTCTGTTGGTATACACAATCATGAAAATTATCTATTTCCTCCCAATTTTATTTAAACAAAATTTAGAGACTCCAATAACACCACTGCTTGTTTTTTCTATCTCTAATTGTCACAGGGCAAACTTTTTAAATGAATGCTCTAGTGAGCCAAGACCCTTTTCCTCTTTCCTACTTGAAAAAACAACTATTCAAAAACATTGAAGAGTAGGTTTTCGTTCAGTATACGACATGAGGTTTTCACACTGTGGTAGAGATTCTGCATTTGAGTTCTGATTCCAGTGGTGTTTCATCCACTACTACTAAGCAGCAGAACCTTGATCCAGTTACTACTCTCTCAGAACCTCAGTTCTACTTTTCTTAAGATGATTCCACTGAAACAGACAATTAGTAAGATCCATTTCATTTACCACTGAGATTCTTTAATTTGGCTCCCTTATAGACAACTGAACTTCTTTGATCTCTCCCTTAATGAGTTAGGATCACAAGAAATCATTAATATTCAACACAAACCTCCATCCAGGCTCCGGGATGCCCGTTTGCTTGCTGTACGCTCGAAGTGTGGGGCAGGCCTGTCAATCAGAGCACTAGCTTGTCTGGTCTGTGCCTGAGTCCGGCCACTGTATCGAAATTTGGATCCCAGTGCAAGAAATTTGCTTTTAGGAAGGGTGTCTGTAGATGTCAGTCTAGGGGGGAAAAACATAATTATATGTATTATCTCACTCTAATGAGATGGGGAGATTAAAGACAAAAATCACGAATTAATCTCACAGTTTCCTTACAGTTATTAAGACAGAGTCCCAATCAAGCAATCATTATTTTAATTCTACATCATTTCTCGAAGTATAATTTCATTGTAGCCTATATTAATAATATCATCATATATCCCTAGAGGTAGGGCCTTATGGGTTCCAAAATGCTTTTATAGCACTGTAATATTTTCATTACATCCATGTAATATCTTCATCATTTTACAGGTATAAGAAACTGCACTTCCTAGAAGAAGTTAGTGCTTTAAGATCACATAGCTGGTAAAAGATTAGACAATAACAGGGTCCAAGCCCAGAGCACTTTTTCCACTCTATTAAAATAATTTTGTCAAATGCACTCCAAACTCAATTAGTGCCTGTTAACGTATTTACTAGGTTAGGTTAGGAACCCTATCTTCTTTCTACCCTGTAATCTCTTTTGCCACGGCATTTACTGCACTGACCCGAAACAATCTAGGTGGTAGTCTCACTACAAGGCTGTGAGCTCTCTACGGGTAAAGGATAGAGACTATGATTTATTTACCTTTGTGTTTTCACTCCTGGCACAGTGCCTGGCATTAATTTGCCACTCAATAAATGTTTGCTGAATAAATACATAAATTGTTACATCAAATACTACCAAAAAGAGAGTACTTTTTCCCTCTGGGATAGTTTATTTTAATTCAGCAAATATTTACTTTCTTTTGTGTGATGAACATCACACATTAATACAGTCTCTTATTTTGATAAAACAGATTTAAACATGCTGTCCTACAAGTAAATACTTTGGGCTGTAGTTGAAATCTATACCATACATATTAAACATTCAAAAAACTCTTTCTGACCTGTACCCTTTTATTTTTTTTAAAGATTTATTTATTTATTTATTTATTTATTTATTTATTTATTTGAGAGAGAGAGCACAAGCACGTGTAAGTGGAAGGAGGGGCAGAGGAAGAGAATCTCAAGACTTCCTGCTGAGCGTGGAGCCCCCCTATGGGACTCGATCCCACAACCCATGAGATCATGACCTGAGCTGAAACCAAGAGTCAGATGCTCAACCAAATGAGTCACCCAGGTGCCCCGCCCTCCTCCTTTTTAAAAACTCTATTTTCTTAGTTTGATTTTAAAGAAGAGGATGATAAAAACATAAAGAAGTATCTCAATCCCAATAATTAAGATTCTTTAATTGGTTATGAAGTATATCTTTATGTTTATTGTGAAATGAGAACTAAAATGTTATTTTCCCTGACTTTTCTTCCTGTCTACTGTGCTATAGGGCTAAGTATGATGTGAAAATACAAAGAAAAGTAAAAGGTATTATGGTTATCTCTCTTGAGAGCCATTCGTAAAGAGCCAAGTTTATTTACAAATGACATGACATGAGATCTGGGATTTGCTTCAAAATACTCTGGGAAGGAGTGGAAAGGAATGGGTAAGGAAACAGATGAAACAAGACTGGCCTTGGGGTGATATTACTGAAGCTGGGTATAGGTACCGGGTAGTTCATTATACCACCTTCTTACTATTACCATGTATGCAATTATAATAAAGAAAGTTTTCTTTAAAAGGCAAGCTGACAGCAACTAGCTGGTTCTCCTTTCAGTGCGGCGATTACTTGTCTAAAGGCTGTCTCCTCTGCTAGTGTGATTGTTCCCTCAGGACAGGGACTAGAACTATCTTGTGGTACACTCTCAATGCCTGCTACAGTGCCTACACAAAGGGTAAGCACAAAGAAAATGTTTGGTAGATGAATACAAGGAGTTAATGACATGGCCTCTTGAAAACCAAAGCAGATGAAACTTTCTCCTGTCTTCAGATCATCTGATGCAATTGGGCTTCAAAAGATGGTTCTCTGTGCCTCTTTTCTGGGGCTGATCAGAGCCAAGACAACAATCAGCTTCCTACCTTTAACCTTCTAATATAACAGCCGCACAGAAAGTAGTTAAGCATTGCTTCAAGAAATTCCCTGTGGAGGTAAGTCAGGGTACTTCCCCCTCACAGACTGATTTTAGCTCCATTAAGATGATCACAGAGCCCCTAGTGAACACAGATTCCTTTTCCCTCCCTTCTGTTCTTCTTCTACCACCCACAGAAAGGTGCTCTGGGAATGTTAAGGCATATTTTTCAATCCAAGGGAGAACTGGATTTATTTTGTCTTGCTTAAGATGATCTCACCTGAGCTAAATAAAAGAATGCCAGCCATACAAAGAAGGGAATTTCAATAGCAGGTTTAAAATAGAAACATGCATAAATAATTTATCCTTGAAAAATACTGAAGTGAGAACAATACCTGAAAAAAGTGTGATGCTCAACACAGACTTTCCATAACTTCTTAGCTGCTCGGTAACTGGGAAGTTTGAATCCAATGGTACTCTCATATTGTTCTTGCTATAAAAACGCGAATAAACATGAAACATGATTATTTGACTAACGTGATCCGGTACCATAGAAACATGGTGTTACAGAAGAGGATATTACAAATGAAACGAATGTTACTAGTCTAAGAAACTGAAATTTTTTCTTAGTTACTGAAAGAGATCTACTCACTTAAGGTGGCTTTTTCCACAGCAGAGAAACCAGGAGGTGCATCTTATATTTGCATCTTATTTTGTTCAGAACCCACGCCCCCTACAGACACGACACAACACACACACACACACACACACACACGCACACACGCACACACACGCACACACTGCACATTTTCTGAGACATAATTAAGTGACCTTTGGACTGTCCGGACACTACTTTTCCTTGGTCACAGTCTACATTTGGGATACTTGACCACAATATGATCAGGGAATGGGATAACGTGATTCCTCCAATCAATCAGTACTATCACGCAATTGTTTTTAGTAATAGGAGTTAAGATTTTGGCCCAAACCAGATTCCTGAATTATTAAATGTTTTCTCTTTTTTTCCTTTGATTGACCACTAATTTATCTGAAGACCTCTTTGACTGAAGCAAATCATAACCTGCCAAGGATGCGAAAAACTGTTCTGCTAGTCTTTTGCTTCTGTGTTTCTGCCTTACGCATACTTCATAAGATAAAAATAAACTGACATTTATATTTAGTTCCTAGTATTGCCAATAACACTATGATTAGATAGTGTCATCTATATATTTACACATGTAGAAACTAAGATCAGAGAAGCTATTTGTTCAGGCTCATGGCTATCAAGTGGCAGAACCAGATCTTCGTGGTTTCTGCTATACCATGCTACTGCTGTTATCACCCTCTGTAGACAGAACACTGCACTTCTCAAAATCCTACTGTTGTTCCTAATTGTCTTCTTCAATAAGAATTCTGTGTTTCAGTACGTATCGTATAGTTGACATTCAAAAAAACCAAGGAGTTCCTTTATCATAGTTATTTGTGTGTATGTGTGTGCGTGTGTATAAATTTTCTATACTCCTAGATCCTAGAATAGTACCTGGCACAAAGAAAGCCCTCAATCAATAAATACTTGGTGACTGAATGCCTCTTAGATTTGAAACACTTGAGGGAACTCCTCTTTGCTAGGCACAGGTAAATAATGATGGTATTATATAAATGCTTCATTGAGCTTATCCAAGATTCTTAAGGCTGCACATCTAGTATTTCCAAGCTAAAATAATGAGCCATTTTCCACCAGCAGATGGTGATACACACACAAAAAAAGCCACACTGCATTAGTGCAGTGCTTTCTTCTTTAGAGCTTTTACAGCTGTCATCTGATTTGATCTTCATATCAACTGTGACAGAGAAGGTATTATCCCACTTGAATGATAAGGAAGCTGAGCCCTAGATTTGTCCTGGGTATTTTGCTTAGTAGTGGCAGAGGCAGAGTAGGAGCTAGAACTTTTTTTAATTTCGACTTAAATAATTTTCCACTGTGCCATGATGGCTCCTTCATGTACAAGTTAAGTTTGGTCAGCATTAGTATATTCTAAATCCTGAACGCCAACTAATAACGGAGTTGTCTGGTACAAAGTGGAACATCCAATCTATTAAAAATCTAGAACTTGACCTAGAACACATTCTTAGTAACTAGTAGAAGCTACGCATACAAATAAATCTTAATTACATGTGGTAAGGTGTTGGTGGTGCAAAACATGACTATCTTAACCCCACAATATTAAAATCTCCTGCTACTTAATTTTTAAATAGTTACAAATATTTTTCCATCAAGGTTTTACCTGGAGTAAACAAAGAACAAGTTTAGCAATCCAAGATTAACTTCTGGCCATGGTATATTTACTTACATAAAGAGAAATGTCCAGAACATCAGTAGTAAGGAAGACAAGCAGCATTATGGGCTGATTAATTTAGAAAACAGAATTACCAGCTCCTGAACAGTTAGCTACAGACAGATGTCTTAGACGACGTAATAAGAAAAACAAGAATGAAGAGATGTTTTCAACACGGTCCATGCTTGATTCAGGAGGAAAGAAGCATGCATGCTGTACCTCTCCAGGACGGATCTTGATGAAAAAGCTGCTACGTTTGTAAGAAATCTTCAGAACTTTGGGCCAAGGAAAGCGATTAATTCTCAGCTTATCTTTATAAACCAGAAGGCCACTAGAGCAGACACCTAGGATAATATCCACTCCTTCCAAGTCCTGAAAAAGAAAAGTGCTAGCAGTTCAGTCTTCAGCAAAGTGCTTAACACATGGCTGACTATCATTTGATAAACTGAAGATATCGATAACCAAAAACACTTAACAAAGCATACGTTAAAAAGTAAAGCTTAACCTTACAATCCTAATCCATGGGACTATTGAGTTTTATTAAATATTAAATATTTATTAAATATTTAATAAATATTTAATAAATATTAAATGTTACTCTACCACTGTAAGTGAACATCTGCTCTTCACTTGTCCAAGAAACATGGACATATACGAACTGACTCCTAGGAGAAGCAGTGCAGCCATCACTGCCACCCCCAGAGCCATCGTGAAATGTCACTGGGCTTGCACCTCATCTAACTTTCCAACACTTCTCCCATAAAACTGAGCCTGTGTCTTCCAAAAAGGTGTTCCTTAATAATCCCAAAAGAGACGCTCACCTGCATTTACCGTGCCTGTCTGTATATGAAAATTCTAGGGTAAACATTTGTTCTCATTTTGGTCTCCCAGTTCTAAAATACTCAAACCTGTCACTATCAGGTCAGTAAATAATTACTATAGTGGCTATAGTAGCTACCGGTGTCCTATACATGTAGGTTTAAGTCTGTAGACCACATGACTTCTGGAGGCTAGGGCTGAGGGTTATGTCTACTATCGAATATACATGCCCAGTTATGATTTTTTACGATAATGTGGTCATTCATCCAAAAATCATAAGTAAAGGAGTTGACTCTATCCCTGTATAAACTCAGGATGAGAGAATCTCAGACTCTTGTAATTATTGATGTAAAATATATTAAATTATAACTATTATCCCAAAGTCAAGAAGGAACAGCAAGATAAAGGCACATTTCTATGTCTCCTTAGTAATTTTTAAAAATTAAATATATAGGGGCGCCTGGGTAGCGCAGTCGTTAAAGCGTCTGCCTTCGGCTCAGGGCGTGATCCCGGCGTACCGGGATCGAGTCCCACATCGGGCTCCTCCGCTATGAGCCTGCTTCTTCCTCTCCCACTCCCCCTGCTGTGTTCCCTCTCTCGCTGGCTGTCTCTCTGTCACATAAATAAATAAAAAAAAAATCTTTAAAAAAAAAATTAAATATATAACGTTAATCATCTGTGTCTGCTAATAATGAAAATAAATTTCACCTGAGTAAATCTCTACCAACGACTATTTAGATAGGTAATCAAAACCCAGAGTTAAATGTTTCTTGACTATTCTTTTTCCCAAATTGAGTATAGAGAAACATGTTAGTGCCTATACGTGTTATGTACAAACACAACGGAGAAGTAAAAATTATTAACAGCTCTAACTCAATGACTATATAACTGAGAATTTCCCAGAAGACACCCTCTTAAATTCTTAAAGCCTGTGGGGACAACTATATCTCTCTCAATTATATGTTTTGGAGAAACAGTTTGCTTTACAACATTTAGGACAGGAACATGATGCTTGACTTCTTCATCTATTCCTGATCATTACTGCATCGACACCAGCCACAGCAGGAACTGAGAAGCAAAACCAAACAATTTCAGCTCTGATCTTTCTACCACCTACTTTAGAGATTCACAGAAGCATCCAGGCCGAAACAATCCAGAGCAACATTTCAAGAAAAACCACGAACATGCAATGAAATTTTATTAGATTTAACAGAATCTAATAAGGAAGAATCTTCAGGTATCAGCTATTCAGGGTGGGGAAAGCATGAAAGGTCCTGTTAGTCCAATCACACACCAAATGTTTGAATGTCCTTTTTTCTACATTCCTACCAAGTGATTTTTCTACCTATCCTGGAATAGAAGGTAGTGAGCATTCTGTCACTAGAGCTATTCCAGGATAGGTAGAATAACTGCTTGCTGGGAATTTAGAAAGAAGGACATTCAGACACCTGGTGTCTGACTGGACTAACAGGACCTTTCATGCTGTAGGCACGAAATAATTACTATGGTAGCCGGGGGCCCATTCCATCTTAGAAAAGCTCTGACTGTTAGGCAATTTGTCCAACTATGCTGAACGGTATTTCCCTGTAATTTCCATCTTACTAGCTCTAGTTTTGTATCTGGAGCCATAGTAAAATCTCTACTTCACAGAGCAATCATTCAAATACATAAAGACAGGTTTACGTCTTCCCTAAACCTTCTCTTCTATGGGCTAAGTCTCCCCTAATCCTTTGCTTTCTCACTGGACATGGTTTTGAGTGCCCTCATCGTACACCCTAGTTAAGTTCCTCTAAATGAACCTCGCGTCATCCCTTGAGCCCGTTCCCTCACAAACTCCTCGCACACACCCCGCAGCCACCCCCGGCTACTTCAGTAGGTAAAGATGAGGGAAGTCAAGCAACTTCCCTTGAGTTTATTCTCTTAGGTTGTATTAGAACTAGGATTAAAGCTCAAGTTTCCAATTCCCTAACCCAGGAGTTTCCAAATGAACCACTGTGGTTCATCGCATGTGTGTTAGAATCACCTGGAAAAAGTGTGAAATCAGATTGCTGGGCTCCACCTGCAGCATTTCTGCTTCAGTAAGTCTGGGATGGGGCCGGAAATGTGCATTTCTAACAAGTTCCTGGATGCTGCTAAATGCTGGTTAGGAGACCACACTTCGAGAACCACTACCTTAGGCCAATGGTTCTCAGATTCAGGTGTGAATGAGAGTAATTTGACATGTTCATTCAACTTGGAGATCTAGTGCCTTGTCCAAAGTAATTCAGTACATCTGGGAGGACCTTGAGAATCTACATACTTAATAAATGCCCCAGTGTTCTGACGTAGGTGATGTTGGCTGTGAAACATGCCTTGCTGCCCCTCTATATTTTCAAATGCGTCTGCATTTTAGGAAAATATCACTTCTGCTCTAGGTGAAATATCTTTGATCCTTACAGGGGCTTCGATGTGAAATTCCATTCTGACAGGGGGACTGCAAAGGGGCAACTCATACACTTAAAATTCTAACAAGAACTCCCTCTTTTGAATGTTTTATAATACCCCAGATAAAAGTTGGCAGCAAGTATTACATGACCCAGGTCTGATACATGTATATTAATAAAGGCCAAAGATATCATTCGTTACCTTGGCTTTATGAAGGTCAACACCATACATAGACAACTTTTTGGCATTCTCAAGAAATTCCAGGTCAGCTTGAGCTGGAGTCATGGACCTTTGGTAGAATAAAAATTAGAAATTCAGCACCCAATGCCAACTTTTACAATAATCACAATTGTGTATTAGTTACACTTCATATAAATAAACAAATATATATACATATACCAATATGTATATGGATATATTTCATAGTCCTGAAAGTAAAATATTAGGGAAAAGGATTTCTATCACTACCTGTGTCTGAATCGTCGAAGCACGTCTTAGTAAAAAGAGATCTTGGAGAAAAACAAAGTCACCAAAAAACTATTAGAAATAAAAGGTTTTAAGAAATATCCTTAAGGCTGCCTCACACACCATCAGTTCTACCCTTCCCTCTCCTCAGCCTTTTTCTCTAATACACACAAACTCCTCCCACTAATTTCTCTTGCCAAGGAGGTGACCAAATTAAATCCTCTGAGGGCATGGTACAATTTACAATATCCTCTTAGCTGCCTTCTTCTTTCCATACTCTGAATTATTATGGAAATTAAACAGGAGGGCAGCTGAAGTTACTTAACTGGAGGCCCTTAATGGGGGCAGGCTCGATGAAAAGAAATTTTCTGGTAACAGATGGTGTCCTGCCCACTAATCTAAACAAAATAAATTGGTTAATAGAAGCATGTAGATAAGGGGGCTGCTTTCTCTGTTATTAAGATGTCTTCATTACTAGGCATATAATGAATTAGATTTGTTTGAAAACAATCAGTCTCGCTGTCTAATTGCTCATTGTGATGGTCTTGCCTTCTTCTTTATAACTTTCCCCACTCTGGAGAAGTGCTCACGAGCTGTTATGTTGAGCTCTGAAGAAAAAGATATCACTCCTAGTGCTGCACAATTCAGGCCGATCAAATATAACTTCATACTAACAATAATGCTGCCACACCCCCAAAGAAAAACGGTGTAAATGCCTGTTTCCCCAGAGGACTGCCTTAAACTAAACAAAGCAACAGTGGCCTATTCATTTAACAGAAGACACTCTTCTAAACCCATCTGTCTTTACCCTCATTAAAAAGAACAAAGGGCTCCTTGGAACAAGCAAAATCTCAGGAGACACTCTGCAGATTTGTTAATGACTCAGCCTCCCCAAATAAACTTTTTTTCTGCAAGCACTAAATCATCACACCTGAGTTCTATTTAGTAGACACAAAATTGAACACCCACCAAAAAAGGAGAATGGGAAAATTAACACATATGCAAGTCTGTGTATTCAAGTCACTAAAAACATCCCAGGAACAGGGTGCCTGGGTGGCTCAGTTGGTTGTGAGACTGATTCTTGGTTTCAGCTCGGGTCATGATCTCATGGTTGGGGGATCGAGCCCCATGACAGGTTCTGTGCTCAGCGTGGAGTCAGCTTGGGATTCTCACTCTGGCCCTTTTCTCTTTCTCCCTCTCAAATAAATAAAAACTTAAAAAAAAAAAAGCATCTCAGGAAAGTTTCATAGGTTTTTTTTTTTCCATATAAAGTTATATACTTTTCTATTTAAGGTCACTCCCAATCATTCTATAGTTTTTGTTGTTGTTACTATTATCAATGGCTTCAATTTTAGGATTTTGAAGGTGGAATGGAGATTGAAGATTATAGAATCCAACATTTTGATTTTGCTGATGAAGAAATAGGCCCCGAGGGGTCATATAGTCATGGGCAAGTTGTGACTCTTAAGTTTAAGGCAGCAGGCTTCAGTCAGGACTTCAAGTCACATTACTCAAGCCTCCTGCACTTAAGAGTAGTGACCTGGTGTCTCCCTCAATCTCCTTACTTATAAAATAAGATCCATGATAATACCTAATTCCAGAGACTAGGATAGGCAATGACTTTTTTATCTTTGCTGAATGAATGAATGTGACTATGTAGGGTAAAATGAGATAATCGTTGTTAAACTGCTCTGCAAAATATAAATGTTTATTATTATTGCAACTTTAAGTTTCTTTTTTCAAATTTTAAAGATTTATTTATTTGAGAGAGAGAGTGTGTGAGCAGGGAGGGAGGGGCAGAGGGAGAGGAGAGAATCCCAAACAGACTCACTACTGAGTGCGGAGACGACTTGGGGATTGACCCCATGATCCTGAGATCATGACCTGAGCTGAAATCAAGGGTCACCCACTCAACCGACTGAGCCACTCAGGCACCCCAGAAACTTTAAGTTTCTGATGATAGTAACAGTGGGACATCTATACACAATTCGTAATAGAGAAAAATTTTGATCACCTGAACTTGAAGACAAATTTTAAAACATTAAATGAGGCAACCATGATAAAATCTTTTCCATAGTTACTCCTCCAACTCCAAAGGACATTAATGGGGTCAATTTAAACACAGATTTAAGCTTCAAGCTATGTATTTAAATGCTTCTCTACATAAGCACACTTTAAAATTGTATTAAGGGCAGGAGCAACTGACTGGCTCAGTTAGAAGAGCATGCAACTCTTGATCTTGGGGCTGTGAGTTCAACCCCACGTTGGGTGAAGATTACTTAAATAACTATGTACTATAAATAAATAAATAAATAAATAAATAAATAAATAAATAAATAAATAAATAAGATTGTATTAAGGGCAGGTAGTAAGAAGAGATCTTTAACTTTAAAACTATGAAATTCCAGGGCGCCTGGGTGGCTCAGCCATTAAGCGTCTGCCTTTGGCTCAGGTCATGATCCCAGGGTCCTGGGATCGAGCCCCGCATCGCTCTCCCTGCTTGGCGGGAAGCCTGCTTCTCCCTCTCACACTCCCCGTGCTTGTGTTCCCTCTCTCGCTGTCTCTCTCTGTCAAATAAATAAATAAAATCTTAAAAAAAAAACCTATGAATTTCCTTTTTAGTTGAAAATAATGCTTGTATTTGAAGTTTGGCTGATATTTGAAACGCTTAAATGTAGAAGTTACCTACAATGCAAATCATTTTTTCCTCAACTATCTGAGAGCGAACTGTCAACCGAAGGACCCATCACTCCCAACACTTTAATGTGTAATTCCTACAAACAAGGACATTCTCCTATATAACCTCAACACAACTGTCAAAAGCAGGGAATAAATATTAATACATTACTGCTATCTTATCCTCAGACCCCACTCAAGTTTAGCCAGTTGTTTAGAAAATGCTCTGTATAGTAGAAAGGCCCAGATTAGTTAGCATCATGAATTTCATTTAGTTCATGCCTCTGGTCTTCTTCAGTCTGTAACAGTTCCTTAATCTTTCTTTGACTTTCGTCATCTTGACCTTTTGAGGATTACAGGCCAGTTACTCTACAGAATACACCCCAATTTGGGTCTGATGTTTCTCCATGAGCTGATTCAGGTTTTGCATCTTTGACAGGAATAGCACAAAAGTGGCTCCGTGGTCTCACCGCACCCTATCAGGTGGGAGGTGCACAATTTCAATTCGTTCCTTCGTGGATAATGTTCAGTTTGATCACTGATGTCTGCCAGGCTTCTCTTCTGTGCAGTTCCTATTTATCTCTTTGTAATTAATAATCAGATTGTGGGAATGTATTTTTTAAAAGATTTTATTTATTTATTTATTTATTTATTTATTTATTTATTTATTTGAGAGAAAGAATGAGAGAGAGCACAAGCATGGGGAGCAGCAGGCAGAGAGAGAAGCAGGCTCCCCGCTGAGCAGGGAACCTGACGCAGGGCTCAATCTCAGGACCCTGGGATCATGACCTGAGCCAAAGGCAGACACTTAACCGACTGAGCCACCCAGGGATCCCTGTGGGGATATATTCTGAAACCTTTTGAATATCCCATTCCTTATCAAACTTTGAATTTATTCATTTATATCAGCATGGACTCATAGATTCTCAATTTATTCAATGCAATATAATCAATTATTTTCCTTATTTATTTTGGTGCTTAAATTAGCCCAGATTTGGTCAGTGGGAGCCTCTCCGAGCTGGATTCTTTATCCTTCTGATCATTTCTGTCATTTTTTAAGCACTCCTTTCTCAAACAATGTAGTCAGATTATGTTAGTATGCATGTATGTATGTGTATATGTAGGCGTGTGTGCCTACTATCTATCTGTCTATCTATCAGAAATCATGAGTTAGCATTGAAACCTGCAGGGTTTTTCAAAATATTTTTTTTATTATATTATGAAACCTGCAGTTTTAATGCAATACCACAGGGTTTCTCCCTCTTCATAATGTGTATCTCCCTTTACTGACAGTAAGAAACCTGACTACCATTATCATTAATATATTGACTAATTTGATCAACACCTTGCATATAACCAATCTCTCATTGCTGCCACTGACTTCTCCCCTACAGGATGCCCTCCTCACCTTGATTGGACTCTGAACCACCCCCCATGTGGGGCTGCTCCCCACAAAGGGATTCCCTCCTTACCTCACTCAGGTTCTGACTCCTGGTGTTAGGCTACCCCTTTCAAGGACATCTTCTTCACCCGGCTCAGGCTTCAACACCCTGCATTAGGTACCACCCCATGCGACGGCCTCCGCCAATGCAGGCCTTACCCCACATGGATGCTTTTCTCAATCTGCTCTGCCTCTGATAACTACCACCACATTCCACACATGACTACCCTCCTCGTACTGTCTGAGCTCTGACTTCTCATGCCAGGCTGGTCCCCTACTCATGAATACTCTCTCCATCCTGCTTAGACCCCAATACCCCTAGCTAGACTGCCTCTCTGCATGGGTGACTATCTTGCTCTACCCTACCTAATGGCAAAACAAAATTGTTTCAGGAAGCTTTTTCTGATTATAAAAATCATATGAATTCATTGTATAACCACACTGGGGGGGGGGGGAATCTCTCATAATCCCACTACCCACAGAACTGTATATGTAAATACAACACATGTATTTTATAAATTTAATACCACAAGTTAAATTTAAATTACTTTCAACTTAAAATTTTAAAGATCATGATTTCTCCTAGATTTTCCAAGACTCCCGAAATATAATAAACTAGCTGGGAGGAGGCTAGATACCTCTAAGCCATTAAGAATTTATTCAGTACCACCTAATAAT